>NC_053153.1:51518269-52152111 GCF_016808335.1 Panicum virgatum | reverse complement strand
ACAGCAAGGGATCCATCCCTTGCCGGAGATTTCGTCACCATGATCGACTATGCTTCGCTTAGCTTCATGGGGTAAAGTCCTCGTTTGTTCATGGGGTTGTAAGGAGATCTTGAGTTGTAATTGCCGAATCCTTTATGAGATTGATCTATCACGATTCTTGTTGATGATGCTTTGATGCCTAATAGTTCGCGACTTGGCTTTGGGTTTGCTTTGCTCTTGCATGGTTTACTTAGATTACATCAACTATCGTGTTCTTGTTGATTCATTACCGATTATCCTCGTGTAGTGACAGTATGCGGGAGGGAAAGGTTTTGATCTTGGAACACACCTTTGGTAGATTAGATCCGTTCTTTGTTGCTTGGCGATTACATCTCTAGTGATCCTAGACCCTATGGACAAATGCTTTTCATATCTTGTGCACACACCTATCATTGCTCACTAGTCTAGATTGGATTAGATTGGTTAGATTAGATCTATTTCACACTCAATCACTCAATATAGATCTTTTACCAACATTATTAGTGCTTAGTTAAGCATAGTAATACACTTGTTCCGTGGATTGATAAACCTTGGGGGAATACTCTAAGGGAAAAGCTACACGATCCGTGTGCTTACGGTACGTAAATTGGCGCTCTAAGGAGCGTCAACATTACGCTCATTGCGGCCCGAACCTATCTAAGTCCCTGCGTCTTCATGTTACCATCGAGCTCTTGGTCCTGAGATCCCCATCCTGAAACTCTACCGCCGGGTACACCCTTGGTGGACTGGCCGAAATAACAATCCGACAGTTGGCGCGCTAGGTAGGGGACTCAGGACTCACACGTCGAGTTCAATGGCAGCCAACACCGGCATCGTCTTATCCGCCAATGTCACCGCCCAGATGGAGGTGACGGTCGGCTTCTCCTTTACCTTCGGAAGCTTCCCGGAGGTTACGGTTCCCAGGAACCCCGCTTCCGGTTCTCCTGCCGCCGGAGGCAATGTCGTCGCCGGGGTTAGATCCGATCTAACCCCCCAAGCGCCTGCCGCCTCTCGGATTCCTGAATCCAAGAGCTACGACGTGGCGGCCACGCCAACCTGGGTGACCCGTCGCCCTGACGAATCTGCTGACGACCTGATCTTCCAGATAGATCGTGTCAGTAGATCCATCGCTGAGTGCATTCGACTCGGTGAATTCTCGCTTCGCCATCGGCACGACCCCAACCGTGCTCTCCGTGAACTCGGCAACGCTCCTACCAGGACCAGATCCGATCTGGTCACTCCGAGATCTGCCTCGCTCAGGGTTCCCGAACCTGAGGCGGACTCCTCCACGATCACTTCTTCCAGGACGATCCGTCGTCCAGCCGGATCAGCTCACGATCTTATCTCTTAGATAGATCGAGTCGACAGATCCATTGCCGAGCGCATCAGGCTTGGCGAGGACGCACTCTATCACCACGACGACTCGGATCGGATCCCCTTCGGGCTCCGCAATGCTACTTCAATGTACTCGGATCAGATTCGAGTGCGACTACCCGACCCGGCAACCCTCGGTCAAATCCGATCAAACCCGACTTCTGTAACACCCTAATTTAAATTTCAGCTTTTAATAATAAATTTAATTGGCTTTATTTAAATTTCTAAGGTTTATTGTGTTTAGTTGGCATTTAATCTAGTTTTTGTTCCTTAAGTAATTAAAATTTATCATAGGTTAATTTTTGTGTTGCATTCATGCTGGTGCATGGTTTTGTTTTGTTTGTTTGTATAGGAGTTTGAATTCAAATTCATTTGAATTCAAATAATTTTGAGTTGAGGGGAAAGGAAAAGAAATAGAAAAGGGAAAGGAACCCAAAAGAACCAACCCAACAACCCAAACCCTTGCCCAAATCCAGCCCAAAACCCCTAAACCCCAGCCCAGCCCATCCTTTTCCCGCGGCCCAGTCGGCCCTTTTCTTTCTCCCGCATGGGCCCAGCACGCTGGCCCAGCCGGTTTCCCGGCACGGCCCGCGCGGCCCCGCCTCTCACCCCGCACTCGCCCGGGCCCGCCTCCCAGCGCCCGTGGCCTACTCGGCCCACTCCGCGCGACGCCCCGCTTCGCACCCCGCGCGCCCGGGCCGCTATCTCAGCACGCGCTCGCCCGCTCTCACTGCCTGCCACCGGGCCCGCTCATCAGACCCCCTCTCCCACCGACGTCCCGGGCCCGCTCGTTAGACCCCCTCTCCCACCGACGCCCCGGGCCCGCGCGTCAGTCCCTTCTTCCCCTTCCCCGCGCCGCGCGCACACAACGGAAGTGCCGCGATCCCCGCCCGGGATTCTCGCCGGCCTTCCGTATCGGGCGCGAACGCCAAGATCCCCGCAGGCCTTTATTTGGCCCCCACGGCTCCCCCTGCACCCCATCCACCCACGCGCCGCCCCACACAACCCTAGCCGCCGCAACCGTGCAGCCCTGCCGTGCCGCACCTCTGCACCGACGTGGCCGCGCCGCTCCGCTGCAGCCCCACCCTTGCAACTCCCCGCCTTAGCCCCACCTCGACGCCCAGACGCGCACCGAGCCGCCGCTCCGACTCCGGACCCCAATCCACGCCGGATTTGCTCGCGAAGCTGCCGCCGCAGGTGAGCCCCTCTCGCAAGAAATTGCCACCGCCAGCGACCTCCGCACCCCTCTGACTCCTGGACCACCACCGCAGGGCCCGTACGAGTCGATTGGGGGGGATTAGCAGGCCCAGCGCATACTTCCGTGACGCCCTCCGCGAAGCTCCGACCACGACCGCTGCCGGATCTCGCCGCCGGCGCCACCTGCATCACGCCCCCGCTCGATCCGAGCCTCGGTGAACCACATCCCCACCTCCCCTATCTACTGCGTTGAACGGTTTAGCCCGTAGGCCACCCTCTTGGCACGAACACGCTCGCCGGGGCTGTTCCACCGCCGCCGAGCCGCCCCTGTCGGTGAGACTCCCTCTCCCAGCCCCGCAACGCCCCGCTTTACACCTCAGTGGATTGCGCATACCGCGGGCATGCTCCCTGGCCCATCCCTGGCTCAAACCGACCCCCGGAGCGCCGGATGGGCGAACTCCGGCGGCTCCGCGGCCGCGCGCTGCCGTGCTCCGTGAGCAGCGCCGCCGCCCCGCGCGCCCAAACCCCCCAGCCGCCCGATCCGAATCTTACGGCCACGATTAGATCCAGTGCCCTTAAAACCCAGGCCATCAGATCTGAATCCAACGATCCAGATCGGCGCGTACCCCTTCGGCCTGGCAAACTTCATAAAGAGCCCCTGGGTTTTACTGGATTCAACCCGCGGTCCGATCCTATTAAAAAATAATTAGAGTTTGGTCCGGTTCTTTTCACATAACCCCCTGAGCTCCTTCAAAATTTAACCCGCCGTCCATCCCTGACCTTTTACTGGTTAGCCCCTAGATCTACCCTTTATTTACGTTTTAGTCCCTGGTTTTAGCAGAAAAGTCCCTGGAACCCTGTTTTTATTACAAATAATCCCCTGAACCTTGTTTTAGGCCTAGTTTATGCGTTTTAGCTCCGTTTTTAGCGTTCTTTATATCCACGCGATCGTTGTAACGCGTAGAATAGTTTTAGACTAGTTTAGTGTGCTGTTTTTATATATTGATGTACTGTTTCTTAGTTTTTGTTAGTATTTGCTTGTATGCTTATTATCGTGCATTGTTTTGGCCATGTGTTCGTGAGTAGACGCTGATCCATCTGAGGAGCCCCAGTACCAGTACCAGGAGCAGTCGTCTTCGGAGCAGTTTGAGCGGCAGCCAGAGCAGTACGAGGAAGGCAAGTATAACATGAACAACCCATCACTTTTAAACACAATTACATATTGCATTTTAATACTGTATGCCTATAAGGACATTCCTAGCCACTTTATATCCTTTATACATACCTTTGGGTTGCATTTGGGTTAGTTGTGCTAGGTTGCTGCGCCATAACACACTCTGGTCCTTTTTAATTAATTTGATTAATGGTTTACTTGAACTTAATTCTGAGTGTGGCACTCTGTGTGGCTTGAGTGGCTCATGTCTCGTTAAAAGATGGTTTTTGTAGAAACATGGTTTAGGGGGCCAACACGGTGCTTAGTGCTTGGTTGGCCACTCTCCATAAGGACCGGTTCATAGAGCGACAACCTGGGACAACAGCGCTACCACAAGGCTAGAATGGGATAGACTTGGCTTACTAATTAGGTCTTTTTGGTTTGGAGTAACTTACCTGCGGGGCAAGAGTAGTAAGCTTCAATGGTCCCTGCTCCTCCGGCTTGGTCTGTGCTTGGATTGCGCTCCTGTGCTTGTACCCCCGGAGGTGGGCCCCATCGTCGCCGACCTAACTCTCGCGGTTACGCCTTACCAACGAGATTCTTTGTAACGGCCTCGTAGTGAGTCGCTAGTCATCTCACCTAAGGAAGTGTGATGAACCTCTGGCGTAGCTCACGACTTGTGGGTAAAGATGTGCAACCTATGCAGAGTGTAAAACTGGTATACTAGCCGTGCTCACGGTTATGAGCGGCCCAGATCCTCCTTTTGATTAGTGGGGTTGTCTCCTTCCGACGAGGAGGTGCCTCTCGGGGTTACCTTGGTTTGGTTTGGTTCTCAGTAGTATCATGATTAAATTTGACTAATTACTATGTAACGGGGTTAATGGTAATTCATCAACTTGTAGTAAATAGTTTTAATAAAATTTTGCCAAGATTAAAAGCTAATGCAGTTGAGTCAGCCAACCTTAGAGCCTCATAGTTTGTGTTATACTTGTTGAGTACAAGTTGTGTACTCACTCTTGCCTCTTCTCTACTTTTTCCTCTTGGCTACGCTACTGCTGCTCAGTTCTTGCCGACACGAGGGAGTTCGTCCAGCGCTACCAGGACTACGAGGACTTCTAGGTGTTCGTCTCCCAGTCGACGTCCCTGTGGCGCCCTGCTTCAGCTTCGGAGAGCTTTTACCGTATTTGTACTTCGCTTCCGCTGTATCAGACATTCTTGTCATTATTGTAATAAATAACATTCGTATTTCGATTTATTATGACTTATTCGTGATATGTGTTGTGATATACTGTTCATTCTGTTGTATATACGTGTGACTTGATCCTGGCACGTATATGATTGCTCGGTTTATGTTCTTTTATAAACCGGGTGTTACAGAGTGGTGTCAGAGCCATATCGACTGTAGGACGAAGCCTAAATAGAACTAGTCGAGTTTTAGGACTTCTTCTCTCCAATCCTTGTCTGCTGAGACTATTTTACTATTATACCCCTTGACTTCTATGACTTTTTACCCGTCTTGCCTTGATTTTTCACTCTGAAGAATAGTTTTCGTAGACTTTGGCCTGAATCAGTCATCTGACCACCATGAGTAAGCTAGGTGACCCTTATATAATAATACGATAGCACGTTTTGCGACGTGTTGTGTTAGTCGAGTCTTTTGCTAAACTCGGCTAAGTCGTGAAAATTGTCTGCTTGATATTATGCTACATGTTTGATTTGGATTTTTGAATGATTACATAGCTTAGTAGTTTATATCTGTTTAAAGAAAATCACTCTTATGTTAAAGTTAACTAATTAAAAAAATGAGTTAGATCGTTGGGGGTAAAACAGTCCACTCTATCCTGTCTACTTTATCATGGCTGAATCTTTTTCCGCAAAGAGTTATCATATCCATCTGTATTATTTCTGCAATATCCTTACTCGTGAAATCTTTTGTCCAAAATCAGATGGTGAACACCAGGCGTGGTTCTGACCAGCAGGGGCAGAACAACCAGGGTCAGAACACCCAGGGGACCGGGATCCCGATGCCACCACCTTTTACTCCGGAGCAGTACTTCCAGCTCCAGATGCAGATGATGGCCACCCTGAACAACACTGTTCAGGCTCTTCAGCAGGCTCACACTCAGCCTCCGCCTCCTCCACCGCCGCAGCCTCGCGACAGGCGTGCTGAGTTCCTGAGGGGTCACCCGCCGATGTTTTCCCACACGTCCGACCCTCTTCAGGCTGACGACTGGCTCCGTGCAGTGGAGCGCCAGCTGGACATCGCCCAGTGCGATGATCGGGAGCGAGTTCTGTACGCAGCAGGATAGCTGCGAGGGGCAGCTTTGGACTGGTGGGAGTCCCACCCAGTTCATGACCGCGAGTCTCTCACTTGGCTCCAGTTCAGGGAGCGTTTCCGCAGCCACAACGTCCCCGCGGGCGTTATGAAGATGAAGCAGAAGGAGTTCCTTGCACTGAAGCAGGTAATCTTAAATATAATCATTCAGCGGTTTCTTTTGAGCCAATGCCCCTTGTTCTATCCTTATGAATCTTGAGTTAATCTTTCGATATCTATCTGTCTTTGTCACTTCAGGGAACTATGTCGGTCACGGAGTATCGTGATCGCTTTCTTCAGCTGGCTCGCTACGCCCCTGCCGATGTTGCGGATGACCGCAAGAAGCAGGAGCACTTCATGGAGGGCCTTGAGGACTACCTCCAGTACGCGCTGCTCAACCTCCGCTTCGACGACTTCAACCATCTGGTTGACAGCGCGCTCAACACTGAGCGCAAGCACTTGGAGATGGAGGACAAGAAGAGGAAGGTTGTCCCCGTTGCTTCCGGCAGCAACACTCGTCCTCGCCTCCAGCCACCCCAGCAGTACCAGCAGCAGTACCGGCCTCCTCAGCAGTACCAGCAGAGGCCACCACAGCAGTACCCGCCTCGACAGCAGCAGCAGGCGGGGCAGGACCAGAGGTTACCGGCACCTCCGGCTCGTGCTGCTCCACCGGCACCGCAGGCTCCACGTCCGGCAGCTCCTACCGGACAGCAGGCTCAGGGACCCCCTCGCACCTGCTTTCACTGCGGCCAGCCGGGGCACTACGCCAACGCTTGCCCCCGGAAGGCGCAGGCGGGACAGCAGGGGCGCCCAGCTCAGCCCAGGGCGCCACTTCAGGGCAGAGTGAACCACGTGACGGCCGAGTCAGCGGCCGAGGCTCCCAACGTGGTTATTGGTACGTTCATGATTAATTCATATCCAGCTACAGTGCTTTTTGATACTGGTGCTACGCATTCCTTCATTACTCAGTCTTTTGTCGAGCATCATGGTATTCATACTAGCACATTAAAGAGGTGCCTGTTAGTATCTTCACCGGGAGGACAGTTGAGGTCTCACACTTACTGCCCGAGAGTCAGTGTTTCCTTGAGGGGAGTAGAGTTCTGTACTGATCTGATGGTGCTAGACACCAAGGGTATTGATGTCATTCTGGGAATGGAGACTCTGGCCAAATGGGCAGTCCGGATAGATTGTGCTCAGAGGACAGTCTTACTATCAGCTTCCAGTGGCCAAGAGGTTGTTATCAGTGCAGTAGAGCCTTCTGGATTTCTTCATCAGATGGAGGCTAGACCCACGGACTGTATTCGCGTGGTGTCTGAATTCCCGGATGTCTTTCCGGATGATCTGCCAGGTATGCCGCCTGAACGCGCCATTGAGTTTTGTATTGATCTCTTGCCTGGCACAGCTCCTATTGCAAAGCGGCCCTACCGTATGGCACCTATAGAGCATGAGGAAGTCAAGAAGACTATTGATGAGTTGCTAGCCAAGGGCTATATCCGTCGCAGCTTCTCTCCTTGGGCTTTTCCATTGTTGCTGGTAGATAAAAAGGATGGCTCGAAGAGGATGTGTGTCGATTATCGGGAGCTGAATGCAGTCACTATCAAGAACAAGCATCCACTGCCCCGTATTGAGGATCTCTTCGATCTGCTTCGAGGTGCTCGTATATTCTCGAAGATTGATCTTTGTTCGGGTTATTTTCAGCTGAGGATCCGTCCTGGGGATATTCCGAAGATGGCATTCACCTGCAAGTACGGGCTATATGAGTATACAGTCATGTCCTTCGGCTTGACTAATGCCCCGGCTTTCTTCATGCATCTGATGAACATGGTCTTCATGGATTATCTGGATGTCTTTGTGGTGATTTTCATTGATGATATTCTGATCTTCTCCAAGACAGAAGAAGAGCATGAGGAGCATCTGAGACTCGTGTTGCAGAGGCTGAGAGAACATCAGTTGTATGCTAAGTTTAGCAAGTGTGAGTTCTGGATTGACGAGGTTCCATTCCTCGGTCATGTTATCTCTCAGGGAGGCATTACTGTTGATCCGAGCAAGGTGAAGGATGTGCTAGAGTGGGAGACACCGCAGACAGTAAAGGAAGTCAGGTCATTCTTGGGCTTAGCTGGATATTATCGGAGGTTCATTGAGAATTTCTCCAAGATCGCGAAGCCTTTGACTTCTTTGCTGGAGAAGAATGTGGCTTTTGTATGGACTGATGAGCGCCAGATGGCCTTTGATGAGCTGAAGAAGAGGTTGACTACGGCGCCAGTCCTGACTCGGCCAGACCAGACGAAGGGGTTCACGGTATATTGTGATGCTTCGAAGGATGGTCTTGGGTATGTTCTGATGCAGGAGGGCAGAGTGATCGCTTATGCTTCACGGCAGTTACGTCGGCATGAGCTAAATTATCCTACTCATGATCTTGAGTTAGCCGCAGTTGTGCATGCTCTAAAGATTTGGAGGCATTACTTGTATGGGCAGCGGTGTGATATCTACACTGATCACAAGAGCCTCAAGTATATTTTCACGCAGAATGAGCTGAACATGCGGCAGAGGAGATGGCTAGAGTTGGTCAAGGATTATGACCTGGAGATTCACTATCATCCGAGCAAGGCCAATGTTGTAGCAGATACTCTGAGCAGAAGAAGTTATGTCAACATGGCCGTGGCTTTCCAGATGCCTCCAGAGTTATGCGAGGAGTTCGAGCAGTTGAGTCTGGGCTTCTTGCATCATACCTCCAGTGCGGCATTTGAGGCAGTACCGACTCTAGAGTCAGAGATCAGGCAGCATCAGAAAGATGATGAGAAGCTGCAGGAGATTCGTGAGTTGCTCAAGAAGGGCAAGGCTCCTCATTTCAGAGAGGATGATCATGGTACTTTGTGGTACAAGAACCGGATCTGTGTGCCAGATGTGAAGGATCTCAGGAAGTTGATTCTGAGTGAGGCCCATGATATAGCTTACTCTATTCATCCGGGCAGCACGAAGATGTACTATGATCTGAAGGAACATTTCTGGTGGTATGGGATGAAGCGTTCAGTAGCAGAGTACGTGGCTATTTGTGACACCTGTCAGCGTGTCAAGGCTGAGCATCAGAGGCCAGCAGGTCTGTTACAGCCTTTGAAGATTCCAGAGTGGAAATGGGAGGAGATCACTATGGACTTCATTGTTGGATTGCCTCGTACTCAGAAAGGGTACAACTCCATATGGGTAGTAGTGGATCGTCTGACGAAGGTTGCTCACTTCATTCCAGTGAACACTACTTACTCCGGTGCTAGACTTGCAGAGTTGTACATCTCTCGGATTGTCTGCTTGCATGGTGTGCCCAAGAAGATCATATATGACAGAGGGTCTCAGTTCACTTCTCGGTTCTGGGAGCAGCTCCATGATTCGCTGGATACGAAGCTGCGTTTCAATACGGCTTATCACCCTCAGACAGATGGGCAGATAGAGAGAACCAACCAAGTGTTGGAGGATATGCTGAGAGCTTGTGCCATTCAGTACGGTACTAGTTGGGATAAGTGCCTGTCTTATGCTGAGTTCTCATATAACAACAGCTATCAGGCCAGTCTGAAGAAGTCCCCCTTCGAGGCATTATATGGCAAAAAATGCAGGACTCCTCTCTATTGGGATCAGATTGGTGAGAAGCAGCTCTTTGGCCCTGAGATCATAGATGATGCAGAGCAGATGGTTCAGGCTGTGCGAGAAAATCTGAGGATTGCACAGAGCAGACAGAAGAGCTATGCAGATGGCAAACGGAGAGACCTGACTTTCAGTGTTGGTGATTTTGTGTACCTAAAGGTGTCTCCGATGAGAGGAATCCGCAGATTCAATGTCAAAGGGAAGTTAGCACCTCGGTATGTGGGGCCATTCAAGGTGCTAGAGAGGAAAGGCGAAGTTGCTTATCGCCTGGAGTTGCCCACCAGCCTCTCAGGAGTTCATGATGTCTTCCATATATCTCAGCTGAAGAGATGTCTGCGAGTACCCGAGGAGCAGGCACCACTGGATGGAGTAGATGTGCAGGAAGATCTGACTTATACTGAGCATCCGGTGAAGATTCTAGAGACATCAGAGAGGGTTACTCGGAACAAGCGCATCAGGATGTGCAGAGTTCAGTGGAGTCATCACAGTGAAGCTGAGGCTACATGGGAGCGAGAAGATGAGCTGATGAAGACATATCCAGATCTCTTTGCTAGCCAGCCCAGCTAAATCTCGGGGACGAGATTTCTTTAAGGGGGTAGGGTCTGTAACACCCTAATTTAAATTTCAGCATTTAATAATAAATTTAATTGGCTTTATTTAAATTTCTAAGGTTTATTGTGTTTAGTTGGCATTTAATCTAGTTTTTGTTCCTTAAGTAATTAAAATTTATCATAGGTTAATTTTTGTGTTGCATTCATGCTGGTGCATGGTTTTGTTTTGTTTGTTTGTATAGGAGTTTGAATTCAAATTCATTTGAATTCAAATAATTTTGAGTTGAGGGGAAAGGAAAAGAAATAGAAAAGGGAAAGGAACCCAAAAGAACCAACCCAACAACCCAAACCCTTGCCCAAATCCAGCCCAAAACCCCTAAACCCCAGCCCAGCCCATCCTTTTCCCGCGGCCCAGTCGGCCCTTTTCTTTCTCCCGCATGGGCCCAGCACGCTGGCCCAGCCGGTTTCCCCGCACGGCCCGCGCGGCCCCGTCTCTCACCCCGCACTCGCCCGGGCCCGCCTGCCAGCGCCCGTGGCCTACTCGGCCCGCTCCGCGCGACGCCCCGCTTCGCACCCCGTGCGCCCGGGCCGCTATCTCAGCACGCGCTCGCCCGCTCTCACCGCCTGCCACCGGGCCCGCTCGTCAGACCCCCTCTCCTACCGACGCCCCGGGCCCGCTCGTCAGACCCCCTCTCCCACCGACGCCCCGGGTCCGCGCGTCAGTCCCTTCTTCCCATTCCCCGCGCCGCGCGCACACAACGGAAGTGCCGCGATCCCCGCCCGGGATGCTCGCCGGCCTTCCGTATCGGGCGCGGACGCCAAGATCCCCGCAGGCCTTTATTTGGCCCCCCACGGCTCCCCCTGCACCCCATCCACCCACGCGCCGCCCCACACAACCCTAGCCGCCGCAACCGTGCAGCCCCGCCGTGCCGCACCTCTGCACCGACGTGGCCGCGCCGCTCTGCTGCAGCCCCACCCCTGAAACTCCCCGCCATAGCCCCACCTCGACGCCCAGACGCGCACCGAGCCGCCGCTCCGACTCCGGACCCCAATCCACGCCGGATTTGCTCGCGAAGCTGCCGCTGCAGGTGAGCCCCTCTCGAAAGAAATTGCCGCCGCCGGCGACCTCCGCACCCCTCTGACTCCTGGACCACCACCGCAGGGCCCGTACGAGTCGATTGGGGGGGATTAGCAGGCCCAGTGCATACTTCCGTGACACCCTCCGCGAAGCTCCAACCACGACCGCTGCCGGGTCTCGCCGCCGGCGCCACCTGCATCACGCCCCCGCTCGATCCGAGCCTCGGTGAGCCACATCCCCACTTCCCTATCTACTGCGTTGAACGGTTTAGCCCGTAGGCCACCCTCTTGGCACGAACACGCTCGCCGGGGCTGTTCCACCGCCGCCGAGCCGCCCTTGTCGGTGAGACTCCCTCTCCCAGCCCCGCAACACCCCGCTTTACACCTCAGTGGATTGCACAAACCGCGGGCATGCTCCCTGGCCCATCCCTGGCTCAAACCGACCCCCGGAGCGCTGGATGGGCGAACTCCGGCGGCTCCGCGGCCGCGCGCCGCCGTGCTCCGTGAGCAGCGCCGCCGCCCCGCGCGCCCAAACCCCCCAGCCGCCCGATCCGAATCTTACGGCCACGATTAGATCCAGTGCCCTTAAAACCCAGGCCATCAGATCTGAATCCAACGATCCAGATCGGCGCGTACCCCTTCGGCCTGGCAAACTTCATAAAGAGCCCCTGGGTTTTACTTGATTCAACCTGCGGTCCGATCCTATTCAAAAATAATTAGAGTTTGGTCCGGTTCTTTTCACATAACCCCCTGAGCTCCTTCAAAATTTAACCCGCCGTCCATCCCTGACCTTTTTACTGGTTAGCCCCTAGATCTACCCTTTATTTACGTTTTAGTCCCTG
The DNA here is from genome assembly GCF_016808335.1 of Panicum virgatum. Taxonomy (NCBI): domain Eukaryota; kingdom Viridiplantae; phylum Streptophyta; class Magnoliopsida; order Poales; family Poaceae; genus Panicum; species Panicum virgatum. The sequence continues at coordinate 52,139,952 of NC_053153.1, read as the reverse complement.
GTTTTAGCAGAAAAGTCCCTGGAACCCTGTTTTTATTACAAATAAGCCCCTGAACCTTGTTTTAGGCCTAGTTTATGTGTTTTAGCTCCGTTTTTAGCGTTCTTTATATCCACACGATCGTTGTAATGCGTAGAATAGTTTTAGACTAGTTTAGTGTGCTGTTTTTATGTATTGATGTATTGTTTCTTAGTTTTTGTTAGTATTTGCTTGTATGCTTATTATCGTGCATTGTTTTGGCCATGTGTTCGTGAGTAGACGCTGATCCATCTGAGGAGCCCCAGTACCAGTACCAGGAGCAGTCGTCTTCGAAGCAATTTGAGCAGCAGCCAGAGCAGTACGAGGAAGGCAAGTATAACATGAACAACCCATCACTTTTAAACACAATTACATACTGCATTTTAATACAATATGCCTATAAGGACATTCCTAGCCACTTTATATCCTTTATACATACCTTTGGGTTGCATTTGGGTTAGTTGTGCTAGGTTGCTGCGCCATAACACACTCTGGTCCTTTTTAATTAATTTGATTAATGGTTTACTTGAACTTAATTCTGAGAGTGGCACTCTGTGTGGCTTGAGTGGCTCACGTCTCGTTAAAAGATGGTTTTTGTAGAAACATGGTTTAGGGGGCCAGCACGGTGCTTAGTGCTTGGTTGGCCACTCTCTATAAGGACCGGTTCATAGAGCGACAACCTGGGACAATAGCGCTACCACAAGGCTAGAATGGGATAGACTTGGCTTACTAATTAGGTCTTTTTGGTTTGGAGTAACTTACCTGCGGGGCAAGAGTAGTAAGCTTCAATGGTCCCTGCTCCTCCGGCTTGGTCTGTGCTTGGATTGCGCTCCTGTGCTTGTACCCCCGGAGGTGGGCCCCATCATCGCTGACCTAACTCTCGCGGTTATGCCTTACCAACGAGATTCTTTGTAACGGCCTCGTAGTGAGTCGCTAGTCATCTCACCTAAGGAAGTGTGATGAACCTCTGGCGTAGCTCACGACTTGTGGGTAAAGATGTGCAACCTCTGCAGAGTGTAAAACTGGTATACTAGCCGTGCTCACGGTTATGAGCGGCCCAGATCCTCCTTTTGATTAGTGGGGTTGTCTCCTTCCGACGAGGGAGGTGCCTCTCGGGGTTACCTTGGTTTGGTTCTCAGTAGTATCATGATTAAATTTGACTAATTACTATGTAACCAGGTTAATGGTAATTCATCAACTTGTAGTAAATAGTTTTAATAAAATTTTGCCAAGATTAAAAGCTAAAGCAGTTGAGTCAGCCAACCTTAGAGCCTCATAGTTTGTGTTATACTTGTTGAGTACAAGTTGTGTACTCACTCTTGCCTCTTCTCTACTTTTTCCTCTTGGCTACGCTACTGCTGCTCAGTTCCTGCCGACACGAGGGAGTTCATCCAGCGCTACCAGGACTACGAGGACTTCTAGGTGTTCGTCTCCCAGTCGACATCCCTGTGACGCCCTGCTTCAGCTTCGGAGAGCTTTTACCGTATTTGTACTTCGCTTCCGCTGTATCAGACATTCTTGTCATTATTGTAATAAATAACATTCGTATTTCGATTTATTATGACTTATTCGTGATATGTGCTGTGATATACTGTTCATTCTGTTGTATATACGTGTGACTTGATCCTGGCACGTATATGATTGCTCGGTTTATGTTCTTTTATAAACCGGGTGTTACAACTTCGGGAGAGGGACTTGGCTTCCAACACGCCTCGTTCACCCTCCCACCCAACCACTCTTCTGTGATTGAGCATCGCTGAGTCTTCATCGTCTCCGACGACTCCGACACTTGTGAAAATGAGACCGCGAGGAGAAGGCCCAACGACTCCGCCGCAACGAAGTCAACGCCTACATGAGGCGCAACAACGAGGCCATTGATCGGGCCAACCGTGACCTGGAGAACGCCGAATGCCGCAACCCTAGGAATCGGCGTTCACCGATCCGGCCCCGCAACCTCGATGCTGACTTCGTCCTCAACTACAACGGCCAACCTCGCCGCAGTGTTCCAGGTGCTTGAGGGTCTTCTGGAGACCCCCAAGATCGTCAAGGCCCGTGCTCGCCTGCACATGGCCGCCATGCAAGCTCAGCAGCTGTGCGAGGACAACTCGGCCTACCGTGCCTAGTCAAGTCACCACTCGACACAACCCCACGGTGATGACGGAGAGGTCAACCAAGGCGACCTCCGCCTCCAACTCAACCAACAAGACCTGCGTCAGCGCATCAACAACCGTCACCGCCAATGCGCCGCCGCCGAGCAAGAGCGACGTTGCTAGTACAACGAGGAACATGGCGACTCCGACAACGACTACCAGAACCGCGTTCGCCGGGGCGACAACCAGCCACGACATCCTCGCCATGACAACGACCCCGGCAACGACCTCGACGGCTTCTCTTCCTTCTCTCGCCGGCTCCGGGCCATCCAGTGGCCCGCCACCTTCAAGCCTACCGGGATCGAGAACTATGATGCAAGTCGGATCCCAAGACGTGGCTGCGCACCTACTCCATCGCCGTCCGAGCTGCTCACGGCGACAACAACATCATTGCTACCTACTTCCCGGTCATGATGGGTCCCCAAGCTCTCAACTGGCTCGAAGCACTTCTCGTTGGCTCCATCAACAGTTGGCAGGATCTCTGCAGCGCCTTCGTCCAGTACTACCAGGCGTCTTGCCCAGGTCCCAAGACCATATGGGATCTGGCCAGTGTCGTACAGCAACCAGACGAGTCCCTCCGCGACTACATCAAGAGGTACTTTGCTAACCGTAATACCATTACGGAAGCTGATGACAGGGACGTCATCCACTACTTCAACAAAGGCCTCCACAATATCGAATTGTGGAGGAAGATGTTCCAGACCTACCCCAAGATCGTGGGAGACATGATGATGGTTGTCAACAAGCACGCCGACATGGAAGAAGCCGAGAGGGCTCGCCACCGGCACAAGAACGACTACTCCGAGCGTCCCCCTCAGTGGGACAACTGCTCGGAACGCCGCCGCGACGACCGCCCATCTTGTCACGGGAAGAAACACGACCACGCTGAGTCCTCCAAGAATCGGGACCGCAAGCATGGCCCCGAGAACACTGTCGCCTTCACTGAAAGATCCCAGTTACGCTCCACCCTCAACCAAGCGGACCTGGATCGACTCCTGGATGGCATGTGTCCTTGGCACAAGGACGCAAACCACACTGCCCGGGAGTGCCGAGCACTCTCCAACAGTGTTATCAAGGACGACGACCCCAAGTGACCCCGCCGCGATGACCGCGACAGACCGGGTGGTTCCAGGACCACCCGGGCGCGCCCGCGAAGGCGCAACTCGCCCAGGAAAGATGACGACAAGCAAAGGGAAGATTCCCTAGGGAACTTCCAGGAAGAAGATTGGGCCATCAACTTCATATACAGCGGCCCTAGCAAGCCAGCATGCCGGCGCAAGCTCAAGCTGGACGATAGAGAAGTGAACCTGGTGTTCAAACACCTGGTCGAACCCCTCCGGTGGTCGGAGACGCCGATCACCTTCGACCGCCGTGACCACTGGGTCCACTTGCCCATGTCGGGTGCCTACCCCCTCGTGGTCAGCCCGGTGGTAAGCCAGGTCCGCCTGGCCAAAGTCCTCGTCGACGGCGGCAGCGCCCTCGACATCGTCTTTGCCAGCACGCTGCAGAGCATGGGCTACGACATGACATTCCTGGTCCCATCTGACCAGGCCCTCTACGGCATCATCCCCGGAGCCGGGTCGACCCCGGTCGGCCGGGTCACCCTGCCGGTTACCTTCGGCGCCCGTGACAACTACCGCACCGAGTACGTCAACTTCGAGGTCGCCGAGTTCGAGACCTCCTCCCACGCCATCCTGGGAAGACCCTCCCTCGCCAAGTTCATGGTGATACCCAACCACACGTATCTTCTCCTGAAGATGCCAGCTCCAAAGGGGGTCTTCTCGGTCTACGGAGACTTGCAGACCTCCTACGCGTGCGAGGCCAAGAACATCGAGCTCTCCGACACCCTGGAGCGATCCAGGAACTCCGTTCTTGTTGCCCAGACAGCAAAGAACCTCCCGGCGGACCACCAGATCATCCCCGCCAAGGAGTCGACTTCCGAGTCGCAACTCACTCCGGCCATGACGACCAAAACCATCGTCCTCCGGGATGATGAACCTCACATGACCGCCGTGATCGGGGCCAGCCTCGGCTCGGCGTAGGAAGGCGCGCTCACCTCCTTCCTCCGGGAGAATTGGGACATCTTCACATGGAAGCCATCTGACATGCCCGGAGTCCCAAGGAAGGAGGCTGAGCACTCCTTAGATCTGGACAAGACGGCGAAGCCCGTCAAGCAACGGCTTCGTTGCATCGTGCAGGTTCGAAAGGAGGCTATTAGGGTAGAAGTAACCTGGCTCCTAGCCGCTGGTTTCATCAGAGAAGTCGCACACCCAGATTGGCTGGCAAACCCAATCCTTGTAAAAAAGAAAAATGGTGAATGAAGAATGTGTGTTGACTATACAGACCTCAACAAACACTGCCCTAAGGACCCCTTTCCTCTACCACGCATCGACCAGGTCGTTGACTCAACGGCCGGGTGTGTTATCCTTTCTTTTCTTGACTGCTACTCAGGGTACCACCAGATAGCCCTCAAGTAGTCAGATCAAGAGAAGACATCCTTCATCACCCCCTTCGGGTCCTACTGCTACAACACCATGACGTTCGGCCTCAAGAATGCCGGTGCAACCTACCAGAAGGCCATTCAGAGATGCCTCCAGGGGCAGATCGGGCGCAACACCGAGGCCTATGTCGATGACATCGTCGTCAAGACAAAATGTAATGACCAGTTCATTACAGACCTCTCCGACACATTTGAAAATCTCAGGAAATTCAAATGGAAGCTCAACCCGACCAAGTGTGTGTTCGGTGTCCCGTCCGGAAAACTACTCGGCTTCATAGTCAGTGTTGGGTATTTTAATGTTGCGAATTAGATCCGCAAGCGCACGGATACCGTCGTAGCTTTCACCCGTGAGTATTCAAGGGTATCGTATCCACAGGGAATGTGTGTGCACTAACTCCTAACTTAGTCGGTCCAAGGACACACCAAGATTAAGTGGCAAGGCTGGAGAGGATTCCTGCGGTAGCACTAAAGATGAGTTAAAGGTCGATCTCTCGGGTAAGACTCGCTTCGAGCACCGGCTTACCCCTGAAATGGTCAGGAGACTCCGGCCAACGGCTCTACGCTATATCCGAACGTGGAGAACTACTAAGGACCTACAGGGCTATCACCACCTGCGGCCTACCTCACAGACCATGGGATATAAGGCAAACGAAGGTAACCCTTAGCCTAGACACCACGTCTATGCTACTAATTACTACTGCAGTCTAACTACGTCTGATATCCCGTAGCAAACTACAGCACTCCATATAAATACGAAGCAACATACCCGCGAGTAAGAGAACTGATCTCACCCATATGAAAGTACTATGCAATACAAGAATCATAAATACTAAATTACTCATAACAGAGGAAGTCAGCATCCGTAGAGGTACAAATTGGAGAAGAGCGCCAACAGGCCGGCGCCCCTCCGAACTACTCCTCACGCTCCTACTACTCTAAGCACTAGCCTAGGCAGCGCCTCGCCTTTGCAATGGAGCACAAGATCTACATGATAGTGGTCTCTTGAATGGGGGTCTCCTCCTCCTTATGTAGCCTCTCCAAAGGTGGATCCGCAGTTAGACTAGTGAGGTAGTACTATGCACGTCCGGGATAGATGTAGGGGGCCGTGGGAGACTACTGGAGAAAACTGGGCCCGATTGAGCCCACTAGGGTGTTGGGCGACCCAGGGGGTCGGCCGAGCCCAAATGGCACTCCCATGGGCCTGCCTTCCTCTGGTCAGATGATAGGTGGGCCCTGGTCTTGATCCTTGGGTGCACCATGCTTGTCGTGCCCATTTCGTCTAGTTTGTGGGCCCTTCTTGTATGTGAAACACAGCTGCAAGATATTCTGTGCATTTCTTCTGTGTTCACTTGTGTTTTTCTCATTTTACAGATGTGGGTGCCTACAAATGATAATTCACCAAAACTCATGGAATTCGATTAGTCATAAGCCCTATAACTAAGTTTGGTGATTATTAAACATGAAACGCTACAGGAGTTGACGGCTGATTTTAGGACTTAACAGCCGTCAATAGTCAGTAGCCGGGGCATCGAAGCCAATCCCACCAAGGTCAACGCCATCAGGTTCATGAAGCCACCCAGGAGCAAAAAGGACCTGATGAAGCTTATAGGGTGCATGGCCGCCTTGAGTCGGTTCATAAGCCGACTTGGCGACAGAGGCCTACCCTTCTTCAAACTTCTCCGGAAGTCTGACAAGTTTGAGTGGAACGACGATGCTTCTAAAGCATTCCAAGAGCTCAAGGACTTCCTCACCATCCCACCCGTCCTAACGGCACCCGAAGATGGGGAGGTCCTCCTCCTGTACATCGCAGCCACTACCAGCGTGGTGAGTACCATCCTGGTTGTCGAGCGCGATGAGCCGGACCACATCTACAAAGTGCAGCGACCCGTCTACTTCATCAGTGAAGTACTTGGCGAATCAAAGGCACGCTACCCTCAAGTGCAGAAGTTGTCGTACGCCATCCTCATCACATCAAGGAAGCTCTGGCATTACTTCTAGACTCAAAAGATCAAGATCGCCTCATCATACCCACTCGGCGACATCCTCCACAACAAGGACGCCAACGGCCGAGTCGTCAAATGGTCAGTGGAACTCGGCGCACTCTCGATCGAATTCACGCCACGTTCCACCATCAAGTCTCAGATGCTCACCGACTTCGTTGCCGAGTGGACCTAGATACAAGACCCTCCACCTGATACCAGATCCGAGCACTGGGTCATGTACTTTGACGGCGCCCTCAACCGTGATGGAGCCGGCGCCAGAGTCCTCTTCATCTCCCCAAAAGGTGAACAACTCAAGTACGTCCCCTAGCTACTTTTCAAGGCTACCAACAATGCTGCTAAGTACGAAGCTCTCATTCACGGTCTCCGGATTGCCGTCACACTCGGCATCAAGCGTCTGTTGGCGTACGGCGACTCCAAAGTCATCATACAGCAAGTCAACAAGGAATGGGAGTGCACCCAGGAGAAGATGGACGCCTACTGTGGGGAGATCAGGAAGCTCGAAACCAAGTTCTATGGTTTGGAGTTCCACCACGTCCCCAGGGACGACAACATGGCGGCCGATGTCATGTCCAAACTCGGATCCAAGCAGTCTATCGTACCACCCGGCATGTTCGTTCAAGCACTCAGAAGCCTCACGGTCAAGATGGAAGAGGAGCCTCCCACAAAGCCCGACTTGGTCCTGGCCATAGGACAGGAGGTCCTGACCCTCGACACCGACTGGCGTTCCCCAATCATCGATTTCATCAAGAACAATAAAAGCTATCCAAAAGGAAAGGAACACGAGAAGCTTGCCCGCCGGTCAAGCAACTACGCCATCATAGGAACCGAGCTGTTCAGGCACTCGGCTTCCACAGGAACCTTGTGCAAATGCGTTGCACAGGACGAAGGAGTCCGACTCCTTAGCGATATCCACTCGGGCATCTGCGGCAACCACGCAGGCGCCTCTACCCTCGTGGGAAAAGCCTTCCGATCAGGCTTCTACTGGCCCACGGCCCAGGCCGATGCTCGGAACATCTTCAGGCGATGTCCCGGGTGCCAGTTCTTCTCCAAGCATCAACATGTCCCGGCTCAGGCCTTACAGACCATACCGCCTTCCTGGCACTTCGCCTGCTGGGGACTCGACTCGGCGGGACCCCTGAAGACGGCCGTTGGCGGATATAGTCATATATTCGTGGCTATCGACAAATTCACAAAATGGATTGAAGTCAAGCTAGTGACAGCCACTACAGCAGCCAAGGCAGCCGAGTTCATCGAGGAGATATCACACCGATTCGGGGTGCCTAACCGGATCATCACAGATCTAGGACTACTGCCAAGAAAGCTGCATCGACGTCTACTATGCCTCCGTGGCACACCCCAGGTGCAATGGCCAAGTTGAAAGGGATAACGGCTTGATCCTTTAGGGGCTCAAAGCCAGAATTTTTGACCCGATCGAAAAATTCAGTGCAAAATGGCTCCAAGAACTACCCAGAGTAGTTTGGGGACCCCGCACACAAAGAAGCTAGGCCACCGGCTACTCACCATTCTTCATGGTGTACGGTTCTGAAGCAGTCTTACCATCGGACATAGCTTTTGGTGCTCCGCGCATCCAGAACAACAACGAGAACGAAGCCAAAGCGACTCGATGCACGGACATCGACTCGGCAGAGGAGCACCACCTGACGGCCTCCATCCAGCACGCGAGATATGAGCAGCAGCTCCGGCGCTATCATGATCGCAACGTTCACAAGCGCAACTTCAATGTCGGCGACCTGGTTCTACGACGAATCCAGTCGACCACCGGCGCTCACAAGCTGTCTTCCCCATGGGAAGGCCCCTTTGTAGTCAGTGGGATAGTGGTTCCTGGAACCTACCACCTACAGAGGCCAGACGATACAGATGTGGGCAACCCATGGAATATCGAACACCTGCGTCGCTTCTATTCGTAGAAGCATAGGAAATGCAAGGGTATGTACCCATCTACTCATTTAATAAAGTTTGTTATATTTCAAATATTGCATACTACTTGCTCTTCGTTCTTTACCGAGTCATTTTCAACACGCTCGGGGGCTGTGTCTCGGCCATCCAGCCAGCCCCCACACGGAGTCCGACCAGTCGGACAAGAACAACCCAGTTCATCTTTCCTGAACACAGTCGAGTATGTCCAGGAACCACTCTGTGTCACCCTGACCAAACGCGCACATTGATGATCCGCTCTCAAGCGCCATTCAAAGGGCTCAGAGTTCGCTTTCCACCTACTCGGCAAATTCAGAAAAGAACTCGGACCGTGGGCATAACACTAAGATTAAACTAAAAACATTATTTACATAAATATTGTTCTTAGTCGGCCCAATCTGATCAACTTTCTTTGCAGCAAAAGGAATAAGACAAACTCCTGGAGATCGGTAGCCTACCGCTCGGCCACGACGCGCTCGGCGATCTCCAGGACGGCGGCGTGGTTGGCCTCCCACTCGGCATCCAAGCAGTCTTCGGGGATGTCATCTCCCACTGGGTCCAGGTCCGCTTCAGGGAGATGGGTCTTCACAAGACCCAGGGTGTGCTGCACAGCATTCTCGGCAGCTCCCTGGATGAAGGCCTCCAGTCGGCCGCGGGATGCCTCTAGCCTCTTAGCCAGGCTCTCGGCAGCCGCCACGCCCTCGGGCTCAAAAGCCCCGAGCAGCGCCTCCAGTGGCCTGCTCAGGCGATCCAGTGTCGCCCGGCCCTGCGCCACCTGCTCCTCCGCTTCTGCAAAAGCACCCGAAGAACATGACAAAAGAACATAGCATATGATCAATGGGTCATACCTCGCCGAGCCTCCCGCTCCAGGCGAAGCTTCTCCTCGGTGGCGGCCTCCCGCGCTTCGGCCACCTCTCGGAGCTTCTACAGCTCCTCGTTGGCCTTGGTGCAGGCCTCCAGCTCTAAACAAAAGCAAGTCAGAGACTAAACATCGCACAAAGAACTTGGCAGACGTGACTCCGACTACATATCGCGCTTCTCCTTGCATAGAGCATCCTCGGCCTTGACCTTGTCGGCCTTCAGATGGTGGCTCCGCGCCTCTAGCTCGGCCACCCTGGCCTCGAGCTCCGCCACCTGACCGAGGGCGGCGCTCCCCCTGGCCAGCTCCTGGGTGGCCTGTTCCGACATATCCACAAGAGCCTGACGAAGACACACGCGTTACAAGACAACACCTCCAAGAACAAGTCAGGTTCGCAAAAGGAGGGAAGCAAGCGACTTAACTCGACCCATTCGTGGATCAGCTTGGCGCACTCGACCATGTGCCTGCCGAGTGATTCGTCCTCCTCGGCCTCCTCCTTCGCCGGCGGGGGCCTGACCACCTCGGTGGGCTCGGCTCGGGCCCTTTCCGCCTCGATGGCCGGGACCTCAGCGGCCCTGACCTCCTTGATGGCCAGGACATCTAAGGCCCCGGCCCTAACGTTCACCGCCCCTTCATCGCGGGGCGGGTCCTGCATCTCCACATTGCGGGGAGGAGGGGAGACCCTGTTGTTGGCCTCCACCTCCTCCTCGCGGCGGGCTCGGCCCTTCACCGGGCTCGCCCGCGGCGAGGTCAATTTTGCGGCATCACTGGAGCTGCCCTCATTGGACGACTCCTCCGCCTTCCTCTTGGCATCGCTGAGCGTCGCCCTCCAACAGCAACAACAAGGGCGCTGAAAAGGACTCCAGAAAATAAAAATCAAGATAGAATGGCATCAAGGTAACAGAACTTACCCGCCACTACGATGCAGCGGGAACTTCAGCCTCAACGGCGCGGCCGACGGAGTTCTAGAGCCAGCGTGCGGGGATGCCACTTCCCCGCGTAGCTGGATCAGCGATTGGGCCGCCTCCTCCTCGACTAGGGGGCCGCCCAGCGCCGACCCCACCTCAGTGGTGGCCGGGGGCGCCGATGCCCCCCGGACTTTGCTCGCCCCCTTGCGGGTCGAGCTCTTCAGCGCTTGCTGTGCCGCCGCCAACCCAGCTTTCAACAGCTGGATCTTCCTGACGGCGCGGCGCGTTTTCCTCCCCAGGGCGGCCGACGGTGGCGGCCCTGAGGCTCTGGTGATCTCCACCTCTGGCTCGCTCCCCACGGAGGAGTCGGAGGAGAACTCGGCCTCCTCCTCCGCCAGCTGGCGCAGCTCGGCGGGGGCGGTGGCGTCCTTCCCAGGGTCCCCCTTAGGCAGAGGAGCGGGGGACCAGTACTCCAAGACCTTGGCCTGCAAGAGAGCCGAGTTGTTATACATCCCAATAGGTGCGCTCGGAAAAACAGAGCAAAAACAGAGGAAACAACCCGGAACGAATAAAAACAACTCGACAAGGACCAAGAATACTTACGGCGTCGGTTGGCCGCTTCAGGCAGTGGGCTTTGGGGCAGTCCTTGTCCCGGATCTGCCCCGCCATGATGCAGGCGACCCGGTTCGCGATCTCGTCCCGGGGAACCTTGCGTTCATGTCCCCTGGTGGGGTCCCGATGACCCCAGTACTCGAAGGCCGGGTGGACCCTCTCCTGGATCGGCTACGTGAGCCGCCTGCAGAAGGAGATAGCCACTGTGGCCCCCGTCAGACCCTGTGCCGACAAGTCGGCGATCTCCTGGAGGAGGCGCTCCACCTGCGCCATCACCTCAGTGGTCGGCGGCTCCTCCCAGCACGCCTTGTACTCCGGTGTGCAACCGGTGCACGCCGGGAGGCAGGGCGCTGGGTTCGCCACCACGAACCATTCCAGCGCCCACCCCTTGTTGGTGTTGCGGAACTCCAAGTTGGGGTAGACGCTCCCCTAGCGCAACGAGAAGGCGGCCCCGCCCACAACATTCCGGCGAGCATTGGACGGTGCCCCTCGAGGCGGTACAAAGCCCACCACAGATTGAAGTGTCGAGTGATCCCCAAGTACCCCTCGCAGAGGTGGATGAAGATTGCAATTTGAGCAATCCAACTGGGCTCCCGCGGAAATGGAGAAGCCCGCGGAAAAACGCCCCCGCGGGCAGTGCGAAGCCCTTCTCGTAGAAGGACTTGAAAACGACCATCTGGTTCATGTCCTCCGACGAGAATTCCTCCCCGTAGCAGCACCGCCACCCAGAGATCTGCTCCTCCGGAAGGACGCCACGCTCGACGAGGTCCTGGATATCGCTCTCCTGGAGCGAGCACTTCTGCCCGGACGACGATGGCGGCGGGGCCTCTCCGGAGCTCCCCGAAGTCGAAGACCCAGATGCAGCAGGCAAGGCGGCCATGGCGATGGTGGTGGAGCGCAGGCGAGAAGAGGAAATCGCAAGGAAGAAGAAGGCCGAGAGCTCTGGAGACTCGCCGAGTTGACTAAGGCGGCGGAAAGCTTTGGAGTGCTCGAGAACGGGGTGGCTGCTCCACGCCACTTCCTCTGTTTAACATTCCTTTTTACCGTTGCCCCTGACAACCCCTCTCCCCTGTCAGTCGTGAAAGATCCGCGCAGTGGATAACGGTTGGATTTTAACTCCGACGCGAATATGCTTCGAATAATCCTGGAAACAACCCGGCGTGCCTCCGTGACCCAGCCAGGGCCTCAAGGCCCGGACGCCGTGACAACTCGGCGTGTCTCAGTGACTCCGCCAGCGACCCTGCTCGGAGGCTGGGCGCCGCAAAACAACCCGGCGTGTCTTCGTGACCCAGCCAGGGCCTCAAGGCCCGGACGCCGTGACAACTCGGCGTGTCTCAGTGACTCCGCCAGCGACCCTGCTCGGGGGGTTGGGCACCGCAAACGACCCGGCGTGTCTCCGTGACCCAGCCAGGACCTCAGGGCCCGGACGCCGTGACAACTCGGCGTGTCTCAGTGACTCCGCCATCGACCCTGCTCAGGGGTTGGGCGCCGCAAACGACCCGGCGTGTCTCCGTGACCCAGCTAGGGCCTCAGGGCCCGGACGCCGTGACAACTCGGCATGTCTCAGTGACTCCGCCAGCGACCCTACTCGGGGGCCGGGTGCTGCAAACGACCCGGCGTGTCTCCGTGAGTCAGCCAGGGCCTCAGGGCCCGGACGCCGTGACAACTCGGCGTGTCTTAGTGACTCCGCTAGCGACCCTGCTCGGGGGCTGGGTGCCGCGAATGACCCGGCATGTCTCCGTGACCCAGCCAGGGCCTCAAGGCCCGGACGCCGTGATAACTCGGCGTGTTTCTGTGATTCTGCCAGCGACCCTGCTCGGGGGATAGGTGCCGCTAACGATTTGGTGCATCCCCGTGATGCAGCTAAGGCTTCAGGGCCTGTATGTTTGGACAACTTGGGAAGTCTCAGTGACTTAATCTATGGCCTCTGGGTCAGGATTGCCAAGTCGGGTCTGATTACTGCGGCAACCTCAGGGTGGCCGAAAAACCTCAGAGGAACAAAACGGCAAAAACATTGATTGGATATCCAGGTATCCAGGCAGACGAGTTAAAGATCATTTCTTTGACTCTCGAAAAGCTTCTCTGAAACCTTCCGAGGCTCGGGGGCTACACCCAACGGGTGCGCCCAGGGGTGCATCCCATTTTGTACCAGCAAGACTCGGTGGATAATCATCATGAGCACCGAAGGACTTTGTTTAATACCACAAAGTTCGACTCGGCCCTCCGGCGCTCGGGGGCTTGACGGAGGTAGATCTATGTACCTCCCTGCCAAGTGGGGTCCCCGAACCTGGGAGACTACCCTGCTCGGTGACTCGGCTACGACTACTCGGCGTGCGGGACTCGGCCGTGCGCAGAAAGGATCCTCAGAAGATCAGGACGAGAGGCTCTAACTAGAAACCCAGATATCTAGGGATCTTAACCGACCTCCTTCCTTGTAAAACAACCTGAGTATATCATTCCTTGTACCCCTACGCCTCCTGGTCTATATAAAGGAGACGTAGGCCGACCCATAGACTCTCTCCACTTTTCGCAGCATCCTGCAAACCCTAATACAACCCCAAACACAGGACGTAGGGTATTACGCTCATCACGGCCCGAACCTGTCTAAGTCCCTGCGTCTTCGTGTTTCCATCGAGCTCTTGGTCCAGAGATCCCATCCTGAAACTCTACCGCTGGGTACACCCCTGGTGGACTGGCCGGAATAACAATCCGACACCCCCGCACAAGCTTTGATTACGCAATGACTTTCGAATTTCAAGATGATGGGTCCTATTGAGTGTACTTCATTGATTACTCGTATCGCTACACGTGTCGGTGCTTTAGAGGGAAATTCCATTCCTTTCATTGAGGGTGACCACGCGTATATCGACGAGTCTTATTTGATTCAAGGTCACAAATTTAAGAAAGGCCAGAATGACTCTTTGATTTTTCCTCTACATGGGCTATACAAATGAGATTTCGCTGCCCAATGCGGATTTCCATTTGTATAATTGCCGTTCGCTAACCATCCCTCTCGTTCAACGAGAAGGGGGCCGTAGGCATAGTGTTTCTGGTTTACCTGGTAGGATGACAAGGAGCAGGACCAGAAGGGAAGAAGCACCAACACCGCCTCAGCATACTCAAACCTCATATCACCATGAGGCGGGTGCTTCATCATGGCACAGCGCAAGTACAGAAGAGTGGCACGGCAGGCCCAAGGGCGCCGGTCCACTAGTTCCAGCTTCAGTGGACCCCCGATCTTCGCCGGATGTTCAGCCTCATCCAGAGGTTTCGCCACTCTGACTCGACAGATGGGCGAGCTGAACGTGCGCACCACCAACATCAACGAATCGCTGGGCCAGCACATTGAGTCAACTCAAAACTGGCAGCGATACACAGGCGAGAGGATCCACAACTTGGAGCGACAACAGCAGCAGACCTAGGAGGAGTGGAGGGCCTACTACCGTTAGGCTGGGTTCAACCCCAACCAACAGCAGTGAGCCTGAAGCTAGCTTGGGGGAGGACCTCCATGAGAGGTAACCTGTATCAAACTCTATCCTTTACTGTTTTCAAATCTTACATGAAACCAAATAAAAATTTGCATAACTAAAATCAAATAAAAATCTGCAAAACTCAGAAAAACTAAAAATATATTCCTCGCTTTAATATGTGTAGTAAGCATGGTGTGAGTTTTCCTTGTTGAAATGATGAATAATTGCTCTGTTAATTTCCTTCATATGCTTAGTTAAAGCTTTGTACTCTACCTAGTTTTGGGTTCGTTGGCTATAAGTTCAAACCTCAGAACTTGAAACTTGTGGGTAGCAAAAAGCATGATCCAAATCTAAGTTGTTGTGAGCTATAATATGGTTAAATAGAGTTGCTATGATCTTTTCCTAAGTGATGCTTGATATCCAGAGTATTTCATTTTCAAAACACAGAAATATAATAAAGTTCCTCGATGATTTGAAATTCTTATCCAAAGCCACATGTTGATCTCATTGCAAACTATCCACATGTGCATATTGCTATCCCATTGAGCTTTGACAAATTGTTGTGACCCTTAGTGAGATTCATTTCATACTCCCATGATCAAGATCACATACACGTTCACATCATGTGCTATGCTTCTACACTAAGAGCAAGCACTCCGCTTATCCATCCACAAAATAAAAACTCCATGTTTATGTATGAAACCTATCTCTAAAAATTGCATCAAGGATATGGGGCTATGCAAAAAAAAAGAAATAAAAGATGTATACCCAAAGAAGGTATGCCACATGCCTCTGCATGTCAAAAAAAAGAGAAGAAAAGAAGCATACCCAAAGAAGGTATGCCACATGCTTCGGCTTGTCAAAAAAAAAAGAGAAAGAGAAGGAAGATAGCCCCTATCTAAAAGAAAGAAAGAGAGATGGTTCATACTAAGGAGTTCATACATCATCCACCAAAAATATCCACACACTTGCACATTTTGATCAAAGATTATGACTTGTTTCTCCTTTGGATCCGGTCTTTGACTTAGCAAAATATGAGAAGCAAGTATGCATTCAAATCCTCCATTCCTACAGCTCCACCAAAAACAACCATTAGAGATAGGGTGAGGAAGAAGGCTCAATAAAAAGCCTTGGTAAGGATTTATACACACCGAGCGATCCGAGAGATCATCTGATCGAGGAATTTTATAAAATTCTTTTGAAAAAAAATTAACAAAACTCCGGATTGACGGTTGAACTAAGGGGAGAAATACAAGCACTCTGTGATACCGTTCTGACTCTCAACCGCCAAAGATGAGGTGAAGCTAAAAGGCCCGCATGAGTAAAGGTAAGAGGTGAGGACAAAAGGCCAATTTATTCAAAATCAAGGTAAGAAGCATTCAGTTGTGCCTAAATATAAGTTGGAAATGCAACATCGTAGCAACTTCTGATCAACAAAACTTCAGCCAAGCTTTGCTCGGGTTGAGCAAAAGGCTAGCTTGGGGTGTTGTTGATGGTCGTTAAGTGCAAAATATGACCGTCAACTATACTCACAAGAGAAAGAAAACAATGCCTCTTACTAACATATTTGTATCACTAACCTAACTCCATAGTTGTTTTGGAGAATTATTGATTTCAGGAGCACAAGTCCAGAATAAGAAGAAAACACAAAGAATACACAGATGAAGTCACAGAATATCACGTCCTGCGTAACACAAGCAAAAGAGGCCCACCAGACAGACCAAACCGACCAACCAAGCCCCGTCACCGACCATCTGAAATTAGGACCCACCAAGCAGTGACCCAGAGAAAGACGGTGGCCAGAGGCGGCAAGGTGGGGCCAGCCGAACCATGGGTTCGCCCCCCCCCCCCCCCCGCCCCGAACCCCATCCAGGTGCATTTTGGCGGGAGATTAGCTCTGATCTTCTAGAGGTCGGTTATGAATGTTTCCATGTAAAGGGATGGTGGAACCGACCTAAACACTATAAGAGGGGCCTCCCACCACTCTCTCAAACACACACCACTTGGAGAAGCCTCTCTCTCTCTCATTGTGACTTGTACTCTTTAGGTTAGTGGAGCTAGGTTAGTAATTCATTTTCTTAGCGAATCCAGTCTTCTCGGGGTCGGCGAGCAATCCTCGGCCTCTGTTATGGCTTTGTATTCCGACTATCGTTATGCTATTCATAAAGAGTTCGTTATTGGTTATCTTGCTATGTTCTTAGCCTGCCTAGCCAAGTTCTGTTCTTATTCAAGTTGTATTAGTTGCCTACTTAGACCAGATGATCTGGGTAAGAATATAGGTTCGTTGTGCTTTCGGGCTTGCCTTAGCGTCTTACCTGTCCATCCGAAGGGTGGGGGACCCGAGGGCGCTAGGGAAGTGACCTCGTATGCGGGCATGGGGCTCGGGTACGCGGGATCCTTTGGATATGACGGTGCTCCACAGTTTGACTGGGGTAGACCGCAGGTGGTGACAGCCCTGTCGGTCCGCTGGGAAGCTGCTTCTCGGTTAGCGTACTCCCTGACGTTCGGGTATTCGTATAGGAGTTCATGCAAAGATGAAACGGTCTGGACGTTCTCCAGAACGGGTCATTCTCCCCGATGTCCCTAATTTTCTGGCACCTGCAGCTCTAAGCATATGACTAACATAGCTTCTCTGCTGACATGAATAGTATACTAGGATCTTGTTTGCCTATACTCCCACTAATCTTAAGTGTATTTGTTTATTCTTTATTCATGAGAGTTGGTTGATCTGTGTGTGTCACATTACCTTCGATTATCTTTATTATCACTTACCCTATATGATCTGCAGTTCACACCTTATCTCATAAATGTTATGGTTATGTATCTAGTAAACATCTTTACACACCATAGCCATCCCTTGGGAAAATATAAATAACAATACCCTGGATACTTCCGGGTGAAATGCTACAACAGTATATTTGTGTGCTTTCGGATCCTTCTATAATCATTAAGACATACTGCACGCCGTTCCATGGCATCACTGCTATGGGGCGGCCGTCCCGGCGTTTCTTGATGCTGTTGCTGGGAACTAACCATTCTTAGTAATTGCGTTAAGAAATGCCAACAGACCCACCGACAAACGTGAGCTTCCGATTTCAACTTGCATAGATACAGCACCAGCAGATCCTTGTTCACACGACCCATGCTTCCTGTCCCTCTCTCCACCCAAGTCCTGACCTCAATGCTCGTCCTGCAAGCATGCAACAGTAATCCCTAAGACCCCTTGCAGAAGACCAACACAATGGATAGATATCTCGTACAAAATCCGATGACTCGATACGTACCTTCTCCATTTTACATGCCGCGGATTCCGAACCGATCGGTCGAAGAAGTTGTCCGCCGATGCCACGAGGAAGAAAAACCAGCACTGCCCCTCGATCGATCGACCTGATCCTAGTTTAGGGGAGATGTGCTTCTTTGGAGAAGAAGGTGAACGGCCGCTCCTTGCCCATAAGCAGGAAGAAAATGGACTCGTCCGTAGATCTGCACTGTAGTAGATTCTTTTTCTCGAGGCATCGGCTGGCTGCTAGCCTCGATAACTGTAAAACCCGGTTTATAAAAGGACATAAACCGAGCAATCATATACGTGCCAGGATCAAGTCACACGTATATACAACAGAATGAACAGTATATCACAGCACATATCACGTAAAAAGACATAATAAAACGAGTACGAAAGTTATTTATTATATTAATGACAAAATGTCTGATACAGAGTATGCAGAAGCGTAGAATACATATACGAAGTCTCTTGGAAGCTGGGCGCCACAGGGACGTCGACTGGGAGATGAACGCCTAGAAGTCCTCGTAGTCCTGGTAGCGCTGAGCGAACTCCCTCGCGTCGGCAGGAACTGAGCTGCAGTAGAGTATCCCCAAGAGGAAAAAGAGTAGAGTAGGCAAGAGTGAGTACACAACTTGTACTCAACAAGTATAACACAAACTATGAGGCTCTAAGGTTGGCTGACTCAACTGCATTAGCTTTTAAATCTTGGCAAAATTTTATTAAAGCTAATTACTATAAGTTGATGAATTACCATAAACTCAGTTACATAGTAATTAATCAATATTAACCATGAACTACTGAGAACCAAACCACAACCATACCAAAACCCCGAGAGGCACCCCCCTCGTCGGAAGGAGATAACCCCACTAATCAAAAGGAGGATCTGGGCCGCTCATGACCGTGAGCACGGCTAGTATACCAGTTTTACACTCTGCAGAGGTTGCACATCTTTACCCACAAGTCGTGAGCTACGCTAGTTGTTCATCACACTTCCTTAGGTGAGATGACTAGCAAACTCACTACGAGGCCGTTACAAAGGACACGTTGGTAAGGTGTAACCGCTAAGGATTCAGGCAATGCGACGATGATACCCACCTCGAGGGGTATGCACACCAAGCATCATAGCCTGGGGACCATTGAAGCTCGACCCCCCTCGTGCCCCGTCGGTAAGTTACTCCCGAACCAAAATGACCTAATTAGTAAGCCAAGACCGTCCCATTCCAGTCTTGTGGTAGTGCTGTTGTCCCAAGTTGTCGCTCTATGAACCAGTCCTTATGGAGAGTGGCCAACCAGGCAGTAAGCACCGTGCTGGCCGCCTAAACCATGTTTCTAACCAAAACCAATTTTAACGAAACGTGAGCCCCTCAAACGGGCCACTCCCAGAATTAAGTTGCATATACCATTAATCAAATTAATTAAAAAGGACCAAGTGTGTTATAGCGCGGCACCTACCACAACTAACTAAAATGCAACCCAAAGGATATATATAAAGGATATAAAGTGGCTAGGAATGTCCTTATAGGCATACAATATTAAAATGCAGTATGAAATGCATTTAAAGTGATAGGTGTTGTTCATGTTATACTTGTCTTCCTCGTACTGCTCCTGCTGCTACTCAAACTAGTCGGAAGACGGCTGCTCCGGGTACTGGTACTGGGGCTCCTCAGATGGATCAACGTCTACTCACGAGCACATGGCCAAAAACAATACACAACATAAACATACATGCAAACAAGAGCTAACACTAATAAACAGTACAACAATACATAAAAACAGCAAACAAAACTAAGCTAGAATTATTCCACACGTTACAACGATCGCGTGGACATAAAGAACGCCTAAAACGGAGCTAAAACACATAATCTATGCCAAAAACAAGATCCAGGGACCTATTTGTAAGAAAACTGGAGTTCCAGGGGGGTTTCTGGGCAAAACCGAGGACTAAAATGTAATTAAGGATTAGATCTGGGGTCTAACTCGCGAAAAGGCAAGGGCTGGATAGCGGGTTCTATATTTAAAAAGCTCAGGGGGCTGCTTGCTAAATTCTGGACTAAACTGCGAATACTTTTGACTAGAGGTGGACTACGGGTTGATTTCAAAAGAGTTCGGGGGCTCTTTAGCAAAACGGCAGCGCGAAGGGGTATCTTCTAATCTGGGCTGACGGTTTTGGATCTATGGTCCAGATTAAATCCGGATCTGATCTAATCTAGCCCGTTGGGTTCTGATCGGGCGGCTCAGAGGATTTGGGCGTGCGGGAGGTGGCGCTGACGCGACGGCGAGCGGCGGCGCTGCGCTGCCGCGGCGGTGACTCGCCGGAGAAGGCCAAGTCGGTGTTCCAGTGGGTTATTCGAGCCGCGGTTTGGCTGGGGATCATCCACACGGCATGCGTAACGCACTGGTGGCAATAGGGAGGCGGTTCGGGGCTCGGACGGGGCTCGCCACGGCAAGGGGCGGACCTGCGCGGCGGCGCCCGCCGGCGTGGGCACGTTCGCACTGTGCTGGGCTTGAATCCGAGTGAAAGGGGTCCGTGAGCGTGTGTGGTGTTAACACGAACCCCAAAACAAGGGTCGCGCAAGGCTGGGGTGCTCTGCGGCGGGTCCGCCATGGCGGATCCACGGCGCGCACGACGGCGTGACGCCGGCGTGGGGTGTCTGGGCAGTTGGGGTGCGCCACGGCTGAAAATAACTAGAGCAATAGGACGAGGAGGTCCCAGCGGTGCTCACCAAGGCTTGGCAACGGGCGGAGATGCGGCGCACGATGGTCCACGTCGAGGTCGGGCGGCGACGATGGGGCGGAGCTCGCGGTCCGGGCGGTGCTGGCTCCTCCGGGCTCCTGGGCTGCACGGGTCGACGAGGGGGGGTTGCTGCGAAGGATTAACGGGGTCAGGGAGGTTTAGGATCACCAGAATTGAGCAATTGCTCAGAGTTGGGCTTACCGGCGGCGATGGCTCCAAGATGAAATCCGGCGCGCACCAGAGCCGGGGTCGGGGCAGCGAACTCTGGAATACTTCCTGGCGCCCGGGCGAAGCGATAGCGGGGCACGGGGAGGTTTGAGCTGCAGTGAAACAGCGGGCCCACGGTGGCGCAATGGCTCTGCGTGGCGGAGCAAGCGTGAGGCGGCGGCTAGGGTTAGGATGGCGGCTAGGTCGTGGGGATAGGGTTCCAGAGGTGCGGGAGGGGCCATATATAGGGCGGCAGATGACCTGGGCGTGCGCGCCCGGGTTTGGAAGGCCGGCGAGCGTCTCGGCGGGGATCGCGGGGTTTGGTTGCGCGAGGGGGAAGACGGGCCTAACAGTGGGGCCGGGATGTCAGTGGTCGCAGGTGACGCGCGGAGAGAGCGGGCGGGCCGAGCGGAGCACTGAGCTGGGGTGCGGGTGTGGGCCGCGCGCGAGCGGGCGCGTGGGTCTGGGCGTTAGCGGTCCGGTGGCAGAATGGTTGGGCCGAGGAAGCGGGCCGAGGTGAGGGGAAAGGATGAGGGGGAAGGCTGGGCCGCGTGCTACTGGGCCGCAGCGGGGAGAAGAGAAAAGGGTTGGGCCGCGCAGGGGTTTATTTGGGCTGGTCACTGGGTTTGGGTTCCCTTTTCTTTTACTACTTCTATTTCTAAAATAAACAAACAAAGTTTGAATTCAAATACAAATTTGAATTCAAACCACACTCAAATAATTAAAACTATGCACCAGCATGAATGCAACACCAAAATTTAAACCTATGATAGAATTTTAAATACTTGAGGAACAAAAAATAGATTAAATGTCATTCTAAACACAATAAACCTTAGAAATTTAAATAAAGCCAATTAAATTTATTAAAAAGTGCTGAAATTTAAACTAGGGTGTTACAATAACTGAGCCACAGCACACCAAATAAACTAGAACCGCCTTTTCCAAATACGCTTAAACTGTTCCGTTTATACCCACCAAATACATCCTATCGTGGGTCCCTGCACCAATCTCGGCAGAACCGATGCCGTACACATAAGCGGCGAGCCCGACGCCCGCGGAGCCATCCTTGTTCGCTTGGTCTGGGCTTGGCGCGGAAGGAGATGAGAAGCAGAGCATGAGCGAATGTTATGTATGGTGCAACGGAGGAGATGGCAGCTTGGCGCGCGGACTGGAGATCAGGGTTGCGGGTGGCCGGTGTTCGGCGACATTCTCGGATGAGGCGTGCGGCGGACCGGCGCACCGCAAAGAGGAGAGGAGAGGAGAGGGAGATAGAAGGTTCCACGAGGGCGCCACCTGGCGTGCCAGTAGGAGGCGCCGTGCTCCGCAGCGCTGGCCCACGACGCGAACAGCGCAGTAGGCCTCCATGTGGGCCCCGAAGCGGCCCACCAGGGTGCCCAGCTGGGCCGGGTCATCGGACCAGCGACCTGAGGTTGCGTGGGCAGCCCGCCACCGCCTTATTTCTAATCTAAAAAAGATTAAAAGAAACCCTCGCCGCCGCCCCGATCGCGAACAACCCGCCCCCCAGTTTTCAAATTCCACCCAACCGGCACCGCCGCACCAGCCATGGGGTTCTGGCGGTCGATTCGAGCGCCGCGCGGGCCACCATATCCACGGCCAGCCTCGCCCGCCTTTGCCTCCCCCTCTCCGCCTCCGGTGCCGTCCTCCCCGCGGTCGACTCCTACATCCTCGTTGCCGACCTCGTCGCCGACATCCGCCTCCGCCTCGCCCTCTCCGCCTCTGGTGCCGTCCTCCCCGCCGCCGACTCCTACATCCTCGTCGCCGACCTCATCGCCGACGTCCGCCTCCGACTAGCCCTCTCCGCTTTCCCCGTCCTCGGCTCGGTCCTCGTCGCCGACCTCATCTCCGACAGCCGCCTCCTCTATGAGAACCCTTCCTGTTTTTTTTAAGTCGGCGCACCTTGTAGTCCGAATCCTACCATCGTGGTTGCCAGATTTGGCGTCGTTTTTTCTGCCTTGGCGTCCGAATCCTTTCGAATTTACACCTGGTGTCCTAATCCTTTCGAATCTGGCTCCCTGAAGTACTTGCCTGACTTGATGCATTGGCGGCCTGACTTGATGCATTGGCGCAGTGGCGGACCTAGAAATTTTCTAGAGCCCGGGCCAACATATATATGTGTTGAGAAGGTTCTACGTATTGGGAGTCCTATAAGAAGGCTGTAAGGAACATGGCCCCATTTAGGCCATTGTTTGTGATTTTGGTGATTGAGTGACAACATAATCAATGGGACTAACAAGTTTGTGAGATCACACTTGTAGGAGTTTTTAGGTCCCATGGATATGAGTCAACATGTCTAATTCATCGTCAAGATGCAATGTCTAATATATCGTCGAGGCGCCAAGTCCAATCCACCATCAAAATGACAAGTCCAATCCACCGTAGAGATGTCAAAGCATAGTGGAAATCCAGAGAGATGTCTAATATATAATTTTGAAGGATCCAATTGATCGCTGTGATGCATTGGACGAGTTTGGCAGAAAACAGGGGCACCGGTTTAACCGATGCCTAAGCATCGGTGCATCCGATGGTTGTCGGAAGATCCGACGCCCTGGCATCCATGCAAGTCTGAGCACCTCTGGAGATCAAGTGAAGAAAGAGTGAAGCACCGGTTGAACCGACGAGGCCAAGTTAAGCATGGTGCATTCAATGTACTATGTTCTAGAGACGATGTCAAGCATGCAGCAGCCAAGACTTCAGCACCGGAAGATCAGATGGCTACCGGAGTAATGCGTCGGTGCAATGACATCAGCAAGGTGTAACGGCTATATGAAGGACAAGTGTCACCGGAAGTTCCGACGCCCTAGCATCGGTTCATCCGATGGTCCCTAAAGTTGCTGCAGCGTGTCAGAGAGGCCAACGGTTACTTCAGAGCGCAGAGTGACCGGAAGAACCGATGCTCTATACACCAGAAGTTCCGATGCCTACGTAGAAAACTAGCCAACGGCTAGTAACGGCTCTCTTGACATGGTGGCTTGTATATATGTGTTCCCCCGGCCATTTGAAGCTTGCTGGAGTCCCAAGACATCACACACACCCAAGAACACCTCCAAGCCATCCAAGAGCATAAAGTTCAAATCCTTAGTCCTTAGCACAAGCTTTGTGAGTGTTAGTGCTAGGTTAGCTCTTGAGTGAGTGATCAAGCAAGGTTTAGATCCTTGTGCTATGGTTCTAGAGTGAACCAAACTTGTATCTCGGTGCGCCGGTCTAATTGGAGCATTAGTGGCTCGCCGGCAAGTCGACGACCCTCCGGCTTGGTGTGGAGTGGCATCGACAACATTGTGCGGGGGACGGAGACCCCTCCTTCGTGGGCAATCTCCCTTAGAGAAGATCGGGATCAAGGTGACCGTGATTGTGTTCACGGAAGAGACTTGATGGCCGGGAAGCGATACTCTTCGTGAGTGCTTCAACAACGTGGACGTAGGGGTGCCTTTGTGGCAAACCAAACCACGGGATATATCCTCGTGTCGAGAGTTCGCTTTCTCTCATCCCTCTCTTTAAGCTTTCGCATTTCATATTGCAACTTGTGTGCCTTTACTTTCTTAGTATAGTATCTTGCTAGGATTGGCTATAGGTTGCAAAACTCTTTTGGGATGAGGTTTTTCACACTAAGGTGAACCGTAGTTGCACATCTAGATAGCTTGGATTAGTTTAAGTTTTGTGCAAAATAGTTGGAGCCATAGTTTTAGGTTTTAGAGTGCCTAATTCACCCCCTCCCCCTCTTAGGCTAGAGCACCCGATCGCTTTCAAAGGCTCTGCTGGCTGCATTGTGAGTTGAGCCTTATCGTTGCTGTTTGCTGCTGGCTCACCCGTCCAACGACCGCTCACCACTACTGTAGTTTGTTTTTCTCTGGCTGTGCAGCACTGCAGCTCCACTTGCACTTGCAAAAGTGAGCCCGGGCACGTTGTGAAGAATTTTGGGAACCTGAAGCTCTCTGTAGTTAAGACACTCAAGTTAGTGTTATCTCGAGTCAAACAACAAATTATATAGGATAGTAACCCTAACCCAAAGTTAGTGTGAACCTGAAGCTGCCTGTAGTTGACACCCAAAGTTAGTGTTCTCGCAAGTTAGCGCTGACTGGGCGATGACAAGACGCGCCACTGTGGCGTCCATACGGACCAGGGACGAAATCCCGCCAAATTTTTATGTGTCCTCTCTAAACGTATCATTCTGATGTTTATGTATGTTTAGCAAGAGTATCCATTGAAATCTTTTGATGTCTGCAGTGTTTTTCAGACATCCGATGGACAGAAACCGCCTGGAAGAAAATTCAAAAAAGCTGACAGAGAACTGTGCTGGGAGAAGGTAGATACAGTTCCTGGGCGAGACCCGAGCCACTGGAGAAAAGATGTCGCGGGTAATATCGTGTGCAGGGAGTATCATGGAAAAAAGGGAGTGTACGGATATCACTACGACCACATTGTTCCCTACACTCAAGGTAACTGCCTTGTAAGTCAGTAGTTAGTGGATGTTTTTTTTAGAAAAGGGCTTTACCCTGCTTTTATAGAAAGCAAATAGTTAGTGGATATTAACTTAGGGTATCATCCGCCATGTCCATTCTGTTACTAGGACTAAACTTTCTTTTTATTCAAGTGGACCTTCAGTTCGTACGAACTGTCAAATCCTGCAAAGCGTTGTCAATCTGACGAAGTCTAACAATCCAAACTTCACTATCAAGAAAATGCTAGAGGCATCGCCTGCTTGTGATTCGACTGGTATTTATCTAAGAGCAGGACACCTGCATGCTCTTCTCCAGCATTTGTTGAAAGCAGTTAAATTTATGTTCTAACAACAATCAAAACTACAGTGTCTAGCATGGACTCAGCAGAGCTCTCTTCGTATGGTGATGTTAATAGAGAAGGACTAAGATGTAGAGTCTGGTCGAATCAAGAGGTCTACGGACTAGTCAAGAAAGATAAGTTATCCAGATGTGACTTCTTACACATTCTGATGCAGGGCTGTATGAAGGATGACAGAAAAGTGGAAACGGTACATGTGATCATTCAGAACTTTACTGTCGTGTTCATCTTTTTTACTTTATAGAAAGTTACTTCTTGAGCAAATTAGTATATTATTTATTTTGAAATTGAAACTAATGATTCTGCCACTCATGCGGTTATTGTGCATGTTAGTCCAACTTAGGTCTGTGCCAGAGGCAGTGGCTGCAAAGCAGCATATGTTGGCACGATAATATTTATTGTAGTGTGTTGGATATTGAGGTGGCCCTAATACCCACTAAGTTGAGGATCTACCCCTATGACACACCAACTCACTCTAGAGTCGGTCAGCTTATAGTTACTTAGTGTACCGGGTCCTTTTGACGGCAGAGCCGCCTTTTGCTTCCGGGAGGCAGAGCCTACCAACAGATGAAGCTAGCTTCCGGGTGATAGAGCCAACATTCGATGAAGCCCAGACCCTTTTGTGATCCCGGGTGACAGAGCCAACCTTCGATGGATCACAACTTATACACTAAGTACTTAGGCTTAACCGGGAGACTAACACTTATAAAGACACTTACTTTATTGGAGCAATAAAGTTACAAAGGAACACACGCCTTTAAGTGGCTAGCCTAGCACTCACCCTTCTAGCCCTACCACAACTCATCTACCTTGCTCATGGATGGATGTCATGGCAAGGAGGAGGGCTCTATTTATAGGTCAAGGGGAACCATGGTATTAGGACAAGTGTCCCCCTTCTAGAGAATTCCAAAAATATTCTAACATTTTCAAAATTTTACTTATTACTAATTCTAGAGTACTTCATGGAAAATATCTCATTCTTGCTTAGTGGAGAATGTTCTAGAGTGTTGCCTTGCATTCCTTTCAATATAGTGATATATTTAGTGTTGAAGCAGAAATAGAATACTTATTGTATTAAATGTATGAAGTTTTTTTTTATTTTTTTTTTTACAACTGGAGAGCACAAGTTTCTATTTTTTTGGGGGAGTAATTATCTGCTCTATGTAAATTGGGTCTTATTGGATGTTGCCCATGGTTCTTTCACGTGTTCAACTTTTAGCTCGTGTGCCATCCTAGACTCTCTGTCAGATAACTATTGCTTATGTTTGATGAAGCAGAGTAAGTCAGTTTTCTCGTGGCCTTTGTTTTTGTTGTATGGATAGTGAAGCTATTTATGAAAGTTCTGGGCTTTTAGCTGATTTGAATTATTCATGATGCATCATTTGTACTGAACCTTTTCATTTCCATGATATGTTTCATATGTTGCTCTTGGATCATGCCTAAGGTTTGTTGCTATCTGATGTTGCAGTATTTGTTGTTCTTGGGTTAGTGGCGAAGAAGACAGTTCATAGATGCAGAACCATGGGGACACTTGATGACTTGGCATCTTTCCATGTGATGGATGCTGTTTTTGTTTTGTCAGTGAATAGATTTGTTCATACTCGTTACTCCATAGTATAGTGTTACAAAAGACCCAGACCTCGCGATTTGCCCCATAGACAATCAGGATTTGGGCATCCTTTTTTTTTGCTGTGCATATATAGTACCAGAGCATTACGGAAACATTGGCGATTTGCCAATACATGTTTTGTAGGTAAACAGCAATACTTACGTGCGGCATTGTACGGAGATTCGTTTTTACAGATGTATACGGAAAGATTTTTTGTGCTGCTTCTGCACGCCGTCTGTTGATAATGAGATCATTTTGAGAATCCATTTGCAGTGGTTTTCCTGATTCAGCTATATAAGGTGTTACAAAGACTGAATTCCTGTTGAGCTGATGACACATCTTGGTCACTTCCAGTTAGCTAGATCTGCCTGTGATGAATTGCTGATCATGCAGTAGGCCACTAGACGGTGGTAGATGTTGCTGCTGCGAGTCCGCGGCTAGTCACGCCCCCCAGGATTGACCGACAAGGCACACACGGCGTACCTGATGCACACACGAGGAATTCATCATGTTCATATGGAATGGAAGCGGCCAGGAAGCAGGGAGACCACAAGCACAGGTCGATTTAACTTAAAAAAACAAACACAGGTCGATGGATGCATGGTCCAGGGAGGGCAACCAGTCTGGAGGTGGAAGGGGAGGGGTCCCTGGAAGCCAGGGAGATGGGTGATGACGCCGCTGCTGTTGGAGATCAGAGGGCGCGGCGGGGAAGAAGCGTAGGAGCAGCAGAGCAGGGAGAAGAAGATGATGCAGCAGCGGAGTTCTCCGGGGAACCTTGTTCGTGCCATTGTGGCCGGCCGGCCCAGTGGTGGTGGAGGCCTGCTGCTAGGCTGCTACTACTATACTTCCATTCTTCTAGACGTGCGCGCCTCTCTTTCTCCAACTTTTCTGCTTGTTGGTTTGTTCGTTGGTTCGTTTGTCCACATGCGTGTGTTTTTCTTGCCTTGCCCTGAATTCCTCCAGCTCCGTTCCATACTTGTTCTCTGCTCCTCAATTCTCTATGCCCTGATCGATGTGTCTGCAGCAGCTGCATGAGCATGACACGATCGACTACCGTCAACTGGACTAAGCTGGAGCCTGGGATGGAGCAGAGGAGAGGAAGAGGAAGAGGTGCAGGCGTCTCCTGCTCCTGCTCGTCCCTTGTTTGATTTCTAGACTAGGACTAGGAATACGACGCGACGCGAAGATGGGCGGCACGACAGTCATTGAGGCCAGCTAACGCGCTAGCGTAGACCCAAAGAGTAGTGTAGCGTATCCCGTAGGAAAAATCAACTAATCAAGGGTAGCTTTCAGTCTAATGTACGCGGCGCCGTGCCGCGTGATCCTACAATAACATTCGTGGCGGGGGAGGCGCGCGCGCAGCGAGGCTACGTCACCAAGTAATCTGCCGCCCGTACGATCCTGATCGGCTGGCTCGGCAGCTGGTAAAAAATCTCCGTGCTTTTGACGGCTGACCTTTGACACGTTGCCGATCCTCAAGCCTGCCGCGTGCTTTACCTGTACTCACGCCTCGACTTATCCAAGTATCCAACCATCACCCATCAGCCGATTTGGATAAGCTCTGTGCCAACGTATTCATTACTCTCATTTCCCTTTAGTTTGCCTTCAAGGGTGCCTGGCCTCCTTCCCCTTTGGTTTCCTCAGCTGGTTTATTTTCCTCCATCGCTTTCGTCTTCGTCTCTGAGGTTTGATGCTTCCTTTGTTCTTTTTCTAACCGCAGACGTTGCTTACGTGGCTCTACCAGTAATTGCTGCTTGCGCTTGCCTTTTTGTTCCCCTATGCTTTTCGTTGCTCCTTGTATGTCCTTGCCTCCTCTTTCCCTCTACCGTTTTTGAAAGGATGCTACTTGCTCGTTGCTGATAGCTTTAGGCCGCTGTTCTTCTTTTCCTACCACCGTCTGCAATTTTTTTATTTTCCATCGAGTTGGCCTCTGTCCCGAGAGCTATCTTTTTTATGCTGCTACGTAGCAGCTCACATATTTTATTCTTCTCCTCCTTGACAAAATTATGCCCATTCAAGTATTCAACCATACTGTCACAAGTATACCATCGGAAAACATTATCTACTCAATTTATAAATTCACATATTCCGAATGTGAAACTTGGGAGTGGAAACACAAATGCTACACAGTAATTATATTTAATTTAGTCCTGTTTATTTCACTGAAATCTATTACTTTCCATCACGAATTAACACTATTTCAATTAAAAGCACACACGGACACATTTTACTTTCCCAAACCCCGGTACAAATCGTACACCAACTATATGCAACCACATAGCAACGACCTGTGATATCCAGGTAATTTCACTTAAACCATGCACTCCGTACTCTCTCCAAATAAATTTTGATCTAAAAAATATAAAACAGCTAGCATTTTTATTCTAAGGCCTTGTTTAGTTGTCTTCAAAATTCCAAAACTTTACAAGATTTCTCATCACATCGAATATTTCAACACATGCATGAAGTATTAAATGTAGCTAAACAAAATAACTAATTACACAGTTTATCTATAATTTGCGAGATGAATCTTTTGAGCCTAATTAACCCATGACGGAATAATAAGTACCAAATACAAACGAAAGTGCTACAGTACTTTACACCCAAAAGTTTACGCATCTAAATAGGACCTAAAAAAATTTCTAGCTGCATATGTAATGTAATGCCACTCCCTTATAAACACTTTTTATATGCTAGTGTCAACTCGCGCGCATGGGCGCCAATCACTAGTAACATTGATTATACCAGGAAAGTCCTGTTGCTTGTACTCCTAGCTGATTCGATAGATGTCTCGTCATTGGTTGATTCGATGCACCTCCAAACCTTGGCACGGGACATCCATAAGGGAGGATTTTCTTATTAGGAAGAATGAATGGATGGCTCCACAAGTCTGTGATATATATGGTTTCAGTCTAGTCTATGTATGTTTTCATTACTACTTCCTCCAATAAAAAATAATGCACAAGTCTTTCTATTTAAGATAGTATATTTCTTATAGGTGTTGCCAGTCAAAGTGTGATGATATTGGTGACTAGCTATCACTCCATTCACTATTGTTCTGTGAGAAAAAATAAGCCGTCGATATAAACCAAAACCAGAGAAGCTGAACAGAGTGATACCGATTGCAGGAGGTACCATGTATAGCCGACTCGACGTGATCTCGACCAGAGTCTTGATTTATTTCAGACTTCGGCTATAAAGTTAGTACAGTTTAAACTATAGCCGCATTGGATAAGTTAACAACATAGTGAAAACCGCCTTTGTAATTCTTCCCATACTGATATTGTTGTTGATTATTGCATTATGACATCAACATATGCATGAGAATTGATCATGTCTGCTGTCATGCATATAGTTATGTATTTGGTTTTTTTCCTTTAAGAACAGGATGTAACGGTGCGTCATGCTTGCCTGCCTGTGCTGCGGCCAACGAGAATGCTCGTACCCTAGCTTATTCTCCACGTATGTGTAAGAATCAGGGTTTGTTAAAGATAGCTACCTCCTCCTCGCACGCTCGCGTTTCAGACCCTACTCAGTCCTTCAGCGTGTTGCCACGTGCCCACGTACGTAATCCCTTGGGATGACACCGTGCGAGCGCTACGAGAGTGCAGCGAACGGAGACCAACCCGCTCACAGCTATCCTTTTTTTTTTTGCCAAAAGTCCTCGATTTTTTACTAAGAGCCCAAATAGGATGCACCATTAATTAATTATATAAGTTGAGGGGGGGAAAATGATGCATACATTGAGACACGTATGCAAAGTGCACCATTAATTTTGATAATTGTCACTCGGCAAACAATGAAGCACTCGGCAATGATGAGTTTTCCGGTAGTGCAAGTAGTACAGTGAGCTAATAGCTCATCCTCTCTATAGTTAAATATAAGCTGCCCCGGCCCGATCCTATTGCTGCGCCTGTCCCAATGAATTTGAGCCCGTTTTAATCTTATTACATCTTTGACAATGAGATGAAAGTTAAGGACGCCCACTACTGTATACACTGTGTTGATTATTCCCAAGACCCCCCGTGCCATGGCAGCTCGATCATCAGAGCTGTCCTGCTGCTGAGGTCCATCTATCCAACATGGCCTGGCACTCCTTGGGCCTGTACTCCGGAGCTGTGTGCCCTCCTCCCTGTCGTGTGTTTGGAGAACAGACGACACATCAGTAATTTGTATTGTGTATACCCCGAATCCATCAGAGATCAAGTGCATTCATCCATACCTTAACCGTGGCGAAAGTGAGGTTGTGGGCGTAAGTCCTTGTGAACCTACCAACAGAAACAAGGATGGATCGATGAGAAGGAATAAGGATGGTCAATTGCAGCTGAATTGAAGTCGATGTCAAGCAGACTGGAAATCTGAATTGGTACAAAGTACTAGAACAGATCAATGAGCATGCAACTCACCCTGCGACCTGCCGGTTGGCGAACCACGGCCTCCAGTCGCTGACGATGGGGTAGCCGATCGATCGGATCCACTCCTGGGTGCCCACGAAGTTCATGTCCATGTCATGGTCGCCGCTGCATGCACACCAATTCATCGCCCGATCACTCACATAGTCACATGTACTAGTAGTTTGAAGGACCGGACAGACGACCAGAGGGGGTGAATGGAAGCCTTTAAAAATTCTCCAAGAGAACAAGACTTATGCCCCGAATTCAGCCCAACGCATCTATTTTCTAACCGCCAAGGTGACACAAGCCAACTCAAAACGAGCTCACCCTAGGAATGGTTAAAAAATCTCGAATTAAAGCGAAAGCAAAGATTATCCAATAAATCGATCAAAAGCCTCACCACAAATATTAGAGCTAGTCACTGTTAAAAGAGCCATCTTAATTAAGCATGCAAGAATTAACTAGTAATAGTGAGAAAAGAAATCAATTAAGACCAGCTAACAAAGCATGCAAATTCCTTATGTAATTAGTAACAACATCAAGCACTAATTAACTATAGTAACAAAGGAAGCATGCAAGATATAGGTATGAGCAGAAAATAAAACGAACAAAGCTTTACTTGAGGTGTTTGCTCGGCCTGGCCTGCTGAGCTGCTTTCCTGCTCAGCTCGTTATCCACGTGGGCCACCACCTGGCGTTAAGCAGCTGCCCCGCCTGGGCTGCATGCAAGCACAGGCCTCGCGCCTCCTCATGGTGCAGCTGGCGCACGGCCTGCTTGCCGCACGGCCTGCCTACCGCTCGTGGGCTCGCAGCGCTTTTTTATTTTTATATTTTTCGAAAATATTTTTTACAAAAATATATTTTCAATATCACAATTTACAGATTTGTACCCCTACCGCCCGGCAGGGGGGCGGCAGGGGGCCTGCCGCCCAGCAGCGGGGCGGCAGGGACTTATACGTAAATTTTAAAAAAAATTATTTGCGCGGGAGCCCTTGGCGGGAGCCTGCCGCCCCCCTGGCGGGCGGCAGGCCCCCTGCCGCCAATCCACTGGGCGGCAGGGGGCCTGCCGCCCGCCAGGGGGGCGGCAGGCTCCCCAATCCATTATAAAAGGGTTTCCCTCCCCCTCCCCCCTCATTTGCTTCCCACGACATCCAAAGAGCGGGAGGGAGAGAGGAGGGGTGAGGGAGAGAGTTGTAACGGCGAAGCCCTGCCGGATTTTGGATCCAAACCGCAGGTAATAAATATTTCTCAACTTTCTCAATCTAAATTTATTGTATGTTTAATTCTATAGTTAGTGTATGCAGCAGTAATGATATTTTAGCGATTTAGGTAATGTTTTTAATATAATTTAGGTAGAATTAAGATTAGTTTTTAGAAAAACCAATTAGGTTTACCAACAACTTTTGTGGTACTGATTAGTTGTTTAATACGAGAAAAAATTTCGAGAAATAGTCAGAAATTGTAGAAAATATTAGAAAAGTATATGAAACATTCAGATAAATTGTAGAAAATGCAGAAAAATTTAGAAAATATTAGAAAAATATATTTATAAAAATATATTGTAAAAAATTGTAGGAAATGCACGAAAATGTTAGAAAAGTTTATGAAAATTTAAGATAAATTGTAGAAAAATGCAGAAAAATTATAGAAAATGCAGAAAACTTATATATTTTTGTGTTAGGTATGGCCGGAGATACGCCAGCTCTACTTGACGGAGTCATAGACTCGTCGCACCGGTCCTTTTTTGCTGTGGTTCAGCGCGTGAAACTTAACGTGCTGCGTCCACGTCCACCAGCGGAGTTTATTCCTGTTGAGCCACGATGGGTGCCCAGGTGATATGTCGTCGGATTATGTTTTTAAAAATACGTTTGTTTTGTATACGTTTCGTACATAATGTACTTACATTTGATCGTTATATTTTTCAGGTTGAGTGAGGCTGGTCTTTTTACTATAGGTCGTCTTGCTGAGAGTGGTTTAGTACAGCTGGACAGGTCTCTACTTATGGCTCTAGTTGATAGATGGAGGCCTGAGACAAACACCTTCCACCTCCCTTGTGGGGAGATGACACCGACCCTACTGGACGTTGCGATGCTGCTGGGTCTTCCTATCAGTGGGGATGCCGTAGGGCCTCGTGTCGTCCCGCCTACGTGGTTGGACGATCTAGAAGAGCGTTTTGCAAATATTGACATCGCGATTGATGTAGAAGAGCACCCAAAAGCAACAGGCCCTGCCAAGGCATGGATCCTCTAGTTCCAGGTACATACCTTGTTATGGAACGATTAATGTTAGAGTTATGCTTTTTACTAGTGCAGTTATGGTTTTATTTTATAATTGATCTCGTACTCATAAATGTTCATCATTTCTATGCAGCCCGACAATTTGGCACATGATGCTGATGATGATAGCGTCACTCGATCCCTTGAGGCATACCTGTTGTGGTTGTTTGGATACATAATGTTCAACAACTCACACGGGGCCTATGTGGATAGGGTGCTTGTGCCTTACGCACTGGAGATCGCAGAGGCAGCTGTGGAGGAAATGCCTTAATACAGTTGGGGTGCAGCGGTACTTGCAGCCACGTACCGTGGCCTCTGCAAGGCATCGGTGCAAAATAAGCACAATGCAATTCTTACAGGATGTCCAATTCTGCTACAGCTTTGGTCGTACGAGAGGATAGCAATTGGTCGCCCGCTTGTCGACCACTCACCATATGAGCTGGATATGTACGGTGACACCGAGGACGATAGGCCCACCATGGGGACTCTCTGGTACGCTCGTCAGGTACAGAAATAACTGCTACTCGTACTATTCTGTTGGCAATTCTGTTGCTTTGTTTTACCCTCTTTGTATTTCTTATTTGTACATATTATTATTAATTTTGTGCAGAAGAGGTGGGCCCACGTACAGTCTCGTCGGGCCTATCCTGATTTTGTGGCTGAGTTTGATCGGTTGACACCTGAAGACGTCGTGTGGGAGCCCTACTCCGAGTTGGCTATAAACACTCGTGCACCGATCGGGATATCTTTGGTTTGCTTTCAAGACCAGGCCTTATGGATGACAACTACAGCGTTGGTGTACGACGTTTACATTGAGGCTCACTGCCCGGACAGAGTCAGGAGATAGTTCGGTCAAAGGCAGTTGTATCCTGTGCCGTCAGCATTGGATCGGGTCGAACGCCATGACCACAGGTAACAATTCATATACTATTTCAGTGACTATGCATTGTATAATTAACTAATCATATTTGACTAAATTGTTTTCAATATTTAGTTTATCGACGACTGGGCAACCCTTCTCCAACATGTGGGTGACAAGGGTGCAGCCTTGGGTCGATGGCTGGGACCAGGCAGAGGAGAACGTGGCGCTTGCGACCCCTGCACACACGGAGGCTTCGTACAGGGCGTACCTGAGCTGGTACCAGCCTCAGACTCGTTGTCGCTTTGATATATGCTGACATGCAACCACAGCCGCATGTTGCGACAGCACAGGATGGGTACGCACAACATAGGAACGAAGCATTAGCTGGGGCGGTGAGTCAAAGTTATTATCGCTTTTCAAATACTTTGGATTACAGTGTTAATGCCTTTTTTTCTTGCTTGCAGTTTGAAATGTGCAGGTTGATGGACTTAGATGCCAGGGCGAATTTGATGAGGATTCGAGGGGGATCTATGATGGATAGGAATGAGCAAGAGTCGGCCTGGACCCGAGTTTCACAAAGATCCCATTCCATGCTTGAAGCCTTTGGTAGCCGGACATCGTACGATGACTCGTACGGTTCGTCTCAAGCCTCGACGTCGTTTCCTTGTGGTCCCACACAGCAGCAGTCTTCCCAAGCACCTTATTGGTCTCAGCAGCATTATCCAGGTACGTCAGGATACTTACTAACTTCCTACTTTGAAGCCAATAATTAATTCTCAGTCCATACAGGTGATGCACACCCACCTTACCAACCTCACGGAGGGACTCAGTTTAGTACCATGGCACCAGCTGCAGGGATGTCATTTCAACCAACACAGGCACCACCACGACCTTTCGGTAAACATATAGTCAATATCTTAATTTCAATTAATTGTGGTATGAAGTCTAATTCCTTTTGTATTTACATATAGGATCACAACAGGGGTATGATGTTGTACCTTCTTCGTATTACCCTACGGCGACAGTAGAAGGAACGCAAGGTAAATACCTAATCTGTAGCCCGAATTTATCATGTGCTTCTTATATCTATGAATATTTTAAATAATTTGAACGGTTTACAGGATCGCACCACCAGCTTCCTGATATGGGTCATTCCTCGTATCCACCACCACCAGGTACGTATGATGAATATATACCAAAATATATGACTTATAAGACGATATTAAGATATCTTAATTGCTACTGTATAGGGCCCACACAAGATACCTTTGAGGCGAACTTCGAAGATTGGAGTCGGTTATTTTCTACACCTAACCCGTAGGCCGATATTACCTTCCAGACACCTGTGCCCACCGGACGTCCAGGTAGAGACGTAGGGCCTCCAGAGCGACACACCTACTCTACAGACCACGTCCACGCTCAGCGTAAAAGAGGTCGACATGGCCGGGGTGGCCGGGGTGGTTAGGATGTGCTTCTAGTTGTTTCTGTATTTTTGTTATGGACATGTCATCATGTTATACTTATTTCGTTCTCATACATCACCTATTTCGTTCTCATTTGCGTATGTGTGTGAATTGCTAGCTTATACTTTTCATATTCATGTTCTTTACTAATGGTTTTTATTTTTATCCATATCTAAAACACATCTAATGGCCGCAGAAGTTGTCCACAGCAGGGAGCCTGCCGCCCCCCTGGCGGGCGGCAGGCCCCCTGCCGCCCAGTGGATTGGCGGCAGGGGGCTTGCCGCCCACCAGGGGGGGCAGGCTCCCGCCAAGGGCTCCTGCGCAAATAATTTTTTTTTAAATTTACGTATAAGTCCCTGCCGCCCCGCTGCTGGGCGGCAGGCCCCCTGCCGCCCCCCTGCCGGGTGGTAGGGGTACAAATCTGTAAATTATAATATTGAAAATATATTTCTGTAATAAATGTTTTCGAAAAATATAAAAATAAAAAAGGCGCGGGCTCGCCCCCGTCTTGGGCCGTTTGCTCGGCCTGTCGGCCTGCTGGACGCACGCTCCTGGGGCACGAGGCCTGGCTGCACGCGCGCCCCTCGCCGAGCGTGCCTGCGAGCGCCGCCGCCGCCGCCATCGTCACTGACCGCGCAGCTGAGCGGACCGCGAGGGCACCTCGCTGCCGCACACACTAGCGCTGCGCACTGCGCTGCGTGCCCGAGCACTACACACCGCCGCGCGCCTTGTGCCGTCCTCTCGCGCGTGCTCGGGTTCCTGCTCACGAACAGAAACGAAATAGGAGGAAGACAAGCAAGAACTCCAGACTTTAATCCAAAACTACTTTCTCCACACACAACGGTTCGAAGAACAAATCGAATTTCAGATGCATCTCCTCAAGGCCTAAAAGATCTACGAGATAGATCCGAAAAAGCTCAAGTAAATCACGCGGAATTGAGAGAAAACCGAAACCTTTCCATGAAGAACGACTCGGGTTAAAACACAAATTCAAGCCAAATCCGTGAGGGATTCAAAGGGGGATCACATCAAAATTGCTCACAAGTATCCTAGCAGAAAAACCTCTCAAGAAATCCGGCTCAATTTGTAACATCCTTAGAATGATTATAGGTTCATCATGACATCATATGGATCATCAAATGATTTCAAAAAAGGGTTATCCAGTTAAACCCGGAGTTTCCGGGTCTAAACCCGGAGTTTCCGGGCTAGCAACCTAAACCTGGAGTTTCCGGGCTTATACCCGGAGTTTCCAGGTTTGGCAGGATAGGTGCGTGTCAAACGCGCAGAAACTTAGCGACACGTGCCCCCACTCGGGCCCACACGTCAGCCCAACACCCTTAGTCGCCTGGGAACCTCCTCCCCTGTCCTCTCACTCCTCCATTCACCTCTCTCACTTCCTCTCTCTAACCAAGGTCATGGAGGAGCTCCCTCTTCTCTTCCACCATTGAAGCACCTCCCCTTCACCAGAGCTTCGCCGGAGGATGCCGGAGATCGACGCCGATGAGGTGCACCACCTCAACTTCCTCTTCCTTCTTGGAGCTTCCCCAAGCTTCACCTCCATCTTATTCTTCCTCTTCCTCAAGCTTCAAGCAAGAAGGACGACCTCGAGCTTCACCAAACCCTCTACACCATCTTGAAGCCCTTGCCGGTGTTCCACTCATCGCTAGTGAGCTTATCTCATCCCCGATCTACTCCCATTGCCCTAGAGTTGGAAGCCATGAAGCCCTCTAGACCATTTTCATCATGGATGACCTAAACCTTTGAAACCCTAATGCATGCATGTTTTAGATACCAAGATAGACTCCTCACACTCCCAAGAACCTCTAGGAACAAACCCCACCTCAAACCGTGGCCGAAATCACCGGCAATGGTCATTTTCCCTCTCTACACAAAGAAACGCAGAAAAACCCAAAGTTTCTGGGCTTATACCCGGAGTTTCCAGATTTTAGCTGTCCAGACTATCCAGACACATATCCAGAGTATCCGGGCACCCATAGAACACATCCCACTTTTAGCTGTTTAATTGCGTTGCACTTACCTAACTCTAATACACATATGTACTATATGTCTAGACTCTTTTATCATGGTTTTGCAATGTTAAAGCATGCCTTGTCATATCATTTGCATATCATTACAATCATTCATGGCATATCTATTTATCAAGCATCATTGCACTCGTGTAGAGACCGTGACGCCGGAGCAAGTGGAGGTTGAGCCGGAGATCGTGGGAGACGATACTTCCGTTGAAACTCAAGGCAGGCACCTATGCATTCTTTACTCCCTATTTTGGATCAATTAAGTATATGTGTCTTGTTTGCGCTTGAGTTACCGTACATTATCTATATGTACCGATGTTTGATTAGAACCTATTTGATGCATTACCAACCTTGCTTAGGATGATCCCTCATAGTTGAGTATGTTTGTTAGGTGTCACAAATTATATGCTTAGCCTTGCATAGTTATGGTAGAAGTCGAAAGGTGGCAAGGTCACCACCGCTCGCGAGCTATAGGATATAATGGTTGGTTCTATTTAGTTAGTCAATGATGAATAAAATTGAGCAACTAAGAATGGTGATTCGGACTTAGGCAAGTATGGTAGATCCATGTTGAGAATGGAACTCACATGGTTAGACTTGCTTGAGTTGATTAAGGACTGATGCGTAATCGCTTTGATACTTGAGCACTTTTCCGTACGAACCACCTTACCTTGAGGCAACTAGCATGAGGCACACCTTACCTTGATCGGATTCGGTGCGAGTCACGATGGAGTGTGATCGGCGGCTCCGGTGCACTTGTCCTTCCCGACCGTTCGCTCATAGTCGGTTGTGTTCGTGTGAAAGGTTGAGGCATGAATCAACACTTATCCTTGGCCATGGGTATGGTCGTTGGTCTTGTCCTCGTGTCGGTAAAGTTGTACATCCCTGCAGGGTTTTCGACCTATTGCAACAGCCGCGCTCTCGGACATTGAGCACGCTCTTGTACTTTGACTTTAATGTAGAGTTACCGATTGAAGTTCATGGAAGATTGAGCTTATGATACATGATCACTTTACTTATGCAATTTCATTGATGTATGCTTTAGAGATCATAGATGCTATGTCTTTTGCTTCTTACAACTTGATCAAGGTAGATGCTTTTTATGCAAAACTAAATACCATGACCTATCCTTGCTACTAACCAAATGCATTCTCCTTGAGGTCGGGCTATATACCCATGTCAGATAAGTCCTGCGAGTACCCTTTGTACTCATGGTGCTATCGTTAAAGTTGTTGTAGGTGATACGCAGCCGGAGGCCGTGTTTGGCTACTTCTACCCCGCGGACGGAGGTTCGGGTGAGGAGTAGATGGCCAGTGGCTACGAGAAGGGCACTATCGGCATATAGTGTTTACCTTCTTATTTTGCGTTATGTATGGAGTGCTTATGTCGTAGACTTTCCGCTGCAAAACTCTGAAATACTTTATGTGATGTACCTTGAACTTTTTTTGTAACATAAACTTCTGTATTGGACGTGACTATGTAATGGTATTACTATTGTGCTAGTGGAGTGTGTTTAAATCTTGGGCAGTGCTCATGACACATTCCAAGGACTACCGGGGTTGGTTCTTTCTAATTGAGTTGATCAATGGACGATGAATCGATTAGACGGGATTAACTTGGGCTGGTTCCTCACAACGTGGTACCAGAGCTATGGTTGCATTCCATGCATGATTATCACTAAAATTTGGTGTGAGGCATGCTTAGAAATAAAATGGTGTTCACTAATAATCAAGTACTGGTAATATTTTGGTTTTCCTAAGGTTATATTTCTTCTATGGTGTATATAACTCTTACCTCTCATAGAGCTAATTTTTTCATCTTATGGGCTGCACATTAATTATTCTTAATATGTTCACTAACTCATCTTGTGTTGCTCATGATAGATGAACAAAAACTTGGGCCAATTGGTCATGGTGACTCGCAGTGAGGAGGCGGAAAGCTTTCCTCCCCTCCTTGCCGAGATGCTTTGGAGAGGCAACTTCTCGCGGAGGCTGGAGTATTCGGTCTTTGCGAGGGGACTTGGGCCGGACATGGTGGACTACGTTGCCACTATGTTCATCCCAAGGCGCTTTGTTGAAGGGGTCACGATAGCTCACAATATTTCAGCACATGGAACTTCAATTGAGATGGCAATTCAAGAAGTAGCATACAAGGCCATGGCAATCCTCCGCCAAGAAGTGATCGAGTTGGAGCATTACCCATTCACCCACTTTCAAATTCAAGGACCATTGCAAGGTGTGAATGTGTTTGAGATGGGAATGGAAGGTACCACCATGTATGAGAGGCGTATGTTCGAGTTGGTGGCGGCACAAGACCGAAGCATTCGTTGCATCCGAGCTGAGTTAAGGGAGACAAGACGCCGTTTTAGTGAGCTACAACGCGCCGTGGAGCCATATGTCCGCATGGGCCAAGTGCCCCATGGTGTGTTGTATGGACCCAATGACTACACTCCACATGAGAAAAAGCAAGATCGCTTCATGGATGGGTTATCTTTGAGCCTTCAATCTCATCTCTCTACCACGGACTTCCAGGATTTCAATGACATGGTTAGCAAGGCAATCAAGGCCGAGTACAAGATGAATGCTCTTGAGAATGAGAACTGCAAGATGGATGCGGAGAATCGTAAGCAGGCTGCTTCTTCTTCTTCAACTGGTGGTAACTCGCAACGCTCGCGCATGGGACCTCCTCCTCCACCCCGTGCGCCGGGTTTTGGTGCTCCTCAAGCTATGTGGATGCCACGCCGTCCTCTGGCTCCCCAAGGTCAATCTCCTCATGCTTCGGGGTAGCCGGGAGGCGGTGGTGGAAATACCTCCCGTGGGCCATGCTTCAATTGTGGTGGTCAAGGCCACTATTCTAGGGATTGTCCCTCACCAAAGAAGAATGGAGCCGACAATGCTCCAAACCCTCAAGCTCCTCCTCCTCCTCGTCAAGTTGCAAAGAATGGGCAAAACTCCAAGCACGGCAAGTTGAATCATGTTACCGCGGAAGAAGCTAGTGAGGACATGCAAGTTCTTGTTGGTATGGTTTCCATCAACTCTAAACCCACTCGAGCATTATTTGATTCCGGTGCATCTCATTCCTTCATGAGTAGAAAATTTGTCCTAGAACATAATTTTCCTATTCAGATAATTCCTACTCCATTTATCATTGATGCTCCTGGAGCAACATTAGTATCTAAGGAAGTGGTCAATCTAGCTCAACTTGAAGTTTCGGGGCTGATTTTCATGGTAAACCTTGTGGTCATTGATCTAGAAGATTTGGATGTTATAATTAGGATGAATTGGATGACTAAACATGATGGGATTATTCGGTGCAATCCTCACTCTATTGAACTTAGGCACCCTACCGGAAAACGACTTAATCTTTATCTTCATGAGAAATTGGGCTCTCAACTCCATGCTCTAAATGCAACCATTGTACCGGAGTTAGAGGCAATTCCGGTGGTGTGTGAATTTTCGGATGTTTTTCCATGAAGAGTTGCCGGGGATGTCTCCCGACCAGGAAGTCGAGTTCGTTATTGAGCTACTCCCTGGGACGGCCCCGGTATCTAAAAGACCCTATCGTATGCCTCCCAATGAACTAGTTGAATTGAAGAAGTAATTGCAAGTTCTTCTTGACAAAGGATTTATTCGTCCAAGCTCCTCACCTTGGGGATGCCCGGCTCTTTTTGTCAAAAAGAAGGATAATACTCTAAGAATGCGTGTGGACTATCGATCGTTGAATGAAGTGACCGTGAAGAATAAATATCCTCTTCCTAGAATTGACATCTTGTTTGATCAATTAGTTGGTGCTAAATTCTTCTCCACGATTGATCTTCGTTTGGGGTATCATCAAATAAAAATCCGAGAGGAAGATATTCCAAAGACGGCTTTCTCTACTCGATATGGGCTTTATGAGTACACGGTCATGTCTTTTTGGTTAACTAATGCCCCGGCATATTTCATGTACCTCATAAATTCTATCTTCTTTGAAGAGCTTGATGTCTTTGTGGTATTTTTTATCGATGACATTCTTATCTTCTCCAAGACTGAGGAAGAGCATGCCGAACATATTCGTATTGTTCTTCAAAAACTTCGTGATCATCGTCTCTATGCCAAGTTTAGCAAGTGTGAATTTTGGCTTAAGGAAGTGGCTTTTCTTGGACATATCCTTTCGGAAAATGGTGTAGCTGTGGATCCAAGCAAGGTGAAGGATGTGCTTGATTGAAACAACCCCAAAATGTTAGTGAGATCCAGAGTTTTCTTGGACTTGCGGGTTATTACCGTAGGTTCATTGAAAATTTCTCCAAAATT
The DNA here is from genome assembly GCF_016808335.1 of Panicum virgatum. NCBI lineage: Eukaryota > Viridiplantae > Streptophyta > Magnoliopsida > Poales > Poaceae > Panicum > Panicum virgatum. The sequence goes on along the minus strand of NC_053153.1, from coordinate 52,097,530 downwards.
TCCAAGCCCATGACTGAATTGACAAAGAAAGGTGTGGAATTCAAGTGGACCGATGCTTGTGAGAATGCTTTTCAAACCCTCAAGACCAAACTCACTACTGCTCCTATTCTTGCTCAACCGGATATCACTAAAGGGTTTGATGTGTATTGTGATGCATCTAGAATTTGACTTGGTTGTGTTCTTATGCAAGAAGGCCGAGTCATTGCTTATGCTTCACGCCAATTGAAGCGTCATGAAGAAAATTAACCTACCCATGATCTTGAACTTGCAGCCGTTGTTCATGCTCTCAAGTTATGGCGTCATTATCTTCTTGAAAATTCTTGCAATATCCATACCGATCATCAAAGTCTCAAGTATATCTTCACTCAAGTGGAACTCAATATGAGGCAAAGAAGGTGGCTGGAATTAATCAAGGATTACAAATTGGAAGTTCATTATCATCCCAGCAAGACCAATGTGGTTGCCGATACTTTGAGCCGAAAGGCCCAATGCCATTGCCTGCGTACCCGATCCGGAGTCAACACTATTTGTGATGATTTTAGGAAGCTAAATCTCTCTATGGTAGAGCATAGGTCGCTTGCCTCTTTAGTTATCACCTTTGATCTCATTGATGAAATCAAGAAAATTCTACGTGAAGATAAAGGCATGATGAAGCTTAGAGCTAGAATCAGTGAAGAAAAGCTCAAGTGCTTCAAGCTCGATGACTAAGGAATTCTTTGGTTTGGGAAATGATTGGTGGTTCCCAAAAATTTTGAGCTTAGAAAGAAAATTCTTGATGAGGCTCATGAATCTCAGTTTTCTATCCATCCCGGTAGCAATAAGATGTATCAAGATTTGAAGCAAAAAATTTGGTGGACTCGCATGAAAAGAGAAATTGCAAGATATGTGGCCGAGTGTGATGTTTGTCAAAGGGTGAAGGCCGAACATCTCAAGCCGGCCGGAACTCTCCAACCTCTTCCTATTCCTTCTTGGAAGTGGGAGAATATATCCATGAATTTTATTACCGGGCTTCCTCGTACTCTCCATGGGTACAATTCTATTTGGGTCATTGTGGATCAACTCACAAAATCTGCTCACTTTCTTCCGGTCAAAGCCAACTACTCGGTGGAGAAATATGCGGAGCTTTATCTCACCAAGATTATTTGTCTTCATGAAGTTCCTAAGTCCATTGTGTCGGATAGAGGTCCTCAATTTACTGCTCAGTTTTGGAAAAGTCTCCATGATGCCATGGGTACCGAACTCTCTTTTAACACAGCTTATCATCCTCAGACCGGTGGACAAACCGAGCGGGTCAATCAAATTCTTGAAGATATGCTCAGATCATGTGCTATTATTTATGAGAAAAGTTGGGATGAATGTTTACCCTTTGCTGAATTTTCCTACAACAATAGGTACCAAGCGAGTATTGGAATGTCACCATTTGAAGCTTTGTATGGGTTGAGTTGTAGAACTCCTCTCAATTGGTCAGAATCCGGAGAATGAGTATATTTTGGCCCGGACATTGTTATGGAGGCCGAAGAGAAGGTGAAGACCAATCAAGAACGACTACGAGCAGCTCAATCTCGCCAAAAGCATTATGCCGACCGTCGGAGGCGGGAGCTATGTTTTAAAGTTGGTGATCATGTTTATCTCAAAGTTACACCTTTCAAGGGCACTCAACAGTTTCAAGAGAAAGGCAAGTTTGCTCCTCGCTATGTTGGTCCATTCCAGATTTTGGCAAAACTTGGGGCTGTCGCCTACCGATTGGAATTGCCACAATCTCTATCAACCATTCATGACGTGTTTCATGTCTCTCAATTGAAGAAATGTCTAAGAGTTCTTATATAAGCCACAAATTTTGAAGATCTTGATATTCAGCCCTACCTCTCTTACAAAGAGCATCCTATCCAAATTCTTGACCGACCTGAGCGCAAGACTAGAAACAAGACTACCAAAGTTGTGAAAGTCCAATGGAGTCGCCATTCCGAGCGTGAGGCAACATGGGAACAAGAAGACTAGCTTCGACAATCTTATCCCGATTTTTTCATGGATGAGTATGTGCATCCATGACCCTATCTCCATTTCACCTTGTTTATGATAATCTAGAGCTTCTAGGATAGTTGCTAGATAATCCATTATGTTGTTTCTTCGGTTTGCATCTCATGCTTTAGAGAAGACCCCCAAACTAAGCTTATTCTAGACAAAATCATGACTTGAGGACGGTCTGCCATTATCCAAGAATCTTGGGCAAATCATTCCAAATTGGGTCGATTCACTAATCTAAGCCATGGATGATCTCCTATCTTTGTATTCTCGGGACAAGATTTTTCTAGGGGGGGGGGAGAACTTGTAACATCCCTAGAATGATTATAGGTTCATCATGACATCATATGCATCATCAAATGATTTCAAGAAAGGGTTATCCAGTTAAACCCGGAGTTTCCGGGACTATACCCGGAGTTTCCGGGCTAGCAACCTAAACCCGGAGTTTCCGGACTTATACCCGGAGTTTCTGGATTTGGCAGGATAGGAGCGTGTCAAAGGCGCAGAAACTTAGCGACACGTGCCCCCACTCAAGACCACACGACAGCCCAACACCCTTAGTCGCCTGAACCTCCTCCCCTGCTCTCTCACTCCTCCATTCACCTCTCTCATTTCCCCTCTCTAACCAAGGCCATGGAGGAGCTCCCTCTTCTATTCCACCATTGAAGCACCTCCCCCTCACCGGAGCTTCGCCGGAGGACGCCGGAGATTGATGCCGACAAGCTGCACCACCTCAACTTCCTCTTCCTTCTTGGAGCTTGGAGCTTCCCCAAGCTTCACCTCCATCTTCTTCTTCTTCTTCTTCTTCCTCTTCCTCAAGCTTCAAGCAAGAATGATGACCTCAAGCTTCACCAAGCCCTCTACACCATCTTGAAGACCTTGCCGGTGTTCCACTCATCGCTGGTGAGCTTATCCCATCCCCGATCTACTCCCATTGCCCTAGAGTTGGAAGCCATGAAGCCCTCTAGAGCATTTTCACCATGGATGACCTAAAGCTTTCGAACCCTAATGTATGCACGTTTTAGATACCAAGATAGACTCCTCACACTCCCAAGAACCTCTAGGAAGAAACCCCCATCTCAAACTATGGCCAGAATCACCGGCAATAGTCATTTTCCCTTCTCTACACAAAGAAACGCAGAAAAACCCGGAGTTTCTGGGCTTATACCCGGAGTTTCCAGATTTTAGCTGTCCGGACTATCCGGACACATATCCAGAGTATCCGGGCACCCATAGAACACATCCCACTTTTAGTTATTTAATTGCATTCCACTTACCGAAGTCTAATACACATATGTACTATATGTCTAGACTCTTTTATCATGGTTTTGCTATGTTAAAGCATGCCTTGTCATATCATTTGCATATCATTACAATCACTCATGGCATATCTATTTATCAAGCACCATTGCACTCGTGTAGAGACCGTGACGCCGGAGCAAGTGGAGGTTGAGCCGGAGATCGTGGGAGACGATACTTCCATTGAAACTCAAGGCAGGCACCTATGCATTCTTTACTCCCTATTTTGGATCAATTAAGTATATGTGTCTTGTTTGCGCATGATTTACCGTACATTATCTATATGTACCGATGTTTGATTAGAACCTATTTGATGCATTACCAACCATACATTTAGTTAGTCAATGATGAATAAAATTGAGCAACTAAGAATGGTGATTCGGACTTGGGCAAGTATGGTAGAGCCATGTTGAGAATGGAACTCACATGGTTAGACTTGCTTGAGTTGATTAAGGACTAATGCGTAATCGCTTTGATACTTGAGCATTTTTCCGTACAAACCACATGCTTAATAATGGGAAGGTAAGCCAACTAGCATCAGGCACACCTTACCTTGATCTGATTCGGTGCGAGTCGCGATGGAGTGTGATCGGCGGCTGCGGTGCACTTGTCCTTCCAGACCATTCGCTCATAGTCGGTTGTGTTCATGTGAAAGGTTGAGGCATGAATCAACACTTATCCTTGGCCATGGGTATGGTCGTTGGTCTTGTCCTCATGTGGGTAAAGTTGTACATCCCTGCAGGGTTTTCGACCTATTTCAATAGCCGCGCTCACGGACATTGAGCACGCTCTTGTACTTTGACTTTAACGTAGAGTTATCGATTGGAGTTCATGGAAGATTGAGCTTATGATACATGATCACTTTACTTAAGCAATTTCACTGATGTATGCTTTAGAGATCATAGATGCTATGTCTTTTGCTTCTTACAACTTGATCAAGGTAGATGCTTTTTATGCAAAACTAAATACCATGACCTATCCTTGCTACTAACCAAATGCATTCTCCTTGAGGTCGGGCTATATACCTATGTCGGATAAGTCCTGCGAGTACCCTTTGTACTCATGGTGCTATCATTAAAGTTGTTGCATGTGATACGCTGCCAGAGGCCGTGTTTGGCTACTTCTACCCCGCGGACGGAGGTGCGGGTGAGGAGTAGATGGCTAGTGGCTACGAGAAGGGCACTATCGGCATATAGTGTTTACCTTCTTATTTTGCGTTATGTATGGAGTTCTTATGTCGTAGACTTTCCGCTGCAAAACTCTGAAAGAAGGTGCACTACTTTCGAGTTTTTGGTTCAAAATGTTACATTCTTAACAAGAAACCCAAAAGCTCAAAGTTTGCACCAAAGGTTGATGAAGGTTTTCTACTTGGTTATGGTACTAATGAACACGCCTATCGTGTTTTCAACAAAACCACCGGTGTTGTTGAGACCACGGTAGATGTGAAGTTTGATGAATCCAACGGCTCTCAAGTAGAGCAAGTTGATATGAACCTTGTAGATGATGAAGAACCTCCCAATCTAGCAATCATGAGAATGGGCTTTGGTGAAGTAAAGCCATGAGAAGAAAGAAGTAATGCTACGATTGAAGCAAGAGATGACGACTCATCATCATCCACTAGTGTTGAGCCATCAAGCTCTCAAGTCCCTCAAGATCAAGGTCATGCTCATGGTGACGATCATGATCATGGCATGGATCAAGGGGGAGCACAAGGTGAAAAAACTCAAGTAGAAGCACCTCAAGTTGAAAATGATGATGATGGTGAACCTATTCAACTACAATGCCAAGTGTCTCATCCAAGAGTGAACCAAAGTATACAACAGGATCATCCCGTTGACAATATCCTAGAGAGTATCCGAAGAGGGGTAACTACTCGTTCTCGTTTAGCAAGTTTTTTGTGAACATTACTCGTTTATTTCCTCTTTGGAACCTCTTAAGATAGATGATGCACTTGGAGATCCGGATTGAGTAATGGCTATGCAAGAAGAGTTGAACAACTTCACAAGAAATGAAGTTTGGGAATTAGTGCCAAGACCCAAGCAAAATGTCATTGGAACCAAGTGGGTTTTCCGGAACAAGCAAGATGAACACGGGATTGTGACAAGAAATAAAGCTAGATTGGTTGCTCAAGGTTTCACTCAAATTGAAGGCTTGGACTTTGGTGAAACATATGCTCCGGTGGCTAGGCTTGAGTCAATTCGGATATTGCTAGCCTATGCCGCTCATCATGATTTCAAATTATATCAAATGGATGTCAAGAGTGCCTTTTTGAATGGACTGCTCTGTGAGCTAGTCTATGTAGAGCAACCCCCGGGTTTTGAAGACCCCAAGCATCCCGACTACGTGTTCAAGCTCCATAAGGCGCTCTATGGGGCTTAAGCAAGCTCCTAGAGCATGATATGAATGCCTTAGGGAATTTCTTCTCAAGAACGGCTTTGTAATGGGCAAAGCCGATTCTACTCTCTTTACTCAAAAAATAGATAAAGATCTCTTCGTTTGTCAAATTTATGTTGATGACATTATCTTCGGTTCTACTAATGAAAAGTTTTGTGAAGAGTTTAGTACGATCATGACCAAGAGATTCGAGATGTCCATGATGGGTGAATTGAAGTTCTTCCTTGGTTTTCAAATCAAACAAATGAAGGAAGGGACTTTCATATGTCAAACCAAGTACACACATGACATGCTCCAGAAGTTTGACATGGCCGATGCTAAACCCATCAAGACTCCTATGGCCGTGAATGGACATCTTGATCCAAATGAAGATGGAAAATCCATGGATCAAAAGGTATATCGCTCCATGATTGGATGTTTGCTTTATCTTTGTGCATCTAGGCCAGATATTATGCTTAGTGTGTACATGTGTGCAAGATTTCAAGCTAATCCTAAGAAATGCCATTTGGTAGCTATTAAAAGAATCTTGAGATATTTAGTTTTAACTCCAAACCTTGGCTTGCAGTATCCCAAGGGCTCCACTTTCGATTTACTTGGCTATTCCGATTCGGATTATGCCGGTTGCAAAGTTGATCGAAAGAGTACAACGGGGACTTGCCAATTTCTTGGTCGGTCCTTGGTGTCTTGGAGCTCTAAGAAACAAAATTCTGTTGCGCTATCCACCGCCGAGGCTGAGTATGTTGCAGCCGGTGCTTGTTGTGCTCAACTACTTTGGATGAGGCAAACCTTGAGTGACTTTGGTTGTGAGTACAAAAAGTAGTGTTCATCCCGAGCATAGCCCGGATGATCCGGCCCATGCCCGGATGATCCGGACCTGGACAGGTCCGGATGATCCGGTGCATACCCGGATGATCCGGCTATGCTCAGGGATGACCCATTACTTCCTTGAATCTTTCAATTCCTTTTCATCACATCCTTATTCTTGGCTATTATTCTTGTGTTCTAGATGGTGAAAACCAAGATTAGCAAGAAGAAGGCTCATCCCCCCACCGACTCCGACAGTGATGAATCCTATAGGGGGAGTTCTGAGGAGGATGTTCAACCCAGGCCGCAAAGCACTAAGAAGGGTGCTTCCAAGAGGAATGTCAGAAGCCACGGCTCAGGAAATCCTCCAAGGCGAGGCAGAGGTACTTCTGGATGGCAATCTAGCTCTGCTCTTGCTGATCCCTTGCCAGACATTGATATTTCACATTTTGAGAATATTCTGGCTACTGTTCAACAACCACATCGTCACCGCCTTGATCCTCCAATGGTCAACTACAAGAGGGGTGGCAATTCTATTGAGTACTTGAGGTACAGTGAGGATCCAGCTGAGCTTGAGCGTAGCTTTCGTGGTGATCTACGCTTTTGGTTTCCCCATCAAGCCGACTGGTATGAATCAATCATCATGACCATGAATCATGTCACCACAGAGATGAAGTGGATTGACTGGAACTATCTGAAGGGGTTAGCTTCACCTCTTAAGGAAGTTGTTGATGCTGTGTACAACCGGTGTCAGGAGATGGATTTACTTGGGATCATGAGCTTCTCTTGTGACTGGAATGAGGAAGTGGTGGCCCAATTCTATGCCACACTTCATATTAGTGATGATGACAGGAACTTTCAGTTTTGAGGAATGAGAGTACTCTATCCTGCCTGTGATGAGTGAATTGTCAACCGTGCGGTGTGATCGTGCGCTTGGTCTTTGGATTGCAGGTACACGGGCATCGAGTGTCGACGGAGAGTTGCCGTGGAGGAGCTCGGGCCGGGCGGCAGCTGTGGCGTCCACTCCTAGATCGAGGCAAGCGGCGACGGAAGGCGGGTTTCTTGGTTTGCGCCACAAAACCAAGGAGACGGACGTCGGTTGAAGACGCCAAGTCGTGGAGGCACGGGCGTCGACGGCGTCTAGGGCCTCGCTGCGGGCGAGGAGGTGACGGGCGTCGGGCGGCGTCTAGGGCTGTCAGGAAGCCGAGGCGGGAACGGCGTCTAGGGCCACGGTGTGGAGGCGGGAATCTTCCCGCGCGTGGAGTTTTGGCGGTTTTCTCAAAACCGGCCAACTACTCGGGTTTCGCGGACCCTCCAAAACCGCGGAACGGATCTTCGTCCACATGGCGGCATCGCGGAGAAGGCTTCGAGTCGAAGAAAGAACCTCGGCCGTCGGATGAGTCCAATGTATCTTTTCCGGTTTGCCCCTACGGGCTTTCTAGTGTCTAGTTAAGTCTAGGGGTACTTTAGTCTTTAGTCTAGAGAGTTAGAGGGGATAAAATAGAGAGAGGAGGGCAGCCAACGACATCTATCAATCAGTTCCCGTCGCCCCTGCCCCCTCCTCCGTTCTTGTTTTGTTTTTCCTTCTTCCACCTTTCACCTAGGGTTAGGATTTTTCCTATGGATCTTTGAGACCTGATACTGCAAATCGATGGGAAAGGAGGCCTTCTCCTCCTCTTGCCCTCTGGGCGGTTGATTCAATTTCGATTCTTGTAATTTCTGTGATCTCCTCGTGCTGTGTTTGGGGTGGCGCTGTTTTTTTTTTCCTTGGTCGATTTTCTGTTCTTGCGCAGGTTGAGGGAGTCCTGGTGGGGTGCTCTTCCTTCGCCCTCTGTTTTAGCGCAGCAGCCTCAGCAGTGCAGCGCTGAACACAAGGCAGAGCCTGAGCTAGCAGCGCACGCGACAGGAAGTGCCAGCAGCAGAGGTTCCAGGCGTAGACAACCTGTTCGACGAATTGGTTCAAAGGGGAAATACAACAGCAGCGAGTGCAGGATCAGATCGTCAGCGCGTACAGGTAATCAACGCAAGCAGCAGACTGATTCTTTGTTTAATGTTTGAAACATCTTTGTCTGCCTGATGTTTTATGCAGCAACAGTAGCTTCTTGTGTATGTCAGTGTATCATTTGATTTGCTAGTACGAAACGTTGCTTTCATTCAACTGTGCAACCTGCTTTGTATGATTTGATAATCTTTTGTTTTCTCCATGTTGCCTTGACTCCTTTAATTACTGCATGGTTTTTTATGTATGAGCAAGTAGTAGATCAGCTCGTGTTACTTACCGTTTCTTATTAACCTTTGCATGCTTAACTAGTTAGTTTTAATTAGCTCTTGTTAGGGTTAAGATAAAACAAAAAAAAATATTTTAGTTTCTTTTACATTCATGCTAGTCAGTTTTATTTCCAAGTCCTATAGCTATTGTTGATATGTGGACTAACCCCTTCGATTGAGTACTTGAGATATTTTGTTTTCCGGTCATTTTGCTTTGATTTTTTGCATGTTTGTACAAGTGAGATTTTGTTCGGACTTTTCTCGATCAAGCTTCCGATTGTGAGTCAAGGGTATTCCTAGTGCTGATAGTCGTTCTGGCTATGCGGTACTGATACTCTTCGTCCGAGGTGCGTTGGGTGTAACAGGGACTTTTCTCTTCGGTTTCTCAAATCAAATTTGAGGCTCCCATTCACCCCCCCCCCTCTGGTCGCCTATCTGGTCCTTCAATTGGTATCAGAGCTTGGTTGAGGTTTTCAGTACCTTAACCGGTTCGAAAACCACTCGGCGACCATGGCGAGTCTTGGTAAGATCCCGGTGTTTTCCGGCGAGGACTATGCCTACTAGAAGGTTCGCATGAGAGCCTTCCTGCAGAGCATGGGAGCCAATGTCTGGGAGATTACCACGAACCAGCTTTACGAGGTGCTTGCTGTTCGGGCCACACCTCTTCAGGTGACCTAGCACGAGGCTAACGCCAAGGCCGTCAATGCCTTGTTCGCTGGCGTTTCTCGTGCGGAGTTCTCACGCGTCCAGGGTTTTCAGGAAGCCCACAAAATTTGGACGTGTCTTGAGAACTACCACGAGGGTACACCTCAGGTGAAGGCCAGACTGTTCGAGACTCACCGGCGTGAGTATGAGAACTTCACACAGGAGCCGGGTGAGAGCATTGACCTTATGTTTAGTCGTTTTCAATCGATTGTGAACAAGATCAATGCGAACAGATCTGCTAGTGCCCTTGAGTACACAGAGCATGAGAAGGCCCTTAAGTTGCTTTACGCACTTGATCGCTCTGTGTGGGATCTTAAGGTGAACACCATCATTGAGTCTGCTGGCTATGAGACTCTGACGGTGAACGAGCTTTTCAGCAAGCTCAAGGCCACGGAGGTGGATAACCAGACACGAGCCAAGCTCAATGGTGCCCCTCCTTCCAAGAGTGTCGCTCTTGTGACTGGCCCAGGTGGTGGATCGGGCTCTAACGCTAACTCTGCTCTTGGCTTTTCTCTTGCCTCTTTGCCTTCTATTTCAGATGAGCAGCTGGAGATGCTGGGCGACGACGACTTGTGCCTCCTCATCAGCAAGTTCCAGCGCGTCTACCACAACAGGCAGAGGAAGAAGAACCCTGGGTGCTACAACTGCGGCGATCTGAACCACTTCATCGCCGATTGCCCCAAGAAGTCCGGCGGTGGCCAGAACAACTCCTTCGACTACTACCGCCACCGCGACCGCGACGAGGGAGGCTCCAACAAGGAGCGTCGGCGCCACAAGCACCGCAGTCGTGACCGGGGAGGACGCTTCGACAAGGAGTCGCTCAAGAAGCACTTCCAGTACAAGGCCAAGAAGTGGGAGAAGGCCTTCCTGGCGCAGCTCAGCGACCTCGACAAGAGCTCCGACACCGACCTCTCTTCTTCACCGACCTCCGACGACGACGACAAGAAGAAGAAGAAGAAGAAGAAGCGGGACAAGGAAGCCACCGGCTTCATCGGCCTTTGCTTGGCGGCCGGTCGGCGCAAGAGCTTCTGCACCATGGCGGGCGAAGCCGATGGTGCTCGTGCGTCTTCAGGTGGACATGCTACACTGACGCACTCCGGCTCTTCTCCTGGATCCGAGAGCGATTCAGAGGTAAACTCCACGATCGACCTGCTTGATACAGAGGTTAGGGAGTTGTACGCCGCTCTCGACAACCAGAAGAGGCTGCTTAAGGAAGCAGCTAGAGAGCGTAGAAAGCTTAGGGCTGAGCTGGCTTGTGCTAGGGAGAAATCTAGTGAGGATGAGTGCGCTGGCTGCATATCTCACATGAATGATCTTGTTGCTCTCCGTGCCAAGCATGATGAGAACGTCGCGAACTTAGATGTTGCTAAGACTTCGCTTGCTGACGTGTCTCATGAGCTCGCTAAGGCCAAGCATGAACTAGAACTGGTTAAGGATGCTCCTATCATTAGCGATGTGCTTGAATGTGATGAGTGTCCTATCTTTAAGTCCGATCTAGCTTCGTTGCAGTCCAAGTTTGCTATTGTTGTGTGCGAGCTAGAGGAGATGAAGTCTAGGCCAGTTCTGCTTGGTGCTTGCAAGGTTTGTCCCACGCTTAGGTCGGAGCTAGATGAGAAGAACGCCTTGATTAAGTCTTTGGGGAAGACTAAGGTCGTGGAGTCTAGCCCACCTATTGACTGCTCTGTTTGCCCTGGTTTGATCTCTGATTTGGATAATCTTGCGGTAGAGAAAGCCAACTTGGAGAATGAGAATACATATCTTAGGGCGATTCTTAGTTGGGTTTCTGCTAGTGAGCCGCAGTTGGGCATGATGATTAAGCAGTTCAAGCGTGGTGATGGTTTTGGGGTCGGTTACACATACACGAAGTCAGACTTTGACAAGTTGTATGGTAAGATCGGCAAGGCTGCTGGAAACACTGCTAGTACGAGCACGCAGCCTTCGCTTGTTGACCCCGCGGATGGTGTGCTTAAAGAACCACCGAAAGCACCTCCGCAGAAGCAGGTTTGGGTTCCAAAGCCCAATGAGCTGAAGAATCCCCTTGATACGCTCCCTGCTGTCGCAGCCCAGGTTGCCCAGAAGAAGGGGGCTACTCCTCCCCGTCCGCAGGCTAGGCCTCCACCTCCCAAGTATGAGGTGAGGTACCACTGCGAGTACTGTGACAGTGAAGGTTACCTGGAGGAGTTTTGCTTCAGAAGGAAGCATGCTGTGAGGCGTGAGCAGGAGAGACGGAACGCGGACATGTACTCTGCTCGGGTGCATGGTCCTCCTCGGCGTGGTGATAGGCGAGATGCTAGGGCGCACCGTGTAGGTGGAGGTCAGGGAGACGGTGGTGGTTACCGTGCTCCAGCGGGTGGTCGCTTTGCCGGTCGTGCTCCTGGTCGTTTTCAGTACGGCTATGGACCACGGGACCGAGGCTTTGGAGGAGGTTTCGATGCCCCACGCTTTCCTTGCGGTGGTGTTCGTCAGTCACGCGGTAGACGGGACGGGGGATATGCTTTGTCTGATTTAACTAACCCTTCTGTAGAGCAAATGGCTCGACACTGGTTTGCTTCTCACTTTGCTAACCCCAGTGTTGAGACATTTGCTCACCCTTTGTCTCACTACTGATGTGCAGGTCGGAGGCTTGGAGAACAGGTGGATCATGGACTCCGGTTGTTCGCGCCACATGACCGGAAATGACAAATGGTTCCCCAGCCTCACCCTAATGCGCTCAAAGGAATACATTGTGTTCGGGGATAATGGAAGAGGAAAGGTACGTGGACTTGGCATTGTTCGAGTTTCTGATCGCTTTACCCTGAGAGAAGTTGCTTTGGTTTCGAATCTTGGCTTTAATTTGCTCTCTGTGTCGCAACTTCTTGATGAGGGGTTTGAGGTTCGCTTTAAGGAGGGCTGTTCGCGTGTTTTGGATTCCAGGGGAGATTTGGTTTGCCGGATTACACCTCGTGATCGAGTTTTCTTAGTTGACTTCTCTGGAACTCCTTTTGGCCCTTCTCATTGCTTGATGGCTGGTCCTTCTTCTGATCTGTGGAAGTGGCATAGGAGATTTGGACATTTGAGCTTTGACTTGTTGTCGAGACTGAGCTCACTTGGCCTGATCCGAGGATTGCCCAAATTGAAGTTTGAAAAGGACCTTGTTTGCCATCCGTGTCGCCACGGGAAGATGATTGCCGCTTCTCATCCACCTGTTAATCAGGTGATGACCTCTCACCCTGGAGAGTTGCTACACATGGACACTGTCGGTCCTTCTCGGGTGATGTCTGTTGGTGGGAAGTGGTACGTTCTTGTGATCGTGGACGATTTTTCTCGCTATTCTTGGGTCTTTTTCATGAGAACCAAGGATGAGGCTTTCGAGTTTGTTCGAGACTTGATCTTGAGGTTGAAAAACGAGTTACCCCAGGCCATGAGAGCGATCCGCGGTGATAATGGCACAGAATTCAAAAACGCTCGTTTTGACGCCTTTTGCAGTGATCAAGGGCTTGAACACCAGTATTCTTCTCCCTACACTCCACAGCAGAATGGAGTTGTAGAGCGGAAGAATCGGACGCTGGTTGAGATGGCGAGGACGATGCTCGATGAGCATAGGACTCCTCGCAGATACTGGGCTGAAGTGGTTAACACCGCTTGTTACGTGTCCAACCGCATTTTCTTGCGTGCTTTCATGCACAGGACTTCTTATGAGTTGCGGTTTGGACGCCAGCCCTGTGTTGACCATCTCAGAGTTTTCGGTTGCCGGTGCTTTGTGCTGAAAGATGGAAATCTTGATAAGTTTGAGTCTCGCTCGTCTGACGGTGTCTTTCTCGGTTATGCTTCTCACTCTAGAGCGTACCGTGTGCTGATTATTGATACTAACATTGTCAGAGAGACTTGTGAAGTCACTTTCGACGAGACTGCACCGTGCAATTCTTCTGTCGTTGAAGTTGCAGGAGATGATGAGCTCGGCACCTCCATCTTTGAAGATGAGGAGGAAGAAGCTGCAGATGGCGAGGCTGAGGCTACCACGCGTGCTGTGGACCCAGCTATCTCTGCAACGAGCTCGGACGATGACGACGGCCCCGATCCGACTACGTCTACTTCACAGGGGCTGATCGAGGAGGTGACTCAGGCTTCACCAGCTGCACCTGAGGAGGCACCAGCTTTGGTTGAGGAGGAGGCGACTTCAACACGGGAAGCACCGCGACACATTCAGCGTCGCCATCCACCTCAACAGATGCTAGGTGATCTCAACGAGCGAGTCACCAGGTCCAAGGTAACAAGTATCGCTGGCTTTGCTCATTCAGCATTTGTTGCCTCTTTTGAGCCCAAGGATATTGGACACGCTCTTTCTGATTCTAATTGGGTCAATGCCATGCATGAGGAACTTGAGAATTTTGAAAGAAACCAAGTTTGGTTTCTGGTCGAGCCTCCACCTGCTTGTAATCCCATCGGAACGAAGTGGGTTTTCAAAAACAAGCAGGGTGAGGATGGATTGGTTGTTCGAAACAAGGCTCGTCTTGTTGCCAAGGGGTTTTGCCAAAAAGAGGGTATTGATTTTGAGGAAACTTTTGCCCCTGTTGCTCATTTGGAAGCTATTCGAATCTTTCTTGCATTTGCTGCTTCCAAGGGTTTTAAGGTTTTCCAAATGGATGTTAAATCTGCCTTCTTGAATGGTTTTATCGAAGAAGAGGTTTATGTGAAGCAACCCCCTGGTTTCGAAAATCCCAAGTTTCCAAACCGTGTTTATAAACTTCAGAAAGCTCTTTACGGTTTGAAACAGGCACCTAGAGCTTGGTATGATAGATTGAAAACCTTTTTGCTGACTCAGGGCTTTAAAATGGGATGTGTTGATAAAACTTTGTTCCTCATGCGATCTGGCACTGATTTTCTTTTAGTTCAGATATACGTGGATGATATTATCTTTGGTGGCTCTTCTCACGCTCTTGTCTCCAAGTTTTCTGAGCAGATGTCCAGGGAGTTCGAGATGAGCATGATGGGTGAGTTGCAGTTCTTCCTCGGGCTGCAGATCAAGCAAACTCCTCATGGCACTTTTGTCCATCAAGCCAAGTACACTAGAGACTTGCTGCGGAAGTTCGACATGAGTGACTTGTCTCCTCAGCCGACTCCGATCAGCACATCTACGGCGCTTGATGAGGACTTGGACGGCGAGGCGGTGGACCAGAAGGAGTACAGGAGCATGATCGGCTCTCTCCTGTACCTGACGGCGACGCGACCGGACATCCAGTTCGGTGTCGGCCTTTGTGCGCGGTACCAGGCTTCTCCGCGCACCTCCCACAGACAGGTGGTGAAACGCATCCTCAGGTATCTAAAATTCACCCCTGAATTTGGTCTTTGGTACTCTGTGGATTCTTCTCTGGTCTTGGTGGGCTTTTCTGATGCCGATTTCGGTGGGTGTCGTTTGGATCGCAAGTCGACATCCGGCACTTGTCAATTTCTCGGTACATCTTTGGTGTCTTGGTCCTCTCGCAAGCAGGCTAGCGTAGCGCTTTCTTCCACATAAGCTGAGTATGTTGCCGCTGCTAGCTGCTGCTCCCAGATCCTATGGATGAGACAAACCTTGCAGGATTATGGACTGAGTTACGATAGGGTTCCCATTTTCATAGAAAACATGTCAGCCATTAGCATTGCAAAGAACCTTGTCCTACACTCCAGAACCAAACACATAGATATCCGGTTCCATTTCCTGCGAGACAATCATGAGAGAGGCCACATAGACTTGATCCATGTTCCTTCAGAGAGGCAAACCGCAGATATCCTAACCAAACCGCTAGAGCAGGACACTTTTGCTCGCTTGCGAGGGGAGCTTGGGGTTTGTTACCCTTTTTGATCGCTGACTTTTCTTTGGTTAGTTTTGTAGGTCTTGTTTGCTCTTCTCTTTGTTTTCTAGGTTTGGTAGGTGCATTGTGCATATGCATTATACATGTGTGCATTTTGCATTGCTATACTGCACTGGCATTCTTGTATACACTGTTATGATCTTCTAGTGCTTGCTAGTGTAGTTTCTTAGACTCCATCATGTATAGCTTGCTCCACAGTATATGTCATATCATCTGAGTTAAGCTATTTTGATTTGAAAATCTGAAAACATGGTCACCCTGTCTTGGCTACTAGCATGATAGGATGTATTGATGTGCTTTGCTATCTTATTCATGTTAGTGTGGCTTGTAATCTTTGACATGAGCTAAAATTGTTAAATTTGTTTAAAATATGTCTGAAATGGGATGAAAAGATCCAGGTGGGATTGCTTGTTGCACTGATCGAGCTTTCGGGACGGCTCACATAGCACTAGTGAGAACCCGGGCAAGGCTGTGCATGACTGAAGCGAGTGCCTTAAGCTTCTGACTGCCTTTGGCATAGGCTTGGCCTCGTTGCTAAATAAAGCATGACAAGCTTTCAACCCCTGGCAAAATCACTTGCTTGATAAGTTTGAAATGCAGAATTGAATCATGATAAAATATATTGGCTGCCTTGGATCACCTTGTATGAGTTTGACTAGCACTGCTCTCTTTCTCCTACTTACTGTTGCTAGATCATGGGTGATGCTTTTATTTTTTGCTGAACTGAACTTGCTAGCTCTAGAATTGATTGATATATCCTGTTGAGCTAGATTCAGTTCCTGTTTATGAAGCACACATGCCTGTCACTAGTTGATCATATCTGTGTATGCCTGAATGTTTCACATACACCCTTTGCACGACATTCATTGCATAGCATGATTTCAGGGGGAGTTTTAGGCATCTTTTAGGCTTGATGTGTGCATGTGCCAACAAGGGGGAGAATTTTTGGGAGAAGTGATCGAACAAGGGGGAGACTTGTTTGAATTTTGAAAAACTTGTTGTGCACAGGGCTTTGAGAGTGCATCATTTTGGGAGAGTTGCACTTGTGAGAGGAAAAAAACTTTGCTTGGGGAGTTTCTGCTTTGTTTTTTGCTCCTGGTTTTCCTCGCTTTCCTTCCACTTCCAGCATGACTGCGTCGAGCGTTACCTCTGTCTTTGAGGAGTCATGTTTTGGCATTTGATCGATTGCGTCGAGCCATTGCCCTTGTCTTAGGGGATCGATCTGTGCTTGAGTAAGTAACTGGTCTTGCCTTTCTGAGCTTTGTGTCACTTGCTTGAGTTCTTCGCTTTCTTGTTTCTTTTTATCACTTCTCTGGTTACAGGTGGTGTGTTGACAATGCACTTATCAAGGGGGAGATTGAGGAATGAGAGTACTCTATCCTGCCTGTGATGAGTGAATTGTCAACCGTGCGGTGTGATCGTGCACTTGGTCTTTGGATTGCAGGTACACGGGCATCGAGTGTCGACGGAGAGTTGCCGTGGAGGAGCTCGGGCCGGGCGGTAGCTGTGGCGTCCACTCCTGGATCGAGGCAAGCGGCGACGAAAGGCGGGTTTCTTGGTTTGCGCCACAAAACCAAGGAGGCGGACGGCGGTTGAAGACGCCAAGTCGTGGAGGCACGGGCGTCGGTCTCGGGACTGACGGAGGCGACGGGCGTCGATGGCGTCTAGGGCCTCGCTGCGGGCGAGGAGGTGACGGGCGTCGGGCGGCGTCTAGGGCTGTCAGGAAGCCGAGGCGGGAACGGCGTCTAGGGCCACGGCGTGGAGGCGGGAATCTTCCCGCGCGTGGAGTTTTGGCGGTTTTCTCAAAACCGGCCACCTACCCGGATTTCGCGGACCCTCCAAAACCGCGGAACGGATCTTCGTCCACATGGCGGCATCGCGGAGAAGGCTTCGAGTCGAAGAAAGAACCTCAGCCGTCGGATGAGTCCAATGTATCTTTTCCGGTTTTGCCCCTACGGGCTTTCTAGTGTCTAGTTAAGTCTAGGGATATTTTAGTCTTTAGTCTAGAGAGTTAGAGGGGATAAAATAGAGAGAGGAGGGCAGCCAACGACCTCTATCAACCAGTTCCCGTCGCCCCTGCCCCCTCCTCCGTTCTTGTTTTGTTTTTCCTTCTTCCACCTTTCACCTAGGGTTAGGATTTTTCCTATGGATCTTTGAGACCTGATACTGCAAATCGATGGGAAAGGAGGCCTTCTCCTCCTCTTGCCCTCTGGGCGGTTGATTCAATTTCGATTCTTGTAATTTCTGTGATCTCCTCGTGCTGTGTTTGGGGTGGCGCTGTTTTTCTTTTCCTTGGTCGATTTTCTGTTCTTGCGCAGGTTGAGGGAGTCCTGGTGGGGTGCTCTTCCTTCGCCCTCTATTTTAGCGCAGCAGCCTCAGCAGTGCAGCGCTGAACGCAAGGCAGAGCCTGAGCTAGCAGCGCACGCGACAGGAAGCGCCAGCAGCAGAGGTTCCAGGCGTAGACAACCTGTTCGACGAATTGGTTCAAAGGGGAAATACAACAGCAGCGAGTGCAGGATCAGATCGTCAGCGCGTACAGGTAATCAACGCAAGCAGCAGACTGATTCTTTGTTTAATGTTTGAAACATCTTTGTCTGCCTGATGTTTTATGCAGCAACAGTAGCTTCTTGTGTATGTCAGTGTATCATTTGATTTGCTAGTACGAAACGTTGCTTTCATTCAACTGTGCAACCTGCTTTGTATGATTTGATAATCTTTTGTTTTCTCCATGTTGCCTTGACTCCTTTAATTACTGCATGGTTTTTTATGTATGAGCAAGTAGTAGATCAGCTCGTGTTACTTACCGTTTCTTATTAACCTTTGCATGCTTAACTAGTTAGTTTTAATTAGCTCTTGTTAGGGTTAAGATAAAACAAAAAAAATATTTTAGTTTCTTTTACATTCATGCTAGTCAGTTTTATTTCCAAGTCCTATAGCTATTGTTGATATGTGGACTAACCCCTTCGATTGAGTACTTGAGATGTTTTGTTTTCCGGTCATTTTGCTTTGATTTTTTGCATGTTTGTACAAGTGAGATTTTGTTCGGACTTTTCTCGATCAAGCTTCCCATTGTGAGTCAAGGGTATTCCTAGTGCTGATAGTCGTTCTGGCTATGCGGTACTGATACTCTTCGTCCGAGGTGCGTTGGGTGTAACAGGGACTTTTCTCTTCGGTTTCTCAAATCAAATTTGAGGCTCCCATTCACCCCCCGCCCCCTCTGGTCGCCTATCTGGTCCTTCAATTGGCCACCATCTCGTGCAGATAGCTTCTTCAGCTTATGAAATACTCCTCTCCTGTATACTGGTCTGTAATTTGATTCTGACATACTCTGATTGTACATGTGTCGTGTGTGTATAAACTCTCGACTGAAACCAACTTTTGTGCTGGTACATTCGTGTGCCGGTTTTGACATTTGAGAGATGTGAAGCCAAAAACTTCTGGAACCGTTGATCGGAAATGGACTCTTGAAGCTACCTACAAAAGATTTTGGCACCAAATTGCCCGGGCGGCAGCATGGTTTCTGACTTTCTTCGGTACCATACAGAACCGGATACAGAACGCTACAGAGATCTAGTAAGGTATCAGGTTAATCTACGAGAACATGAATAAAAACACTCTACATAAATTCAAGTACTCAATCAAATAAACCATAGTTTGCTTAGACATCGACGAGTCCAGAGTCCAGACGAAGATCCCAACCTTAAATAATTATAAATCTAAGATCCCAACCTTAAATAATTATAAATCTAGACTAGAAGAGCACTGCCTAGATCATCCGATGGATCGGATTAAGCATCGTCGGAATCTTCTTCCTCATCTTCGTCCTCGTCGTAGCTCTCGTCATCATCATCCTCATCCTCCAGCTCGTCCTCGTCGTCATACACCAGCTCGTTATCTATGGTGGTTCGGAGAAATATAGCAATGCCTCTAGACTTGGGCACGACGCAGAAGAAGTCCTTTGGCATCCCATCAGACAGGGACGAGCTTCTCACGACATCCAGCGTTGAGATCTGGTGGTGGCCCGTGAAGCACGAGAAGACCATGGAGCACCCAAACCTCGAGTCCGTGGCCTCTGGCTGGATGCAGACGAGGGAGATGGTGTGCCCCAGGGGCTCCACGGGTGTCAAGTTCATGAGGAATACGTTGCCATCCGGGGCATGGAGCACGAGCGGGCCTAGCTGAAGGGGGAGGTTGAACTGCTCAAAGTACTTGAATTTCATGGACGGCCACTTGTGGTGGTTGGCAATATGATTCCTTGTTGCTTTGCCAACAACGGACGGCCACTGCTCAAAGTATGTCTATGCTGCTCGTAGTTTGCATGTTTTTTTTGCTCAATAAATAGCATCTTTATTGCTCAATAAACTGTGTTCTAAACAAATGTACAACAATACTAGTGTTATAACAAACGAAGTTTATGTTGCTTGTTTTTTTTTCTTTCCCCCTCCGGTGACAGTGAGTGCTGAAGTGCACAGTTCACAAATCTAGTGCGCAACAACCGCAAAGAATCCATGTGGACGTGGGCTTGCAGCCTTTAGTGACGGAAGTGCTGGCGCAATCGGGTTGTCCGGAAGAAACATCGAAAGGTCCAGCGCCGTGGCGCCGAATTTCCAAACCTTGACAAGAAAGCCCTGGCCCTGCTGTCCACAACGGGGACACGCTGTGATTCGAGCAGATCAGGTTCTCCAGATTGCGTAGTTCCTATACTTGCTAGCCACGCGTGCCAGATCCCCGTCACATTCAAACCACGAATCGCTCTCATCAGCGAACACTGAACGTGCCCACGTTCAGTGTAATAAGTCCGTCAACAGTATAAGGGAGCCACGCATCCGGCCGCGCAGTCCAAAGACCGTTTGAAACGTAGTAAGAGTTTAATATGATTAGAATTAAATGCCAACAAGAATGCTGAAATAGCTCAGTTGGTTAGAGCGTGTGCGTGTGGCAGTTAACCACAAGGTCGGAGGTTCAATCCCTCCTTCTAGTGTGTTTTTTAATTTTTTTTTAAATTCCTTCCCTTTTTTGGTTATTATTGTTAAAATACATGAATCTTAAATCAACAAAATTAACTTCTTAATATTTTTTTTGAAATTTAGTTTTTTTATATTAATGTGAAGTTTAGTTGGAACTGGGCTCACACAAATCATGAAACAGTCATTTCGGCCGTTGGGCCTTTCCTTGTGAGCAACCAAATTGAACTTTCTGCACTAGACGGGCCCATAAAGAATTTACCGAGCAAGTTGGGCTAGGCCATCTATCCAAACTCAGGTCCTGCCAATCCTATATATCTTCCGAAAGTTTTTTCTTACCCACCTTCCAGTGTTTGATATTCGTACAACCAATCCAATACATCCACCCTTCACTCAACCCTAACCCTGAGATGCCGCCGCCGCACCCCTGGGATGCCGCCGCACGCCGTCTCCGTGGCGGCTCCGCACTGCGCGCTCCCTTCGCCGTCGCCGCCCGCTGTCTCCGCTGGGCGCGCCTTTTGCCACCACGCGTGCCATCGCCACCGCAGCTCCGCCCTGCGAGTGCTGTCGCCGCCGTGGTTCCGCCCTGCACGCGCGCCGCGGCCCCTGCGCTCGCCGGAGCTGCCGCCGGTGCCGGAGAAGGTGACAATTTTTTTTGAGATTCAACATTTCAATATATTGATTCAACATTTTTCGAATATTGGTTCAACATTTACAAAATGCTGGTTCAACATTTTGAGAATATTGTGTAGCGAAAATGGCCCCTCATGCCATATTTCAATATAATGTTTTGGTGATTGATATAGACAACACAACACTTGGACTAATATGATTGTTAAGATGACCATTCTCAGGCTTTTAGGTTCCAGTGATGACAAGGAGAAGATAGGCGTAGCTAGGCCCGAAGAATTGAAGAGACCGTGAAGAAATCCAAGTCGAAAAGATCAAAACGAAGACAATTTGCTATCACCGGTTAAACCGATGATGAGAAAATTGCACTCATCAGTGCAATGAACACAGAAGCTGCGAGCTAGTGTTTGGCACCGGATTAACCGCCGTTGGGTGTTTTACACTCACCGGTGTAATGGACTTGGAGGCCGAAGAAGCAGCATGAGTTTTACAGGCACCGATTAAACCGGCGATCAAGGCAAAGTGAACGTCGGTGTAGTTGTCCAGAGAGTTGGTTTTCGGAAACTCTGGGATAGTTACATGCACCGGTTAAACCGGCGATGAAGATACATTCACCGGTTGATTAAGGTAGCCGTTGAAGTATAACGGCTACTTGGAAAAAGGTGCTCACCGGTTAAACCGGTGATGATACAAAGTGGATCATCGGTTTAACCGGTGATAGCGCTTTTTATCAGCCACTTTTCCAACGGCTCTTTTGGGGTGTGTGGGCTATATATACCCCCCAAGGCCGGTTGCTGCATATGGTTGGACACCATAAAAGATGAAGGAAGTATTGCCCAAGCAAACTAACATCTCCAACCATCCTAGCAAAGCTTAGTGTCATATCTAGCTTGTGAGACGCTTTGAGAGAGTGCTTTGTGCACTTGTATAGGGATTAGTTCTTGCGAGAGCTCCCTTGAGCAAAGTCTTGCTGCGGCAATCAACCGTGTACTCGTCGTGTGACCCTCCGACTTGGTGTGGAGCGGCAACGACACTTTGTGCGGGGAAGGAGACCCCTCTTGGTGAAAAACTCCGATAGTGAAGACGGTGCCGTTGGTCACGCTTCGAGAGAGACGGTGGCGGTGGCCTTGCCTTGGTGACTTGGCGCCACTTAGCCTTTGCTTGCCGGAAGCCTTGGTGGCGAACGCAAGACGGTGATCAAGCGAAGAGACTCGACATCACACTTGTTCTTGTTGGACAAGTGGCCGTGGATGTAGGGAGGGACTTGGTATCCTAACCAAACCACGTTAAATCGTGTGTCTTGGTGTCTTCACGGGAGTTTGCATATTCTCTCCCTTACCTCTTTACTTACCGTATTACATTTCCACATTTACTCTATCTTGAGTGCCTTTACTTTCCTAGTTAGTTTGATTAGGATTGGCTATAGGTTGCAAGTCTTTTAGGGGTAAGTAGAGAGTAGCATAGATAAACCTTAGTCATAACTAGCATGTGTAGGATGCGTTAGGTTTATCTCATGCAAATAGATTGTGCCCTAGGATAGAAAGCGATTAGCGACCCTATTCACCCCCTCCCGCTCTAGGGTCGGACACCCCAGTTATCCTTACATATTGGTTCAACATTTTTGAAATATGGTTCAATATTTTTCAGAAAATCAATCATCAATTGGGCTCACCAGAGCTGCCGCCGCCGCCCTTAGCGTATCAAGCAGTAGCAGATCGGCGCACCTCGTCACCCGCATGGAATCCACCGACGACCCGATCCGCGCTGCCATGGTGGTATTCACGGTCTCTCGGTGGCGCCCGTTACCCACCTTGTGCTGCCATAGTGGCAGCAGGGGTTCTGTGTGGCGCCTTCAACTCTTCATCGACGAATCCCGTGCAGCACCTCCGCTCTAACCCATCTGGATCCCGCGTCGGCTGCGTCGTCCACCCAGTAGCCTCCTCCGCAGCGCCCGTGCGGCTCTGTTCCGCACACCTCGTGCAGGCTCCCTCCGCCGCCGGTCGCGCCTCTGCCCTGGCAGCTTCCTCCGAATCCTGGGGGGATCCATCGTCGCCGGCCAGCACGCGCGCCACGCACCCTCATCACCGTCACCTGGCCACCTCTTCTCACCCTCTGTTTCTCTTCCTCGCCCCGTGGCTATGGTCCGTCGTTGACCATGGTGAGCAGGGGAGAGGATAACAGTGGGGAGGAGGCTTGTGCAATGCGCACCCAGAGGCTCTACGCGAAGATTTGCTGCTGCTGATTTTTTTTTGTTAATTCCTCTGATTTTTTTACTGGATCATTGATTGAGATTGCGTCGCCCACCGCCCATCGACCGCATGCCTCTTCTTCGACATCGTCATCGGCCATTCTTCTTCAACACCTGTGTCGCCCGGGCTGGCGTGCAGTGCGTGCCGATGCACCACGCGCAGCGCCGCCAGGACCCTCCGAGACACGATCTCCAAGCCGATCGTCCTCGACTTCTCCGCCATGTTTCCGATCTACGCGGCATCGTCGTCCGTCGTCTCGTGTGTGCACCCTCGGTCTGATCAGCCGATGAAAGGCCCTTGTTTGGTTTTGGTAATTGAGTGACAACTTAGGTGGACTAATAAGTGTTTATGTGGAGATACACATGTGATTAGTCCACACAAAGACACTAGTATGAGCAACATGTGCCATGGAGGGGAAATGGCTAAGGGTTGATGCTATTCTCATATAGTGTGATGGAGGAACTCATTGCACATGAGACATGAAATGGAGTCATGTGACAAGGCTTGGTTTGATGGATCGGTTGCAATGGTGAAGGGCAAGTCAAGGCTTTGAAGAGAGGAACCGCGTGGCAGTGAAGCTTGAGCAAGACTTGGCACCGATGGACCGAGGCGACGGTGAAGAGCGAGCAAGGTCAAGATCGATGGACCAAAGAGGTCATGTGATGATATAGAGTGGATCAAATCATTCAAGGAAGATTAAGCCAAGTGTTGACTCATGATGATGAACAAAAGGCTTGATGGAGTTTGATGCTTGTGTGGCATCAACATTTGGGAAGATGAAATGGAATGCGCAAGGCAAAGGTATGACTTGTAGGGCATTTCATTTCACCGGTCAAAGGTTGTGTAGAGAAGTGCATGACTGGATTTAGGATAGATGGCCATACTATCAAGAGGGGCAAACTTGTTTGCATATCGGTCATCTAGTGCCACTTGAGCGATCTAACATTGCAATGTTGCTAGGATCGAGTGGCGTGGTGAGATCAAGTGAAAATCCTTTGAAAATGAGTGTGAAAATGCTAACACACATGCACATGCTGTTGGTCACGTGGTGGTGTTGGTACATTTGCAAAGGAGAAGGTGTTGGAGTTGATGTTGATCAACTTGTGTGAAAAAGAAGTGACGGGTGGACGGTCCGGCCCGGTCAGGCGGACAGTCCGCAAGTATAATTCACTTTTGTCCAGAGATGTTGCAGCTCTGTTTGGGCTTGAAGGCCGTACTGCGGACGGTCCGCCCCTGGGGTGCGGACAGTCCGCAGGTGTTTTAAAGAAATCGTCCAGAGAGGTTGTTTCTCTGGCTTGGGCTGAAAGGTTGGACTGCAGATGGTCCGGCACAGGGGGGCGGACGGTCCGCAGGTCACTTAACAATTTGACCAAGACATGTTGGGTCTCTGGTGGGATTTAAGAGTGAAGGGCGGCCGGTCCGCCCCTGGGCGGTGGACAGTCCGCCAGTTAGTTGAGAAAATGACCGGAGACGTTTTTGCTTCTGGAAGGTTGCACGATGTGAAGGGCAGACGGTCCGCCCAAGGGGTGCGGACGGTCCGCCCCTCAAACTTTAAGTTTGTCCAGAGACGCTGTCTCTGAGTGTTCGGAGTGTCTGAACGGCGGACGGTCCGCCAATAGGGCACGGATAGTCCGCGAAAGGCTCTAACGGTCGACTCCGACACATAATCATTGCAAATCTAGCCGTTGGGTTTGAATGGTGGACAGTCCGGTTTTTGTGAGGCGGACAGTCCACGAAAACTCTGTTTTCACGGGATTTGAGTGTAACGGCTAGTTTGGGGCCTCCTTCTATAAATAGAGGGTGTGGTCGGCCATTTGAGGTAGCTGAGCACCTTGGGGACTTGGTGTCCTTGTGTGAGAGTGCTTGAGAGCCCTCTACTCACTCTAACTTGATAGTAATCATCCGATCGAGTGAGATAGCGATTCTAGTACGATTGCTTTGAGAAATTGCATCGAGTGGCACTAGGTGATCGTGTTGCAAGCCAGTGTGCTTGTTACTCTTGGAGGTTGCCACCTCCTAGTTGGCTTGGTGGCAAGAGGCTCCGTTGAAGCCTGCAAGAAGATTGTGCGGTGCTCCGGAGAAGAGATTGTGAGGGGTATTGTGCTCACCCCGCGGGAGCCGCGAAGAGCAACTCTAGTTGAGCGAGACAAGAAGAGCAACAAGTGGTCCGGCCGGATCATGTGCTAGAGCTCGGTGTGAGCACTCCATGTGGGAGAGTGTGACTTGAGAGTCACCACTAGCAAGAGGATCGGTGGCAACCTTGGAGCTTGTCTCAACGGGGATTAGCTTGGTGGCAACCAAGTGAACCTCGGGATAAAAAATCACTGTGTCAACTTTGTCTACTCTTCTCGGTGGTTTGCATTCTCCAAATCACAAGCCTTGTATTTACATTCATATATATCTTGTGCTTGTGTAGTTGCTCTCTAATGATTAGTTAGCTTGTGTAGCGTGCTAATCATCTTCTTGCGTGTGTAGCTAGAAGTAGAGATCCTAGTATAACTAGTTAGCTTGTGTAGCTAAGCAAGTTGAGCTCTTGGGTTTGGATTGTGTATCTTTGCCCTTGAGCATCTAGTGAGCTTAGGTTTGGCTTTGTGCTTTTGCTCATTAGAATTGTGTAGGAGCTCCCCCGGTTTGTGAAGTACTAGTGCTTAGACTTGTGTGGCTTGGCATTAGAATTGTTAGGAGAGCTCTTGATAGCTTGGCACTCATTTTGCTTTGTGTAGAATCTTTTTGGAGGTGCCTCAGAGTCATAGTTAGAGGGGTGAAGTCTTGGCTAAGCGAATAGATTCAATTTCACATAAGTTTTGGTTAGCCGGCGTAATTAGTTTTAGAAAGGACTATTAACCCCCCCCCCCCTCTAGTCCGCCATCTCGACCCTACAGCCGATCAACATACACGCACGGATCTGGGACGGGTGTTCTCAATACGCGTGCATCTTCCCCGAGCATGGAGGGCTCCCGCTATGTCGTCTCTTTGAGCAGCAGCGGTTCCACACGTGGTCTCCTCAGTTGTTGCATCTAAACCGCCGCCGACCACGTCCACGACTTCGTCAACATCGTCTTCTTCGACCATGTCTCTGACATCATCAGCGACTATGTCAGTGTTGACGCTCACTAACGACCATTTCCAGTAGTCAACTTGATCAGAAAATCATGAGAGTTTGCATTTCTTGCACGCACTTATATTCAATAAAGTTCCTAAACCACACTTTACCTTCTAGAATATGCAAGATGTGTTTTTGAGCTAATATGCAGGTTAGAAGCACACTTTGGCCCGACAGAAAATCACAAAAAATATCAGAGCACCGAGTCAGGCTCAAATGGACTAAAGTAGCCCAAGAACCGAAGCAAAACGAGTCAAGACAGGCCAACCCCAGCGTGGATCAGACAAGGAGGCCCAGACAAGCCCAAACCCCAGCAGTTGGGGGCAGTTGGCGGCCAGAGCAGGCCGGCCGACCAGGCCTGTGGGCCCCACCGCCTCAACTTCACCAGGTGTCACCTCCAAGATGCTCCTCTAGGTCGGTTTGGGGTGCTGCAGCCGGTGGCTCCCTCCTATAAATAGATGGTGGGGTAGAGAATAGGACACACACACACATCTCACTTCACTCACCTCTCTTGCATTCCTTGCATAGTCTTTAGGCTTAGTGGAGTTTAGGAGGAGTCTAGGAGTCTTCGAATAGCCGGTGTTGCTCGAGAGTCTGGTATGGGTTCATCTCTATCTCTCTCTTGTAATATTCGGTCGTTTGTAATAGAATTAGACTATGGTTACCGATATCTACTTGAAGTATATTCTGAGTTGTCGGTTATATGCTTCTTGTCATGGTTGCATTATTATTCAATGATCTCATTGAATAATTGCCCTGTGCTGGAGATAGTCTTTCGTTCTTAGAACTCTATCAACTATTCCAGTATTCGTATGATTGCTCTAATGTGATGTCTGTCCATCCGGAGGGTGGGGGCTCCGCGCGGGACACTAGAGTATCCCTTACTAGTGTAGACATGGTGTCTAGATTAGCTAAGAGTTGCTGGATGTCAACTATACCCACGATTTGTAGAGGTAGCCGGCAGGTGGTGACAGCCCTGTCCGAGCCTTTTCGTAATCCTCCATGTTCGGTATGGGGGGTAGGAGGTACATAAAGTCGCCGATGTGTACGTGCTCCTCCCGTTACTTCGATAGCGATCTCCCTGTTGTGTAGTTTAATCTTTGACAAGCTAACTAATGAGAAAGTGTAGATATAGCTAGCCTAGCACAGCTGACTCGAGCTCTGACTTTTACCTTGCTCCCGGCCTAGAGTAATCTTTATTCTTTTATTCAAGAGAGTAGTCGTGTGTGTGTGTCACACTACCTCCTACCATGTTATTATCTTACCCCTGTTTATGCATGAGAATATCCAATCTAGATAAAGCTCACTAACTAATCTATATACTCTCTCACTCACCGCCTTCCCTGCGGAAATATAAATGACACCCCGGTATACTCCCGGGTAAAATGCTACATCGGTATTCCGTGCGCTTGCGGATTTATTCGTGGTTCATGAAATACTGCCACCAAACTTGGCGTCTGCGGACGTCATCGCCAAGTGATGTTGGTAGGCGCCAACAAGAATTTTTGGTGCCGTTGCCGGGGAAGGCACAGAGTGGAATATATAGATAAAAGTTGTGAACAAAATCAAGATTGGTATTCGCATGCTAAACAGGCTAACTTGGCTTTGTTTTCTTGTCTTCATTGATATGAAAACAGGGTAGTGTATGACCGGTTTCAACTTGCCGCAGAACTTTCATTCCGATCCAGAGTCACTTTTGAGGAGGACTCGAGCTCGTCTCGTATCACCTTGGAGATCACTCTCGGTAGTTGATCCAGTCATCGCATCGTCATCAGCTCCTAGAGCTATGGCCCAGAAGACACTTCGTGATTATTCTGCTCCGTCTGCTGGCCAGGTCCCCACCGGACCCGAGGTTAACACCGGAGGAGAGAATTTTGAGATCAAGACGGGTCTCATTACAATGGTGCAGGTCAGCCCATTATGTTTCACGGCCAATGAGGATGCCAGCGCTCATCTCTAGCAGTTCCTGGAGCTCTGCAGTATTTTTGTTATCAAGGGTGTATCGCAAGATGCTATCCGACTCCGTCTATTTCCGTTTTCCCTCTTGGGGAGAGCGAAGCAATGGTTTTATGCTAACAAGGCTGCTGTGGATACTTGGGACAAATGTGCCAAGGCGTTCCTCTCGAAGTTCTTCCCGACGGGCAAAACCAATGCTCTTCGTGGTCGGATTTCGAACTTCCAGCAGGCATCAAATGATTCAATTCCGGAGGCTTGGGAGAGGCTTCAGGAGTACATTCTGGCGTGTCCGCACCATGGAATGGATAATTGGCTCATTCTGCAGAACTTTTACAATGGGTTGACACAGTCATCCCGTGATCATGTAGATGCCACTGCGGGTAGACCTTTCTTCTCGCTGACCATTGAAAGAGCTACATCATTGATCAAGAAGATGGTTTCCAACCAAGGTTGGAGCGATGACCGTCTCCAACCGTGCCAGTGAGGTATGCACTCCGTCAAGGAAGCTGACATGCTCGCTATTAAGATTGATCTCCTCCTCAAGAAATTTGAGGATTATTCCCAAGATAAGACTCAGATGCATACACTTCAAGCCTTGGAAGCTCGCATGACGTGCGAGGTCTGCGAGAATGTTGGACATTCAGGCGATAATTGCCCGAAAACCCAAGAAGAAGCTTTATTCCTCAATGGCAACAATGGGTTTCGTCCACAAGGAGGTCAAGGGTGGAATCAACCACGCCCGTATTACCATGGAGGTAATGGGAATTCGAACTCTTTCGGTCCTAACCAGCCTACCTTGAGAGATCTTGTCTACGGCCAAGCGAAGATCAATGAGTCCCTTCAGAAGAAGTTGGCCGCTATGAACAAATCTATGGAAACTATCCATGCCAAGATGGACAGATTCTCCACAACTATGAAGAACCAGCTGAGTTTCAATAAGGCACTAGAAACTCAATTGGCCCAGTTAGCTGCTACTACATCTGCTGTTGAACTAGGAAAGATGTCGGGGCAACCCGAGTCTGCTCTAGAAAGTGTAAATGTTGTCAATGCTATATGGAAAGAGCCCTTTAGCAGGACACCCCTCAGCTATGCGGAGAAACTCACACGCCCAAGAAGAGGTGCGTGGGGTGAGTTAGCCGCCACAATAAGAGAAGATCCCGGAACCCCAGTGATCAGCTGCTCAATCTTTGATTATGAATTTGATCATGCCCTTTGTGACCTTGGGGCCAGTGTCAACATCATGCTCAAGGTAACTTTCGAGAAGTTAGGCTATCCAACAGTGTCCCCTACCACTATATGTGTTCAGCTGGCAGATTCCACGATAAGACATCCAGAAGGAGTTGTGGAAAGGTTAATGGTAAAAGTCAAGAATACTTACATATTGGTGGATTTCGTAGTCCTTGATATGGAAGCAGATCTTGGAATCCCGCTCATACTTGGGTGACCATTCCTCAAGGATACAAATGCCAGAATTGATGTGGGGAGAGGAAGAATCAGCCTCCGAATCATGGGAAAGACCATGAAGTTTAGGTTCCAAAATAAGAGAGAGGTATTTCTGATTCATGAGGATAGTGAGAAACAAGGGCTATGGGCACAGCCCGGTTGGGATGATCAAGACTATCACCCCTCTTCCAAGCCAGCTTGGGAGGATTGGGAGATTCATACTCCACCAACTGAGCCAGTGGAAGATGATCAGAAAATCCCTGATTTCATCACCAATACAGTATGGGAAGATCTGAAGATCGTCTACCCAGCATCCGAGGATCCTGTTCCTGCGCCGCCTACGCCACCAAAGAAGACTAAGAAGGTGTGGCGCAAGAAGAACAAGACATCATCGACCGCTACTACATCTCCAGGTACGGACGAAACGACATCAACCTGATCCGGTATGGAGAAAGGTCCTGCTTTTCGACCCTAACCAAGAGCTAGCTTGGGGGAGGTCCCCTCCCCTAAGTCAACTGTATCCTTTATTTGCTTTCAATAAAATTTGATAAAATCTTCTAAAAACAAAATAAAAATTTACTACTTTATTTCCCTTTTTCATGATGTGCGGTAAGAATGTTTTAACTCCCCTTGATAAGTTGAAAGGATGAGTTTTGCTTTGCTCTATCATGTCTGTTGTGCCTAGTTTGAAAATAAGAATTCTCTTGAGTTTATGTTCGTTGGTTACACAAATATCGTGCCAATAAACCTGAAAGTTCCGTGGGTTGTATACGCTTGATCTGAGTCTAAGTTATTGTGAGATTAGATATGGTAAATAAGGTTATGCAAGATTGTTCTAGTAATGCTTGAAGTCTGGAGTTGCTTTCAAAAATAATTTTTTTTCAAAAAGGCAAGTTTCCCAGCGATATGCAATGTCCTACCAGAGCCATATGTCATACTCCATGAAACACCTTTATACATATGATGCTTGATGTTCTGTTGAGTTTTGTCAAATTGGGTGACCCTAGTGAGATATTTTTCATGTTTTCTCGATCATGAGCACGTACACGTCCCATCTATTTGCTATATTCCTACACTGGGAATTAGTACCACCATCCATTCCATATTAATAAATGCTCCATATCTCGGTGATTTCTCTCGTAGAACATCCCTGAAATAAAGCCAGATTAAGGTTGCCCCAAAAAGAAGAAAGAAAAGATGGCATGCCAAAGAAGCCTAACCCAAAAAAAAAGGGAAGAGAGAAAAAAGGGGGTAACCATGTCTCAAAAAAAAGAGACAGGGATGATTCGAGAGAGAAAAGACATCACCTTAAGGAGTAAGCCGTATTCATACATCATTCCATCCACTCATACACTTGCACCTCTTGATCGAGATTGCATGACTTGTTTCTTCATGGATCCTCTCTCTGACTTTACAATAAATAGAATACAAGTGTGCCCTGTTTTTATCCTACCTTGAGCTCCACAAAGGCTTGTAGTAGTAGGGAAGATCAAAGGCAAACACTGCCCTGGTAAGGAAATACAAGATGAGTGCCTCGAGAGAATTATCCTGGGAGCTTTGCCATGTTTTCAAAAATCTTTCAAAAATGTGTCTCCAGATGGATTGCAGATCTATGAACAAGTAAGTACTACTTTATGCACCGTTCTAACTCTCTACAGCCCAAGACAAGGAGACGGCTGAAAAGCCCCATGAAAGAGTAAGGTAATTGAGCAAAGGTATGCTGACCAACTTATTTAAACTATGACATGACAGGTAAGGTATGAGTCAAAGCGATTTTCTGATCAACAACCTGGTTTGTCCTAATTTGCTCGGGACAAGCAAAAGACAGCTTGGGGGATCATGTTGACGCTCACTAACGATCATTTCCAGGTGTCAACTTGATCAGAAAATCATGAGAGTTTGCATTTCTTGCACGCACTTATATTCAATAAAGTCCCTAAACCACACTTTACCTTCTAGAATATGCAAGATGTGTTTTTGAGCTAATATGCAGGTTACAAGCACACTTTGGCCTGACAGAAAATCACAGAAAATATCAGAGCACCGAGTCAGGCTCAAATGGACCAAAGTAGCCCAAGAACCGAAGCAAAACGAGTCAAGACAGGCCAACCCCTGTGTGGATCAGACAAGGAGGCCCAGACAAGCCCAACCCCCAGTAGTTGGGGGCGGTTGGCGGCCAGAACAGGCCGGCCGACCTATAGGTCGGCCGCCCAGGCCCATGGGCCCCACCGCCTCAACTTCACCACGTGTCGCCTCCAGGATGCTCCTCTAGGTCGGTTTGGGGTGCTGTGGCCGGTGGTTCCCTCCTATAAATAGAAGGGGGGTAGAGAATAGGACACACACACATCTCACTTCACTCACCTCTCTTGTATTCCTTGCATAGTCTTTAGGCTTAGTGGAGTTTAGGAGGAGTCTAGGAGTCTTCGAGTCGCTGGTGTTGCTTGAGAGTCTGGTATGGGTTCATCTCTAGCTCTCTCTTGTAATATTCGGTCGTTTGTAATAGAATTAGACTATGGTTACTGATATCTGCTTGAAGTATATTCAGAGTTGTCGGTTATATGCTTCTTGTCATGGTTGCATTATTATTCAATGATCTCATTGCATAATTGCCCTATGCTGGAGATAGTTAGTCTTTCATTCTTAGAACTCTATCAACTGTTCCAGTATTCGTATGATTGCTCTAGTGTGATGTCTGTCCATCCGGAGGGTGGGGGCTCCGCACGGGACACTAGAGTATCCCTTACTAGTGTAGACATGGTGTCTAGATTAGCTAAGAGTTGCTGGATGTCAACTATACCCACGGTTTGTAGAGGTAGCCGGCAGGTGGTGACAGCCCTGTCAGAGCCTTTTCGTAATCCTCCACGTTCGGTATGGGGGTAGGAGGTACTTAAAGTTGCCGGGGTGTAAGGGCTCCTCCCGTTACTTTGATAGCGATCTCCCTGTTGTGTAGTTTAATCTCTGACAAGCTAACTAATGAGAAAGTGTAGATATAGCTAGCCTAGCACAGCTGACTCGAGCTTTGACTTTTACCTTGCTCCCAGCCTAGTGTAATCTTTATTCTTTTATTCAAGAGAGTAGTCGCGTGTGTGTCACACTACCTCCTACCATGTTATTATCTTACCCCTGTTTATGCATGAGAATATCCAATCTAGATAAAGCTCACTAACTAATCTATATACTCTCTCACTCACCGCCTTCCCTGCGGAAATATAAATGACACCCCGGTATACTCCCGGGTAAAATGCTACAGCGGTATTCTGTGCGCTTGCGGATTTATTCGTGGTTCATGAAATACTGCCACCAAACTTGGCATCTGCGGGCGTCATCGCCAGTTGATGTTGGTAGGTGTAAGGATCACCGGGGTGTCCGACCCTTGATGGGGAGGGAGTGAATAGGGTCGCTAATTCGCTTTCTAACCTAGGGCTCAATCTACTTGCATAAGATAAACCTAACACGTCCTACATATGCTAGTTATGACTAATGTTTATCTATGCTACTCTCTACTTATCCCAAAAGACTTGCCTATAGCCAATCCTAATCAAACTAACTAGGAAAGTAAAGGCACGCAAGATAGAGTAAATGCGGAAACGTAATGCGGTAAGTAAAGAGGTAAGGGAGAGAATATGCAAATTCCCGTGAAGACACCAAGACACATGATTTAATGTGGTTCGGTTAGGACACCAAGTCCCTCCCTACTTCCACGGCCACTTGTCCAACAAGAACAAGTGTGATGCCGAGTCTCTTCGCTTGATCACCGTCTTGCGTTCGCCACCAAGGCTTCTGGCAAGCAAAGGCTAAGTGACCCCAAGTCACCAAGACAAGGCCACCGCCACCGTCTCTCTCGAAGCGTCACTAACGGCACCGTCTTCACTATCGGAGCTTCTCACCAAGAGGGGTCTCCTTCCCCGCACAAAGTGTCGTTGCCGCTCCACACCAAGTCGGAGGGTCACACGACGATTATAATGATTGCTTGCCGCAGCAAGGCTTCTCTCATGCTTGCTCTCTCAAGAACTAAGCCTAATCAAGCACTAAGCACTCACACAAGTGTGCCTAAGCATATATGATGTACAATGAAGCTTTATGGTGGTTGGAGGTGTTCTTCAAGTGTAGTAGACTTCTCTATCTCTTCAGCAACTCCAGCTCACTCTAAATGAGGCGTGGGGTGGGATATATATAGCCCATCCCTCCAAAACTAGCCATTGAGAAAAGCTTACAGATTTCGCTAGCACCGGTTAATCCGATGCTCAGGAAAATCGCCATCGCCGGTTTAACCGGTGAGTGCATTTTCCCAGCCGACTGTTGGCCACTGACCATTACTATTCCAACGGCTACATGATCAATTGACTGACGCTCTCAAAAGTATCGTCGGTTTAACCGGTGTATGTAAGCTCAGAAACCGCCAAAAATGGAGTCTCTGGACAACTGCACCGACGCTTGTCTTCAGGCATCGTCGGTTCAACCGACGCAAAACCCTAGCCTCAGCTTCTGGGTCCATTGCACCGATGAGTACAATTTGCTCATCATCGGTTTAACCGGTGATAGCAAAATGCATGTGTCTTGTTTGTTTTGACTTGATTTCTTCACGGTCTCTTCAATCGTTGTCCTTTGGACCGAATAGGTGCGGAACCCCCATAGGGGCGGCCCTTCGGGCCTAGCTACGCCTATCTTCTCTTTGTCATCACTTGACCCTAAAAGTCTGAGAATGATCATCTTAACACATATATTAGTCCAAGTGTTGTGTGTGTCATCAATCGCCAAAACATTATATTGAAATATGGCATGAGAGGCCATTTTCGCTACAGTAGGCGCCAACAGTCAGTGCGCGCTTGCACACACATGATCTTCATTAGGCTGTTCGAGTTCTTCGCCATCTTCTTCGAGCTCCGCTGCCGCATCATTCGGATAACCAGGCCTTGCGCCAGATCATCCGAGTTCACCTCTTCGTTTCGTCTAGCACCACCTCGTCGCCAGCGTCGCCATCTCGCTCTACCCCTTCATCTACTCCGACAACTGCGGGCTGCATCGGCATCTTCTACCCCGCCATTATGCACTTGCGACCGTCGTGGAGGCCTTCTCTGCTGGTCCCTCAGACGACAGTGCCTGGTGGTGCACCATCCCTCGCATGTCCGGTATTGGAAACACCGGTGTGTGCCATCGTCCCCGAGGCGTTTCCAGGCCTGGCAAACCCGGGAATGTCTCGCCCGTCGGCTCCTGACTGCATCGACTTCGGCATCGACCCCCCTCTTCAACTGCCTCGACGCGTCGCCGTCTTTGTCTTCGGCGTCTTCTTTGTCACACCTTCACCATGGCGCCTCCTCGTGCGCCCGCGGCTTCATGTGCGGCTCTTTACCCTCGGCAACCTCAACAGCTCCATGTCGGCCACGGCTATCCTATGCATGACATCTTCGACCGCGGCTACTCGTCCTCATGTTCGGCTACCTCGACATCGGCACAAAGGACTACCGCCTTGCTCGAGCAACCACCAGCCTCAGCATCCGCGATGCATCAGCCGCTTCGACTGTGGGAGGGATGCCAGCTCGTTGGCTTTCAGCCTTCGGCTTCTTGTCCCTCTCCAGTCTCACTGTCTGCGCCACTCTCGTTGTGACTGCGGGGGGATGTTAGAGTAAATTGGGATATCTCCAGATATGGTAGATTAGGATTTGTAATCCCGGCTTGCCTTATCTCTAAGGGAGGCTTCTTGCCCCCTAAGCAATGCACTCCTATATAATCCACCCATGAGGCTCAGCAATATATCGATCAATTACACCAATCCTATTTATTCTACAGTTCTCGCTGTTGTCGGCGCCGTCGGTGCGCAGGGGCGAAGCCACATGTATTTTACCTGGTGCACGTGCACCAGAGTTCAAATGAAAAATCTAAAGCTACTTAGTGAAATATTACTTGATAATTATAGGATGACTATAGACATGAAGAAGGAGTGCACTAGGGTGCTTTTGGGTTTAGCTTCGCCTCTGTCGGTGCCCATGCCGCTGCTCCCGCGGCTGTCCCCGTCGGAGTTGTTGTTGAGCCCGTCCATGCCCTCCATGCTCATGTACGCATTGAGCAGGTCGTCGCCCACGGCAGCGCCGCCGGAAGTAGCGCCTTGGGCGTCGGCGACAGCGGCGGCAGCGGCTGAAAGTAGCGGAACGCGACGTCGCTGCGGGACCGGCGGGGCGCCCTGTGCGCCTGCACCATGGAGCCGTTGTCCACGCATGCGCCGGCGTGGTGCAGGGAGTGGGAGCTGGGCGCCGAGGGCGGGGGCGTCGGCAGTAGCCCCGGCCGCTTTTTCTGGTGCGGCGGCGGCGGAGGCGGCATGGGCGCCTGGACGTGGTGGTGGTGCGCCGCCAGCCCATCCCGTTCGCGGTGCTCATGCTGGCCTGGGGGCTGTGGCAACCGCCGCCGACCCGACCGTGTGGCGAGCGAGGTGGCTCGTGAGGATGCGGTGGCGTGGCGGTGCTGCCCGATCCGGGTTTGTGTCGCGCGGTGCTTTGTACGCGGTTTGAAGGGTGGTATTTAATTGCTGGCCGCCGAACACTGGAGGGGAAGATAGAGGGAGAGCCTTGTGGCAGCGTGGCGTGGGGTTGAGTTGAGAGGGCCACCCATGTCTTTTCGGGAAGGGTGATTTTGCTCCTGGACACTCTACAATACTGTTTTTTGCTGGTAGACACTACTCAATTTTGTCTTTGCTCATGGACACTCTTCAAGTATGCATATTGGCTATAAGACACTTTAGTCATTATAATAATCATTTTCAAAAGGAAAGAGGGAGAAAAGTTGCAAAATATCTGAATTTAGAACTCTCGACCGATAATTTTGGTGGCCTCCGAATGGATGTGTGCTCTATTGCAACGACAGCAGTGAAGCTAGGACGGAGAGCCACGCGGCGAGTTTGGGCGGGCCGCCCGGCACGCCCTCGACGGGTGCGGCAAGTTCATGCCGTCACCGGTGGGCGACCCGGCCTCGCTCCGGTACGCAGCGGTGCCGCAGGTCGGGCGTGATAGCCGCGCATTGCAGGGTGAGGAGATGCCCAAGGACCGCTGCCGACCGCCTTCGACGGCAAGATTGAGACGTCGGATTTCAGCTACCATGTTTTTGCCTTTTTTGCTTTGAAAATAAATGTCCTATTTCTATCTATGTATATTCATTTGTCTATACATCTACTACAAACCTCTATATAAACTTATATTGCCAAACGGAAACAACAAAATAAATTACGCACGCCAAGGCGCGCGTAAGGCACTCGTCCTTCGAGATATGGACCTGCTTCGAGATAAGCTTAGACCGGAGCCCCCGCCCGCCACGTCACCACCGTTCCCTTCGCGTCGAGCCGCCCATGCACCGTCGCGACGGGGAGCCTGTTCGACTGATAGAATAAATAGTGTTCAATTGGTAGAATAAATAGTAATCTGTAAGAGGAAATAAGCTGTAATAAGCCAGTCGAGCCGGACAGGACAAGCTCAGGGACGCACGCAGCCTCTCTGCACGGTGCACCGAGACGGCGGCACGTCCGGTCGAGCTCCGCTTTAGAGGTTTTGTTTGGTTCTTCTCTACAATAGAATAGTACATACTTTGACCGCTAATTACGGTGTCAAATAAAGTCAATTTACAAAACTAACTTCAGAACCCTGCGCTAGAAACTCTGAAGAATCTAATGAGGTCTTTGACCGCGCGATTGGAGAATAGTTACTGTAACATCACTATAACAAATCATCGATTAATTACTGTCATTAGATTCGTCGCGAAAAGTTATACCCATTTCTGAAAAGGTTTTACAAATAGACTTCATTTAAGCCACCATGCATGCAAGATTATTTTTTTCGAAAAATGTGCCCGCTAGAATGGAGAGGAAACCAAACAGGGCCAGAATAACCGTGGCGGTCTTGTCCTGTCCGGCTGCCACGCCGCGGGATCAGGGTTAACAATTTCGGCGAAATTTCGGAAAATTTTCCGTTTCCGCTAGTTACCGGGAAAAGAAATTTCGGTACTTTTCGCCATTTTCCATTTTCAAATTTAAAAATTCAAAGAAAATTGTAAAAAATTGGAAAAAATATGATAAAAAACTAGGTGTTTTTCTAAGCAAATAGGACTAGAACACACTCAAATCTAAGATCATTTGCTAGGCTAAAATTGCATTTTAGTTGAAAAACAAGGTTATTTGTAGTCTAATGAGGTAGAATTTATAGCTTTTTAGTCTAATGAGAGATAACGAAGTAGGAAAGCACACCTTTCAGAATGATTTAACAATTCTCTATACAAATTGAATCCAAAAAAAATTTCAAACACTGTCACATGAATTGATAACCAATTCAAATCATGTTTGTTCTGGATTTAAAACAACTTTCAATTGGATCAACCAATGTCCCTGAAATTTTATAGACATATCTGCAATAACAAGAATAATAAAAGTCTAGTTGAGACCTAAGAGATAAAATGAAAGTTGTCACAAGAAATGACAAGACTTTTAATTGTTAGTTTTTGAAATAATTAAATAACTTTCAAACCATTGCTCAAATGAAAAAGTTCCTGAAACAAAAGTTGTAGTTCTGGAAAAACTGAACAAAGTCGGTATTCAAAAGTTTTTCATTTGGCCTCGGGAACAGTAGGAAAATCACAACTGACATCATTTTCCGGTCAAAAATCACCGAATTTCGGTCGAAATCACCGAAATTTCGGTCGGAATTCATCGGAATTTCGTTTTTGAATTTGAATTCTCTTTCCGTTCGGAATTAGCGAATTTCGGCGAAATTTCAGCCGAAATTTCGTTTCCGGCAGTTGGCGGGATTCGGAAAAAAAACGAAAAGATAAACCCTGCGCGGATGCCCGACCAGCCCCTCCCGAGGCGTAGGGGAATCCTAAGATTAAGTTGGCGATTGCCCGATTGGGTTCAGGATTAGCTTAAGCCTGGTGATTGGGATGATTGATGCACTGGTGACATCACACCACACCTAATCTCCCGATTTGCACGAAAACGACGCTGGTTTTGGATCGGCTAATTTTCATTTTTTTCTGTTCTTTTTTTTTCAAAATCAAAATGTTAGGTTTGTACTTTGAGCATGTACTACATTAAAAATTTTAGGCCGAGTAAATGAAATGTGCTTCCTTCTCTTTTCATCTCTCGTGGACCATGATTTTAAGGCTAATCTCAGTGAAAGTGTCATAAGAGTGTCATGAATATTAAATTTACTAACATGTACCAACAGTATAAGGAGAGAGAAAAGATGAGTGTCATGAAATGTGAGAGGAGTGTCATCACCATGACACTCCACTGACACAGTTCTTAAAATTCCAGTCTAGATAATTGTGTCGATGACACTCTCACTAAGATTGGCCTAATTATCGATACCACTATATTGTATAATTGTGGCATAGATAGAATTTTCACGGGACACTGCGGCGCTACTCCACACCAACATTCTTATTCATTGATTGAAAAAATAATACTTTTATCTACACCAAATTGATTATCTGCCTAGTATCCATCATTAATGTCAACAACATCGTGCTAGCCGTGTCTCGCCCCGTCCACCAACCTTCATCACATGAGTGACGCTTGCTGTGAGCTTCGCGTCCATCTCACAAATTTATAACCCTCACATCTAAAAGCTTATTAACCCCAAACCTCAAATCTTAACTTTTCTAGGGAAAGCTCTTGCTTGATTGGATCGTCACATTTTCTAAGGAAGCATACAATATGAGAAAATCCATTAAAATTGAGAACAAGGGAAAAACGAATTTGGTAGGTGTCATTAAGAAACGGCGAAAGCAAAATCGGTGGGTTAGCCTAGCCACGTATGTGTTCCCATAAACCCTCTCAATCTTTTGGTTTTGTACGTACATCAAGCGAGGACCTACGCATGCCACGTGTCAATACTATCCACATTATCATGATCCGAACCCCTTTTAATCCCAATTTGGGTGCAGTAACTACCTTTTGGGTAAGGGCAGGTATTGCCGCGGGCTTCCAGTCTGTCATGCACTGTTACGTCGTGCGGCCATGTGGCTCATGCGTCCTACCGCGCCCCTCCTGCACCTACCCTACGAGTCGATGCGCATGGACCCGATCACCGACGCGTGGCCACGCCGGCGCCAGACACCCGCCCGGTGCATGGACCTTGTCCACCGGTTCGATCCATCTACGGCGGCCCACTAATCCAATCTGTTAACATGAACGACGGAAAATCCTGCATGGCTAAGGCTAAGACGCGCTAGTATTTACAAATTAATCCTCCGCATTTGTTTTCGCTAATATAAAAAGTTGCAAAACGGTCCCTGAAGAAGGTCCTTTCGCGATTATCGAGAGTTTACAATGGTGTTTCTGACAGGGAAATGCAATATCCATTGCCCTTTAACTACCCCTCGTTCTATTTTGGCGTCTCGCCTCCCTCTTTAAATTGCCCCCCGCTCCTCCGGCCCGGAAGCTAGCGTTTTTTTCATCTCGCCGACGGCCGACCGCCCGCACACACGCGTCAAGCGATTTCCCGGGCGATTCGCATTCCCGTGGAGTCCATCGGCGGAGGCTGCGATTGGGGGATTGGTGGCCTGCGAGGCGTGGAGTCTGGAGCTCGCGGAGGAAGCTTGATCCGGGGGCCGAGCTTTCGGGGGATTGATTGGGTGGGTTCCATCTGCGGAGGCCGGGCAGGAAAATCGTTGCGACTGGAGGCCGCGGAGAGGGGGCATGGGGGCGTGGGTCGGTGGGTGTCGGGCCTGCTGGGAGGGCCTGGAAACTTCCTCTTCTGTCGCAAAGTGATGAAGGGGTATCTTATTGACTTCAACCTGGCAAATGTTAGTGACCTCTTCTTTCTACTTGATGCTTACTGTACATTTTATTGTTGTGTCCACTACTTGATGCTAATTGAATCTGAAATTCTGTCATTCTGTTTTCTTGACTTTGCATGCAGGATCTCCACCACAAGTTCTTGAAAAATTGTAAGTCACTTCCTAAATTTGAATTGTTATACTTGTTTGTTATGCGGCGGCAGCCAAATTGGCAGCCAACCACCCCTTCCTGATTAATTAGGGAGATATGATCAATTTGGGATATGACTCGATATGATTTTTTAGGATTTAATTGGCACTTCCTTAGGAGGTGGTCTTCCTGATTAGTTAGATATGATCAATTAGGGCTACGATTCGATATGATTTGTTAGGATTTAACTGGCACTTCCTTAGGAGGTGGTGTATCAAGGGAGGTAAGCAATGAAGAATTAATTCCAAATTTCCCCACCAAGCTGATTCGGCCTGGCTATCTTCCTGCTGATGTTTACCCTTAATGAACTACGGTTCATTACATGGTGTTTGATAGTGAAATTCTGCTCACTGTTTTTCAGTCAGAATAAATTGATTGCCCCAGTTTTTGGATTCCATGTAATGAATACAGTTCTTAGTATTTTTCATGCTGTTATGCGATCTTAGAAAAACGAATAAATTTGGAACATTATTGTGTTGGCATGAGAGAGTTGAATATAATTGAAATATATCCAATAGTTCAGTTCAAGAGTTGAATCCACTAGATGAAATCTGATTTTTGTTGAAAAAGCACTATCCTTGTCATCCTGATAAGGTGATGAATTTCATTAGCTTGACCTGCATTATACACACAGGATATCTGCAAAGTTTTGCTGCATGCTACCTTTTGTGTTCCTTTCATGTTGATTGTGAACAAGAGCTACTGAAATGTTTCAGCAATGTATATGTGCAGTCATTAATGGTCACTATCTGATTTCACTGGAAATTATATTGCTTAATGGTACACTAGAAAGTGCTTAATTTTGAACTTGAACTTTCAAATTACTGCATATCTGTTCACTATTCTATTGTCCTGTGGCTGACTGATGGAAGTGAAATTTTGGTTTCATTGTTTAGGTAAATCTGAGACAATTTCATGTGGGAAGGATACCACATCTCAAACTGTATCAAAATTCACACCAGTAGTTCATGCCAAAGAAGCAGCTGTTGATTCAAAGCAACCTCTTCCTTTGAAGAGGAAAATATCCAGTAGAAGCCCAGGGGATAGTGTGCCTAAGATCGACAAAAAAAGTAAGCATGGTAGCCAACCGGCTGATGTATCTGGTGTAACCTCTACGAAGGATCCTACAAGCACAAAAGCATCACTAGATAGGTTAAAGCAGCCAATGCCTTACAAAGGGCGAAAGGAATTAATGAACTTCTTGCACGAGGCAATGCAAAGTCCCAACAAAAATACTGTGCCTCCTCCTGTTTCCCAAAGGAAGAGGGTCGCTGCTCCTTTGGGTAGTGTGGACCGAAAGCTCTTTGTGCTGACTCCAATGCCTCTGCGTCGTGGTAGTGCTGTTGCTGGTTCTGGCATGTTAAACAACAAAGGTGGGTTTTCCCAGTAATTGTGTATCGTACCATAAATATTTCTACTCAACTGAACATCCTTAGTATTAGAATGATCTAACGAATTGGTAGTTGTAGGACATGGAAAACATCGAAGAGAAGGTCCGTGTGTTGGAACTAAAGGATTCCGGGCTCCAGAGGTTCGATTATGTTTCCTGCTGTGAGAGCAGAGCATTTCATCCTTGAAGTTTCATATACTGAAGTAATGTTTTTCCTATAGGTTCTCTTTAGGTCTTTCCACCAGGGTTGTAAAGTTGATGTCTGGTCAGCTGGGGTGACGCTCCTGTACTTCATAATTGGCAGAACACCTTTTGGTGGAGATCCTGAACAGTGAGTTAACTTACATGTTACAGCGTTGTATATCCTCAGTTCGTCACTGAAGAATGCTGCTAAGTGTTGCTTTTGTTTGTTAAAAAAGAAACATCAAGGAAATAGCGAAGCTAAAAGGTAGTGAAGAGCTATGGGAAGTAGCGAAATTGCACAACTGCGAATCTTCGTATCCATCGGTATGTTAACTCTCTCGCCTCAAGTTTACATTCTTCGAATAGCTTGCTGAATGTGATTCCTAACCACACTCCTCTTCGGTCAGGATCTCTTTGATGTCAAATCGTTGCACTCGGTGGATCTAAGGGAGTGGTGTGCAGCCAACACACGCAGGCCAGAGTTCCTCAAGTCGATACCTGAATCGTTTTTTGACCTGGTGGATACGTGCCTGGCTGTCAACCCCAGGTGCAGGCTCAGTTCAAAGGATGCGCTCATGCATGAGTTCTTTGCTCCATGCCGCGAGCTTCAGAAAGCTCAAGATACCTAGGAGGTCGGCTGGTTCTG
The DNA here is from genome assembly GCF_016808335.1 of Panicum virgatum. Lineage (NCBI taxonomy): Eukaryota > Viridiplantae > Streptophyta > Magnoliopsida > Poales > Poaceae > Panicum > Panicum virgatum. The sequence continues at coordinate 52,054,677 of NC_053153.1, read as the reverse complement.
ATGCTGCATCTTCATCGTCACACCAGAACACCACACTCACAGCAAAACAATCTTAGCGCTCGTTCCACCGTACAGACCTGTACTAACACACCTGTAAGCTGATTGTGGTAGCTAATTACAGACAAGAAAATAGCGGAAATGTTCCCTGATGTAAGTAAACACTTGTACTAAAGATGTACTAACCTCTCTCGTGCTAGCTGCACTGCAGTATTTGAGTTGGAATCGTGTACAGCGAGTATGTGATGTGTGTGTTTTTAACTGAAAGAAAAATTGTTCGTGCACTCGCCTCTGGAATCCGTAGCTTTGCTTCATGAAGCGTTCTATATGTTCGCCTATATTTATATGCATCACGGCCTCTACGTTTTGCGTTGTCTGATCACACAAAAGCTATGATTCAGCTCTTATATGTTAATAACATTCCGCCTTCATCTGTCAATCTCATGCTCGTGCAATTTCCACGACACCATCTCGCAGCAATTGCATTGCCGCTTTCGTCCTTACGTGTCCCGGAAGGCTGCAACGCCTTCGCAATCCGCGTCACATAATCCTCTCATCCCTATCCGAGAGATGCTAGGCGCAAACAAAACCACATGTCCACTCCCCCAGTGCGGAACGAGCAAATGCCACCAAACACCTATCTATATTCAAATCAAACCCTTCGCCGGTGCGGGCCGGAAGAATTCAGCGAGTTCCATGTTTCCAAACACAAGCCTTCTATATTTGGGCAAGATTTTGGCTGCAATTCTTAGGAATATACAATTTTTTTTTAAATCTCGGTTCGAAACAGGCAAGCATGACGAAAGCATATCATAGTTTGACAAAACCAGCACGCTGGTTTGCATACTGTTTGAAACACTAGGAATTCGTCATTCCGATGAAAACTGAAGTACTGAACTAAATGGCGTGCTGTCGGTGCAAAATTTCTCTGAAATCATCACATTCAGAGTACACCGAGGCCTAATGGCCTATCGGCTATCGCCGAGCAAAGGCGAAGGCAGGGCAAGCAATTCGAGGCGAGGCCGCCGAGCAAGGAATCGGAAGCAGCAGGGACGTGGAAAAACCAAACCACCAACCAACCAGCAGGGCGCCGAGCCGTCGAAGCTTCTGGGCCACGCCGCCACAAAAGGGGAAGGAAGACAAAGCCCTCGCCTCCGATGCCTCCGCTCCTCACCTCACCCGCCTCCTCCCCTCTCCGCCTCGCCTCTCGCCTCGGCGCCCTCCACGGCCCCGGGCCCCTCCCCCACCGCGCCGCCGCAGCCTCGGTCCACTTCCTCGCGCCGCGCAGGAAGACCCGCCCGGCCCCCGCGATGAGCTGGCTGGGGAAGCTGGGCCTGAGCGGGCTGGGCGGCAGCCCGCGCGCGTCGGAGGCGTCGGCGGCGCTGGCGCAGGGGCCCGACGAGGACCAGCCCGCCCCCGGGAACGAGTTCGCACAGTTCGGCGCCGGATGCTTCTGGGGCGTGGAGCTCGCGTTCCAGCGCGTCCCGGGGGTCACGCGCACGGAGGTGGGCTACAGCCAGGGGAACCTCCACGAGCCCACCTACGAGGACGTCTGCACCGGCGCCACCAACCACAACGAGGTCGTCCGCGTGCAGTACGACCCCGCCGCCTGCAAGTTCGACGACCTCCTCGACGTCTTCTTGGCGCGCCACGACCCCACGACGCCCAATCGCCAGGTCAGCTATTTCTGGTGCTGGATTGCAGTACGAATTTAGGGGATTTTGATGCGAACTTGCGAAATTTTAGGGGGAACGGCTGAATTAGGCTGCCCTTTGCTCGCAGAATTTGAGTAATTTGGTTCGGGAGAAACGCGCTAGAAGTCTAGAACAGATGGATCATGCTGCAAATTGGATTAGAAAAAATAAAAAAGAAAAATGGATTCGTCGCCTGAGAATTCGAACTCTCGCGGGGAAACCCCATGTACTTAGCAGGCACACGCCTTAACCACTCGGCCAAAGCGACGCTTCTGCGAGCTCTGATCGCCGTGGAGTTGTCTCAGCTTAGGAAGAACAAGGACACGGTCTACTGCATAAGCTCATTGCTGCAGGTTATTAATTTACTGCCGGGTCTTTGTGCAGAATACCAGCTGCAATTCTAATCCTGATCGGCCAAGAATGGCTGGTGTAGCACTAGAATTCTAGAAGTAAGATTGCCATGGTTGATTGCAGTGGATGGGTAATAATATTCTGTATTCATGCCGTTTGCACTGCTTGAGGTAGGTGCAATTGCCATTGGTCAGCCATCTCTAGCTCTCTTAAGTCCAGGTCTGCTATACTTAGTTTATTACAAAGTCGTAGCAGCCCTTGTAGAATTTGAAGAAATGATGTAGTGTGATGGCTTATAATAGTTCTCGTGTTAATCTACTCAAGCAGTGTGATGGCTTGACTGACCTCGTGACTGAGCTGCAGTATCTACTTCTGATTTGTCTTGCCAAAATGTTTTTGTCAGTAGTGACATGGAAACACGATTCAGTATATAGGTTGATAGTTCCTGTGCTAACACTTCACTCAACCAATTTCTGCACTAGATACTTGAAAATCTGAACAACCAGTCACCCACACATTGTTTGAATATAGCATTTAAACTTGTCTCTGGACAATTGGATAAGCTTAAGTCAAGTGTTCTTTTTTTCGAGCATGTCTGACAAGAATAAGTTTCTTACGGCATACTTGCATGCAGGGCAATGACGTTGGAACCCAGTATAGGTCAGGGATCTACTACTACACCCCGGAGCAGGAAAAGGCAGCGAGAGAATCCCTGGAGAAGCAGCAGAAGCTTCTGAAACGGAAGATAGTGACAGAGATCCTTCCGGCCAAGAGGTTCTACAGGGCAGAAGAGTATCACCAGCAATACCTCGAGAAGGGAGGCCGCTTCGGGTTCAGGCAGTCTGCAGCTAAGGGGTGCCACGACCCCATCCGTTGCTACGGATGAGAGCAAAATGGTCCACCTCCTATCTCGCGGCTGAATAAAGATGCATCAGAGCCGATTTTCTACTACTTTCCTATCTTTGTTTTGCCACCATCGAACGGCTGTAAGAATTAGCTGCACCAACCTTAGCATGTTTGGGAACATAATAGTCCATCCGAGTGCAATTTAAGCTGAAACCCACCCTTGTCAAATTTGTATAAATTCTATGTTAGTGCAATTGAAGCTTAAACCAATCCTTGTAAAATTTCTACAAATTGTGTAAACGCAGAAACGACGGTACCAGAGATTGTGATGATATATCGCAGCAAAATTTGTCTGACAACACAACAAAGGACAACAGTACTTATGCCGTCAACAGCGATGCCGCTTTCCTCGGCGGATTCTATTCATCACGCGTGCTGCTAGGATAAAAGCTGTCGCAGAAGACCGTGGAGGGAGCCGTGCAGGCCTAATTTTGCATGCGCACGTCATTGGCCGGTTGCTTTTTGTTTCTTCTTTCATTTCATTCGCTGGCATCGCTGGAAGGCAGAGGCTAGCAGTCAGTGTTGTCCCGCGAGGAAGCGTTGATTCAGTGATTCTCGTACAAACAGGATTCAACTAAACAACGTAGTTTATAAAATATAATTATCCAAATCAAATTTCTATCGCAACATTATATTTCTTATAATGAGATCTTCAAAATAAAAGTATACTTAACAATACTTTGATGATATTTTTCTAAAATATTTTTATTTATTCCAGAACAAGTATTTTATTATTGGAACATTTTATTTTGTTCAGAAACATTTTGAAAAGTTCTAATGGAACATTCTAAAATGTTCCAAAACAAATTCCTCATGAATATTTTTAAAAGTTCAAAACTTTTTTCTGAACATTTCTAGCAATTATTCAGAACATTGTGAATTGTTCTCAAATATGTTTTTTCACTCGACACTTTGAAATGTTTACAAACTTGTTCGGGAACTTTTCGAATGTTTAGGAACATTTCGAAAAGTTCTAAGGAACATTTTTAAAAGTTCAAAACTTTTTTCTAAACATTTTTGGCAATTATTTATTCGAAGTGTTTAACAATATTTATTCAGAACTTTACTTGTGTAAACATTCCGAAGTGTTTAACAACATTTGTTGAGAACTTTTTTACAAATATTTTTTATAACACTCTAAAATGTTTCAAAAACAAATGTGAAATTGTTTTGAAACAATTTTGAAATGTTTTCAAACTATTCCAAAATTTTTAACAACATTTATTCAAAACTTTTTCTTGTAAACATTTTTTTTCCAAAACACTCCGAAATGTTCCCAATAATTTGAAATTTATTGTATTCAATCGAATCTGAAATTTTTTACCAGTTTCTTCGGACCAATTTGAATTTTTCTTTCCAACATTCAGAAATTTGTAAAGTATTTAATATTTGAAAAAAAAATAAACCAATCGCAAGCCCAACATTGTGCGTCCAGCTAATGGGCCGGGCCCAATTTTCCGCGTCCGCTTCCCCTGAGCGCCCAATTTTCCGCGTCCGCTTCCCCTGAGCGCACGCACACCCGCCTGGACCCCCTTCTGTGATGCGATCTGAAGTCGCATAAGACGACAAATAAACGCCCCCCTTTCCTCCCCATCTATCGAAATTTTAATACTAACCCCGAAATTCCTCTCCCGATCTGTAAGAGAACCATTCCCGCGTTAAAAAAAAGAAGAAAAAAAGGAAAAAGAGAGAGAACCACAACCATTCCACATTCCCCAACCCTGCATGGGGTTTTCCACATCCCCTTGCCGAACCTCCCTGTAGATTTTTATGTAGGCGCAACATACGACTGCTGCAGTATACAATTTTCCGAATCTAAAGAACATCCAGTCAAGTATAACTTGCCAGCAGCTCATATAAAAAGCAACACGGCATCAAATATCATAAGCAAAACGTCAAGCATGCATAGCACGAAGGACAAGGAAATCCGGTTCACGAAAGTAAGGTTCTGAGATACAGAGAATAATTTCCTCCAACTATAAATATTAAAGTAGGCTGGCGCAATGCTTTCTCAGGCTCTCAAGGCTCGAAGTGAAGCTATCCTAGTTTACTTCTCATAGATCCAGGGGTGCTGGCTGCTCTGCCAGTTGGCGAGGCCCTCAGGGAACCACAGGGCAATCTCCTTGGTAGCGCTCTCAATGCTGTCGCTTCCATGAATGACATTCCTGGATAGCACAAATTGTCTTATGAGAACTCAGCACCATAATGAATTACAGACCACAAATAGAATCCGACAGGCTTACTACTACATTGCAAATTGGGTCTTGAGGACTAACTAAACCATACATTAGCTAAAAGTAACCGGTCAATAAAACAAAACAAGGACCAATACATGTAATCTGTCTACAGAAGTTCACAGAACTATACAATCCGCAATTCTACCATTCTTAAAATGTTACCTTCGTTTCACACCCTCATGGACAACCAACCTGAATAAAGTACCCACAACTATTTGACTAAGACAGGTTAAATGGACAACCGAATCAATTAGCAATTAGACTAGCACCCACATTTGATTGAGAAAGTACATTGCATGAACCTACTGATGTGTAAAGGTTTATGCGGGCTCCACATCAGATTCAGAACAAATATAAACCAGACATTTGGTGAACACCTTCCCCATGTCATGTACCAGATGGACCAATGGGTAGGATGCAACATGTCATAATGCAAACAATAAGACAGTTGAAGTGCTAGCTGCAATCATGAGACATAGTGTCAGGTGATTTCATTGCCCCAAGCTAGAAATGAAATAATGAACTGGGAGCCCACCATGCTCAGTACATGCTAAGTACTTGTATATAGATTCCCTAACATCTAATTTGATTACACAGCAAATAGCTGTTCCTCTTGACAAATTCAATAGCTTCAATCTAGTAAAAGTGTAAAACATTAGCATACGTGAAGTAGAACAACTTTAGGATATTACAATGATTGATCTCGGAAAGTGAGCATTTTTTTTTTGATAATGGCAGCTCCTATTGGATTTCGCAGCTATTTGTAACAATTAGCAATTAGCAACAATATAAACAACCAATCGTAGCAATCGTATCACCGAGATGAATAACAGTCGCCAGAAACAAAGACTGACCTGCCAATGTCGACAGCAAAGTCACCACGGATGGTGCCAGGCTCAGAAGCCAGGGGGTTGGTGGCGCCAATGATCTTGCGGCCAGTTGTGACAACGCTCTTGCCCTCCCAGACCATGGCGACCACAGGGCCCGAGATGATGTAGTCCACGAGGCCCTGGAAAAAGGGCTTGGCGGACAGATCAGCATAGTGCTTCTCGGCGAACGACCTCTCCACGTTCACAAGCTTCAAGGCTGCATTTCAGATCGCAGATCAGCAAGCAAACATTACTTACAAGCCGTCATCAGACTAAAGAAAACTTGATTGCCGTGCACCAAAATCCAAATGATAGCACCGATTTAGGTAAAGTGACAACTGATTTGTGCACAAACAGTTAAATTTCCCTCAAGAGCAACATGTTTCAGCTATAGGCTTTGCTCGTTAGCATTTCCAAAACCTAACATGAGCTTAAATCAAAAGATGAGTGCTAGATTACCCTTAAGGTAGAAGCCCTTCTTCTCGAAGCGGCTGATGATCTCACCAACCTGAGCAGAAAAGGGAAGAAAAACAGATTAGCATGACCCTAGCGAGTACCAAATCGAAGCACCGAGCGCGCGCAGAACACCAAATCGAATAGAATCAACGGGGAGAGCAAGGAAAAGCGGCGCTTACGAGACCCCTCTGGACGCCGTCGGGCTTGATCATGATGAAGGTGTGCTCCATTGCTGCAACGAAAGGTGGTGCTCTCTTCCTCGGATTGGGGGTTCGGTCTGGTTTGGTCGGCGCCGTAGAGGAAACCCTAGGCGACGGCACTCTCCTGATTTATAGGGCCCAACACCGACGCGTGAGCCGCCGCCGTCGGTCGTGCTAACCCTAGGGCTCGCGAAACTTGGTGGGCTCAACCGGAGCAGGCTTCTCGGCAGCAGAACCCGACCCACCGAAGAATTCGCAGGCCGCCGGTCCCGCTGCCGGCTCTCTCTCGCCGCGGGGATGATGATGATAGTGAGGGAAGGTCGCCGCCATTGAGCTGATGGGCCGTCGTGGGCTACAAAACGAGGGTTAAACGAGACGCACTAATGGGCCTTCATGCACTGCTGTTGCTGCTTCACGGTGGTGGCCTGGTGGGTGGTCGCACACTTTCAGTTCAGTTTCAGGTTCATCCTTCTAGCTGGGTATTTTCAGAAATACCTAATTTTCCCAGCCAAAATTTAATGTATCTCAAGGTTCTGCTTGAGTATAAATTATGCTGGGTCAAATACTCCATTTCTTGAGTTAGAATTCAATCGAAAGAGTAATCCCAGTCTCCCAGTCTTTTCAAGATAGCCCAATACCACTCCTAACCACATTCAAAAGGCGCAGCGTGTCTCTCTCAACTTCCAAGTTTCACGTAACCTTTCCCCAAAATAGATTTGAGCTAGACCTATCAATGATGGCATGAGCGACATCGGTGGAGCGTGGCGACAAGGGCCAGAGCGAGAGCAGCTGGACATGGCTACCTACGCTCGAAGCCTGAAATGTGGAACGTTGGAATTGGCAAGAGGCAGCTGGTCGTGACACGGCAGCCAAAAGGCCAATAGAGGGGCCGGCTGCCAAGAGCTTAGAGTTGAGCCTCTTGAGAGCTGCTGCGCAGCGCAACAACGTCGACAGAGGGCACCAGGGCGCCAAGACAGCACCCAGCAGCAGTCTGACATTAAAAGATGGAGTATCAACTGAGCAAAATTTTATTTTCTCATTGTCTAGCTTAATTTATTTAGTTAGTATTTGCATTGTTGTTGTATATTGTAATAAGCTCTATAAGAAGAAATCAATTGATGAACTTTACGAGCCCAAAACATGGGTAGGCTCCACAATGATAGATCGACCATTTTGTTTTGATTTGAAAATGGGATCGCCTAAAATCCTGGCTCTGCCAGCCGCCACCTGCAGGCTGCGCAGGGCTTGTTTGGATGCAGCTCTGCCAGGCAGCACGCCGCCCAGGCAGCGATCGTGACCCCAGGCCACCAAAATCACACGCCTGAGCTCGCTGCCTGGGCCAGGCAGCTTTACCAGGGCACCAAGCAAACAAGCTTCGATAATGCAACCAGGCTGCGCAGACCGTTTGGTTGCCTGGCTAAAGGCTGGCCAGGCTTCGATAATACAGGTTCGTCATATTTGTTGGGCGCACAGGGTCTTTAGCCAGGCTAAGGTAATGCAACCAAGGGTCGGGGCCAGGCTCCATGGAGACCCCTCCGGAGTGAGCTCACCGTTCTTCCCCTCACCACTGCTCCGCCACGGGCTCGCTCTCGCCTCGCTCCTCTGCACGCCCTCGCCCTCGCCACTGCTCCTCGCCGCCGTCTTCCGTTGGATCCACGCCGCCATCCCCACCATCTTTGACCGCCTCCGCCCGGCCCAGTCGGTGCGGGGGGTCGGAGTCAGGGGCGGAGTTTGCTTGCGGCGGCACGTTGGTTGGGGCATGGGGCGGAGGTCGCTCGCGGCGACACCGGGTCGAGGCTCGGTACGGATGTCGCGCGACGGAGGCGTCCCTCCCCCGCGTGGTTCCGACTCACCGGCGGCGGACCTCGCACGGCGGGGGCATCCCTCTCCTGCGCGGCTCCGGCTCACCCACGGTGGTGCGAGGCTTGAGGCCTAGGATTGACCTCGCGTGGTGGAGGCATCGAGGCTCTAACCTCCGGCTAACCCGTCGTGGAGTAGGGGTCGAGGCTCGAGGTTGCCTCGTGCGGGGGAGGCGTGCTCCGGCCTCCGGCACGCCCGCGACAGCGCGGTGGTCGGGATTAGGGGCGGAGCTCGTGCGTCGGAGGCGTGGCTCACCTGTGGCTCCCGCTCGCAAGCGGCGGACCAAGAATCGGAGAAGACAGAAGAGAGGAGGTGATAGGCCGACGGCTCACCGCTTAGGAAGAGGAGGTAATGCCATCCACATGTGCAAGCAAAACCAAACACAGCAAAATGAAACCAGACTATACTAAGACATGCAACCAAACATAGACCAATGTACTAGTAGAGACAGGCTTTGGTTGGCCTGGCTATGGATCCTAGCCAGGCTAGTGTTAGCACATGAACCAAACGGACCCATAAGGTCAATTTTGGTGCTTCGTTCTATCCTGACTCCCTGCTACTAGAGCCTTGTTTAGATGCGAAAAGTTTCGAGTGTAAAGTACTGTAGCATATTCATTTGTATTTGGTAATTATTATCCTACCATGGATTAACTAGGTTCAAAAGATTCGTCTCGCAAATTATAATCAAATTGTACAATTAGTTATTTTATTTAGCTACATTTAATACTTCATACATGCGTTTAAAAATTCGATGTGATGGAGAATCTTATAAAATTTTGAAATTTTGAATGCATCTAAAAAGGCCTAGGATGAGAGGATGAGGGTTTGTTGCAAGAAACAGTACAGACCAGGGCCTCGTTTGGTTCACGCTGCGCTATTCCATTCTACAAGAGAATCTTCTATGCATGTAGTAAATGAAGTCAATTTGCAAAACCTTTTCAGGGATGAGTGTAAATTTTCGCGACGAATCTAATGACGGTAATTAATCGATAATTTGCTACAGTGATGCTACAGTAACCATCCTCTAATAGCGCGGTCAGAGGTCTCATTAGATTCTTCAGGGTTACTAGCGCGAGAGTTCTGAAGTTGGTTTTGTAAACTGGCTTTGTTTGACACCGTAATTAGCGATCAAAGTGTCATTATTCACTTGCATGCTACAAACCAAACGGGACTCAGGTCTTACCAAGTCTTCTTTCAGTCAGGTACACCAACCGGGGATGACACGGATTATTCTACAAACTGGCGCTCTAGTTCTTGCAAATGGCATCTGTTCATAGGACATCCATGGAAGCCCAATTGGAATGTCTTGTTAATAAGCTCGACACGTTTTCTGAACTTTGTTCATGTGTTGTCTTGGTTTGTTCGAGGACATTGTCTTGCTGTCAATGGCCGTATGTGCTGGCCTCTGGGTACACATGTGTGGAACTGTTGATGAAATGATGAGACAAGCCCAGACTTCTGTATCTGAACTGGTATGCAGCGCTTTATCTGCATCCAATGTCTAATGGAAGCTGCTGTTTCCTTACAAAAGAACATTCGTCGTCTCTGCCTATCTGAATTCTGAAAATTCTTCCTCTCCGAACAAGAAATTTAAGATTGTTGAGTACAAGCTACAGAATGTGCACTTTTTCTAGAGTTGTGAATACGAATTCTGAAAATTCTTCCTCACCGAACAAGGGGCTGTGATCGCTCAATATCTTTGGCGTAAATGAAGAGGATTTCAACTGATATTGTCCTTTGAGAACTGCAACTTCACCTGCAAGGCTACCCAGTCAGAGAGACAGGCGGCAACACATCAACATCGCCGAAGTGTCAACAACTGGGGAAGGCGAGTAGGAGTAGTTGCTTGCTCTTTCGAGGCTTCACCTGTCTTTTGTGCTGGCCATGGCCTGGTGGGCAGCTGTCGGTGAAAAGAGCACTTCCAGCAGCAGGTCGGTTGGCTTGTTTGGTGGGTTGGAGGGAGCTGCACTTCTCCGTCGCTTCCTCTCGTCTCCCTGGCTCTCCAAGATCTGGGGAATAAGTCAACACCGGCCGTGAATCAACAATTTATAGCCATGGCTGCAGCCCTTGAGCTTTGTCTCTCAGCGCACTGCACCATGTTGTGGTGCCCATTTCTCGCCAAGATGATACACTGTTTGATCAAATGGAGCGCCAAAAACAAGTGGTAGTAACGGAATGGATCAGTGGAAGATCAAGTGTAAGCCATTTCTTGCAAGATCAAAGACTTGCAAGCCACACTGTTTGATCACAATGAGTCATCTTAAACTCAACATTCACTGTCACAGTTACCACTACATTCTAATAATTGAATTTCCCCCAAAAATTACTAGGCTCCTCCTCACAGTGTGGATTGAATCAAGAAGCAGGCAGGAAGACAGGTTTTGACCACGAATTGTTCCTATATTCCAAGACAACGAGACCCTGTAATTAATCTATGAAATGTATGGTTTTTACTAGTTGCTAGCAAATCCTCATTTGGGTGATCTTGGTGCCGTCGCCATGGACCGTCGCGTGGGCCCCGCCTCGACGTCGCCGTCCTCCTTCTTCTCGACGACCGCCGCCGTCTCGTCGTCTTTGCCGTTCTCCCCCGCGGCCTCGGGCGGGGGCCCCTCGAGGTCGTCGCGGACGCGGAAGGACGCGTGGAGGACGACGATCGGGACGCCCGCGGCGAGCGCGGCAAGGAGGTTGGGGACGGCGCCCGCGGCGACGATGTCGGCGAGCACGAGCGCGAGGAACACCGCGGCGACGAGGCGGCGGTCGAGGAGCCTCCGGAGCAGCGCCGAGTTGGGGAACGCCTTGAGGAGGCCCCCGTAGACGAGGAGGCCCTTGGACGCCGCCATGAGGAAGACCACGGACGCGCGGTGCCGCGGCGCGAGGGAGGCGAGCAGGAGCGCCCACTGCAGGACAGCGTAGTGGAAGCGGAAGGTGCGGAGGTTGCGCACGGCGCGCACCGCGGCGGCCTCCGCGTCGGCGGCGGGCGCGAACGCCGAGGGCCGCGGCGCGAACCGGGCCAGCGCGCGGCGGAAGCCCCGCGCCCCAGCGCACGCGCGGTCGGCCGCCGACGCCGCCGCCCGCCGGATCGCGCCGGCAGCACACATGGCTGGCCCCGGCGAGATCTGCTCCGCGGCCGCGCGCCCGCCCTGATAAATTACTCGATGCGCGCCTGCCGCCTGCCGCCCGCCGCCCGCCGCGATCCGGCGTACGCTACGGGCGCTAGTTTTAGACGCACGCAACGCAAGGCTCGGGTCGTTGGGTCAAGGACGCGTTTTTTTTGGGTTTTTTTATCCATGCCATTACAATTTGCTAACTTCTGAGATATGTCACTACAATTCACTTATTTTGAAACCTGCCATTACAATTTTTCGTTTCTTTGAATCGTGTCATTTTATACGTCTTTGATGCCCTTGGACCCACTTGCAGACCCCCGTATTTTTGTATGGCCCAAAATACCCATGTTGCTTCTCTCCCAACACTCACTGACGTGTGGGGCCTACACGTCAGCTTCTTCTTCAACCTTCGGTGCTTCTTCTTCCTTCTACCTCAACATCGCAGATCTGGCGGAGCTCGGGGCGGCACTAGGTGAGGTGCCCATGCCGGCGTCGGCGCGGTGAGCGGTGAGCTCGGGCGGCGCCGTGAGCTCGAGGCAGCGCCGGTGGGGTGGAGCTCGGGCGGCGGAGGGAGCTCGGCCGGGGGCGCGGCAGCGGTGTGCCCGCGCGAGGCCAGGCGAGGCGCGGTGTCGGCGAGGCCTCGCGCAAGGCTAGGCGAGGCGCGGCGCCGGCTCACCTGGGGGCACGGCGGCTGTGTGCCCGAGCGAGGGGCACCGGCGACAGCATGCCCGCGCAAGGCCAGGCGGGGGAGGGCTCGGCCGGGGGGGAGGGGGCTCTCCCGGCGGGGGAGCATGCCGGCGGCGCTCGTGGCGTGGGGGGTGCAGAGGTGAGCAGCCCATGGAGAGGAGAAGGTTGAAGGAGGAAGGAGATTGAAGGAGAAGCTGACATGTGGGCCTCACACGTCAGTGAGTGTAGAGAGAGAAGCAGCAGGGGTATTTTGGGCCATACGAAAATACGAGGGTCTGCAAGTGGGTTCATGGGCATCAAAGACGTATAAAATAGCACGATTCAAAGAAACGAAAAATTGTAATGGCAGGTTTCAAAATAAGTGAATTGTAATGGCATATCTCAGAAGTTGGAAAATTGTAATGGCATGGATCTAAAAATACTTTTTTTTAACGGGTCGCACGGTCTGCTGGTGCCCTTGGTGGTGCTGCAGGAGGGAGACGGGCGTCTGCGAATAAAGGGCCCCGTCCACTCAGCGTGTGTTGGCGGAAACCGTGACCTTTCCACTCGGTTCGCGTCTGTCAGCCCGTTCCGTTGAACTTAAAGCGTTGGCTGGGCTGGAGTGCTGGCTGGATGCACTGTTCCTACTGGGAGCTACTGTACCGGTTGGAATTTTTGTACTCATATCTGCCGTCGGAACGAAGGCCGACGGAGCGGCTTGTCCCCCAGCCGTTCGGCTGGACCTGACCACCGAACCGTTGGCGGTTTTTTCTTTTTTATATTTTTTAAAAATTAAAATTTCAAAAATATATGTCTGTTTTGAAATATTTCAAAAATATACCCCGGTCGCCCTCCCATAGGGCGACAGGCCCAAAATGTAATTTTTTTCTTCAAATTCGCAACGAAGTCCCTGGAGAAAAAAAAGGGGGCCTGTCGCCCGTTGGGGGGGCGACAGGGGCCTGTCGCCCAGCCCACGGGCGACCGCCGCTGGGCCCGGCCCACAGGCGCGGCAGGGGGCCTGTCGCCCCCCCCCCCCCCCCCGCGGGCGACCGGGGTACCCACCCCTATAAAAGGGCTGACCCTCCCCTTCCCTCCTCATTTATAGGGGTGGGTACCCACAGCCGTGTCCGTCGAGGGGGATTATAGGGGTGGGGGATGACAGGGGAGGGTCAGCCCTTTTATAGGGGTGGGTACCCCGGTCGCCCGCGGGGGGGGGGGGAGGGGGGGCGACAAGCCCCCTGCCGCGCCTGTGGGCTGGGCCCAGCGGCGGTCGCCCGTGGGCTGGGCGACAGGCCCCTGTCGCCCCCCCAACGGGCGACAGGCCCCCCCTTTTTTTTCTCCAGAGACTTCGTTGCGAATTTGAAGAAAAAAAATTACACTTTGGGCCTGTCGCCCTATGGGAGGGCGACCGGGGTATATTTTTGAAATATTTCAAAACGAACATATATTTTTGAAATTTTAATTTTTAAAAAATATAAAAAAGAAAAAACCGCGAACCGTTGGGCCAGCCAGAGCAGACTAGCCAGCGCTTATCTACGCAGCCGAATGAGGCCTGTTTCGCTGGGTTTTGGGCCTACTGCCTGATCTCTGGGCTCTTTGCGTTTGGGATGTCCCGTCGCCGAACCCACCGGAGGGACCGTGGACCTGCTGGTGCGGTTCGTCCCAAATGTTCGGCCGATCCTACTACCAAAATATTCCGTGGATCGTGGCTTGCGTGATGCTTTCTTTCTTTTTGAAAATGTATCATGTATGTGAAGCTTCAAACTGTTCGTACAAGCCACCTCAAAGAAGCAGGCACAGCTCTTGTTGGACTGCAGTGGCAGACATTGCTTGTGGAGTGGATACCATGCTACAGTAGAATAAATAAACAATGAAACATTAGCAAGAGCTAGCCAGGTAGAACTTTGTTTTTTTTGTTTATTTGATGGAATCGGCTCTTGTAGGTTCACTGCTCTCAGTTTTTCTAGTTTTCCAATTAAAGCACCAGTCAAGCGATACATTGCGGTATGTGATTAGAGTGATGTCCAAAGAGAAGAGAAGATTTAGACATCACTTGACATACTGTGGCTAGTGGTGCTAGAAAAATAGAAAGCGGTACATCTACATTCACCGATGCCCAAACAACATGCAAATATAAAGCTACTGTAGCAATAAGAGGTTGATTGGAACTGTGGTCATGCAGTCCGCCAACTCCTCTATATTGCATTTCTCGTGGGCACAGGCGTGACCAGCGGTTGGCACCTGTATCGTGTGGCATACCCTAGGCTGGTGCAAACATATACTCATCATCCTATAATAAATGCACTTCTAGAGCTTAAAATTTATCTTCTTCTCTTCACTCGAAATACAAAGATTACATCTTTATAGCAATGTATGTGTATACATAATTTTACACTAACATTGATCTCTTCCCTAAAACTTTAGAAGTGCGCACTTATTTTGAAACGGAGGAGAGGCTGTCGCCTCCTCTGGCTGGGCATGTACCCCTAGTCCATCCATCCTGAAAGTTAGAGTCCCACACGACACACCCGCTCCACAGCTCATCCACTCCCCTGCCCCTAGGCGCTCTTTGACGGCTAGGCGGTGGTGCCATTAAAGCCTTACCCTGGCGCGTCCCGACCCAGATGGGCAAACGACCGGACCTGCGGACAGCAAAACCTAGGCCCACTCCTAGCCCGGCTGCCCGGTGCCCCGTCCATGGCGTCCTGGCCGGTGAGCTGCTTCAACCCTGCTGCCTGCTAGTAAAGTTGTGAGAAGATCTACTATCTGTTTGTTCGTGTATGATTCCTTGAATCTCTAACCTTAACTTTTCTTTAATTGAATATAATTTATTAGCTAGTTGTTGTTAAATTTTACCATGATGTAGTTCAATTGATGTACCTTGTAGATGTATCCCGTAGGAATTAGGGATGTATTGCATTGGTTGATTACTCATATTTAGTTCAATTGATATAGCTATTTGTTATTTAAGTTTGTGTTGCTTATAGTCCAATCTTTTAGTATGTTGTTTTGTAATTTAAGATTTATTATACTATTTTGTAGTTGTGTATCGTATAGCTGGATATGTTTTATAGAACTTTTATCGAATCGCTAAATGGATTTTACGGGTTCGTATATGAAAATTTTGGTTCGGCAAAACCCCATGCAAAAATCCTGGCCACACCACTACCCGTGGGTCCGAGCATGTGGATAGCATCACTGCTAAATTTTGCTCACACTGCAGCTCCAGTATGTTTCCCGGCTTCACTCCACATTGTGGAGGGCTTAGGGCTTAGGGCTTAGGCTCCACGCTCCTAGCAGCAAGGACGTGCGCAGAGGTGTACTCAAGTGGGAAGTGCTGGTATACTCTACACTAGTAGGTAAGAATCTTTTCGAGAGGATGAGAAGGGAGGAATTATAATTTTGTAACATTAGATTGATTTATTTATTAAAATATTTAAAAATGCTTCATTATATTGGAAGTGGCTACTCCATGGCATGCTAACAAAACAATATAGCTACCATGGGAATCATATATAACTGGAAGCGTGAACGCGAGTAAGATGGAATGAATTCTTGTGAAAGATTAGTTCGAGTAAGAGATACTACTACATAAATCTTCTGCGAGGCGGGCATTTTTTATTTTCCGAAACGGTCAAAGCAAACACCTCAAACTAAAGGTCACAGAAAATAAGTCTATTTCGTGGCGGTTGTATGCCCGCCTCGATTAATCGAGTAAAAAAATAAAAAAAATTAGAACCCATGGACAAGCCCAGCGAGCCCATCCAAGGGCCCGCCAAGCCCATCAACGGGCTGCCGCCGCCGCTGGATCCGCCGCTTCGTGCCGCCGCTCGTTGGATCCGCTGCTCTGTGGTGCTGGATTGGAGGTGGTACGGTGGAGGACGCTATCACTGGGTCCGCTACGCCGCCGCTAGATCCGTTGCACGTGTCGCCGCTCCGTGCAGCCCCCGTGCCATCACCGCTCTGCCACATCCTAGAGGAAGAGCAACTGGGCATCGCGGGGTTGGGGCTTGGGCGAATTGCCTCGCCCGGAGTGGTTCGCCGTGGGCCTCTGCCTCAGTCTTGCCAGCCGGCCGCCGCCCGCCGCACCGCCCTGGCCGGTCGGATCCGCGCCACCCATTCAGCCGTCCGCGTCTGCGCCACCCAACCGGCCGCCCGCGCTGGAGGTTGCAGGGGAGAGAGAGAGAGAGGAGGAAGAGGGGCGCGGTTGCAGGGGAGAGGGAGGAGGGAGAGGCGCGCCGCAGGTAGAGAGGTAGAGAGAGGGGGCGCGGGATGGGGAGTGAGGGAGGAATGAAAGCATCTAGGCCCCTAATTCGAGTTTTGGTAATTAATGACAACGGTTTGTGGATTAACGACTTCATTCGAGATAATGAGAATAGATTGATTCACGAAAGAAAGGGATTTGGTTGTGAACGTGTGAAGTTTGGAGATGATATGCAAAGCTCGGGCTCAAAGCAAAGGTATAAAATATGGGTTTTGTATTTTACCGGTCACAAGGTGTTTAGTGGATGAAAAGTGACCGGATTTGTTGGATAGATAGCCGTACTATCAAGAGGGGTTGTGTACTCGTGCTTGACGGGTCTTTAGTGCCATTTTGCTCAAAATGTCTAGGTGCATGCATAAGGGCTAACGTCGTTTTGAAAAGATTTGAAAAAGATCAAGTTTGAAAGCTGACTGCACAAGCGCGGACAGTCCGCTCCATGGAGCGCGGACGGTCCGCACACGTACCAGAGAGCATGTTTGGCTCTGGTGGAAATTAAGTGTGACTGGCGGACAGTCCGGCCCAGGTGGGCGGACGGTCCGCAACTCTAACTCAAATTGTACAAGAGAGGATGTTCGTCTCTGGTTGGGCTTATGATCTGTGCTGCGGACGGTCCGCCCCTGGGGCGCGGACGGTCCGCCGGCTATTTGACAGTTTGTACCAGAGACATTGTTGTCTCTGGTGGATTTCAAGGATGAACGGCGGATGGTCCGTCCCTAGGGCGCGGACGGTCCGCCGGGCTTTTTCAAATTGTTCCAGAGACGATGTTCGTCTCTGGTGGTGTGGAACACATAACTGCGGACGGTCCGCCCCTGGGGAGCGGACGGTCCGCCAAAGCTATAACGGCTAGTTCTGACACGCATTAAATGCACTCTGACTCACTGGTTTACAACGGCGGACGGTCCGATTTTTGAACCGCGGACGGTCCGCGACTTCGCAGAAAAGAGTGTAACGGCTAGTTTTTGAAGGGATGTCTATATATACCCAATGCCCGGCCATTGGGTGTCTCTCTTGGCCATTTGGACTGCATACTTGATACTATAGAGCTAAGGCATCCCTCTCTCACACATACTTGTTTAGAGATTGCATTCTTGAGAGTGTGAGGGCTTTCTAGTGCATTGCATCAATAGTTTGAGATTTGTGGCACTAGGGAAACTTCAAGCAAGCGTCATCGACTTGTTACTCTTGGGAGTTGCCGCTCCCTAGATGGCTTGGAGAAGAGGATTTCGTGGAGCTACTCCATGGAGATTGTTAAGGAGCCCCGATTTCGGTTGTGAGAGGTCTTGTGCTCACCTCACCGGAGTGGTGAAGAGCAACTCTAGTGGAATCGAGGTGTGGAGCGGTTCTTTGATTCATGCCGGCTCAAGATCAAGAGGTTCTTGATAGAGGAGCGGTTGATTCTTGGAATCCACCTCAACATGGATTAGGGGTGACCGGCAAGTCATCGACACCACGTGATAAATTCTTGTGTCAAGCTTGGTTACTTCTCTTGCTCACTTTAATTCTTGTTTTTACTTTGAGCAATTTACTTGACTAGAGCTTGATTTGTATTTTGTCACCATAGGTTGCAAACCCATCTAGAGATAGTAGTAGCATGACATAGGATTTTCCTTTGCTACTAATTAAATTTCTCTAGTGTTGTTGGTTTTAAGATTTTAAATCGCCTATTCACCCCCCTCTAGTCGGTGTTCTTGATCCTACAAGGAAGAGAGTGGAGCAAGTGGGTTAGGGTTAGGATTTTGTTGTATAGTTGTGTGCGGTAGTGGGCTCTGGGTTGGGCCTGATTTTTTAAGGCATACGCCTTATACTTGTTCGCCTCCATAAATGCTTAACCGAGAGCGGTATTTTTAACCGTCTCGTTAAATAGAACAACCGCCTCGGATAATCTATATTGCGAGGCGGTTTTCTTAACCACATTGGTTAATAGAAAATGACCGCATCACTACAAGAGATTTGACATTAGGTGACGTTCTATTTATGTCACAGAAATGGTTGTTTTCGTTATATTTTGCATTTTGTGACGTTCGGGTGACGAAAATGCGATCATCACCTAATGTGGGTCATAAAATGTATTCTATGACGAAAACGTGTTTTTTGTCACAATTTTGTGACGATCCTTACAGTGTCACTAAATTGTGACGCTCACTTTTCGTCACTACCAAGTCCGAAAAATGTCACGAAATCTATGCCATGGCTGATATGCGAGTGCCACGTAGGACAGAAAAACGTCGCAAAAATTATCTTCTGTTGACGTGGCGATGACTAGGATATGACGTGGCAAACCCTTTTTGACGATTTGATTCATCACAAAACAATGAATGGCCCAACAAAGCCCATTTGGAGAGCTCTATATTTTGAGCTAAATTGCAGGCCCATTACGTTTTACACATATCGATCATTTTATATCAGTCCAGCCCATTTGCACATATTACAGGCCATTCCTCGGTCAACCCATTACAAACATTGCAGCCTGAAGCCCAATCAATAGAAGATAGATTCACACAAGATCAACATAAATGTAGCCACATTTATTATTTATTAATCCTAGTGGAACAAATACAGTAGCAAAATCATACTAGGCAATACAGTCTTAAGGAAAATACAGTACCACACAAGATAGCCAAGTCACATGTCCAAATCATTAAACAATGGACCATTCATCATGAATCTAGAAAGTAGCATGAGATGAAGAAATTGCCTACTCATTCAATGGCTACTGCCTTGGTCAAACTTTCGATCTTGCCAACTACTTGCACCTTTTGCTGATTCTCCTACCTTCTTCAGGACATATATAATCGAGCACTTACTGCCTGCTGCACAATACCCTATAACAAAATGGATTTCAACATTAGTACTAGAATGTAATACATAGAATATGTAGGATAAAATTTCTGAAATAATGAGGCAGACCTTGAATCTAGGATGAGCTCATTTGCTAAAAGCACAAACCATTCACATTCATACACAATGTTGACATATGTACTAGTACGCATACCGATTAATCTAATCCTATAGAACTAAACCGGGCACTTTACAGGGAAAAAATTAGACCAAAACTAATTAGTATGCATAAAAGCTAAGTTACCCTAATAGAATTGTGAAATAGCATTAACCGAGAGTGGAGCGAGTGGGTTAGGGTTAGGGTTTTGTTATATAGTCGTATGCGGTAGTGGGCTGTGAGTTGGGTCTGAGTTTTTGAGGCGGACAACTTATACTTGTCCGCCTCCGTAAATGATTAACCGAGACGTGTATTTTTAACCGTCTTGGTAAATAGAACAACAGCCTCCGATAATCTATTTTGCGAAGTGGTTTTCTTAACCACCTCGGTTAATAGAAAATAACCACCTCAGTTAATATTTGGTATTAACTGAGGCGGTTGAAATTCCTGCCCGCCTCTGAGGTGTTAAGAAAAAGTTGCAATAAAATTATTTTTTGTAGTAGTGAGAGAGCATGAAAAAATAGGCTAGGATTAGAAATGCAACCTAGTTGACTAGTGTAGGACCCCTCCCGAGAACCCTCGTGATTAGTCCATGGATCAGAGCTGATACAAGTACACCTATATAATAAATAGCATTAAAAAGCTAAACAAGGTTTGTAAATAATGCAAAATAAGGTGTATCTCACGTTCCGCAGAAGATTGCAACATACTTTGCATACTCCACGCAAATTGATGATAAAAAAGCTGCCATATAAGCATCCCTAACTATTAAAGTGATTCAACAAACAAAGAAGCAAGCCTAAGTAGGTACTCAGTAATTCCCAACAAATAATATGATTCTTATAGACTTGGGGTAAAAAGTTACAAGGATTAGGGTTTTAGGCTTCTATGCTAAGCCTAAAGCATCTCACCATGTAAAGACTCATCAAAAAACATTGTTTTAACATAAGGCTATTCCCAATGCAAAATTTCTACGATTTCATAGAGTGTCATGTCATCTAAGCTCTTAAGATCGTGTGTACGAACACAAAGTTCACTGCTGATTCAAAGTTTGAATTTTCAGTTATATTTAGTGCAAAACTCTCAAATCAATTTTGTTGTGATCCAGAGCTAGCTCCAAAGATTCATGAGAGATTCTACTTCAATCCTAGGATGAAGTTGCCCAAATTTAATTCAAAAAATTATTAAAAAATTCAGCTAAAAATCCCCTTTATCACTTTCTTTAGAACTTTGAAAGGCTGAAATAGCATAACTAGTAAACTTTACTATTATGTTTAATCACTAACTACTCCAAATATTTGTCTAATTCTTCCTCCATGGTAAAGTACGTATATACTAAAAATTTTGTTTTGGCCCATGGCACAATGTTAATACAAAAGTTAAAAAATCCAAGCCTCTAAACATGGCCAAATAACAAAATCTTCAACTTTCATATTTGGCCAAAATTTTCTCCATTTCAAATTTCAATTTTGAATTTCAACTCAATTCGACCATTAACATCATATGTTGTTCCACACATCCAATTCTCATTTTGACCCTTATAATTACCTTTTTATGTCTTAATCCCTTCTTAAGGCTCCTTAATCCTTTTTAAAGTGTTATTACAGACGACGCCTACATAAATGTAGGCGTCACAAATGGAAAATTCCATTGCTAAACTTCATTAAAAAAAATACTCCGTTCTGATATTTGATAAGTGAGCACAGAAACATAGAACTTCGGCTCACTCGAACCTCAATGTTATTGGCAATGACAAGATGAGTACACAGGTGGTACTCACAAAATTGAAAAGAAGTCAACTAGTGCATGCATGGATAATTATGGCGTTTCCAAGGAACTCGAGTGCTACTGAGAAGTACGTAGTTTTGAGTATCCCTGGTTTAAAGGACTCAAACTCATACTCACTCTGTTTTTACTTGCATATCATATTAGATTTGTCCTAAGTCAAACTTGACCAAATTATAGAGAAAAATAGTATCATTTAAAATACCAATTTATTTATTAAATCTACTACAAAATATATGTTGATAGTACATATGTTGGGTAATATAGTTTTTGCTATATTTTTCTATACATTTGGTCAAAGTTGGCTAACTTTGACTTAGGACAATTCTAATATGATATGTAAATAAAAACGGAGGGGGTACATATAAAGAAGACACCTGGATATCTAGTGGTTGTTTGAAACAGGCTCCACAAGAATTGCGGGATAAGGTGATAACAGTAGAAGATACTTGTGACTAAGCAGTAACTAAATTTTAGTCATCCCTGTTTGGATCAAATGACCAAAAGGGACTAAAGTTCAAAATAATAGTGACTAAAATGAGGGGCATGCCCACTCAACCACTCCTTTTACCTTAGGGGGGGGGAGCGCTAATGGGACTAAAACGAACGTTTTTAGTCAGTTTGCTTTAGGAGGTCCAAACAGGGCCTAAGCAAAGCCCAGCCAATATAAAGAACCCTACAAAGGCGACACGGCCCCTGAATATATATACGTATGTATCCTGGTTTTTTTATTTCCAATGCTTGTCTTATGTCATTTGCAATGGCATACTAATTTGTAGAGAATAATGCTGAATTTTTCACAATGTTTTAAAGTATGTTAGATGATTTTTCACTTCGCGCATATCAAGGCCGCTTGTGGAGCTCAATCTCTCCTTGTAACTTGGGCAATATATGCACCGCAAAGCCATTGCCATTTCATTGAAGTGGCAACAATTGACATCAATGCTAATGACCAAACTTGAGGCTAAGCAAATTTCAACACCAATACTATTCGTCAAATACATTTGTAACAATAGCTGGATATGCTCATACGCATGCATGGGTCACCTAGTGTCATTGTAATTTTTCCTTGGTTTCCTTAGATTGAACCGTCCAATACTTTATTTATATGATAATAATGTAAACTAAAAGAAATCACACATAGCTTTGACATCAAACTTTACAAATAACCAAGTCACTTAGAGAAACAGTTGCAAGGAAACTTGACGAGTTTAGTAATTTTGTTACTAGTGATAAAACCAATCGCGGACACAGTTCATTTTCCAAACTTTCCAACAAACCCAAAGGAAGCGGCTTCGGCGGCAGTGACGAACGGATCTCTGAAGGCTTCGAGGAAGATGAACAGGAGCGTTGGACTTCTTTGTAATTTTTCTTTTCTTTGGGGTTCTGTTTGTGAAAGTGCCGGTGTAATGTGCTAAGATCAATATATTTTCCTTCTAAAAAAACAAACAAACCCAAAGCATTACTGAAAGAGTTGAGCTAATAGAATACACCGAGATCCTTCCCCAAGCATTACTGAAAGAGTTGAGCTAATAGACTACACCGGTCTTTTTATTTGCCGTCACTAAGATAGGACAGATTATGTTGGCAACAAGAGATAAACCCCCACACTTGAACGCCTAAATATCACCGCATGAGACTGACGCTACGTCCATGCTGTAGATGAAGGAGTTGGAGTACTCGAAGCAGACGGTCTCCCCGGGGCCTATGGGCCCGCCGTCCCCGACGAGGCAGTCGCCGTACGCTAGGCGCCGGAAGCTGCTGGGGTCGACGAGCACCGTGGAGGCGAACTCGCCGCAGGAGACGTGGACGTCGCGCACCGTGCAGTCCAGGCACGTGTTGGTGATGGTCACGCTGTAGGAGGGGATGCCGCTCGGCAGCGGGCCGGCGTTGACCTGGGACACCTGCACGACCCCCTCCGAGCAGTCGTCGTCGTCGTCCGCCGCCGCCGCCTTCGCGTACTCCGTGCTGGCGGCAGCAGCAACGCCGTGCGGGTGGCCTCCGGCTGGTCGATCATCCACATCGACGCGACAGTGACGAGTTAAACACCTGTTTGTTCGTTGGAAGGTAGGCACGAGTAGATCGATTGGCATAGCGGAGATCTTACTTGTCGCGTTGATGAGCATCTTGCGGGCGTGCTTCTTCACCCCTGCCGTGGAGTGCGGAGGCTCGAGGCCGGCAGTGACTCCAGCTGGTGACCCGTGGTGCGGTGGTGATCAGCAATGCAAGTAGGAAGTTAGGCAGCGTTATGGAAGATACATAGAGGGATTATTAGCATGGATGGAAATGACACGATCGATCGAGCAACCGCGCACAGACCGTGGCAAGCTAGGAGGAGCAGCAAAGCGATGACGGCGACGTTCGCCGCGGTAGCTCGCTCCAGAGGGCCATCCATCTCGCCGGCGGGTATATCAGACTTCCTTTGCTGCAGCTAGCTGCACCCCGTAGAACGAGCCCTTAGGATCGGGTGGTATTTATGTTGGTGTGCGACCCCTCTCTACTGCTGGTTCGTATTCCGCACGCGCCTCCCGATACACCCTCTCGTACTCTCGCAGTAGTAATGGCATGCACGCTGTAACATCGGTAAACGGAGCATCAATCAGCTTGGAAGACCGTGCAGCTAGCTAGTCGATGGAAGGTCTTGTTTAGATTTGTTTAGATTAGAGTTCAAAATTTCAAAAGATTTGTAAATCATCTCCATAGTGTATTAAATATAGTCGAAAAAAATCGCATTACACAAATGGACTGCAAATTATGAGACGAATTTAATGAATCTAATTAGATTGTGATTAGATACTAAATACAATAAAGCTACAGTAAATATATGCTAATGACGAAATAATTAGGCTCGATAGATTTGTCTCGTAGTTTACAGACGAGTTCTGTAATTAGTTTTGTGATTAGTCTATATTTAATATTTTAAATATGAAAAAATTTCCTTTCAAAATTTCAAAATGGGGAACTAAACACCCCGAAGTTGAACGCTTTTTCAACCGCATACGGATCTCGAGTCTGAACTCCGATGGCGCTGGCACGTGTTCTGCAGGAGCCTCTCCTTGCGCTTTCTTGAATGCGGTTTGGTTCAGCCCACGCAAGGCGGCGGTGTGTGCACTGTGCAACGATGGATATCATGGGCTGTTTGTTTCTTTGGCCCTTGGACTAATTTGAGAATTAAAGTTTAATCTTAAATTTAGTCCTCTAAAATTTAGCCTGTTGTTTGGATCAATATGCTAATTTGAGAACTAAAGCATATATCCATATTCATTGACGGACCCAGCGCTAGGGCCACTAGGGCCATTAATTATAGTGGCCAAAATAGTATTATTTTTTCTATAGCCAATCACAAATAGCTAATGTCTAATATAATGACCCTAGTCTTTGGTGAATTCTAGGTCCGCCTCTATCAGATCGTTGACTCTACCTTCCATGCCTAGGTGTGAGGAGAAAAGTAATTTTGGTGGGATCCATATAGAAACAGTCCCAATAAGCATTTCTTGGAGGGGCTAATTTTTTGAATGGGGCCAATTCACTTTAACCCCAAATAGTTCCACCCATTTGGATCCTCTGATCTAAAAAGAGCTAAAAGGAGGGGGGGGGGCTAATTTTTAGCACCTATCCGAATAGTCCATATCATCCGCTAAACCAGCAGGGAAAATTTCTACTACCTATTTTTTAAAAACGAACCAGGCAGGAGAGCTGCCGATTATATTAAAAAAAAGATGAAGCCTAGACTGGCAATACAACAAATGGGAGAAAAAATAACACGAGCAGGTTGGATTGGGACATCAACACATGCTCAACTCAACTCAACTATCTGTCGGATTGGGACATCGACACGATCCACAAGAACTCTGGCCGGCTGGATTGGGACATCGACACAAGCCACGCAAACACTCCACACTTCACGCTACTCAGACACAGCCACACACTAGCAGGTCTCCACACGAGCGCCATCCCTACGGCGCCCAAACCAGTGCCACTTGCAACCTTCTTCTTTTTTCTATTTTCGCTTTTTGAGAAAGAAGCAACAGAAAGAAGAGGAAGAAACTCCCTGTCACAGCTGAGCGACGAATGCCGAACCACCAAGCCAGAAAATGCCTGATGTCGCATTCAGGAAGGACACGACGCTGGAAGCGCCGTCGACAACGACCCAAGAAGGGTTGGATTTTCATCCGCATTTTCAAAGGACGGTGAGGGCTAGAGAGGATGCCTCCAACGAGGAAGCGGGGCCCTCAGACGTCGCCATCCAAACTTTCGCCAAAACCTCAACCGGCCTAGCTGCGAGGAAGCAGTTAGAGCAAAGCCGACCCGCGGACGGCGGCGCGAAGAAGAGGCCGATACTGTTAGCTGCGCCACCATGGCTCAGCTAACGCACCTCTGCTTGGGTGCAGTCAGCCACACCACCATAGTGTCGTTGACAAGCACCCGAGCAAGCCACTGCCGGCCACGCCACCACGATGCCGCTGAAGCACCTCCGCAAAGCCTTGCAGGCCACACGTACGTCGCAGTCGGAGGCTGCCGAAGGGGGCCTGGAGCACCATCACACCGCAAGACGCGACGGAGGAGCACCAGAGGCACCTACAACCCCCACCTGCAACAGAGGGAGCCGACCGGTAGCCGACGAGTTTTAGCATGGCCGACGCCAAGCCCTCTAGGACTAGGATGCCAGCGCAACCACCATGTCCCCACTGCCAGTGAAGAAGCCACCACCCCAGCACCGGAACGGCCGGGAAACGCCAGGAAAGCGCGGATCCGGCCGCCATCCGAGCGGATCCGTCCAGCTCCGGCGTGGATCTGGCCGCCGATCACGCCCACGGTGCTGCAGCAAGGAGGAGGGGAAGGAGGGAAGGGGTTGGGGGAGGAGGAGGGAGGAGGGAGGCAAGCTGATGGCCCCGCCGCCGCCCTCCTCGCTGCCCGCTGGGCTTCCAGCGAGCAACTCCGGCGGCGGCGAGGAAAGGGAGCGTGGGAGGCAGGGGACGAGGGGGGATGGGAGCCGCCTGTGTCACCCCCAACGGGACGACGCAGGGGAGGGGGATGCGAAGTATTGTGTGAATATTGAAGGATGAATGGTATATCATGGACAAGATGCGTTGGTGAGAGACAATAGTGGTCAAATGTCAAAAGGAGAAAAATACTGCTCTCATTTCTTAGAAATGCTATTACAATCCTATATTAGGCATGCATATTAACTAGGCAAACTTGAACGACTTAACTATTAAGTTATTCTTTATAGTAAACTTCTTGTTATTGTAATAAGTATCTTCTCGTTCTTATAACTCTACAGAATCACAGGATAAATGGAAGCAGAAATATAATTTACTATGCATTAATTAATGTTTCGCTTAAACATAAGGAGGGAAACGGATTCAAACCACCAAACCGAGATAGATCGGATATCACGACAAGATGATAGATTCATACATACATACATATATTATTAACAAATCAGTGCATTGACCTTAGCAACAACTTTCGTGAAGCGGTACCAAAGTAACATGATACTACTTCTTCTATGGACCCTATACCTAGATTACACTGATTGAGACCTTCACCTAGACACCAACATGGAAGAACTATAGAATCTAGCTCAACGCTTTATTCATAACTTAATACAACATAAACTCTTGTACTATCTATATAGTTATCCTATCACGACACAATTAGGATGCTAAGAAAGGAGCTATTGTGCTCATAGTTGTTGTGGTGTTGCCATATGGCAGCTTCCATGGTTTCACACTTTTTACAAAATATCTAACTCTGGAATTTTCTATCATCCTTATCCAACAATACAAAATATCTAATTCTATAGAATTCATATCTTGCTATGAAGCATGATAGCTCTACTATCTTTCCATTTTCAAAATTTTTTAGAACTTTTTCAAGTATGCATTGCTATTTCAACTTATATTAATCGGCAACTAGCTAGCCATGGACGATGATGGAGAGAGGGCTCAACAAGCTTGAGCCGTCACTTTGTCTCTTCCACCTGTCACCGCTGAAGCCTGGACCAAGATGGTTGCCGACAAAATTTTGTCCTGGTTCTCGAGGATCATTGGGTTCGACCATGAATTCACCCGGACTCAGACTCATCCTGCTTGCTCGAACACTATAGTTGGCTAGAAGGCATGCAGCCTGTGGGTTTTGGCTCGTGCCACCAATTGATTTTACTTAGGCATTATAATTTTTTGTTTGTAATTTTCTTTCTCCGTGATCTCAGCATGGTGCGTGCAATTAAAATACTATTTGTCCGGTGTGACAAAAAATTATTAGTCAAACTTTTGTAACGTAAAAATGTTTCTTTATTTAATAAAAGCAGTAATCAGTCCTAAAGTAGAAATTTCGATTTACCGTGCTAGGCTATTAGCTTCGTGAGGCACTCTGGTTCGTCTGACAAAAAGTAGCATTGGTTGATGCTGAAAAATGAAAATAGTTGCTTCCGATTTGTGCTTGAAGTAATTCGGTAGACTTATGAAGGTTTTCTAATTTCCTCAGTACCCGCGGGAAGCCATCAACGTTAGCTTCTATTGTTAGTTCATTGTTGATATTTCTTAACGTCGCTACTAGATTTTATATTTCTAGCAACGGCGCTAGAAAATGCCTGGCGTATGTGTTAACATTTACTAAAGAATCTGCAAGCGCACGAATATATCGTTGTAGCATTTCACCTCGAGAGTATTCGGGTATCATTATTTATATTTCCCAAAGGGTGTCATATGTAAATATGTTTTACTTGGTACACAATCAGGTTTGGCGTTTGCCGGCGTTATTGCATAGGAACACCAACCTAGTGGTGACACAGGTAAACACCAATAGCACCCCTTGCAACCACCACTGCCATGACGCCAGACCCTCCGCCGCCAGATCTGGTAGTGCTTCGGTTGGATCCGCCACTCCATAGGTTGGATCTGGTGTTCTGGTGGCTGAAGCAGCGCCTCCCTCTCCCTTCATCCCACCCCTCCCTGAAGCTTGGACCGCCGCCCTTCAAGCCCCCTCCTCGTCGGAGGAGGGCTCATAGCCATTGCCTGCATACCCATTCTCATGGGGACGGAGTTCGGTGCCGCGATTTGCCGTTGCCGTCACATTACGATGCGCGGGAACCAGGGTGGGTAGTGGAGGTGGAGGAGCAAGGGCGGGATCCAAGATGGCCGCGCGCGCCGGGGGCCCTTGTGCCCTGGCGCTCGGGGCCAGAAGGCGTGGGTGAAGGAAGTGATGGTGAAGATCTTCGGTGCGATGGTGGTGGCTTTCGCATTCACGCCATTCCCTCCTAGGAGCCGAAAAGATTGCCGGAGCACCAAGCCAGGGCACCCAAACCAACCCCCCCCCCCCGAGAGGCAGCCGGGGCGCAACCAAGCCATGCCACCAACCCACCGTACGACATAAATGGAGATGGCGCAGGAGGGCGCAGACCACCGCGAAACACCCCAGCGCGAGGGCCGTGACGGTGACGGTGCACCACAGCCCTTACCCACCAAGCGAGGCGGAGGGCACGGGCCGCCACGGAGTGCCCCCTATGTGAGGATAAGGAACACGAGGGCCGCGACCCCAACACCGAGCGGGGCGGAGGCACGGGCCACCACGAAGCGTGAACCACCCCAGCGAGGGCCGCAACGGTGGCGGCAGTCGGGAACCACACGACACCGAGGTAGCAACAGTGCGATGAAGGAGCGACCGGAGGGGCCCTCCACCGGAGCGAGCCCCAAGACATCCACGTGCCACCCGGCGAGGCAAAGAAGGGCCGCCCACCACCAGTGGCCGCAACCGGTGAGAGGGACGGCCCAGCAACCGCGGGCGCCGGCGAGGAAGGGTGCCACCAGCCAAAGCTGCCGAGGGAGTCCAGATCTGGCCCTGGGGAGCTCAGATCTGGAGTAAGGGATACTGGATCCGCCCCTCCGCCCCACCCCCTCGGCTAGCGGCCGGCGGCCGGAGGTGGCACACAACCAGGTTCAAGAGGCCGGGGAGAAGGGGATGAAGGAGGAAGGGAAGAGGCAGGAGAAGCCGGCTTCAACTCAACTGCCAGCCGCTGTCGCCGGCTCGCCTTCCACCGGAGGCGGTTAAGGGGAGGGGTTGGTGGGGGCGCAGCGTCGCTCCTCGAGTCGCTAAGAGGATGACCCGGGTCAAGGAGTCTCCACAAGTGCCCGACCCTTAAATTATTTTGTCCAAAATTTGAGGTCCTTTACCACCTCTAACCATAACGTGCAGCTGTAGGGAAGTCTTCCATCTTGTAACCTAACAATCAGCGGAGCGCAGGCACGCTTTGAAGTTTCATTTTCGTTTCCTGCCGTCGCCGCAGTCCTGGCAATAATCCCGCTCATATAGTTCTGGCTTAGTAGAGCAGATGCTGATGTCGATCTAATTCGCTCCTTACTAGGCAACAGGCAACGGCAAGGACGGCAGACAACAGATACGTACGTCGTACGTGTTCATATTAAGCATTATATTTTTTATTTGAGGTAATCATAAGGATTCTTAATTTTAGTTTTCTGAAACAAATTATTTTTAGTTTTTTGTTACACTATTGTTATATTTTAGGAGCTATACATATATTGTATCTGTAATTTTGATACTAAAAATTAATTCAACGGACCCTTATCTTTTTTTACCCAAAGGTTCTTGAAATTACCGAGCCGGCCCTGCTGCTACGAACATGGCTGGAAAATGGATGGTCACCGTCTACAGGATTTCGTTGAATATTCCCACGCCCTGCTGGTGCCGGTATGCTTATCGCCGTTATGTATTATATCAAATGGGTTTGGCTTGCTCCAATCCAATCCATGCAAGCGTTTCTTGTTTAAATCTTGATCGTGAGCTTTATGCTTGTCATCTTCTCCTCGGTGAAATAATTAACTCCGCATTCTTCCGTCCAATCTCAGAGATGCCAAATGGCTCCACCAAAGATCAACATCAACAGATGGAACAATAGGAGGGAGGACGAAGCAGCGCAGCTAAACGCGATGTGGGTGCATTGATCACAGAAGAGAAGAGGCAGGCCTTAATGTTTATCGCCTCGCAGCAGGTGACGGTGAAGCTGACGAGGCAGATGGATCCGCTGGCCATAGCCTCCCGTGCATGAGCTGCCACATGAAGAGTTTCACCTCTGGTGGAGCACAAGCACCACCAGGTCGACCCCATAGCAGTCTGGCGCAAGGGGAACCGGTGTTTCCTTGGACGTAAGCTGAATAATCAGCACGATACACATGATTATTCTGCATTTGCCAGCCGGATGCATAGCC
This sequence comes from Panicum virgatum, assembly GCF_016808335.1. NCBI lineage: Eukaryota > Viridiplantae > Streptophyta > Magnoliopsida > Poales > Poaceae > Panicum > Panicum virgatum. The sequence continues at coordinate 52,024,120 of NC_053153.1, read as the reverse complement.
TGTGCCATATCGAAATGAGATGGCTTTCTGAACAGATAAAGAGCCAGCAGCAATGCCTTTGTTGAACCTCCAGTTTGCCGGCACCACCTGCACCTGATGAGGTGCACGGTTCCGGTGATCTGGTGGTCGAGAGCAAAACGAATTCCTGACGCGGTTCCAGAGATTCGGAACTCCTCGCAACCATTCTTGTGCCCAGAATCGAGCCCAAGTCAAGAGAGCCCGAATGCGAACGTAGATGACCAGGAATCTAGAGGTTGAGTGTGTTTTCCTTTACCGGATCTAAGAGCTTGGCTGTACAAGTCCAGCGCTTCGTCCATGGCCTTGGCTTGCGATAAACGCCGTATTCTTTCTGTTAATGGAGGATGGGTTGACCAGATGGCATGGTCGTCGTCATCGTCTGATACTGAATGTCGTCCTTCCACCATCTCTCTAACCTTCTCGAACATCGTTAGGGCACTGCGTGGATCGTAGCCAGCGGCCGCAAGGAGGAGGAGGCCAATATGATCCGCCTCAAATTCCGCCCTGTTTGTAGGTGTACGGTACGAAAGAAACACGTGTGTCAATATATATCGATATCAATATATGTATGGAAAAATATATGTGCTGCAAACTACTCCCTCCGTTTCAAATTATAAGTCATTTTAAGAATCTTGGAGAGTCAAACTATCTCAAAGTTTGACCAAAATTATAGAGAGAAATACAATAAGTTATGATATCAAATAGGTATACTGTGAACATATAGCCAACAAAGAGTGTAATGATACTAAATTGGTATCATAAATGTTATTATTTTGTTATATATATTTGGTCAAACTTTAAAAACTTTGACTCTCCAAGATTCTTGAATGACTTATAATTTGGAACGGAGGGAGCACTAGTATATCAATATGAATGTATATATGTACGTACGTACTAGGAGTACTGCTCCGATCCTACCTGAGGTACCACGGGCGTATGAAGATGAACTCCCAATTGTCCTCGGTGAATCTGTCCCGCGGCACGTTGAGCAGCTCTACAGCGAAGTTGACGAGGAAACCCACCCAAAAGCTGTTCCGCCGAACCTGGAGGCCGTGCCTCGCGATCACATGCGCAACCTCGTGCCCGAGCACCACAGCGACGTCAGCGTCGGTGCTGCGCGTGTACTCGAGCCACCCAGTGGACACCCTGACGATGCCATTGCTAAGGCTATACGGGCCTTCCTTACCCGCAACCACGTCGACTCTCCAGTCAACACCGCCGCCGCCGTTCACCGGAAACCACCGAATCCTCTCCAAAAGGCTCCGTCGTCGTCCACCAAAGCCAAAACAAGATTTGCCGTCGCACTCGCACGCCGTGGCGATGAGAGGAGCGGCGATGCGGCGCACCCGGATGGTCTGGGGGTGGTTCTGCGGGAGCATATGGCAGGCCGCGCTCTTGTTGACTGTTGTTGGAGAGGCCGGCGATCACCTGGTGGGCGCGACGATCAGCCCGGCGATCACCTGGTGAGCGCGACGATCAGCCCGACGATCACACGATAACTCACGGAACACTACACACGCGAACTGGACACAGGTGGTTTTTGGTGCTGCGATGAAGCTGCAGCTTTTCAGGGTTTACTTCTCTCTTATTCGTAGATTACAAATGCAGAAAGAAAAAAACGAGCTCCAGAGCGCTTCCCACGCTGCACAAATGTCGCGTCCATCCCCAAGATGCACGACGCGGGCGAGCGGCCGTTGGCCCTTGAGACTCCGACGCAGCGAGATGGGCTCGCCACGCCCGCCTACCGCGCACGGGAGCGCACAGACCGCGTCCTCGTGCACGCACTTGTTGACTCATGCAGAAAAACAAAAAGGACAAGCTAACTACGTGCATGTACAAGATTTGTAGCTAACAACGGTGGCATCGCGAGCGTGCGACGATGAGGCAGCAGGGGCGTGGCTGCGATTGCTGCCCAAACGGACGAGTGCGTTGGCGGTGGACGACGCAGCGGCAGCACCACCAGCGCATGGAAACGCTTTCCTCCTGATGCTGTGCCAGCAAATAGATCGCCGAGAAGGGAATATGTCCATGTTTCCACGATGAAACAGTCGATGACGATGACGTGCTGCTCAACTCAAACGGAGCCTCGCCCCAGCCCCCATATATATTATGTACATAAACTGGAGGGCGTCCAAATTTAATTCAATTCTGCCTCCACACCCGGCGGTAACCTTTCTCTCTTTCCCTGAGCAAATTCCTCTTGGATTCGGAGTCGGCACAAAACCAGTTCGGACTCGATTGCAAATAAAGAAAATTCCACTTGGATTCTCATCAGGACATCTCTTGCCACCTCACGTATCGATCATTCACCATCTCGAACATAAAAGTTACAATTGTATTTAGTGCACGTGTAGTTAACTAAGAGCGTGTGTGGGAGAGTTTCACTTCAACTTTTGCAGCTCCGTTCCACGAACTGCCTGCCAAACACGTCCAGCTCCTGACATGGACAAGAAAAAAATCAGTTCTCAACTTCTCCTTTCATGATTTGCCATAGAACTAGCCTATCAACCCGTGCTACTGCATGGGCTAATTAGAAATAATATAAAAATAAACTTATAGCTAATAATTAAAATTATCTATCTCACACCCTCTTTCATCTATTAAATATTCTAACATATATTTAAAATTTATTTATTATTATCTAGTTGCAATAGATTTTATTATGCATCACACCTCCATATGTGTTTAGTATACATTCAATAGAACCACTTATTTGTAAAATGCTATTCTTATCTCTTCCATCATACATGACTACATGGTGACACATATCGTGGGTATCTTTATATAATCAATAACATAAATAATAATAGAATAGTAATTTAGAATTTTCTATTGATGCACTTTAATATTTTGTTATAATTATATAATTTAGATTCGGATTTAGGGGTTAGTTTAACTTTAGTAATGATAGAATTTTATAATTTGTATACAAACTTAGGGGGTTATTTGCATTATTTTTATAATGGCATAGGTAGGTAATTTACACAAAGATCAGGGGGTTATTTTAGATTTTGTTTTATAATGGTGGACGTGGGTAATTTAGATACATGTTTAGAGGGTTAGAGGGTTATTTTAGTCTATTTTCATAATGGCAGAGGTGGGTAATTTATTAGGAAAGATAACAGACCCAACAACTATTATGATTAGAGTTGTCGGATTCACGGCCAGATGTTTCTGATTTTTTAAGAACTTTTAGGATTTTTCTTATTTTTAGAGTGTCCACTTAGGATTCTAGGTGGCTTCACGCGAGGTTTCAAAAGGAGCCTCCAATTAGTAATAGTAAGATAATGGAATTTTAGAAAATCAAGCTTCTATACTCATATCAAATATTGTAATATATTTGGTGTATGGACTCTTTCTTTTAATATTGATGTACGCTCTTTGTTTTAATCTTGATGTATGGACTCTTTCATTTAATCTCGATGTATGAGGTGTTTGGTTGAATTTTGCTGCTATAATTATATAGAGAAAAAATTTTATTTGACACTAGAAAAATTACTAGTTCCTTTCTTGACCCTAAAAAAAATTTCGTTCCAATTTGACACCAAGTTCAACTTTGGTTCCTTATACGACACTCTATTGGATTTTCCATCCAAGAACCGTTAAATGCCCAGTGAAAAGATGATTTTACCCATGTAGGCCCCACCACCCTTCTCTCCCATCTCCCTCCTCTGCTACACACACCACCGTCGCGCGGCTGCCATACCCCTATGGGCCATGGGGCAAAAACACGCCACGCTGATGGGCATCAACTACATCAGTCGGGGTGACGAGCTCAAGGGAAGCCTCAACGACATGGCCCGCATGCGCCGCTGCCTCGTCGACCGCTTCAGCTTTGACGGCGAGGACATCCGCATGCTCATCGACACCGACCCATCCACGCCGCCGCCCACGGGGGTAAGGATGAAAACGGTCAGAATCGGTATTATAATACGAAAAATGGTGGTAGTTGGTACAGGGTTTTCTCGTATTTATGGATCTAACAAATCAAATATGATGAAAAATGACTATAAAATTAATTGAAAATGATAACTTTTTATTTTTTTAAAAAAAGGGAGCGGTCGAAAACAATATCATAAAACGGAAAATGGTGTCGGTCGGTACGGGAATTTCTCATCCCACTCAATTTGGGGGAGGAACGCGATGTACACGGCCCAACTACAACATTCAGTGATGTTGGACTTAGCAACCGATACACTGCCTTCCTGGGTTGCCGCAATCTTGTGGAGCGCAACCACTAGCCACTAGGGCACTCATCCTGCAAGCAATTGAAGAACTAGCAAAAACAAGTAAGCAAGCACTAAAATCACAAGATGAAGCTGAAAACTCAATCAGAATCTCAACTATGGTGTGGTTCCAAATACAAGAAGACGAGCAGATGATCTTGAGCGCACACTTTCAAGGAAGTAGCGAAAGCTATCTTGTAGCTAATCAAAACCCAACCCTAAGCTGATGGCGACTGAGGAGTATAAAATGTGGGAGGACGATCAGGGTCGCCCCCAACCCTAGGACGCGTCCGTGTTGGACTGAACTTGATATATGGCCCATTGGGTCGAAATAGGGTGATGCAGCACCGTGGTCATAAAAGGTTTCTGTAAAAAATGATGACTGCGTCCAACTCCAAACAGATATGGATGTGATAATGGATCCGTTGGAAAGTAGATTTGATAGGCTTCCGGTGCAGTCCAAGAACTCCCAAACCGGACTCCATATGAAGTCGTGGCAACCTTCACAATTTGTTGTTGTCCTCCAGTTCGAGTTCAGCCCGCTCGAATCCCCTGCTCTTCTGATCATCTCCATCATTCCTAAGCAAAACAAGAGTGCGCGTGTCTCTATTGTCTAAATCTTATGGACAATAACTTAAGAGTGAGCTTAATTGATGGTTCAGTTGGCAGGCACACACACGAGTAATAGGAGCACGAGTAATAGGACCAGGTGGCGGTGCAGGTGTGGATATATCGATGGCGTTGATGTCCTCATTATCCTCCCCTTCTTGCATTTAAGTTGTGCTCAAACTCGCTATCTTCTCCAAAATATGGTTTCAAATATGCAATGTTAAATGTGTGACTAGCCCCAAGATCTGCAGGAAGATCAAGCTTATATGCATTCTAATTAATTCTTTGCAACAACTTAAATGGTCAATCAGCTCTAGGTGGCAATTTATATTTTTGCAGATAAGGAAACCTATCCTTTCTCAAATGCAACCAAACCAAATCTCCAGGTTCAAAAATCAATTGCTTTCTACCATTATTACCAGTAAACTTATACTTAGCAGACATACGCTCTATATTTTCTTTAGTTGTTTCATGCAGTTTTAATATCAATTTAGCATATTGCTGAGCATCGAAATTATTTTTCAGAAGATGGCAAAGGTATTAAATCAATTGGAGCACGATGTATGAAGCCATAGACAATCTCAAAAGGGCACATCTTAGTTGTAGAATGCAATGAACGATTATAACCAAATTCAACATGAGGTAAACATTCCTCCCATATCTTAATGTTCTTCTTCAAAGCAGCCCTTAACATAGTAGACAATGTTCTATTCACAACTTTAGTTTGACCATCAGTTTGAATATGACAAGTGGTAGGAAATAAAACTTAGTCCTCAATTGACCCCATAAAGTTCTCCAAAAATGGCTAAGAAATTTAGCATCCCGACCAAAACAATTGTATTTGGCACACCATGCAAACGAATGATTTCTCGAAAGAACAAATCAATAATGTGTGTAGCATCATCAGTTTTATGACAAGGTATAAAGTGTGCCATATTAGAAAATCTATCCACCACCACAAAAATGTTGTCACACCCTAATGTGCAGCGAGCAACAAATCGTACCACGTCTGTTCTCATCTTTGGCCAAATGAAATGACCAGCAAGTATGTCCTCCATCTTCTTTGCTCCAAAATATCCCATCAAGCCACCTCCATGCACTTCCTGCAGCAACAACAAGCGAACGGAGCAATGAAAGATGAGAGGATCAAGAGCTCCTAACCTTTAAAGCTGTTGGATGGACGGGGAAATCAAAAGCCTTCACAAATTGTGGAGGAAATGGGCATGAACTCCCCCACCCGAGCCAAAAATAGTGAGAACAATGAGCTGAATGACTCGGGCGGGCGGGCGGGCGGGAGGGAGAAAGGACAAGGCTGTAGAGAAGTTTTGTCCCTATTGGTGGCTCCAAATGGGACAAAAGGGCGCTCACCCCCCCGGCGGCTATCCATTGGACCTGAAACTAAGCACTCATCGATCGCGTGGAGGCTGAGACAAATGAGCAAGACCAAAATCTGTTCTATAGTAGTATCCTATATGTGGGGAAAAGAATCTTCACAAGTCTAGAATGAATTATTAGAGCATCTCCAAGAGTTCCCTATTCTTGATTTTTTGGAAAAAGGAAAAAAAGAAAACACTCTCCAGTAGTCACCATCCAACTTCCCCATCTTCTAACAATAGGCAGCTCTGAGCTCCCAATCTCCACAATTAATGATCCCCTCGAGCACCCACACGGCAGCTGTCATTGTGTTCTTTTATTTTCTTCCTCCAAGGCTCCTCCGTAGCTAGCGACACCATCACCATGTGAGGAGACGAGACGTATAGTACAGAGGCCGGCTGGTGGCATCTGTGCATGCGCGTTTGAGGAAGGGCAGTCGCCGGTCAGCCCGGAGGGTGGCCTGTACGGCCACGCCGTGACAGGGAGAGGCGATCACCAGGGAGGGGCAATCACAGTCAGGGAGAAGCGCAGAGCGCGCAGGTGGCGGCGGGTAGAAGGAAGCGTGCAAGATAGACCGCGGGATCAGGATGGTTCCCGTGAAATTATCCTTGTGGGGCCGACTTTTTATTTTTTTGGGAAGTAAATATGGGAAACTATTGGAGATGAAGTCTTTTTTGCCTTCGTATATCTATTTAGGAAGTTGGCAAACAACAAATTTTGAAAAAAAAATTAAATATATATTTTCGGGCGATTGAACTTATCTGACATTTTTTAATTCTCTAGATTCGAGATGGGCTCCTATCTATCTTCTGGTAGAAGGTTAACTCATTCATCTATAATCCAATAGCAGCCCATCGAATGAGCTCACGGCCCATGATTCCTTCTGCGCTCAGTAAATAAAAAAAACACAGCTTCCTCTCCAGAAAAAAAAACAGCCATTACAAACAGGAGCAGCAGAAGGTCCAATCCGGCCAACCGCGTGCAGATGGGATTGAACGCTAGGCTAGCTCTTTAGTCTTTTCTTTCTTCGTTTTTCACTAGGTGAACTGCAAACGTGCAATCACTAGGTGGACTGCTAACGTGCAATTACTAGGTGGAAGATATGCTTTCTTTTTCTTTTTCTTCTTGTTGTGTCAATAACTCATTATTTTTTATGTATAGGTTTTGTGACTATTTAAAATATTATCTAATATAGTCAATATTGTAAAAGACTAGGTTCATTATTTGTATAAACTTAGTCCAAAACTTTTTATGAACTTGTTCAACATTTCATATGGAATTGTTGAAATTGTATATTCGAAATGTTGAAGATGTATATTGAAATGTTGACTGAGTGTATTTTGAAAGTTAGTCTTTCAAAAAGTATAAAAAATATTATCATATATTTATATTGGATCTTGTTTTGTTGCCTGAATTCTTAGTGACACCATGGTTCAAACGAAATACAAAATGCATTTACAGTTTGAAAGTAAAATAAGTTTAAAGTTTCAAATTCAAAAAGGAATCTCTCCCTCAACCTATGCCCAGTATCCATCCATGCGGGCCACATGTCCAGGTCCACCTCAAAACTCACCTGCCTCACACCAATCTCAAACATTGGAAGATAAGCCCAATAATTTTTTCCGGAATATGATAGGAAATCTCCTCAAGAGGTAACCGTCAAGATGGGCCAATGTCGGGCATTGAATCCGTAATGGGCCGTACAAAGTACGATTTCAGCCCACAAAAAAATCTGAGGACTGAACCGTTAAAAATCAATTGAGAACAAAATGAATTTTTAGCGTTACTAAATACAAATTCCTTTATTCCACTTATTTTATTTTTGGTGCCATCGGGCCTAAAACAATTGCGTCGGGCCTAGTATAATTGTGCTGCCGCGGTCACAATGAGCGCCCGAGACTCGACTAGTTGAGCAGATCAAATTAAAGGCAGTGGCAACTGGCAAGACTGCCATGAGCCCTCCAGCTTGTCTGCTCAATCCAGGCGCCCTGAGGCGACAGATCAGAGCTGCGTGCGTGCGTGCCCGGCCCCGATGCCATCACACACAGCATGCACAGCACGCTGGCCTTGGCGTTCTCGCTGTAAAGTTTGTTGGCTTCCCCCTCTCCTCTATCCACTCGGATCGCTCCTCCATCGCCCTCACGCCGGACAGCTAAAACAAGCAGGCGATCCAGCGCCCCGAGCTCACGGCCGGCGGAACGCCAAGCCTGGCTTTCGTACGCAGCACAGGATGCTGTCTGCCCCTGCCGCTGCTCATGATATACTCCTAGGCAGGATCATGCTTTTGGGTTGGTAACTTGACCACCGCTGCTGCTCCTACGCCTAGCAGGGAGCACACACATAGATGGGATCAGGCCATCAGGGTGTCACGCCTCTCATGCAACGCACACTACCACTAGGCACTAGCAGCTAGCTAGCCCGGTCTGTTTCCTCTCTCTTGCTCCATCTTTAGAGAGAGAGAGAAAAAAAGGGTACGCCTAAACCAACAACCAGTTCCTTTGCATGTGCTCGATGATTAGCATCTGAGGCGGTGAGGCCATGCAGCTGCAGGTAAAGGATCGATGCAGTGCAAGGGCATGCATGATCGATCAGGCCGGCTTTCGTGCGAGGTGTGACCTTGTGAGTACGGAGAAGGCCGGCTATGTTGAGGAAGCTAGCAAGCTTTCGATTAGTTTGCGGGGATAAACTAGTGCCCCGGCCACATGGATCAGGGCACCGGGGGTGGTGGACCACGAATGACGAATCCGATAAAATCGGCTATTAAATCCGGAAAGGGTCGGGGGCAAGCAAGCAAGCGATCACCGCGAAGAGCTCACCCATGAGCGCCCAGCGCCGCAACGTGCCAAGGTGTAGGTGTCCCTCACCTCATGTGCTCTCTTGTGGGCATATTCCTCCGCCCTCCATCCGAGAGAGAGAGAGAGAGAGAGAGAGAGAGAGCTAGTCCCATCCATCTGCTGCTTCTCTTTCAGAACGAGCCAGCATTTTCCCTATATATCTCGCTTTGGACATAGATGGGAAAGGATCGAAAGGGAAGGAAATTAAAGGAAGCGAACAACGGAACAAGGGTAGTGACGGCGCTTGCAGCCACATGCATGGGTCGTGGACGGACGCTGGCCAACGAGCTAGCAAGCACGGCGACGTGCTGAACAGCGTGCATGTTACTGGAGCACGCGCCGTACTGTTGCGCGGCGTGGCACGACCGCCGCCGGTAACCAGATCCTCTGCAGTAGAGGATTCTACCTCAGAGGGACATCCGAAGCTTTGGGACGTCGATCGTCCATCCAACGAACTGGGGACATCGTCCTTCTAATAAGCATAAAGGGACATGCGAAATTTTTCGAAACGGACATATATTTTTGAAATTTTGATTTTTTTTAAATATAAAAAAGAAAAAATAGCTCCATCCCTCTCCGCTCGGATCCTTGCAGCTCCGCATAGCGGCCGCCATAGCAGTTTCGCACCGCCGCGGAGGAGCGATGAGCTTGGCCACCCCGGCAGGCCCAGCGAACATCAGCACGCTCTCTGCGCAGGTCCTCTCCTGTTCAGAAGGGTGGGGCGCGTGTATGGGTGGGGCGGAAGCAAAGTTCGGCGTCGAGGGGACAGTCTCTTCATGCTGGATCCGAGGGATCATGGCCATGAAGATTTTGTAGGGAGACCGCCATGGCAGATCCTGCCTTGAATGATCTTTGCCGAATGTTCTAAATTCTACAGACTTGCGTGCAATTTTCTCCCTGTTCTCAGCTTGCTTCCTTGCAAAATCAGTGTTATTTCATAGTTGACTCATGGCGAGTGTTTCTTCAGCAGATGATAGGAATTTCTGCTCAGATGTATTGTGAACCTTTCTTCTCAGCTCAAATTGTCACAACAATCTGAGTTTCAAATTGACAAGGACACTCAATATTGAATCACAATCCCACCTCACATCAATTCTTGGTCTCAATTCAACAATCTATCACCACGTTGTCTGCTCCTTATGAAGATAGTCTCCTCAAGCTGCTGGTTGTGACGGAACCGCCAAATTAAAACTCTAATTAAGCGTATTGGCCGTCATTTGAACACATCGGGCGCATTAGTTTAACGGCTTAATTTGGCGATCCTTTCTCAACCCACGGCCCGATCGAAACAACACCGGTAGTCCCCCGCGAAGGAGGGCGCAGATGGTACAAGCACAACATAATACTTAAAAATACAAACACCATATGAGCACAAAACATTAGGTTTTACAACCCGAGTTTAAATATACATATAATTTACAAGAGTTGCATAATTTATAAACTTTACACTGAATTTCGAATAGACTACATCCTACAACTACACTAGCCTGCAAAAACCCTGACTAACCATGACCGGTCAGACCGGTTCATCCAACCGGTTGGACCGGTCGGCGCTACCCTGCCGACACCACCGGTCAGACCGGTCTGCGCAAAACAGAAAGGCTGAACACTCTGCCCTCAAGTGTACAACCCGACAATTCCCTAACCTAAGGGTCTCGCTCCTCCACCTCCCACCCCTCTGCATCCCGGCGGATGAATTTAACACAGCAGGGGCAGAAGTCAACGTCGGGGTGTCCTGAAATAATTGTGGCAACAAACCCTGAGTATACTAATACTCAGCAAATCTTACCCGTCTATTGGGTATACTTAGCCCACATATTCTAGACATGCAAGCTTTTTGGCTAGTGGTTGGTTTTGCGGAAAAGAAGCAATTACAGGTGAGTCCTTATTTTTCTATGTTTTAGCTTCAATATAAAGTAATCAATTTACTAATCCTCTATGATTTGCAAATCTATAACAATCATGGTGAACAATTCAATAATTAGATAATATCAGCCCGCATCTCATCTCTTTTAATTCATTTCCTTGCTACGATGTGACCAAGAGATCAAGGCTCTCATGACAGCGAGACATGGCGAATCGATCCGATTTAACCTTGCAAGGTGGACCTAACCAACACGGCACGCAAAAGCCCCGTCGGACCCCATGCACCAACCTTTCCCCTCCCCGCCTCGAACTACAGGAACCAGTCCAACGACATATGGTCAGCCGAGCTCAACGTGAGACCACCAAAAGTTAACATATGCATCCCAATTCTCCGCGACTACTCGACTCGCCCCAGGAGTTGGGTGCGGGTTCATGTACTTTCGAAGCAAAGCAGTACTTGGCTTACCGGTTTCGACTGCCTCCTACTCCCGGCATACGGTTAGTACAATTCAATCATCGATCAGCACAGCCGACAACGGAACGATCCTTAATCAACACAGATGGGGCTTCACCTTCCCCCATCCGGTCTCTCATACCATACCTTCCATCTTGAATATAATAATTCATATACTGCAATATAGAGACATCCTATATCTCGCGAGTGACAAAATTATCACTCGACTTCTATCGAGCCCTATTAAGCATAGCAGTGCTAACGACCTATTCATACTAGTATAAGGCCCAGGAAAACCTAGGGATCATGCAACTAAAGTTTCAAACAATTCCTAAACATAATACACAATTATTAGAGACATATATAGGTGACACAATTTTAAATAGTAGGATATGCACCGGGGCTTGCCTTCGGGTTGCTGCTGGGTACTGGGGTGAACTGGGCCTTGGGCCGGGTTCTCACGCCTCTCCTCCTGCTGGGCCTGCTCCAGCAACTCCGGTGGCTCCGCAACCACCTCGTACACGACCTCCTCGGCTGCGGTTTCTACACGTATGCAATTGCCACGAGAAATGCATAAATGGGTTGCAACCTTAAAATAGCCAATGACTAGATGCAACTACTAGTAATTTACAAAAAAAACTGCACTCCCTAGCCCAAAACATTCCCCAAAAATCCGGAGTATCCGGACGAATACCCGGAGTATCCGGATTCCCAAGTCCGGAGTTTCCGGGCCTATACCCGGAGTTTCCCCGGGAGTGTCCCAAACCCGGAGTATCCGGGCTTATACCCGGAGTTTCGCCCGGAGTTTTCCAAAACCTGGAGTATCCTGGCTTATACCCGGAGTCTCCGGGCCCGACAGCATTTTCGCCCCAAAAACTGAAATCTTGATTTTTGGCAAAACCAACCCACAAAATTTGACACCTTCTTGAATCCTAGTTCAAGGATGCATATAGAGATGATTGACCAAAGGAAATCACCTAGAACCTCCTAAAAAGATAGATCGGGGTGGCACAAGTTGGAGTACCTTGAACGAGCTTTTCTCCGCGCGAAGAACTTAAACCGAGGGCACCCCGGGAAGGAATACGTGGGGAAGATGGCCCTCCACGCGGATTCGAAGTCTCCTTGGTCTTGGGATCGATTCGGGGTGGGGGATTTGGAGTTTGGGATTTGGGGAGAGGGAGAGCTTGTGAGGGAGAGGGAGGCCACGGTGAGGGAGTGAGAGGGAGAGGGAGAGAGTGCTGGTGAGGGTGAGAGAGAAAAAATAGAATATTTATTATCTTTGTGGGACCCAAATGATTAAATTAGGAAAATAGAAACTCCACGCCCGGAGTATCCGGGCCAATGGCCGGAGTATCCGGGTGTTACACTGGTGCCCCCTCCTGTATAAGCCCGTGTGGCCGTGGCCCCTCCAGATCTTGGCGAGGACGCAACCATCATCATCAACAAGGCTGCGCACGGTTGCGGATTCGACAGTGACCTTGAACCAGGAGCTTTGGAAGCCGAGGGTGACGAGTCGCAGCAAGCAGCCGATGGCCATGGGGAATTTGGGGATTCCCGGTCTTTGTGTTGCTCGGAGGTCGAATTGGGCCGCATAGTTGTTTGTGGGCCGATGACTGCGTGGGCGCTAGCTTCCTCCTCGTTGGATGTGCATGCAACGGCGATGCGCAGTTGGACGTCCCACGGAGGTAGAATCCTCTACTGCAGAGGATCTGGTTCCCCGCCGCCGGGCCAAAGGGGGGTGGGGGTGTACCTGTGCGTCGTCGTCGCCTCGCGGCGTGACTGACTGACCGAATCAGATGTCTACACAGGCATGTCATATTCACATGCTCCCTTCCCTTTGCTTTGCTCTCCCTGATGGGTGAATGATTAACCAATTACTACTCCCAAGTCTCAACCGCCTGCCATTTCAAATTTTTTGCTCATGGTTCCTGTCCTGTTCTGCAGAGTAACTTTGCTCAGATGATCTTGTCTGACTGGGAACACCGTACGCTGAAGCTGAAAATGACACGCCGGCGGACTGACTGAGAGAATGTTGGTGGCCACGAAATCCACTAGGCCCTTGTTTAGATGCATAAAGTTTGGGATGTAAAATATTGTAGCACTTTCATTTGTATTTAGTAATTATTATCCGATCATGAGTTAACTAGGCTTAAAAGATTCGTCTCGTGCAAATTATAGACAAACTGTGTAATTAGTTATTTTATTTAGCTATATTTAATACTTCATGCATGCGTTCAAAGATTTGATGTGACGGAGAATCATATAAAGTTTTGGAATTTTGAAGGCAACTAAACAAAGACTAGGAAAGCTAGTAAAAAATGCCTGGTTAATAGTTACTGTTCGAAAAACTTCGTCGTGACGGTGACAAAGCAGCTGCGCACGGAGGGATACCTGGCACGCACCACCCCCCATGAGAGGGAGAGAGTGCTGGTGAGGGTGAGAGAAAAAAATAGAGTATTTATTATATTTGTGGGACCCAGATGACTAAATTAGGGAAATAGAAACTCCACGCCCGGAGTATCCGGGCCAATGGCCGGAGTATCCGGGTGTTACAATCCTTCCCCCTAAAAGAAATCTCATCCCGAGATTTGGGGTGCGAACATTAAATTGAAAAGCAGATGGTGGAGTTAGTTGGGTACCTTGGTGAGTGGCCAAAAACTCCGGATAATTGGTTTTAAGGAATTCTTCGGTTTCCCATGTCGCTTCCCGTTCAGAGTGATTACTCCATTGAACCTTATAGAAGCTGCTGGTTTGATTTCAAGTGACGCGAGTCTTATGATCAACAATTTTCACCGGGTGCTCCGGATAAACAAGATCGGGTTCCAGCTGGAGGTTCTCCATCTCAACCGCCTCAGTGGGAACACAAAGGCACTTCTTAAGCTGGGATACATGAAAAATATTGTGGACTGCCGATAAATGTGAAGGAAGCTCCACTCGATATGCCATCGGCCCACAACGCTCCGTGATAGGAAAAGGCCCAACATATCGGGGTGCTAATTTGACTCTCATGCCAAATCGCTGCACACCCTTCATTGGGGACACCCGAAGGTAAACATGGTCACCAACTTCAAAAATCAGATTCCAATGCCTCTTATCTGCATAACTCTTTTGGCGGGATTGAGCAGCTTTCAAATTTGCCTGTATAATACGAACTTGGTCCTCAGCCTCGCCAACCATATCGGGCCCAAAGAAATTCCTTTCACCGGCTTCCGACTAGTTCAATGGAGTCCTACGCCTCCGTCCATACATGGCTTCAAAGGGTGCCATTTTGATACTTTCCTGATAGCTGTTGTTGTTAGAGAACTCAGCGAGTGGCAGACACTCATCCCATTTCTTACTATAAGAAAGCACAAAGGCCCGCAGCATATCTTCCAGAATCTGATTAATCCTCTCGGTTTGACCATCGGTTTGTGGATGATAAGCCGAACTGCGGATCAATTATGTACCCAAAGCGGCATGGAATTGTTCCCAGAACCGTGCAATGAATTGTGCCCCACGATCTGAAATAATGGTTTTAGGAATTCCATGGAGACTTACAATACGGTCCAGGTACAGCTGAGCATATTGCCTTGCCGTATAAGAAGTCTTTACCAGAAGAAAATGGGCTACCTTTGTAAGTCGATCAACTATTACCCAAATAGAATCATACCCTTTAGAGGTGTTGGGTAGACCGACAATAAAATCCATACTGATATCCTCCCATTTTCCTGAAGGGATATTCAAAGGTTGAAGCATCCCGGCAGGTCTCAAATGGCTTGCCTTAACCCTCCGACAAATGTCGCATTCTGATACATACTTTGCAATTTCTCATTTCATCCTGGTCCACCAAAATTGTTGTTTCAGATCTTGGTACATTTTGTTACTACCAGGGTGGATAGAATACCTAGAGAGGTGAGCCTCATCGAGAATCTGCTTTCGAAGCTCCAAATCTTTAGGTACCACCAATCGATTTTTAAACCAAAGAACTTCCTCACTATCTTGATGAAAACATTGAACCTGAGGATCATTCTCACTAAGCCTCTGTCTAATTCTGCCCATGCCCACATCATTTTTCTGAGCGGCAATAATTTGATCCCGAAGTGTTGGAGTGAGGGTAATGTTGGTAAGTGTACCCTCAGCTCGAATGGCAAGGTTCATCTTCTCCATTTCTTGGCATAAAGTTGCATGCACTGGTGTTGCTGAGGTGCAATTGCAATTCGCTTTTCTACTTAATGCATCTGCAACAACATTGGCTTTACCCGGGTGATAATGAATCTCCAGATCATAATCTTTAATTAGCTCTAACCACCGCCTCTGGCGCAAATTTAGCTCACTCTGGGTAAAGATGTACTTGAGACTCTTATGGTCGGAGTAGATATGCACAGGATTACCCAGAAGATAATGACGTCAAATTTTTAACGCATGGATTACTGCTGCTAGCTCCAAGTCATGTGTAGCGTAATTCTTCTCATGCCGCCTGAGAGCTCTGGAAGCATAAGCAATCACCCGGTGTTCTTGCATAAAGACGCAGCCTAGCCCCGTGCCTGTTGCATTGCATTAGTGTTAAGGGGCGAGCAATACCGGCTAAACTAAAACAGGGATGAGGGCGCAGCCAAACTCGTACCTGATGCATCACAATAAACATTGAAAGGCCGAGTAATGTCTGGCTGAACCAAAACAGGGGCCGACGTTAAGAGCTTTCTCAAAGTCTGAAAAGACCGCTCACATTTGTCGTCCCAATTAAATCTCACCCCTTTCTTGAGTAATTCAGTCATGGGCCTAGCAATTTTTGAGAAGTCCAGAACAAACCGCCGGTAATACCCTGCTAGCCCAAGAAAACTCCAGATCTCTGGAACAGAGGTAGGAGCCTTCCAATTCAGGACATCCTGAATCTTGCTAGGATCAACAGAAATCCCCTTTTCCGAGATGATGTGGCCCAAGAACTGAACTTCCTTGAGCTAGAAATCGCATTTACTGAATTTAGCATACAGTTTGTGCTCCCGCAGACGTTTAAGCACAATGCGAAGATGCTCTTCATGCTCCTCATCATTCTTGGAATATACAAGGATGTCATCAATAAAAACCACGACAAACTTATCCAGTTCAGGCATGAATACCGAATTCATGAGGTACATGAAATGAGCAGGGGCATTAGTTAGTCCAAAAGACATGACCAGATATTCATAAAGCCCGTATCTTGTAGAAAAGGCCATCTTAGGAATATCTTCAACTCGGATTTTATTCTGATGATAACCCGAGCGGAGATCAATCTTAGAAAATACCTTAGCCCCGAATAGCTGATCAAACAGGATATCAATCCGGGGAAGTGGATACTTATTCTTGATTGTGACGGCATTCAGAAGTCTATAGTCCACGCACAACCTGAGGCTTTGATCTTTTTTCTTAACAAAGAGTGCAGGACAGCCCCAAGGTGAAGTGCTAGGACGAATGTAACCCTTATCAAGCAACTCTTGCAATTGTTTCTTTAGCTCGGCTAACTCATTGGGTGGCATACGGTAGGGTCTTCGGGAAATGGGTGCCGTGCCCGGTTACAACTCAATGGCAAACTCCACATCATGATTAGGAGGCATTACAGGCAACTCATCCGGAATGACATCCGGATACTCACATACCACTGGTATGCCTGCTAACTTTTTGCCCTCAACCTGATTGACCGTGGGAGTCACTGACATGTGATCCCTCAAGTTCAAGGTCATACTACCATGGATAGAAGATTTGATGTGCACAGATTGTGAGGTCGTGTCCAGATTAACTCCCTGACCTTCCATCCAATTCATGCCCAATATAATATCTATCCTTTGTGTTGGTAACATTATCAGGGCTGTAGGAAAAAAATTTCCATGCAATTGCAGGGGTACTTGCTTGACAAACTGATTAGTGATTAACTTTCCCCCAGGTGAGTAAATATGATACGGTTTGGGTATGCTCTCTATCTTCAGCCCTAATATAACCGCACATTCTTTGTTAATAAAAGTATGGGATGCCCCTGAATCAAATAATACTGTAATGGGTCGATCGTTTACTGAGAATGTACCCGCCATCACTGGAGCGCCCTCAGGAATACCCTCGAGGGTGGTGTAGTGCACTTGCCCCGGCTTGAAATGAGCCACGTGCTGCTTTTGGCTCTACTGACCGGACTGCTGGCCCTGTTTTGGTGGCATCGGGCAGTTCCGTGCAAAGTGCCCCAGCTACCCACAGTTGTAACACGGAAACAAATTGGGGCGTACCCCCGGCTGCTGCACCCAGACCTTCTGCTCGCTATGCTGAGGAACAGGAGGCCTGACCGTCCCCTGAGGCTGTGTATACTGGGGTGGCCGATACCCCCACTGCTGTTGTGGCTGGTGCTGAAAGGGGGCTCTCTGTGGGCCAGACTGGACAAGGCGAAACCGCTGTGGGGCGCTACTCGAAGATCCTGCTGCCGGTGCTTTTCTCTTTTTCTCTACCTTATGAGCCAAGTGGGCATCCTCCTGTATGATAGCCCCATTCACCAGCTCACTGAACGTGTTGAACTTGAACATTGCCAGACGATCCTGGAGCTTGCTGCTAAGCCCCTGCCTAAAGCAAGGTTGTTTCTTCTCATCAGTGTCTACATGATAACCAGCATATTGGGATAGGGTGTTGAACGTCTGGGCATACTGCATCACACTGTTGTTGCCCTGCTTTAGGGCCAAGAACTCAGTCAATTTTCTTCTAATTACCCCTACTGGAACATGATGTGCCCTGAAGGCTTCTTTGAACTCTGCCCACGTGAATTGAGTGCCAGCAGGAAACATAGCCACGCGGTTGTCCCACCACGTACGTGCGGGACCTCGGAGCTGATGTGCCGCAAAGGCAGCTTTGTCCCCATCATTGTATGGGTATAACATGAATTTGGACTCGATGGTCTTAAACCAGCTGTCGGCTTCCAATGGCTCGTCCACTTTGTGAAAGAGCGGCGGCTGGGTCCCCAGGAACTCTTGGTACCCAGGAACAGGCGGTGGGTGGTGTCCTGGCCGTGGCGCTGCCCCCAGCTCCACGAGCTGACGAAGGAGTGCCGTCTGCTCGTCGCGCCCAGTCAGCATGGCCGTAATGGCCTGAGCCAAATCCGGAGGGTTCGGTGGTCCCCCATTCTGCATTCCGCCATGGTTGGATTAGTCCCATAGTTTTGATTACAAAACAATCAACCATGGAAGAATGCAGGAAGCATAAATTAAATCAAAAAGCCAGAAATTTTTGCAACTAAATCCGGACCATACGGATTCTAATCCGGAATATCCGGACACCCTCACCCGGACTATCCGGACCTATGTCCGGAGTATCCGGATACATCACAAGGCTGGAAGTTCTGCATAACCCCATCCGGAATATCCAGACTACCATCCGGAATGTCCGGACACAACACCCGGACTATCCGGACCTTTGTCCGGAGTATCCGGATACCCCCGTGGTGTTTCACTTCGTTCCTGAAGCGTCCCCTCACAAGAGAGAACTTAAATGTGATACAAACATCAGTCCCAAGAGGCTGATGCCACATTTATTACATCAGATGGTTCACTACCGTACAAACCTCCGAGGAGGACACTCGATACAGATGATAATAATAAGTAACCAAGCTACAACATAACACCAGAGCGCGACCCACATGGTATCTAGCTCGGGCTCAGAGTACTGCGTCAACGAAATCATCTCGAATAGGGCCGGTTCCACAGGCAAGGTTGGGTGTAGAATGATAGCCCTACTCGGCGTCGTCTGGTACGAAGTCTGGGTCTTCTTCTGTAAAAAGTAAGAATGGGGTGAGTACAAACGTACTCAGCAAGTCCAATCACACCCACGGAAGGGGTTATATCAGATTAACATGCTCAGGTAAAACAAGGATAAGGTTACGGTTTAATTTGCGGAAAGCTAAATTTTATGCAGGGGTTCGTTTAGCCGAAAACATTTCAGAAACCAGTTTTTATATTGAGTAACACGGAGTTCAAGTTTTAAACTGCTACCGGACTCCTCATCCGCCGTAGCACACGGCACAACTGCCGGACTCTTTTCCAAAACAACTCACGCCAACCCATCCATTCCCAGATGAAACACTAGTTGTGAGACCACACCGTAACTCGCCCAGTACCGTGGGCACGGACTATTCGAATAGGTTTCAACTCTGCAGAGGTGTGCAACTTTACCCACAAGTGGGGTACCACAACACGATCACCTTAGTGTCGGTGCAGATCCCAACAAAGCCTTTACCCACCTTAACTAGACCTGACTAGCCACCACGAGATCCACCAAGGGGCCATTGACCTATCTCTGAGGTTTAACCGGGGCCTAAGTCACACAGAACATATCCCTTCTCCTTGGTCACTCGTTGCTCTCAGCTCTCCTGATGGCTATCAGACTAACTAGTGGGGTTTATGCTAAGCCGTTGCCCATACAACGGTCGAGTGGTTTGCACGAAAGTGGAGTTAGGTGAGATGTAACACCAACTCGGACCTTAGGGGTGACAAGATGGATATCTCCCTCCTTTGGTCTGCCACACAGGCACAAGCACACCAATGGCAAATCACACAGAAATGCCATCCATCCCGTCTAGACTCATCTTTCGAAAATCCACTTTTATCCCTTCCCACACACACACATATTTTCTTTATAAAACAAGTTGAAATGTGTATAAGGTCCTAAGCGTCCTAGTATCGATTAATGTCCAAGCAAAATCAGACATTAATCCAGGTGGTCAAGGAATGGTTATCACAAATCAAGGGGTGGCTATCCAACCGTGTTTTCATGCAAGCAAAACATATGCAATTTTGTAAAACAGACCAATAGGTTGTGTTTATAAAAACTAGGACAAAACATGCATCAAAGGATGGGATTGAACTTGTCGTCTTCGTAGCCTTCGGGGAGGTCCTGTCCTTCGGGCTCGGGGCCACGAAATTGGTCCTCATTCACCGGCTCGCAGTACTGCTCATCAACGGGCTCTCCTTCATTCACACCGTGATCTACGACGCATACAAACAAACACACAATCAAGAAAAAGGAATAAGAGTTTTATCGTTGAGCTCGAATCGGAAATAATTAAGATACGGAGTTCGGAGTAATATTTTTGGGTGGATTCCTAATGGTATGGTCACAACTATGTTATGAGAGGCGTGGTAAAGTTTTAGGTCGATCCGAGGTCGTTTGGCGCATGAAATGATAGGTTAATCAAAGGTTTAGGGGTTAAATAATGGTCCAGGGACCTGTTTGTAATTATATTTTAGAAAGCAGGGGCTTGGTTTGTATTTTACAAACTACTTGGGTCATTCTAAAAGGGTCAGGGGCTTATTTATAAATGTTTTCATAAGGTGGGAGGGTCTGTTTTGAAATATGATAAAAGAAGGGGTTTCTTTTGCAAAATGGTCAAAAGGAGGAGGGACTCTTTATAGAATCGAGGAAAGGGGAGGGGGTTATGGGCAAAATGCCATGTCTTCTTCCTCCCCACGCGCTGGGAAACAGGGGAGGCGACCATGGGTCGTCGTCGGCGCCGATTCCGGCGGCCAGGAGCTCGGGGGTGGCTTCGGAGTGAGGGGAAAAGGAGAGAGGAGCCCGCGAGGTCGATCCCCGGCCGCAGCTCGGGCGGAGGCGGCTCGGGTCGGCTTGGCCGCGATGGCGTGCGGCAGCGGGCGGCGGCGGCTTTGGGCCGTCAATTCAGGGGCGTGGTGGCGGTCTTGGAGGTGGGGGAAAGCACCAGGGAGCCTCGGGAGTGTCATCCCCTACCTCGATTCGGGCCGAGGGGCAGTGGAGAGGGGAGCTCCGCGGTGGCCGGCGGCGGCAATGGCGAGCGGTTGCGCTGCAAACTAGAAGAGGAGGGCTGGAGGTGGCGGAGGTGGTAGTGGGGTGGAGGAGTGGCGCTGGGGCCCCTTTTAAAGGCGAGCCAAGGCGGTGGAGGTTTGGCGGGACGAGGGCGGAGGCCGGCGAGCGGTGCGGCCGAGTTAATGGTGTGGCGACGCAGCGCCGCTAGCGGCGAGGCGGGATGGGACGCGTCGGGCAGGCTACGAGCGGCGCAGGCGGTGCTGTGCGGGCATCAACGGCGAGCGGTGGCGAGGCGAGCGCTGGCGACGTGATGCCTCGGGCAGGCGGCGCTGTGCGGGCGTCAACGGCGGCAGTGGGTGGTGTGTGCGTGTGCGCGGGCACCGCGGCGTGAGCAGCGTGCGCGTGTGCGTGTGCCGCGTCGGTGCGCGCGGCGCGGTGCCGGGGCAGAGCGCCAGCGGCGGTCTTGGTGCGGCGGGTGCGTGCGGCCAGGCGACGCCGAGCTGGTGCGAGTGCGGCCGAGCAGCGTGGGCATGCGCACGCGGGGGCAAGGGAGCAGGGGGGTGTGTGCGTGTGAGCAGGCGGCCGGCTGCGCGTTCGCGTGGGCCGGGTGCGGCGGCGGCCGAGCGGAGCGAGCGCGCGTGCGGAAGGCGAGCAGGGGTCGAGGCGTGCGGAGCAGAGCGGGCCGGGAGCGGGAAGGGGTGGCGCGGTCGAGCCGCGCGGCAGAGGAGAAGGGAAGGAGAGAGGAAGGGAGGAGAAATAAAATGGGAAAAGAAAAAAAAGAAAAAAGAAGAAAAAGAAGGGGAGAGATGGAAGAGGAAAGAGAGAGGGAGAGAGATTTATGCCGGAATCGCGGCGCGCGGTTGGCCACGCGCGGCGCCGGTCACGCGTGCGCGGTCGGGTGCGTGCGCGGGTCAAGGGTGAACAGGGTGGTGGATACGGGTGTCGGGGTCGGGTCTTTCGAGGATCGGGAGATCGGGCAGAAAAAGGTTTGAGCTCAACGACATGAAACACTGGGTGTATATCCGACATTTCCTCTGGTAGCTCCAGACGGTATGCTACTGCTCCTACTCTCTTCAGAACTTGAAATGGTCTAATGTATCGAGGGGCCAATTTCCCTTGTACCTGGAATCTTCGGGTTCCTCGAATGGGTGACACCTTGAGGTATACGAAATCTCTTGGGTTGAAACTTATTTCCCGTCTTTTCTTGTCGGCGTAGCTCTTCTGTCGGGATTGGGCTGCTTTTAGCTTTTCTCTAATCTCGGCAACTCTTTCTTCTGCTTCTTTTATGAGTGCGGGCCCGACTAGGGCACGTTCTCCAACTTCTGACCACATCAGCGGCGTTCTGCACTTCCTTCCATAGAGGGCTTCGAACGGTGACATCCCTAAATTTGCTTGGTACCCGTTGTTGTATGAGAATTCGTCATAGGGTAAACTCTGCTCCCAATCTTTGCCATAAGTGAGGACACATTCTCTCAGTATATCTTCCATAATCTGGTTTACCCTTTCTGTCTGGCCATCTGTCTGCGGGTGATAAGCGGAGCTAAAATCTAACTTGGTGCCCATGGCTTTATGCAGACTTTTCCAAAATCTAGAGGTGAACTGGGTCCCTCTATCGGAAACAATTCGGCTGGGCACACCATGCAACTTCACTACGTTTTCCACATAGAGCTTGGCTAGCTTCTCTCCGCCGTAGTTGGTCCGTACGGGTATGAAGTGAGCCGCTTTAGTGAGTCGGTCCACTATTACCCATATGGAGTCATGTCCTTTCTGGGTTCTGGGCAAGCCCACCACAAAGTCCATTCCTATTTCATCCCATTTCCACACCGGGATGGGTAGGGGTTACAACAATCCTGCTGGCTTTTGGTGTTCAGCTTTGACCCTTTGGCAAGTATCACAGCGGGCGACAAATCGTGCAATATCCGTCTTCATTCCATCCCACCAATATTTTTGTCTTAGGTCCATGTACATTTTGGTGGACCCTGGGTGGATGGAGTAGGCCGTGTTATGGGCTTCGTCCATGATTATCTGCCTGAAGTCTCCCTTCTGGGGCACACAAATCCTATCTTTATACCATAACGTCCCCCTTATTATCCACTCTAAAGTCCTGGTGCCTTATTTTCTCCGGTCTGCCTCTGTATCTCCATCAGCCTCTTGTCTGATCTTTGTGCCTTTCTGATTCTGTCCTCTAGTGTGGATTGGATATTCAGCACTTGGTTGGAGCCTCAAGGGACAATGTGTACATTTAATCGTGCCATCTCCTCGCGCAGATGGTCATCCTTGGGTCCATAGGATTTCCGGCTTAGGGCATCGGCTACTATGTTTGCTTTTCCGGGGTGGTAATGGATTTCCAAATTATAGTCCTTAACCAACTCCAACCATCTTCTTTGCCTTAAATTCAAATCTAGCTGGGTGAAGATGTACTTCAGGCTCTTGTGGTCGGTATAGATCTCGCACTTATTTCCAATCAGATAATGCCTCCAAATTTTAAGAGCATGCACTACAGCTGCAAGTTCCAGATCATGGGTTGGATAGTTCTGCTCATGAGACCTGAGCTGGCGGGAAGCATATGCAACGACTTTCCCAGTCTTGCATCAGTACACAACCCAATCCTTGTCGGGATGCATCACAATAGATGACAAAATCCCGATGAATATTTGGTAGGGTCAGTACTGGAGCGGTAGTCAATCTTCGCTTCAGTTAATGAAAACTCCTTTCACATGACTCTGTCCAGGTGAATTTCTTCTCCTTCTTGAGCAGTTCTGTCATGGGTCGGGCTATCTTGGATAATCCTTCAATGAATCTCCGATAATACCCAGCTAATCCAAGAAAACTTCTGATCTCACTGACGTTGGTCGGTTGCTACCAGTTGGAGACTGCTTCGACCTTCTCGGGATCCACTGCTACTCCTTCCGCGGTTAGAATATGACCAAGGAAGGCTACTTTTTTCAGCCAGAACACACACTTGCTGAATTTGGCGTATAGCCTATGCACTCTCAGCTTTTCCAAAACTACCCTCAGGTGCTGCTCGTGCTCCTGAATGCTCTTCGAGTAAATAAGTATGTCGTCGATGAAGACTACGCCAAACTTATCTAACTCATCCATGAACACCTTGTTCATGAGGTTCATGAAATAAGCAGGTGCATTTATCAGACCAAAAGACATCACTGTGAACTCAAACTGCCCGTATCGGGTGACAAAGGCTGTCTTCGGGATATCGCTCTCCCTAATCTTGAGCTAAAAATATCCGGACCTCAGATCGATCTTGGAGAAGTACTTGGCCCCTTTTAAATGATCAAAAAGGTCGTCGATCCTGGGAAGGGGGTACTTGTTCTTGATAGTGACTTCGTTTAGTGTCCGGTAATCTACAAACAACCTCATACTTCCGTCCTTCTTCTTGACAAATAGAACCGGGGCTCCCCAAGGCGACGAACTTGGCCTGATAAAGCCGATTCGTTGTAGTTCTTCTAGTTGTTTCTTCAGTTCTGCCAATTCAGAGGCTGCCTATTCTATAGGGTCTCTTGGCTATAGGGGCAGTTCCAGGGACAAGGTCAATAACAAACTCTACATCCCTATCTGGTGGCATACAGGGAAGTTCTTCGGGGAAAACATCTGGGTACTCATTCACTACTGGGACTTCTCCCAAGGACTTGGCTTCCATGCTAAATACCATTGGGTTTGATCCACTTTCCCGGGTATGGCAGGTCACTCGTATTCCTTCTGGGTTTGTTAGGTGTACCACTTTGTCAGTACAGCCTATGAGACCATTATGTCGGCTTAACCAATCCATTCCAAGGATCACGTCTATCTCTTCTGACTTAAGTACTACTAGGTCCGCTAGAAATTCTACCCCACTTAAATTGATCCTTACCCGTAGGCAACCCAGTTGACACCTGATGTCACCTCCGGGTGTTTGGGTTAATAGGGGTGTTTTTAGTAGTACTGTAGGTATTTTATGTTTCTCCACAAAACTTGAGGATATGAATGAGTGTGATGCTCCAGAATCAAACAGTACTGTTGCGAGGGTTGAGCTGACTAGGTACTCACCGAGTACTACACCCTGAGCTCCTTGAGCTTCCTGTGCGTCGATGTGGTTGACGCAGGCTCGTCCAAACGACTACTGAGGCTGCCTCATCTGCTGACTATTGTTGTTGGTGTTGTTGTTGCCGCGGATGGGTACTCGGTTGGCACCCGTCAGAACTGGCTTTGGTCCGTTCACTGTGTTGGAAAAGGCTGACGTAGCCGGCTTGTTTTTGGCATAGGGGCAGTCGGCGATGAAGTGCCCCGTCTCACGACAGTTGAAGCAGGCCCTCACATTGCTGTTGTTGGTGGTGACCTGGCTTGCGTTACTCTGCGGGGCCCTCATGGTGTTCTGGCTTCTGGGCTGGGTGTTAGGGATCCTTGGTCCTGTCACTTGAGACTGAGTTCTGTACTACATTGGGGCTTGGGACCTTGGTGCATTGTAGCTGAAGCTTCTGGGATTCTGGAAACGATCCTGCTGGTGAGACTTGCTCTCCAGGAACTTGCGCTTGTTATCTTTCCTTTCATCAATCTTAGCCTTCTCAGTGAGGATTGCCTTGTTCATCAAGGTGTTGAAATCCGGATAGATCTGAGGGGTGAGTAGGGTTCTGAGTTCTGGGTTTAGTCCCTTCTTGAACATATCTTGCTTCTTCTCGTCGTCGTTCACCTCTTCTGGTGCATAGCGGGCCAGCTCCATAAACTGGTGAGTATACTCTTCCACCGACATACTCCCCTGCTGAAGTGCGCGGAATTCATCTGCCTTGCGCTTCATGGTGGCCGAGGGGATGTGATAACGGCGGAACTCGTTCACGAATTCATTCCAAGTAATGGTGGAGGCATCTTTGGCAGCAGCGCAGTAATTCTCCCACCAGGCTAAGGCAGACCCGGTGAGTTGATGTGCTGCCAGCAGAACTTTATCTCGATCCTGGCACTCGAATGGCTCAAGCTTCCTCTAGATCACACGCAGCCAGTCATCTGCATCCAAAGGGTTGCTGGATCCAGCAAATGTGGGCGGCTTGGTCCTCAGGAAAGCTATCAGCTTGTCATTCATGGTTTGTCCTCGTGGCTGCCTATTGACAAGGGCATTGGCCAGTGTTTCTAGGATGAGGGTCTGATTGTGGATTATTTGTGCCAGGTCCCCGAGGGGTGGTGGTGGTGGCAGTGGCACTTCTTGATTTTCTCCTTGGTTCTGGCTCACTTCTTGTTCATCCTGAGGAGGGCTCTGTCCATTCGGCTGCACTCCCACATCAGCGACTGGAGGGTTCCGAATGCGGGAGGCCCTCGTAACGCTTTGGGAAGCCATCTGTAAATTGGGTAGAGTTTTTGTGAGATTTAGGTTTAAGTGATGTTTAAGTTATTTAAATCGTATTTTTGAAAAGGCGGTATCTACCTTCTGCCGATAAGCATACAACTAACAAGCACACAACATATCAAACAACAAGCACAAACAACTTTATTACTGCAAGAGAGGTACAACACGGGGCAAGGCCAAACGCGTACTACACGTCCGGGTACACAACTTCAAAAGAAAGGGGGGGCACAGATCTTCTTCGGACCACACGGCTTCATCCCTTGACGGTCGCTAGCACTTCAGGCAAACTCATCGGCTTGAGTGGGTTCTTCCCTCGGAAGAGAACTCACGTCTTCTAGGGGAATGAGCGGTCCTTGCTCGCCGTCCTCTAGATCTCCGTTTTCTCGGGGTTGCGTAGTGGCTTCTCTTGCGGCGGCCGTAGACCTTCCAGGGTTCTCGGGTGGGGCTTGTGGGTTTCCAAAGAGTGGTCCCCATCCTATGACGGGCGTTCCGAGTAGAACATGGTCTTCTCCTATTGCCGGGACTGGGGTTCCACTTCTAGCCCATTCCTGCATACGCCGGTCCCGGGCTTGCCTGAGGCTCTCCTGAGCAACTGCTTCACTGCTGACCGCGGCTGCGGTTCTTGCCTCGGCTTGGACTGCTCGGATCTGTTGCAGTCTTACCACGAGTTCTACTTGCTTGGCTCGATGGGTCTATTCCCTCAGCAAGTTGGCTTGCTCGTCAAAGAGCTGATCCAAGGAGGCTAGGTAGGTAGCCACTTGGTACAGGAGGCCTTCTTCATGGCGGCGCCGTTCCAGGCTTCTCATTCGAGCTTCCCAAACTGGGGTTCTGATGGCCGGCGGGAAGAACCTCATTGGTGTGGGAGCGAGGTGTCTTTCGAAAATCCAGCACAGGTAACGGAGTGCTTTCCTGACGGCTAAAGGATAGGTGTCCTGGTGCCTAAACCCTGTAGCAGTCACCCGCCATGGCTGGATGTCGGGGTAGCGGTCACTTCTGGTGATGACTAGGATTACCCTGCAGCGGAGAGTGCCATGATGCTCGTACTCTCTACTGTAGTACCTTGGGCGTTCCGTGACACCAAGGCTTTCCAGGGCATTGATCAAGAGGCTGGGGAAGCCAGGTGCAGCTTGGCAGTCGCCCTGGGTCCATCCTTCCTTAGCCATCTGAAAACAAAGATAGGGTGAGGAACTTGCACAAATATTTGAGGTACACAAAGGGAGTAGATGATATTTATTATTGCAACATGGTGGGATACATACTTTATGGGTACACGATTATTAGAGCAGAGGTCCTAGCTTAAGGGCTACTCCTATCATGGGGACTCCTCCTCGATCCTAAGAGGGCGCTTCTTCAGTGGAAGATACTGATCCATCGCGTCATCTTCGGTCTGAGTACCTTTATCCCAGTGGGTTTCTTCGAGTTCTTCCTCCTCAGTCTGAGTGCCTATGTCCCAATGGGTTTCTTCGGGTTCTTCTTCTTCTTCCTCTATCCACCCACCTATTCCTCTGCGAGCCTCGTATTCTTGCATTCGAGCTTGGAGAGCGGCTAGGGAATTTTTGGCACGTGCGGTCCTTGTCCGTTGTTCTTCCAGTTCTGCTTCACATTCTTGCATTTGGACTTGGAGAGCAGCTAGGGAATACTCGGCGTGTACGGCTCTTGTCCGTTGTTCATCCAGCTCTTGGGTTGCCCTCTCTGCTCTGTGGACTTGTTGCTTCAGTTGTGCCGCTTGTTCGCGGTAGAGCTCATCCAGGCCGGTGAGGTAGATGGATAGATGGGAGACCGTGTCTTCTAGGTCTTCTTCTTCCCTTCCTAGTCCTCTCATCCGGGTAATCCATGTGCGTCCTCTTCCTTCAGCCGGCGGGAAAAATCCCATTGGAGTCCGCTGGAGGTGATGCCTGTAGATCGCGCGTAGACGTCGCACGGCTTTACGGGCGGCTTTTCGATAGGTGTCCGGGAAGCGAAAACCAGTGGTGGAGATGAACCAAGGGTCCACATCTGGGTAGCGGGTGCTCCTTGCCACGAAGATCATCAGGTCGCACCGAAGAGTGCCCTTGGAGTCGTACTCCCGGTAGAGAAACTCTAGTGGGTCCACAACTCCGATGCGTTCCAGGCTGAGTATCAACAACTTAGGAAGGCCGGGCTCTGCGTGACAGATTCCGCCGATCCATCCATTGTCAGCCATCTGGAACAGAGCAAGAACTAGTGGTGAGTGTTTGTGTGAAGAAAGGGTTAAGGAACAAATAATCCTAGTGTGAAAGGGCCTAAAATAGGGTTTCGCTCCTAGGGTCACGTCCTACGGCCAACCTACGGCTCTGATACCACCTGAAGCGTCCCCTCACAAGAGAGAACTTAAATGTGATACAAACATCAGTCCCAGGAGGCTGATGCCACATTTATTACATCAGATGGTTCACTAACGTACAAACCTCCGAGGAGGACACTCGATACAGATGATAATAATAAGTAACCAAGCTACGACATAACACCAGAGCGCGACCCACATGGGATCTAGCTCGGGCTCAGAGTACTGCGTCAGCGAAATCATCTCGAACAGGGTCAGTTCCACAGGCAAGGTTGGGTGTAGAACGATAGCCCTACTTGGCGTCGTCTGGTACGAAGTCTGGGTCTTCTTCTGTAAAAAGTAAGAATGGGGTGAGTACAAACGTACTCAGCAAGTCTAATCACACCCACGGAAGGGGTTATATCAGATTAACATGCTCGGGTAAAACAAGGATAAGGTTACGGTTTAATTTGCGGAAAGCTAAATTTTATGCAGGGGTTCGTTTAGCCGAAAACATTTCAGAAACCAGTTTTTATATTGAGTAACACGGAGTTCAAGTTTTAAACTGCTACCGAACTCCTCATCCGCCATAGCACACGGCACAACTGCCGGACTCTTTTCCAAAACAACTCACGCCAACCCATCCATTCCCAGATGAAACACTAGTTGTGAGACCACACCGTAACTCGCCCAGTACCGTGGGCACGGACTATTCGAATAGGTTTCAACTCTGCAGAGGTGTGCAACTTTACCCACAAGTGGGGTACCACAACACGATCACCTTAGTGTCGGTGCAGATCCCAACAAAGCCTTTACCCACCTTAACTAGACCTGACTAGCCACCACGGGATCCACCAAGGGGCCATTGACCTATCTCTGAGGTTTAACCGGGGCCTAAGTCACACAGAACATATCCCTTCTCCTTGGTCACCCGTTGCTCTCAGCTCTCCTGATGGCTATCAGACTAACTAGTGGGGTTTATGCTAACCCATTGCCCATACAACGGTCGAGTGGTTTGCACGAAAGTGGAGTTAGGTGAGATGTAACACCAACTCGGTCCTTAGGGGTGACAAGATGGATATCTCCCTCCTTTGCTCTGTCACACAGGCACAAGCACACCAACAGCAAATCACACAGAAATGTCATCCATCTCGTCTAGACTCATCTTTCGAAAATCCACTTTTATCCCTTCCCACACACACACATATTTTCTTTATAAAACAAGTTGAAATGTGTATAAGCTCCTAAGCATCCTAGTATCGATTAACGTCCAAGCAAAATCAGACATTAATCTAGGTGGTCAAGGAATGGTTATCACAAATCAAGGGGTGGCTATCCAACCGTGTTTTCATGCAAGCAAAACATATACAATTTTGTAAAACAGACCAATAGGTTGTGTTTATAAAAACTAGGACAAAACATGCATCAAAGGATGGGATTGAACTTGTCGTCTTCGTAGCCTTCGGGGAGGTCCTGTCCTTCGGGCTCGGGGCCACGAAATTGGTCCTCATTCACCGGCTCACAGTACTGCTCATCAACGGGCTCTCCTTCATTCACACCGTGATCTACAACGCATACAAACAAACACACAATCAAGAAAAAGGAATAAGAGTTTTATCGTTGAGCTCGAATCGGAAATAATTAAGATACGGAGTTTGGAGTAATATTGTTGGGTGGATTCCTAATGGCATGGTCACAACTATGTTATGAGAGGCGTGGTAAAGTTTTAGGTCGATCCGAGGTCGTTTGGTGCATGAAATGATAGGTTAATCAAAGGTTTAGGGGTTAAATAATGGTCCAGGGACCTGTTTGTAATTATATTTTAGAAAGCAGGGGCTTGGTTTGTATTTTACAAACTACTTGGGTCATTCTAAAAGGGTCAGGGGCTTATTTATAAATGTTTTCATAAGGAAGGAGGGTTGTTTTGAAATATGATAAAAGAAGGGGTTTCTTTTGCAAAATGGTCAAAAGGAGGAGGGACTCTTTATTGAATCGAGGAAAGGGGAGGGGGTTATGGGCAAAATGCCCTGTCTTCTTCCTCCCCACGTGCTGGGAAACAGGGGAGGCGGCCATAGGTCGTCGTCGGCGCCGATTCCGGCGGCCAGGGGCTCGGGGGTGGCTTCGGAGTGAGGGGAAAAGGAGAGGGGAGCCCGCGAGGTCGATCCCCGGCCGCAGCTCGGGCGGAGGCGGCTCGGGTCGGCTTGGCCGCGACGGCGTGCGGCAGCGGGCGGCTGCGGCTTTGGGCCGGCGATTCAGGGGCGTGGTGGTGGTCATGGAGGTGGGGGAAAGCACTGGGGAGCCTCGGGAATGTCATCCCCTACCTCGATTCGGGCCGAGGGGCAGTGGAGAGGGGAGCTCCGCGGTGGCCGGCGGCGGCAATGGCGAGCGGCGGCGCTGCAAGCAAGAAGAGGAGGGCTGGAGGTGGCGGAGGTGGTAGTGGGGTGGAGGAGCGGCGCTGGGGGCCCTTTTAAAGGCGAGCCAATGCGGTGGAGGTTTGGCGGGACGCGGGCGGAGGCCGGCGAGCGGTGCGGCCGAGTTAATGGTGTGGCGACGCGGCGGCGCTAGCGGCGAGGCGAGATGGGACGCGTCGGGCAGGCGGTGCTGTGCGGGTGTCAACGGCGGCAGTGGGCGGTGAGTGCGTGTGCGCGGGCACCGCGGCGTGAGCAGCGCGCGCATGTGCGTTTGCCGCGTCGGTGCGGGTGGCGCGGGGCCGGGGCAGAGCGCCAGCGGCGGTCTTGGCGCGGCGGGTGCGCACGGCCAGGCGACGCCGAGCTGGTGCGCGTGCGGCCGAGCAGCGTGGGCGTGCGTGCGGGGGGGCAAGGGAGCAGGGGGGTGTGCGTGTGAGCAGGCGGCCGGCTGCGCGTTCGCGTGGGCCGGGTGCGACGGCGGCCGAGCGGAGCGAGCGCGCGTGCGGAAGGCGAGTAGGGGTCGAGGCGTGCGGAGCAGAGCGGGCCGGGAGCGGGAAGGGGTGGCGCGGTCGAGCCGCGCGGCAGAGGAGAAGGGAAGGAGAGAGGAAGGGAGGAGAAAGAAAATGGGAAAAGAAAAAAAAGGAAAAAAAAAAAAGGAGAGAGATTTGCGGCGGAATCGCGGCGCGCGGTCGGCCACGCGCGGCGCCGGTCACGCGTGCGCGGTCGGGTGCGTGCGCGGGTCAAGGGTGAACAGGGTGGTGGATACGGGTGTCGGGGTCGGGTCTTTCGATGATCGGGAGATCGGGCGGAAAAAGGTTTGAGCCCAACGACGAAAAACTTTTTAAACCATTTTATCGCGTGAATTATTTCGGTGGATTTTGGGATGTTACAGTTCCCACCCCCAAAATGCATGAATTTTTAAAATAATGAATGACATGATGCATAATCTCCCTACGGTAACCTCTCAGCCCAAACCAACCATCTACACGCGACTCTAATACTAACTCTATAGGGCTTAGTACGAATAACCCCACCCAATTTATTTTAAATCAGAAATTCACTGTTAACTTAAGAAATTTTAAAAAAATAGTCGTACTCGTAACACCCCCAGTGCGTTTCGGCTCTGATACCTGCTGTGACGGAACCATCAAATTAAAACTCTAATTAAGCGTAATGGCTGTCATTTGAACACATCGGGCGCATTAGATTAACGGCTTAATTTGGTGATCTTATCTCAACCTACAGCCCGATCGAAACAACACCGGTAGTCCCCCACGAAGGAGGGTGCAGATGGTACAAGCACAACATAATGCTTAAAAATACAAACACCATATGAGCACAAAACATTAGGCTTTACAATCCGAGTTCAAATATACATATAATTTACAAGAGTTGCTTAATTTACAAACTTTACACTGAATTTCGAATAGACTAGATCCTACAACTACACTAGCCTGCAAAAGCCCTGACTAACCATGATCGATCAGACCGGTTCATCCAACCGGTTGGACCGGTCGCCGCTACCCTGCCGACACCACCGGTCAGATCGGTCTGCGCAAAACAGAAAGGCTGAACACTCTGCCCTCAAGTGTACAACCCGACAATTCCCTAACCTAAGGTTCTCGCTCCTCCACCTCCAACCCTTCTGCATCCCGGCGGATGAACTTAACACAGCAGGGGCAGAAGTCAACGTCGGGGTGTCCTAAAATAATTGTGGCAACAAACCCTGAGTATACTAATACTCAGCAAGTCTTACCCGTCTATTGGGTATACTTAGCCCACATATTCTAGACATGCAAGCTTTTTGGCTAGTGGTTGGTTTTGCGAAAAAGAAGCAATTACAGGTGAGTCCTTATTTTTCTATGATTTAGCTTCAATATAAAGTAATCAATTTACTAATCCTCTATGTTTTGCAAATCTATAACAATCATGGTGAACAATTCAATAATTAGATAATATCAGCCCGCATCTCATCTCTTTTAATTCATTTCCTTGCTACGATGTGACCAAGAGATCAAGGCTCTCAAGACCGCGAGACACGGCGAATCGATCCGATTTAACCTTGCAAGGTGGACCTAACCAACACGGCGCGCAAAAGCCCCGTCGGACCCCACGCACCAACCTTTCCCCTCCCCGCCTCGAACTACAGGAACCAGCCCAACGACATATGGTCAGCCGAGCTCAACATGTGACCACCAAAAGTGTGGCAGCCCCGCCCAAATTAATCCGGCTTAAGTGCGCTAACCATCACCGAAACAGTAACTAGGGTTAACATGCACTTAAAACGGAGTAATCCGGCAGTGCTGTCGGGTAAAATCCCGATTAAACCACTTGAAACAGGATCGACAAAGCAGTCCAGAGAATGCAACATTCCACAAATTTTACAACACAGAATATGAAATTGAATTATTATTACAAACCAAGTTTAAATTTATAAAAGTATAACAGAGCTCAAGTTTGACGATAAACGAACGATAGTCTAGCGTCGAAACCAGACGTCATGATGAAGCCCGTACATGATGTCAACCGTAACCTCCGATGTACCACCTAAAAAATAAAGCCACAAGCAAGGCTGAGTATACTAATACTTAGCAAGACTTACCCGACTAAGGGTATACTTAGCCTTTTATCTAGACATGCAAGGCTTTTGGCTTGAGGGGTTTGTTTTGCCGAAAAGTAATAAAGAGTAGATCCTTAATTTCATATTTTAGCTTTCAGGTTCTAGTTCAATTAACCATTCTGGGTGAGCATCTATCCAATAGCATTCATGGTGGGAAACAATAATCTTTCATTATCCAACCAACCATATTCATCATCATCATCATCTTTCACTTCTTACTCTATGTGGCAAAAGGGTTAAGCAGTCCCAAACCGTGAGAAGCGGACGATTCGAATCGAATTTGTTAACCTGGCCAGGCAGACCTAACACACACGTAAGGGAACCAAGTCACCCACACGACTTTTCCCCTTTCTTTTCGGGTTGTGGATCAGGGTCACCCACTTCGAGTACAAGCATCCACGCCACGGTACGGTGCCGGGTCGTGAGTCTCCTTGCACCCGCATGTGGCCGCATGAGAACAACGTTCAAAGAGGGTGAGGGAAAAGTCCACTCGCCGGACCGATCAGGTACTTAAGCTTACCGATTACCATATTTCTCGGCATGTGGTTAGTACGTTCAAAAGCTTAACCACCACTACCACACACTGCGGCCTTATCCATTTTCACTAAACAGACGGGGTATCACAAGTACCACAACCCCGCCCGTGAGCCTTATAGTTGCAGTATGTAGTAGACATTCAACTCCTATAGTTCTCGCGAGTGACAGGAAATCACTCGACTTCTACCGAATCATTAGCCTAGCCAACTAGTGACCTACACATACTAGTGTTCAAGCATAGGTACCTAGGATCATGCAACTAAGGTTCCAGTCAACTCCTGTAAACTTAAATGCACAAGTAGATAGAAACAATAATAAGTTACATAAATTTAACATAGATAGGACATGCTCCGGGGCTTGCCTGGAATTAACACTAGGTCAGTGTTAGTCAGAGAACAACTGCTCGGCGAACATCTTCCTTCGGTCGTGTACATCGGGATCCATCCGTCCATCTTCTGGATGTGTCCACCATTCACCGTCTTCTGGCTCGGTTCCAACATCACATCCTTCATGCAGTACATCTATCGTACCTAAATGAAATACAGCAATGCATATGTATGAATGCACAGTTTCGAGTTGCTCAACAATGTAGATGTTATTATTTTTCCTTCACGATAAAGTTGTAGTCCAACATGATGTGAGTTTGGATGTGAACTTCTTAATTAACATTTCCTGGGCAGTCATTTATAGAGTAGTTATTTAACACAACTTAGTTCATAAAATCAAAGTGGGGTTTTCATTATATACCAAAACATACAAAAGTTATTTCTTCTAACAAAACTAAAGATAACACGCTTTGTCCAAAACTATAATTACCCATAGGTCATGGGGTTGAAATTTTGATGCAAGGAGCAAAACTGAAGTATCAACTTACGATAAAATTTTCAGCTATTTTCATGAAGCAGATTAAACATGAATAATAAGTTAAACAACTTTTGCTGGGGTAAAGATCTATTTTTACAGGACAAAGTAGGAAGTTATTGATTCTCAAACTTGGCTTGTACGTTCATCTACCCAAACTCAAGCTCTAGTAAAACTATGAGATTTTTCTAATGAAGGAAACTAGGGTTTTTGATTTACAAAGTTTATTCATGACTAAAACAAAAGAACTAGTTATACATTACTAAAAATTCCCGAAATTTTTCTATAGCATCTAGAAACAAAGCTAAAGCTGTTGTAAAATTTTAGCTCAATAAAACTTGTATAGAACCATGTGGACTTAATTCTATTTAACACAAGCATAAACCAAGATCTAATGAAACCTATAGCTAGAGTTGTCAAAATGTCCTCAAATTTTTACATTAAACTATACTTCTAGGGTGTAGCACACTGTACAAAAACTAGCCTTAGTTCATGACTACAACAGGAGATACATTTGTGTGCTATTTAATCTAATCTTTATCCTAGATTAAAATAGAAGCATCTAGGCCCCTGGATTTCTGTTTCTTCTCACGGGAGGTCCTTGGCGGAACTGGACAGAACAGGGGAGGGTCGGGCGGCCGTTTTCCAGCGAGGAGAGGCACCGGAGGTGGGGGCTAGGTTGGGGAAAATGGAGAGGAGTTCGAGCCGCACCTGTAGATGGTCTCGATGGGGGCTGGGGTGGCCTGTGGCGGGCTGTCCGCGGGCGCCGGCGGCCGGCGGCGGTCCTGTACCGCGGCTGCGGCATTCCGACGACGTAGGGCTGGTGGAGGTCGGGTCGGTGAGCTTCAGGGGGAGGCCGTGGAGCGATTCCCGGGCTCAGTTTGGGCGAAGGGAGGCCGGAGGGGTGAGCTCCGCGGCGGCCTAGAGAGGGGCGGCGCTAATGGCGGCGGCGGGCGGCTCTGGACGCCGGGGGAGCTCGGCTTGGCACTTGGAGCAGGGAGGGAAGTAGAGGGGGAGGGAGGAGACTCATTTGCGAAGCACATGGAAGGGAGGAGAGCCAGCAGAGGGCGCAAGCGAGCGGAGAATTGGCGCACGGCACGACTCGGCGTGTCGTCGCCGTGGCGCGTCGAGCGTCCATCCTCAGCGTGCATGCAGGGAGATGGCGCCGCGTGGAGAGACCGAGACGCTTCGGGAGAAGCCAGGGACGGGGAAGCGGCGAGGGCGCGGCGCGTGGCCGTGCCGGCGGCGAGACGGCAACGCCGTGAACGTGAAACAGAGAAAGGAGATGGTGGTGTGGCAATTTCGTAATTAAAGCAAAGTTCAAAACTCCAGTTTGTAAACTCAATTTTTCTCCTTCTACATGGACTCAAATGAAAAACTCTTGAATACCAAAGTTGTTCAAAATTTCGGGATCTACAACTTTTGATTTAGGCACTTTTTCATTTGAACACTGGTTTGAAAGATAAAAATTGAAACTTGAATGCATTTGAAATTATCGTATACGCTTCGAAAATCAACTTTTTGTCCCAGTTTTGTGTAGCAACTCGAAAAACTTTTAACACAAAAGTTGTTCGTCTTTTGAAAACCTATAACTTTGGTTTTGGGCAAAAGTTCATTTGAGCTATATTTTAGAAATTATTTTCAAAGCATATTTGTTTAAAATTCGACATATTGTTTAAAACCTCGAATACTATAGTTCATTTGACCTGTCATTTTATGTGCAAAATTTCATATACACAAAAACACACTTATATTATTTCCCAAAAGAAAAGTTTAACTTGAATTGCTCTTGCTTATTAAGCATGATTATGTGTTTAATATTTCTTGCTTAGTATTTTAAAATCTGGGATGTCACAGCCTACCCCCCTTAAAAAGAATCTCGTCCCGAGATTCCGAACGAAAGATTCTCGAGGGAAGGGGAATAGACTAACCATCAAAGTCAGTAGGACAAAGTCACAATAGAGAAGGTTGATGTTAACGATATAATGCTTTGCAGATAAGAATGGAGAACGTAGAGAAAGTTTAAGAAGCAAGGTATAGGAAACACGATATCTCCTACAATTTTGTCCGATTAGTGACTTGTCCAACTTTGCATGTTTTATGCCCTCTTGTTCCAACGGTAATGGCATAGATTGCTTGAGCATCTGGGCAGATTAAACGGAGTCCCTTGTCTACCACCTCTTGGAGTCTTCCCATGTTCATATCCATTACTAGTTCCTTCGAAGATAATCCTCTTCGCACCTTGCGCATGCCGAGTAATAGAACCTGATGTTGATTGTCCACAGAAGGCTCTCATTTTTGTTGTAGCATTGCCAGTCACTACTAATAACACCACTACCGAGCATATCTCTAACCAGAATTTCTCGGGTAGTATAGAGAAATAATGTATGGACTAGCATTATGAAAAGATGGATAGCAAAGAGGTGATCCAAAAACAAGGTATGGTATACGAGTGATAAAGATTAATCTTGCCACTGTGTGAACTAATCAATTGTTTTTCCACACTAAAAAGCTCTAGGGCTTCAGTTTTTGCAGCAAGAGTCTGTGGATAATGTATGGGATCACAATCACCATCAAAGTCGGCTGAAAAGGACCGATGGACTATTCTAGTACTAACATATAGCAGGATTTTGCAGAGAAGAGAGGAGCTAAGTCCTGGAAGAATCAATTTCTCAATCTGGTGGTGAATCTAGATAGAAAAGATATCAAGGTGAGTTTTTGCTCAAAAACATTCTTGCTCAAACTGTTGATTATATTAAACGGTATGATGCGAGATGCATATGCTCGATGACCATGAGAATGATGCACCCTTGAGATGTATGATTGCAATGCTAGTGCAATATAATGATGAAATTTTTCCCATGCGAATGAAATGGTGAATATGACATGATGCAATTGCCACGATGCTGACCCAATTTTGCATACACTCTAATACAATGATGATGATGCTCTTGACGGATGCATGTATGAGATACACAAGCATGATGCACATATGGATAAGTTGATGATGCACATAGCGCAATGCGCATACCATACCCATTTTCCCGTGACTAAAACTCGTTAGCCCTATACGCTTGAGTAAGGACCAGAGGTTAGGACACTAGTAAGGTTGCATAGAAGGAGATTGCAGTGAGTTACGCCACACATATCTAGACACCAAGCGCGCTCCTAGTAGCTCAATCATGTGGCTGCAGCGCACACGAGAGTCTAGGTTCCGTCGCGGCATCAAGGTCACGTGACTAAACACCACCACAAGATAAATCAAGAGTGGAAACCCAATAGCGCCAGCAACGACAAGATAGGAACCGAAGACAACCCACGAAGTGATACTCAAACGCGTACCCATTAGTCAGTCTACAAATTCCCGATCATGATGCAACACCATGCACTGACGCATGACATGAAATGATGTGATGCATGATTGTTGCATCAAGGACTGTATTTCAAAAGTTAATATTATCATGAATCTTTTTAATTTATCCAAAATTAACTGAGCAAGAATGAAGGTACAAGTTTTAAAATGATTGGAATCAAGGTAGCCAGCAAGATCAGACATAACACCAAGAGGAATAGAATGATTATTTATGGGGTTTTATTAACAACATCATGGCTTAGCCAGGGAGCCATGAAGGAAAAAAGGAACAATGGTTTTGATAGGAATAGATTCAAGCATTGATCAAGGGTTGGATCGATTGACAGGTTAAGATCAACGGTAAAGTTCACGCAAGACCCAAAGCTACTAACTTACAAAAGAACCTTCTCAACTCAAGATTGAACTAGCATATTACGTCGGTCGCAATACTACAACAGAAAACCTAGGAGGACATTCAGGTAAGAGCAACACATTTTAGTCAAACAACATAACAAGAAAGGCGATCAACCAAACCAACATATGCCATGATGCAAGCACGTCCTATATGTCCTCACAAAATAAAACAACTGCCAAATAGCTTTGGACTTACGGGGTTAGCGCCGGTGGCATGGCACAAATTACGTCTCTCCCTATATCTATTTAACCGAATTCTACTCGTTCTTAACCTATCGAAATTGGGGTTAGCGTACCTGCAGGAAATGAACAGCATATATAAATATATATAATATTCACGACTGGCCAGCACTCACGAACGGCCCCCATGTGTCCTACGCCGCATGGGGAACGCATATGCAGTTGCCCACATATTCACCCATACATTACCGTTCACTATAGAAACGGCAGCCATACAATTTCCGTCGTATGGCCAACGTTAACCTACGCCACTGAGATAGCGTATTCACGAGTTCCTTTACTCCCAATATAATCGACTGATGGTCGGTATATTGGCAGCAGCTCAAGTAGGCCACTGCTTGAGCACAATGTTCGGTTCGCATCACCGACGGGAAGGTCAGACTCCCTCAGCTAACTGAGTATACTTTACTCCCAATATAGTCAACCGATAGTTGGTATATTGGCAGCACCTCAAGTAAGCCACTGCTTGAGGGCAGCGTTCGGCTCGCATCACCGACGGGAAGGTCAGACTCTCTCAGCTGACTGAGGATCCTTACCTTCTTACCTTAGCGTAGGTGCGTTGTTACAGAATTTAAGGGTTGATTGTGCACAAAAGTAAGATTTGACAGGCATGTAAAGTGCTGGAAGTTAGATATAAATAAACCATAAATAGATAGCCACCTAGCAACTTCCCATAATTTCCCCTAGGGCTTTACGAACTATGCACAATCCTTAACGGACCAACGCATTTGCAAACGTGATTTTTTTTGTGGTCAAATTTTAAGAAAACAGGTTTTTAAGGTTTGTTACGCTCTCCGAAGTATGCTTTGCAGCTCTGATACCAGCTATGGCAGCCCCGCCCAAATTAATCCGGCTTAAGTACGCTAACCATCACCGAAAGAGTAACTAGGGTTAACACGCACTTAAAACGGAGTAATCCGGCAGTGCTGTCGGGTAAAATCCCGATTAAACCACTTGAAACAGGATCGACAAAGCAGTCCAGAGAATGCAACATTCCACAAATTTTACAGCACAGAGTATGAAATTGAATTATTATTACAAACCAAGTTTGAATTTATAAAAGTATAACAGAGCTCAAGTTTGACGAAAAACGAACGATAGTC
The DNA here is from genome assembly GCF_016808335.1 of Panicum virgatum. NCBI lineage: Eukaryota > Viridiplantae > Streptophyta > Magnoliopsida > Poales > Poaceae > Panicum > Panicum virgatum. The sequence continues at coordinate 51,983,835 of NC_053153.1, read as the reverse complement.
TAGCGTCGAAACCAGACGTCATGATGAAGCCCGTACATGACGTCAACCGTAACCTCCGATGTACCACCTGAAAAATAAAGCCACAAGCAAGGCTGAGTATACTAATACTCAGCAAGACTTACCCGACTAAGGGTATACTTAGCCCTTTATCTAGACATGCAAGGCTTTTGGCTTGAGGGGTTTGTTTTGCCGAAAAGCAATAAAGAGTAGATCCTTAATTTCATATTTTAGCTTTCAGGTTCTAGTTCAATTAACCATTCTAGGTGAGCAAATATCCAATAGCATACATGGTGGGAAACAATTATCTTTCATCATCCAACCAACCATATTCATCATCATCATCATCTTTCACTTCCTACTCTATGTGGCAAAAGGGTTAAGCAGTCCCAAACCGTGAGAAGCGGACGATTCGAATCGAATTTGTTAACCTGGCCAGGCAGACCTAACACACACGTATGGGAACCAAGTCACCCACACGACTTTTCCCCTTTCTTTGCGGGTTGTGGATCAGGGTCACCCACTTCGAGTATAAGGATCCACGCCACGGTACGGCACCGGGTCGTGAGCCTCCTTGCACCCGCATGTGGCCGCATGAGAACAACGTTCAAAGAGGGTGAGGGAAAAGTCCACTCGCCGGGCCGATCAGGTACTTAAGCTTACCGATTACCATATTTCTCGGCATGTGGTTAGTACGTTCAAAAGCTTAACCACCACTACCACACACTGCGGCCTTATCCATTTTCACTAAACAGACGGGGTATCACAAGTACCACAACCCCGCCCGTGAGCCTTATAGTTGCAGTATGTAGTAGACATTCAACTCCTATAGTTCTCGCGAGTGACAGGAAATCACTCGACTTCTACCGAACCATTAGCCTAGCCAACTAGCGACCTACACATACTAGTGTTCAAGCATAGGTACCCAGGATCATGCAACTAAGGTTCCAGTCAACTCCTGTAAACTTAAATGCACAAGTAGATAGAAACAATAATAAGTTACATAAATTTAAAATAGATAGGACATGCTCCGGGGCTTGCCTGGAATTAACACTAGGTCAGTGTTAGTTAGAGAACAACTGTTCGGCGAACATCTTCCTTCGGTCGTGTACATCGGGATCCATCCGTCCATCTTCTGGATGTGTCCACCATTCACCGTCTTCTGGCTCGGTTCCAACATCACATCCTTCATGCAGTACATCTATCGTACCTAAATGAAATGCAGCAATGCATATGTATGAATGCACAGTTTCGAGTTGCTCAACAATGTAGATGTTATTATTTTTCCTTCACGATAAAGTTGTGGTCCAACATGATGTGAGTTTGGATGTGAACTTCTTAATTAACATTTCCTGGGCAGTCATTTATAGAGTTGTTATTTAACACAACTTAGTTCATAAAATCAAAGTGGGGTTTTCATTATATACCAAAACATACAAAAGTTATTTCTTCTAACAAAACTAAAGATAACACGCTTTGTCCTAAACTATAATTACCCATAGATCATGGGGTTGAAATTTTGATGCAAGGAGCAAAACTTAAGTATCAACTTACAATAAAATTTTCAGCTATTTTCATGAAGCAGATTAAACATGAATAATAAGTTAAACAACTTTTGCTGGGGTAAAGATCTATTTTTACAGGACAAAGTAGGAAGTTATTGATTCTCAAACTTGTCATGCAACTTCATCTACTCAAACTCAAGCTCTAGTAAAACTATGAGATTTTTCTAATGAAGGAAACTAGGGTTTTTGATTTACAAAGTTTATTCATGACTAAAACAAAAGAACTAGTTATACATTACTGAAAATTTCCGAAATTTTTCTGTAGCATCTAGAAACAAAGTTAAAGCTGTAGTAAAAATTTCAGCTCAAGAAAACTAGTATAGAACACTGTGGATTTAATTGTATTTAACACAAGCATAAACCAAGATCTAATGAAACCTATAGCTATATTTGTCAAAATGTCCTCAACTTTTTACATTAAACTATCCATCTAGGGTGTAGCACACTGTCCAAAAACTAGCCTTAGTTCATGACTACAACACGAGATAAATTTGTGTGCTATTAAATCTAATCTTTATCCTAGATTAAAATAGAAGCATAATATTAACATATGACTGTAACAAAAGTTGTAGGTTTTGATCTAAGGATTCCAAAACATTTTAGTTTGAATTTTTCTGATTTTTATACGATTTTATATGGAATTTACAAGTTTGCTGTTTTTGAAAACAAAAGAAAAAGGAAACAAACTTTTGCATCTAGGCCCCTGGATTTCTGTTTCTTCTCACGGGAGGTCCTTGGCGGAACTGGACAGAACAGGGGAGGGTCAGGCGGCCGTTTTCCGACGAGGAGAGGCACCGGAGGTGGGGGCTAGGTTGGGGAAAATGGAGAGGAGTTCGAGCCGCACCTGTAGATGGTCTCGGTGGGGGCAGGGGTGGCCTGTGGCGGGCTGTCCGCGGGCGCCGGCGGCCGGCGGCGGTCCTGTACCGCGGCTGCGGCATTTCGACGACGTAGGGCGGTGGAGGTCGGGTCGGTGAGCTTCAGGGGGAGGCCGTGGAGCGATTCCCGGGCTCAGTTTGGGCGAAGGGAGGCCGGAGGGGTGAGCTCCGCGGCGGCCTAGAGAGGGGCGGCGCTAATGGCGGTGGCGGGCGGCTCTGGACGCCGGGGGAGCTCGGCTTGGCGCTTGGAGCAGGGATGGAAGTAGAGGGGGAGGGAGGAGACTCGTTTGCGAAGCATATGGAAGGGAGGAGAGCCAGCAGAGGGCGCAAGCGAGCGGAGAATTGGCGCACGGCACGACTCGGCGCGTCGTCGCCGTGGCGCGTCGAGCGTCCATCCTCAGCGTGCGTGCAGGGAGATGGCGCCGCGTGGAGAGACCGAGACGCTTCGGGAGAAGCCAGGGACGGGGAAGCGGCGAGGGCGCGGCGCATGGCCGTGCCGGCGGTGAGACGGCAACGCCGTGAACGTGAAACAGAGAAAGGAGATAGTGGTGGGGCAATTTCGTAATTAAAGCAAAGTTTAAAACTCCAGTTTGTAAACTCAATTTTTCTCCTTCTACATGGACTCAAATGAAAAACTCTTGAATACAAAAGTTGTTCAAAATTTCGGGATCCACAACTTTTGTTTTAGGCACTTTTTCATTTGAACACTGGTTTGAAAGATAAAAATTGAAACTTGAATGCATTTGAAATTATCGTATACGCTTCGAAAATCAACTTTTTGTCCCAGTTTTGTGTAGCAACTCGAAAAACTTTTAACACAAAAGTTGTTCGTCTTTTGAAAACCTATAACTTTGGTTTTGGGCAAAAGTTCATTTGAGCTATATTTTAGAAATTATTTTCAAAGCATATTTGTTTAAAATTCGACATATTGTTTAAAACCTCGAATACTATAGTTCATTTGACCTGTCATTTTATGTGCAAAATTTCATATACACAAAAACACACTTATATTATTTCCCAAAAGAAAAGTTTAACTTGAATTGCTCTTGCTTATTAAGCATGATTATGTGTTTAATATTTCTTGCTTAGTATTTTAAAATCTGGGATGTCACAAAAAGTAAACATATGCATCCCAATTCTCTGCGACTACTCGACTCGCCCCAGGAGTTGGGTGCGGGTTCCTGTACTTTCGAAGCAAAGCAGTACTCGGCTTACCGGTTTCGACTGCCTCCTACTCCCGGCATGCGGTTAGTACAATTCAATCCCCGATCAGCACAGCCGACAACAGAACGGTCCTTAATCAACACAGATGGAGCTACACCTTCCCCCATCCGGTCTCTCATACCATACCTTCCATCTTGAATATAATAATTCATATACTGCAATATAGAGACATCCTATATCTCGCGAGTGACAGAATTATCACTCGACTTCTATCGAGCCCTATTAAGCATAGCAGTGCTAACGACCTATTCATACTAGTATAAAGCCCAGGAAAACCTAGGGATCATGCAGCTAAAGTTTCAAACAATTCCTAAATATAATGCACAATTATTAGAGACATATATAGGTGACATAATTTTAAATAGTAGGATATGCACCGGGGCTTGCCTTCGGGTTGCTGCTGGGTACTGGGGTGAACTGGGCCTTGGGCCGGGTTCTCACGCCTCTCCTCCTGCTGGGCGTGCTCCAGCGGCTCCGGTGGCTCTGCAACCACCTCGTACACGACCTCCTCGGCTGCGGTTTCTACACGTATGCAATTGCCACGAGAAATGCATAAATGGGTTGCAACCTTAAAATAGCCAATGACTAGATGCAACTACTATTAATTTACACAAAAAACTGCACTCCCTAGCCCAAAACATTCCCCAAAAATCCGGAGTATCCGGACGAATAACCGGAGTATCCGGACTCCGAAGTCCGGAGTTTCCGGGGCTATACCCGGAGTTTCCCCGGGAGTGTCCCAAACCCGGAGTATCCGGGCTTATACCCGGAGTTTCACCCGGAGTTTTCCAAAACCCGGAGTATCTTGGCTTATACCCGGAGTCTCCGGGCCCGACAGCATTTTCGCCCCAAAAACTGAAATCTTGATTTTTGGCAAAACCAACCCACAAAATTTGACACCCTCTTGAATCCTAGTTCAAGGATGCATATAGAGATGATTGACCAAAGGAAATCACCTAGAACCTCCTAAAAAGATAGATCGGGGCGGCACAAGTTGGAGTACCTTGAACGAGATTTTCTCCGCGCGAAGAACTTAAACCGAGGGCACCCCGGGAAGGAATACGTGGGGAAGATGGCCCTCCACGCGGATTCGAAGTCTCCTTGGTCTTGGGATCGATTCGGGGTGGGGGATTTGGAGTTTGGGATTTGGGGAGAGGGAGAGCTTGTGAGGGAGAGGGAGGCCACGGTGAGGGAGTGAGAGGGAGAGGGAGAGAGTGCTGGTGAGGGTGAGAGAGAAAAAATAGAATATTTATTATCTTTGTGGGACCCAAATAATTAAATTAGGAAAATAGAAACTCCACGCCCGGAGTATCCGGGCCAATGGCCGGAGTATCCGGGTGTTACACTGGTGCCCCCTCCTGTATAAGCCCGTGTGGCCGTGGCCCCTCCAGATCTTGGCGAGGACGCGACCATCATCATCAACAAGGCTGCGCACGGTTGCGGATTCGACGGTGACCTTGAACCAGGAGCTTTGGAAGCCGAGGGTGACGAGTCGCAGCAAGCAGCCGATGGCCATGGGGAATTTGGGGATTCCCGGTCTTTGTGTTGCTCGGAGGTCGAATTGGGCCGCATAGTTGTTTGTGGGCCGATGACTGCGTGGGCGCTAGCTTCCTCCTCGTTGGATGTGCATGCAACGGCGATGCGCAGTTGGACGTCCCTCGGAGGTAGAATCCTCTACTGCAGAGGATCTGGTTCCCCGCCGCCGGGCCAAAGGGGGGTGGGGGGGTGTACCTGTGCGTCGTCGTCGCCTCGCAGCGTGACTGACTGACCGAATCAGATGTCTACACAGGCATGTCATATTCACATGCTCCCTTCCCTTTGCTTTGCTCTCCCTGATGTGTGAATGATTAACCAATTACTACTCCCAAGTCTCAACCGCCTGCCATTTCAAATTTTTTGCTCATGGTTCCTGTCCTGTTCTGCAGAGTAACTTTGCTCGGATGATCTTGTCTGACTGGGAACACCGTACGCTGAAGCTGAAAATGACACGCCGGCGGACTGACTGAGAGAATGTTGGTGGCCACGAAAACCACTAGGCCCTTGTTTAGATGCATAAAGTTTTGGATGTAAAATATTGTAGCACTTTCATTTGTATTTAGTAATTATTATCTGATCATGAGTTAACTAGGCTTAAAAGATTTATCTCGCGCAAATTATAGACAAACTGTGTAATTAGTTATTTTATTTAGCTATATTTAATACTTCATGCATGTGTTCAAAGATTTGATGTGACGGAGAATCATATAAAGTTTTGAAATTTTGAAGGCAACTAAACAAAGACTAGGAAAGCTAGTAAAAAATGCCTAGTTAATAGTTACCGTTCGAAAAACTTCGTCGTGACGGTGACAAAGCAGCTGCGCACGGAGGGATACCTGGCACGCACCACCCCCCATGAGATCAATCGGCGTGTGGCACCGCACCTGGCTGCGAAGCTCCTAATTCTCGCTGAACCTGAGACCCGGGCGTCGAGATAACGGCCCGCGAAAATGACCCGGACATCGTCGGTTTTTTTAACCTTTTTTTAATAATATTTTAAGTTTAACCCGTATTGATTTTTATTTACAGGGCGTAGCCCGTTTGGTCGCGCCAGCCCGCATGGCGCGACAGGTAGCCTCTGTCGCGCCAGTGCATGTGGCGCGACAGTGTGGCCACGCTGGCGGCCCGAGCCAGCGCTGCGCCGCGACGGCGATGACGTGGCCCTCCCTGTCGCACCACATGCACTGGCGCGACAAGACTGTCGCGCCATGCGGGCTGGCGCGATAAGGCCAATGTCCTGGGCCCGCGCCGACCTCTTCTCCCCAACCCTCTCTTTCTTTCCCTCATTCCTCCCCAACTAGAGCTGAAGGAAAGGCGACGCCGCCGGCCGCAGCCACCCCCCAGATCCCCCCCCCCCAAATCGGATTTTTTTAGGGGAAAAAGTACGGGAAATCGTTCCCCACCCTTCCCCGAAGGTATTGCCCCTAATATCTCATCGTTTAACCATGTGCATTAGTAGTTATTGGTGGTTTTTTTATTAGGGTTAGGTTCCTGATATGAGAAATGGTAGTGTTGTTGATAGTTTTCTCATGATTAGGATTTTAGATGATACTTAGATGGTATTCTGCTCAAGATTTGGACGTGAGGTAGTACGTGCATGCATCGATTAATATGATTTCTAGGATTGAGTGGTGGGGATGTTAATATGAGTTACATGTAATTTTATTCCATAGTTTTAGGAATGTACATATTATATTTTGAGCGCTGGTATATTGTGCTTAATTAGTATATACTTTGTTTCCATAATTATTTTATTTTTGTTTCCATAAGTATTTTTTTATTTCACATGGCAATTGAATTTATGTATCTGTAGTGCACATGGCAATGAGCGATGCCCGGTACAAACTGCTTGGTGGTGGACAGTACCCATCCGAGTGTGATGAGGATGCCCCAGTCCCTCCTGCCCTTCCAGTTCCATTCTGTTGTTGTGAACCGGACAATCAGTTGGCAGAGGTGAAGCAATCGAGGCATCCCAAGACGGCCGGTAGTGCATTCTACATATGCAAGTGGAATGATTCATTGAATCCTTGCCACTGCTTTTTCTTTCAGTGGATCGATGGTATGGATAAGTTCGATCCTAGAATTCGGCTGTTCCCTTATTATCGGTCAGAGTCGTGGGCGTACAATGAGTTTAGACGATGGGTCCCTCCCCCACCAAATCCACCACCTATGACAGAGGAAGAGAAGCAAGAAGCTGCTATATATCGTGTGAACAATCCTCCCAAATGTCATTGCGGTGTTCGTGCCAAACTTCAAAGGCCTAATATTGGTGTCCCTCCAAAGTTCACTCCCTTTTTTAGATGCTCGCTAAAGACTAGAGTAAGTGTCATGTAGTGTAGCATTGATTCTTTAATTTTGCAGGAATAGATGCTCGCTAATGTTATGTGTCATGCAGGATGGATGGCCGGCATGTGACTTCAATGAGTATATTTATGGTCATAGATCTCATTGGCCGACAGAAGAGGAAGTGCGAGAATTTAAGAGTGGGAAGAAGCCATGGCCATGTACAACTACTCCTAGTCTTCGATGCAAGTGTGGTATTCTGGCCACAAAAGGCGTAGTTCCTTCTGAGCTTGGCTACGGATATTACTGTGGCAATAGCTACGGAGAGTATCGGGTTCATATATTAACCACAAAGTTGAAACTCCTTATGATTCTGTCATTGTGCTAATATTTGGTATATTAACATTTCTGAATGTTTGGCTCTCAATAATTTTTCAGGAGGGAAGGACATGTGATTGGGAGTGGTTCGAAGGCCGGTATGAGCTAATGTTGCAATTGGGCAGAACAAAAGAGCCTTGGAAATCTCGAGACACTTTAAATAGAAAATTGAAGATAAGGAAGGATTACCAAGTTACTTTGCCCCTTGAGTCATTTCTGTCAGGGCCTGTACTCCAAGACCTACGGCGTGAGTATGGAAAGAAGGCAGCAGAAAAGATGCATTGTTTATTGGAGGAGGAACCGAAGCAAGTACCCACGGCCCCTCACAAATAGGGAGCTTTTGGCAAATTATGAGAAGAATGAGAAGGATGAGGAGATGGAGAGGCAGAGGTTAAGGGAGGAAAGAGCAAAGAAAGGTTTTACTGTTGATCCGGAAGCTAAATACCCAAAGGGTTCATGGGAAGAATATTTTCAGAAATTGGAGGCTAACAAGAGGATGGAAGAAATAGAAAAGATGGAGGATTTAGCTCAGGAGGCTCAGATGGAGGCAATGCAGGCCCTAGTTGCCGATCTGCCACACAAGGTGCCCAACATTGAGAAGGATGTGTCATCCGCGAGCACGGAGGTTTTTGGTGTTAGAGCTACTCAAATGGAGGAAATGAAGGCACTTGTAAGAGACTTACCTGCCTAGGATCACCCGTCTGATAGAAAAGGAAAAGTAGTGGACACACCTGTAGTCGATAACCAAGGGAACAGTGCAGTGCAGGACAAAAGGAAGAGTGCTTCTGAGCATGACCACATTCCTGATGATGGAGATGATGACGAGTGGTGGTCAATGAATGCAGATGAAGTAGAAGTCATAGTGTCCCAAATTGAGATAAGAAAGGGGAAAGTTGTAGTCCAAGATGATGAAGATGATGATGATGATGGTTGGTGAGAGCTTTTTGATTGAAGGCGACTCTGATTATCTTGTTTTATTTATAATTGTATGGACTCTATATATGATTGGACTATGTGTGTGACGGACTTTTTTTATTGATGGACTATTTATGTGCTTTACCTATTCATGTGGTTGTCGTATGTGTATGAGACTTTATTTGTAGTTTCGAACATTGTATGGTTATGAAATTAGGAATTTATTTAGTTTGTATCGTGTGCAATTTAATGATGGGTCATCTCCATTATTGAACAACTGTTTTAGATTACAATCGCAACTGCAGATGCAAAAATTTTTGTGGCATGACCCGCGTGTAAACTTAACAATTGTGCACTGTGATCTTATAAATATTTTTTTTGAAAATGAATGCCAAAGCACGTTGAATTTGAAAGTGAAAATATTTTAGATCTTTTGAATATTGAGTACTTCTTTTAAGTATATCTTCTGTTCATCTTTGAAAAAATATGCAAGAGAATTAGAAAATAGCATTGAATTGTGTTAGCTGTGTATGAAAGTTATAGATTTCAAAATTTGGAGCAACATTTGTTCAAGACTGCTCTATTGCGAATTTGTTGGTTTTGAAGTTTTGAGCGACGTCCATGCTCAATGTTTTTTAATTAGAATATGTTTCGGTGTCCGAATCATAGGTGCAACAGATGTCGATAAGCATTTATGCGAACAAATTACAAAAATACTTTGAATTTGAAATCTTTTTTTAAATAGCATGCAGCGAGAGGGAGCAGCAAGGCAGAGCAGCAAGGTAGTTAGCTGGCCGAATTCTGTGCTTGTTGCGCCACTCCGGGTGGCGCTACAAAGCTACTCTGTCGCGACATTGGGAGTGGCACGACCAAAGGGAGCTGCCACGCCACAAAGTGAAAAATGCAGTCCTTACTGGGCTTGGGCACACAATGGCGCGACAGCGGGCATCTGTCGCGCCAGTGGTGTTGGTGCGACAAGCCTACTCTGTCTGCACAACGACTGCGTGCACTGGTGACACACGGCGAAGATTAGAAACTTCGCCGTGCGCCGCGGGCCCTGGGCACACGGCGAAGGGGAGAGATTTGGCGTGAGCCTAGATTTTGACACACGGCGGAGTCCTGGTTGGGGCCCAGGTTTAAAATAAAAATAAATTCAAAGTGATGGCACTCGGCACCCAGATTTGCCGAGTGTTTTGGCCAAAACACTCGGCAAAGAGCCTGCTTGCCTAAAACACTCGGCAAAACTGTCTAAAATTCAATTTTATTTTTGTTTTTAGTTTCAGCTCCTGCAAATCAAACACCTCACATATCACACATATCGCTCAAATATCACATATATCACACAAATGTCTCAAATATCACATATATCACCAAACAAGTCCACATATCATACATATAGTACACAGATATCATCACAAGTCCACAAATCAAACCAAATCCACCACCAAGCTCACAAGTATCACCAAACAATTCCATAACAAATCACATACTCTGTAGCATGCAAACCGATACTCTAGATGTACATGCATACAGATCAGGCAACAGAAATCCATCTCACAATACCTTTCCAGCAATTACATCGATATAAGATCCGGCAAAGCATCTTGCTGGCTACCGCGACCTTGGCTTCCTCCTTCCAGCTGGCTACCGTGACCACTACTTTCTCCTTCCCTTGGAGTATTGCCATAGTAGTTGATGGTGACGACGGGGTTGTCGTGGTTGGTGCTGGAGAAACAGCTGACATGGGTCGCACAGTTGCTACAGGGCAGACACCCACCTAACCAGCTAATCATCTTGGAGAACTTCTTCCGTAATGTCATAGGATTTGGTGAGAACTTTGATATTTGAATGGCTCCACCAAAGCAAACACAGACAAATTTCACCTGTGGATCTGGGTTTGCTGATGTTGTTGTAGGTAGAATGCGATGATTAGAAATGCATGTACAGATTTGGGGTACCGGATTCGCCCGATGTGGAGGAGGTGGTGGAGGTGGCCTCCCCGCGGTCTTGGATTTGGAGGAGGCGCCTGGGAGGGGGATAGCTGAGGCCGCATACCAGAATAACTGAGTGGTCAGACAAGGATAACCGAGTCCCAAGAATAAAATAACTGAGTTGGGAGAATAACTGGCACAAATTAATTATTGAAGTTTTGTATAATGGAATTGCATGACAGTTTTAAAAGAAATGGAACTGCATGGCAGTTTTCAAAAAAAATGGAACTGCATGTAGAAGCCGAATTTCTAAGCAATCCTATTAGGTAAAGCACCTGTACACTTGAAAAATATGAAATTAAATACTGAAGCCTGCTGTTGTATTTCACTAGTTTGTTTCACCCCCTTTCTTCTGAATCAGTGTGCTATGAAGTCTAAATATGTGGTTTTGTTTGTGGAAGCAAGTTCGGTGATTCAGTATCACCTTGCTTACTGCTTGTGGGACTATATAGTCATTTCTATCTTTTTCATTTGTTGCCGTATTTTGTCCTCCTCGTATCTGTAAGGACAATTTCTAATATATCTCGATTCAGATATTAGTCATTTTATTTGTTTTGCATTTACCCTCTAAATCTTCCATCTTGGATCTAGACTTTTGTTTGCCTAGCTGTGCTGGGTGGCATAGGAATGCTTAAATAAACGACTTTACAGCTATATTGTGTCATGGGCTTCCTACGGTGCTTGAATGTGTCTTTGTGGCGCTTTGCCTTTGTCCTTATTATGCAATTATTCAGTAATTGAAATCATAAAACAAGATGATCAGATTTTTACGAACTAGGATTGTTTCTCTCTCAAAACTCTACTTGTCCTCATACTAAGATTTGGACCACGTAGCAATGCTAATAGATGGCTTTGGTAACACCAATCTAGATGAACTACAAAAACAATTCGTCACGGTGCCTAGTATCCATGAGTGAAAGCCATATTAACATCCCCACTACTCAATCATAGAAATCATATTAATCATCCAAAGCCCTAATCATAAGAAAACCCTAATCATGAGAAAACTATCAACTACGATATTATTTTTCAAATCAAGAACCAAACACTAATCACCAAGAATCCCTAATATCTACAAATGTGCACGATTAAAGAATGAAAAAATGGGAGCAATACCTTCGGGGAAGAGTGGGGAACATTTCCCCCCAACTCCCCCCTCCCAGGCCGGATTTGGAGGGATCTGGGGGGTGGGGCGGCTGGCGGCGACGACCTGCTGTTGCTTTGGTCGGGAAGGAGCGAGGGAAAGAAAGGGAGGGTGGGGGAGAAGAGGCCGGCACGGGCCAGGATATTGGTCTTGTCGTGCCAGCCCGCATAGCGCGACAGGCTTGTCGCGCCAGTGCATGTGGCGCGACAGCGAGGGCCACGTCATCACCGTCGCGGCGCAGCGCTGGCTCGGGCCGCTAGCGTGGCCACACTGTCGCGCCACATGCACTGGCGCGACAGAGGCTATCTGTCGCGCCATGCGGGCTGGCGCGACCAAACGGGCTACGCCCTGCAAATAAAAACCAATACGAATTAAATTTAAAATATTATTAAAAAAAGATTAAAAATAAAAAAAATCGACATCGTCAGGCCAGCGACAGCCGACGTACTCTCTGAGAGAGGGTGGTGCGCTGCTATCCTCCGTTCTCTCCGCAAAAACGAGCCGCTCCAACGCCGTCGCCCGGACGTCCCTACCGGGGTTTCTGAAGGAGAGCGCCGGGTCGTGGAGGCCACGAGACCTGCTGCCCTTTTCCCGTGAACCTGACGCGCGATCCAGCTTTATTTGCTCCATCGCCAGAAAACTGATGCTGCCAGGCTACTACAGACTGACTGCAGCAGCACTTGTGCATTGTTGGTGCCGGCCGGCTCGTCTGGCCTGGCACTGGCAGCCGACAAATCCTCCATCTGCAGAGGTGAAAAACAAAGTGACCTTCCATTTCCATCCAACACCAATGCAGAGAGGAGTGCTGGCTGGCTACATGCCAACTTGCAGAGCTCAAATCTTTTCTTTTCTTTTTTTACGACGCCCCTTTCCTCGAGTTTTCCCTCCCTTTATAACCACCACCACCACCACCCCTCCCGCTGCCGAGCCTTTCTCCTCCTCCCAAGTCCCACGGCAGCAGCCACTAGCTAGCAAGGAAGAAGAGGCCAAGAACTATCCTTAACTGATCGAGATCGGCCGGCCGATGACGACGGGGGAGGTGGTGGAGGCGGCGGCCGTGCCGCGGGTGGTCTCGATCCTGTCGGCGCTGCTGCAGCGGGTGGCGGAGCGCAACGACGCCGCGGCGGCGGAGGGGGCGCTGGCGGCGGCGGCGGAGGGGCGGCGGCGGCCGGTGTCGGCGTTCCAGGGGCTCACGAAGCCGGCCATCTCCATCGGCGGGTACCTGGAGCGCATCTTCCGCTTCGCCAGCTGCAGCCCGTCCTGCTACGTCGTCGCATACATCTACCTCGACCGCTTCCTGCGCCGACGACCCGCGCTCGCCGTCGACTCCTTCAACGTCCACCGCCTCCTCATCACCTCCGTCCTCACCGCCGTCAAGTTCGTCGACGACATGTACGTGCTGTCTCTTTGCATATTCACATCCTTCCGCGATGAATTGCTGATGATCTATCGTCAGAAAACACCGAAATTCTACGTCAATTGTCGACTAAACTGAAAATTAGCATATGCTTAGCTTGGGCATGCATGAAAACATATTTCAATCTATTATCTTATTATTTGGCTAACAAACGAAGCATTCACATTCGCTCTCAAGGTCTAGAAATTCCGACGTTAATCGGAAAAAAATTAAAATTACCCACCACTACCATTATAAAAAATTAGCTTAAAATACCCCTGTGCCTAATTAAAAATCACCCACCAATGCCATTATGAAAAATTAAATATGAAATATCATTTAGCTATGTATCAGTTACAAACAGATACTATTAATACAAACTAAAGCTAACAACAATCAATTAAAATAAAATGAAAATAAGAATAATTATATGTATAATATTATTAAAGCTCAACAAATCAAATTGTTATTATAGGTAGATCATATTTGAATTGTTTTAACCAACAATAACACATAATTTACGATAATGAACAGGGTGATGTATGGTAAAAAATAGTATAATATTTAAGTAAGGACATAACAACATGTGAATTTTTGAATTTTTAGTACTAGTCGCGCAAATGCGCGGACTATAAGGCTAATTTCCATTGAGATGTGGAGAAACGGTCGATGAAAAAGTTCAATTCTGCTGAATTGTAGAATTCAAAATGTTGAAGAAGACAAAATTCTTAAAAAAACACACACACACTTTCAGAAATGTGCATTATGTTCAAACTATAGAGCATATTATAAAGCTAAGAAAGCTTGCATAATTACCAAATTGGCCTTTTTTATACTGGGTATATATCGCAGTAGTAGTAAAACTCAGGGTCATGGTCAGATACCTGAACTTTCAAAATGATCAGGTGATTCAGAGCTTTGTTGCTTGGCGCTTGTGTTTACTTGGCCTCGGATCGGACTTTGTGATCCCCTCTGGCGTTGGCGTGATTAGCACACTCGTATGACTGTGTGCACATGGGCCCCAGATCGATCTGGGTAACCCTTTTTCCTGTCATTATTTCCAACTGGCATTGCATCAAAGACAAGCCACTGGGTTGGTCACAAGGACAGTTGTCGAACCCGAGGCTGATGCGCCCACAGCCACCGCACTGCACTGCTAGTGCCTGCCGATCCACCATTCTTACCAAAGCACAGCGCCTTGTCCTACCCACCTCTCTTGCATCGCCTTCAAAAACAAGCTACAAATTCTACAGCTGAAAGAAAGACGAGAGTTATCCAATTTTTTAATAAAAAAATGTGTCATGCGTGTGCTCCTAATGCGCCATGGATTTGAATTTTAGCTTGTGCATCCGGATGTAGCAGCTGGGGTACTGTTATTCAGTTTTACAAAACAAAAAAAAAAGTTGTGTATGACATGATTTTTTTTTTTTGAAACGAAGCACGCGCCATGAATTTGGTCAGTCATCTGAACTTTGCTGCTGGTGCTGTTGGTGTGCAGATGCTACAACAACGCCTACTTCGCGCGTGTGGGCGGCATCAGCCTGGTGGAGATGAACTACCTGGAGGTGGACTTCCTCTTCGGCATCGCCTTCGACCTCAACGTCACGCCCGCCGCCTTCGCCTCCTACTGCTCCGTGCTCCAGAGCGAGATGGCCTACCTCGACCCGCCGGCACCCGTGGACGCCCCACGGCTGCACTGCTACTCCGCCGGAACGTCAGATCACCACCACGACGACCCCGCCGCCGCCGCCGCCACGGCTGCCGGCTGCCACCGTCACAGTCAGCAGCAGCCGCAGCTCACCGTCTGATCGACCGACCGGCCGATAGATGGAGTCGTTTCTTTTTTTTTTTTTGTCCTGGTGGTGTCAACTCGGCTTCTTCCTCCTCCTCGTCCTCCTCTTCTTCTTCTTGGTACATAGGTGTTGGTCATTCCTAGTGAGCTCTGGGGGGTAGTCGGTTAGGTGGATTTTTGCCATTGTTCGACGGATCGTGGATCAATGAAATGGATGGATCGGCTTGGGATCCGATTCGATTTGGCCATTGTTATTCCGGTGGATGCTCTCACTCTCGCCTGTGCGTGCGCATGTGAGTCACAGACTCACAGCACACTGCTTGTCTCCTGTCGTCTCTGTTCTTTTTCCCCCTTCCCCCGCTTCCGGAGATTATTCGCCGCCGCGGGAGGGCACGACTTGAATTCGGGTAGGGCGTCGTGGGATGGCGGAGGACTAGGCAGCCGGGTGATTATTGGTCAGAACATGGCGTGTTCCCGGGCTGTCGATCCCAAACTGTGTGTGCGTCGCTGGGACAGAAACGGGCTGTCCAGGTGCCTGCAAGCTCTGAATGCACAGAGCAGCCGTTGAAGCTGCAGGATGTCAGTTAAAAGCTTCAGTCAGTCAGTCAGAAATGTCAGTGGATCGAGCTACCGGTACACCATCGTGGAAAGATTTGCTAGAACAAGCAAGCAGCACCATGGTGTTTGTTTGGTGCATCACCCAAGCCAAAAGGAAAGCATCACACTTTTGGCCTCTTGTTCGTTTTTCTTTCAGAAATTCAGTTACCTCCAGACCACGACAAGCAGTAGTAGTTATGCAGTGAAGTTACTGCGATGTATCAGCCACCATACACAGGATTTATTTGGTCTAGTAAATGATGACAAACTTTGCCTCTGATAGCTGCAGGAGCAGAAGTACCTGGATTGTGGAATGCAGATAATCTTCTGTCTCTGGTGCCTGTCGAAAGAGGGGTATAAAAGTAAAATCTGGCTGGCGGATCATGCTTGAGATTTTTTTTTCAGATTGGTCGCAGCTGGAGGTGGGGTGAACAGGTGCCGGGACGTGATCCGGAACAGTAGATGGCTAGATGCGAACGCGGCGGAGGGATGCCAGTAAAGAACAAGGGTGGGGAACGTGGTGTGCATGTAGATGTAGGGCTGGTTGCGGTTGCGGAGGGCAAGCACCCTGCCACCTTTTGCGCTGTAGCGTCGCAATATACAACGCCCCGGCCACTAATGCGGTGAGCTGGAGCCTGGACGCGAACATGGAGCCGTGGAATGGATGGGTGGTGGCCACGGGAAATTCGGCAGGCAGCTGGCTGCCAATGGTGAGTGACCGGCCGGTGAGGCAGGATAATAAGCGAGCACGAGGGAGGGAGAGTGGACTTGCAGAAGTCAGATGAGAACCGGCAAATGAATCCCTCTCCACGCATTTGGAAATTTCAGGATGAAAAGGCCAGATGTTGGCAGGAAGTAACAAGCGTATACTGTATGGATTTTAAGCAGCTGGAGGTCATGAAATTTTTGGGGTTGGTAGTTTTAGTCTACCTCCATAGAATACCTGCTTGAGCTTGGAACAGGTCTGAAGGTAGCTCTGAACTTCCAGATGGGTTGGGAATTGGCATGTGGGCACTCAATCAAGTGGTGCCAACGTAAAGCCAGGGGGCCTATGAACCTTGTGATTCCTATCCCATGCAGGGGAATCTAAAGCCCAATGGAATCACGGGAAGAAGTAAACGAGTTGGGGACAGTGATGATTCTCTGGGTGTTGCTTTCTCCCTCTCTTCAAGTAAAAGGTTCTCGTTCAATTGCTCTGCCTGTGTTCTCCTTGTGAAACTAGGCTATCAACTCGTGCTCCCGCACGGGCTAATTAGAATTAATATAAAAATAAAATCAATAATTATAATTATCTATCTCACGCCCTTTTCATCTATTAAATATTCTAACACATACTATAAAATATATATTTATCATCATCTAATTACAATAGATTTCATTTTGTGTGCACATCCATATGTATTCAATATATGTTTAGTTTAACTATTTGTTTGTGAATTGATATTCTCATCTCTTTCATCATGCATGAATATATGGTGACATATATGGTGGGTAGTATTTTTTTATGTAAACAATAATATAAATAATATAATAATAATGAGAGAAATAGTAATTTTAGAATTTTATATTGCTGCACTTTAATATATTATTATAATTATATAATTTAGATTCAGATTTATAAGTAATTTAACTTGTAATAATAATGACATAATTGAATAATTTATATGCAAATTTAGAGGGGTATTTGTATTATTTTTATAATGACATAGGTGGGTAATTTTCATAAAGATTAGGGGGTTACTTTAGATTTTTTTATAATGGCAGAGGTGGGTAATTTAGATACATGTTTAGGGGGTTACTTTAGTCTATTTTTATAATGGCATATGTGGGTAATTTATTAGGAAAGATAATAGATCCGATGGTAATTATAATTATAGTTGTTGGATTGATGGCTGGATGTTTCTAATTTTTGTGAGAATTTATAGGATTTTTCTATTTTTTTTAGAGTGTACACCTAAGATCTTAGATGGCTTCACGTGGAGGAGCCTCCAATTAGTAATAGTAAGATGGAGATGGGAGAATTTTGGTTGGAGCCACCTTTCCCCATGTACTTTTGGTACCCATGTGTGTGCCTTTAAACATTCCTGTTGAGTCGCCGATACATGTTTCGCCATTCACTGGCTTTTTTTATTCTTATCACATATCTAGAATAGTGGCTAGATTAGCTCAAAAGGAAAGAAAAAGAAAACAGTGGCCAGTATTCAACAAGTGCCCTGAGGCACAAGAAAATCGGAAAGATGACATCACTCTTTACTCTTTACCACTGTAACGAAGATCTCGCAGGTAACTAGAACCTCGGTTTTAATTTGGGCGCGCGTTAAATTGGCGCCAACCTTAAATAGCCTCAGTTTTAGAGCGACAAATCATTTCAAAATTTGGTTGCAATTTAAGGTAGGCAGGCCACATGCGCGGCCAAAAGGTGAAGGCCCATAAATCCGCTGTTTAACAACCACCCTTCAGTACTGTTTCTTCGCAGGAGGAGTTGACCACCAAGCAGCGGTGTAAGTTAATTACTCTCTCCGTTCCAAATTATAAGTCATTCCAAGAATTTTGGAGGATCAAACTATCTCGAAGTTTGACCAAAATTATAAAGAGAAATACAAAGATTTATGACATCAAATAGATATATTATGAAAATATAACTAACAAAAAATCTAATGATACTTAATTGGTATCATAAATATTATTATCTTATTATATAAATTTGATCAAATTTGAAAAACTTTGACTCTCTAAAATTTTTAGAATGACTTATAATTTGGAACGGAGGGGGACGGGTCTTGTTACTACTAGCTGCTAGCGAATTAGCGATGGAACAGGGGTCAAGGGGCACCATCACGTTACTTGAGGGAGGGAAACACTCGCACGTGAGCGCCTACACCCCAAGCTGATGGTTCGAGTGGCGATCGCACTTGATTTGGGTGGCATCACTATTTATGGCTTGCGTTGTGTTTTAGCCTCTCGAGTCTCAACATATAGATATAGGTGCAAACGGAGTAGTAGCCTAGTAGGTAGGTGCAGTGGAAACACTGTTTAGCTTGTCTATTTTCGACTTATTCCAGCTATTTTCCCTCGCAGAATATTATTGAATCAGCCAAATTCAGTTGGCTTCTAGCCTTCTAACCTGATGGATAGTGAAGAAAAAAAGAGAGGACAAAAACATACTTGTGTTTCAAAGTGCGGGAATCAAATGCTTTTTCTATATACTGAAAAATAGTCTCCTCAAACTGAAATGAACTGCAGTTTCTGAGATGATCATTTCTTTATTTGAGCATGAGCAAAAGGGTGAAAATATCACATGGGCCTAATCATAATATTCAGCCCACGAATAAGTTAAATACAGAGCCCGTCTCACTAATCTTTTGACCCAGTTAACCGGAGCCCGTGGGAAATCAAATCGTGAACCATCCCAACCAGCCAGATCCCGTGCTCCTCCTCCCAAAGTCCCCCACTCCACCCTGCCGAGGCTCGCGACGCCTCTGCAACTGCTACCGCAGCCCCACGCCCCAAACCCTAGCCCCCTCCACCGCCACCGCCATGGCCGACTTATCCGCTGCCGCCGTCACCGCCGTGGAGGTCGGGGAGCCCGATTCGCTGCCCCCGCCGGTCGCAGAGGAGGCTGATGCCGCCGCGGCGGAGGAGGCCGCGGCGGCCGCGAAGAAGTGGCCAGGTTGGCCCGGGGACAGCGTGTTCCGGCTCGTGGTTCCGGTGCTCAAGGTCGGGAGCATCATCGGGCGTAAGGGCGAGCTCATCAAGCGCCTCGTCGAGGAGACTAAGGCCAGGGTCCGCATCCTGGAGGGGCCCGTCGGAGCAACCGAGCGCATTGTGAGTACACCATTATTAGTTATCAAAAATCGAATTGATGTTAAGCTATTAAAATTCCTGGTAGAATTGCTAGTTTCAGGCCCTGTTTAGATCTTTACCCGTAAACCCCGTAAACGCAAAAAAAAGTCACGTCGAATGTTGGGACACATGAATGGAGTACTAAATGAAATTTATTTACAAAACTTTTTGCATGGATGGGCTGTAAATCGCGAGACGAATCTAATGAGCCTACGTAATTTATGATTTGCAACAGTGAATCTACAGTAACCATCCGCTAATTATGGATTAATCATAGATTAATTAGCATCATTAGATTCGTCTCGCGATTTACAACCCATCTATGCAAAAAGTTTTGTAAATAGACTTCATTTAGTACTTCAAATTAGCAAGATTCCAACGCAAAACTTTTACATGTAAAGAACTAAACACGGCCTCAGTTGTAGTATGGTCCAGGATTTTTTTTTTTGGTTGACGGTTTCACCTGTCGAGGTGGTGGTGAGTAGTATGAGATAAGGTTGTACGTTTTGTGATGAAAAACAAAGATTAGGGGTTCATTAGGCTGTGACATGAGTTCACTGTGGGATGATCTCTTACTTGATTTAGCTTTACGCTAATGACATAAATTAAAGTGTTTGTTATCCTAATCCTAATTCAACATAGGATGGATGTGCCGTGTCTGTAACAAGATATCTATAAATACATGAGGGCTGGGCACGATTATCTGAATAGTTGGCTTTGATTATGCTTTTATTCTACTCTAGTGTGCTGCACGTAGAGTTTGACATATGGCTATGTGGATGACAACAGTGGTGGTAGTTGTTTTTTGTTTGGTATAGTTAACCAAGCTAAATTATCTATGTATGATGTTTGGTGCCCCAAAATGATTTAAATAGATATTGGATAGCTCTTTTGATTGTTCTTGTTTAGCTATCTTACTAAATAATTGTACTTGCTCTCTTGTCTATACTTAACTGAATCACGAATCTCTGCAGGTCCTGGTGTCTGGAAAAGAAGATCCAAGCTTGGAGCTTCCTCCAGCTATCGAGCTCTAGTGAGAGTTTTTAAACGTGTCATTGGAATAGCAGATGGAGCTGCTGATGGCACTCAGGCAGCTGAACATAGGATGGATGTGCCGTGTCTGTAACAAGATATCTATAAATACATGAGGGCTGGGCACGATTATCTGAATAGTTGGCTTTGATTATGCTTTTTATTCTACTCTAGTGTGCTGCACGTAGAGTTGTGACATATGGCTATGTGGATGACAACAGTGGTGGTAGTTGTTTTTTTGTTTGGTATAGTTAACCAAGCTAAATTATCTATGTATGATGTTTGGTGCCCCAAATGAATTTAAATAGATATTGGATAGCTCTTTTGATTGTTCTTGTTTAGCTATCTTACTAAAATAGTTGTACTTGCTCTCTTGTCTATACTTAACTGAATCACGAATCTCTGCAGGTCCTGGGTCTGGAAAAGAAGATCCAAGCTTGGAGCTTCCTCCAGCTATCGATGCTCTAGTGAGAGTTTTTAACGTGTCATTGGAATAGCAGATGGAGCTGCTGATGGCACTCAGGCAGCTGCTGCACCTGGTGTATGTGCTGCCCGACTGCTGGTTCCTGGAGCTCAAGCTATTAACCTAATTGGGAAGCAAGGTGCCACAATCAAGTCAATTCAGGAGAGCACTGGTGCTACAATCCGGGTTATATCAGTAGGTAAAGTATTCTTGGCTGATGTATAGTGTGTTAATATGCTGTTAATCTGGTACAGTAGTTGATTCTCATCCTGTTATCTTCATATCCTACAAATTTACTGCAAACCCTGTATTAATGGTTCTGGCAGGCTGATTTTCTGGCAAGCTTTAACTTTTTATAATTCCAATTTGCACAATGTTAGCACAAAAGTTTCTCACCCTTTTTAGACTTTTTGACATTTGGGCTGTGCTTAAGAATCACAATCATTATAACCCACATTTTGCTTGTCTATTCCCTTCTCCAAAATGCTTGGAGCTTTACTATGATTCGGTGAACTAGTTTGCACTCATGGTCACAAAAGTTTAAGTTGATTTGGTTATTTAAATAGCACTAGCTTAGAACATTATGGCAAGGCTCACTTTTTCTAGTGTGCGTAGATGATATGTACTTTAAGGATTGAAAACAATGTTTTATTAAACGTTCATAAAAATGAGTGATGATTGTTCTTGGCTTATAAATATTTGTAGATGAACGAGAGCGGCCATTTTATGTAACTGATGATGAAAGGATAGTTGAGATACAAGGTGAAACAAAGAAAGTTCTAAAAGCACTTCAAGCAGTTTCTAACCATCTTCGGAAGTTTTTGGTTGACCATAGTGTACTCCCATTATTTGAAAAGACTGTAAGCGCAAAGTTTAACTCATGCTAAGCTTCACTAGTCCACCCTTCATATCATTCTTAGTTCACTGTTTTCTCCCGTTTTTTTTTCTTTCAGAATACTACAGTGAGCCAAGATCGCAGCGGTGATGGTTGGAGTGATATGTCACATCCTCCTATTGGTTCTGCACAAGTAAATCAACCACCTCCGGTAGTTGACGAATATATTCTTCCAGCGAAGAGGGACACTTTGTATCTTGAACGAGAACCTCTAGTAGATCATAGCATTCATCGCTCAGGAGTGTCACTTTATGGGCGTGATCCTGCCTTGTCAACATTACGACCCTCTGGGATGCATGGTGCTGGGCCTCTACTTACACAGGTCTGGGTTGCTTTTTCATCTTCATTTCTCTCCATAAGATTTTTGGTGGATTAAATGCAATTCACGGCTTTGTTTTCACTTAAATGTTGTATGGGTCTCTTTCTGACTATGCATTACATGCACTGACCCTTTTACGAGTTACTAATGATTCTTACTTGGAAGCAGAGCCTTTTGTTTTGACCTTGAACTGTTGCTTACAAGAAATCTTTTTGCAGATAACTCAAACCATGCAAATCCCACTTACCTATGCAGAGGACATTATAGGAGTCAAAGGAGCAAATATTGCGTACATACGAGCTAATAGTGGGGCTGTTGTGACAATTCAGGAGAGTTTGGGCAGCCCTGATGATATTACTGTTGAAATAAAGGGGACGTCTTCACAAGTACAAGCTGCCCAACAGCTCATCCAGGTACTTGCATGTATGATATTCCTTCGAAATTTAGATTTCTCGAGTGTATATATTTTTACACCATATCTTCCTTCAGGACTCCTTAGCTGCACACCGAGAACCTGTCAGAAGCAGCTATGTGGGAGCAGGATTAGATCCAGTGTACAGGCCCAGCTACTCACAATATGGCAGCTCCACTTATTCGTCGTCATCACTGCCATCTTATTCTAGCATTGATGATGGTAGATATCCATCTTCAGGCATGGGTGGCTATGGGTCAAGTTACCGGTACTAGTAGCAGTTCATCGTTAGGAATGCATCCTGTATTTGTTCCTGAATGATCAGTACAAGTTGGCAAGTTTCCTGCTGACCCTGTGCTTCCGGGTGGGAATCCGGTAGATCGTATTGTATCTCTGTACGCATTTCAGGGTATGCTATGCTCTGTTAGAGTGACAAACAGACAGTAGGTTCTCGTCGATGGAATTGAAATCTGTACTGGCTTCCCGTGGTTTAACGGTGCCTGTTTTTGGTGAACTGCAATGAGATGACCACATTTTGTGCAACGAATGATAAAAACTGTGCCTATCTGTGCCTGCAAGCTATCACGCCGTGATATAGTAGGCCAGTAGTCAGCATATATGTTACGATTCATGAATAGTCGCTGAATGTGCATTTCCAGCTGATGGCATGTCCTCCGTGATAAAAATCAACTAGAACAACTCCAACATAAATGATTACTCATTCAGGATCATGAATAAGCGCTGAATGTACATTTCCAGTTGCTGGTGTTTAATCCGTGACAAAATTCTGAACAACGCCAACACAAATGATTAGTCATTCAGGAGCATATTGACATCTAAAGTTACATCTGCAGCTCCCACAGAGCAGTATCAAACATGACTTCTCAACTACAAGGCCTACCGAACATTGAAAAGGCTCCATAGGCAGCGACTTCTGGCTTGCATCCCATTTGTCGACTATTGAACTGCCCAACATGTTCAACTAGCCCATCCTGTAGCAAAGACGTGAATGGTATAGTCAGTAATCATATGGTCACTATATTTAACATTGGCACCACACTCCAGAGCTCAAACTAAAAAAGCACTCGAGGAAAAAAAACAGTCTCAGACTCACAGCTCAATGCGAAGTTAAGAATGGCACCTTTCCAAATTAGATATTCCAATTGACTACCAAACAAGCTGTTGTAACAATTGCATGTGCCAACAAAATTTCAAATAAATTTATTTGCAAAATAGGCAACAGATTAAAAATAGAAATAATAAAAAGATTGCTCCGCCCAATCTTCAAATGACAACTTCTATGGTGAAAGAGGATAGATCTCTCCTGCAAAGCATGTTGAGAGCATCCATCATCTCTCATGTAAAAGTAAAAGGATACCAATTTCCTATGCTAATTTAGCTCATGGGGTTCCCCTTTGGGAAAAGGATTTAGCACGAAGTTGGAAATTCGTAATCAAAATTGGAAGAGTAGCCATAAATTTATCTAAACTGGATCATATTCTAACAAAATAATAGTTCACTAATGATTTTATTGACAAAACAACTTCATGAAACAATTTGTTGAATGATTTTATCTAAACTGAAGCAGCAAGGAAAATACATGCATGGACAAATAACAATTTCATGAAACAATTTGTTGAATGATTGCAAATGGAGGTGCGTACTTCCTCTTTCTGTTGCCCATAGCATTTCTCATGTCAGTCTTCGGCATATTGGTGCCTGGAGTTCCTACAAACTGCATAGGAGACATTGCAGATGCACCACCTGCTGCCACAGGTGGCATAGATGATGCCGGTGCAGGAACAGGTGGGGCCACAGGTGTCGGTACTGATGGTGGTAGGGGCATCGTTGCAGGTCCTTGTGAAGGTGCAAGCGCCAGAGCTGGCTCGGGTGGAGGGCGTGGTAGGATGTGCTTCAGTCTATTATTCCTGTAGTTTTTCCAGAAGAAATATTGCTGCCTGTGAGCAAGCTCCTGTCAAACATTAAGATGACTGTGTTAGTTTCATCCAGTGGTCTTAAAAAGTGGTCTTAACAGACCAAGCTGGGAACAAGCTACAATAAAGATAATATGTCCAAAGGAGCAATTCCAGCTAGGTTTTGAAATGACTAATAATGATGCATAACAGCAAAACAAAAGCTAAAAGACTTGTGACTGAGCGTGATTCTAGGCATATGGGGCCAAAAGGTCACCTTGTTTGCTGGATGTGCCATGGCATTACGGAAATTGGCGTTTTGGAGGAGCTCAAGAAAGAAAAGGCAGTGTGGATAACTGCATCATTAGGAAAAGGTATGAGCAAGTTATTTTCTCAGTTGCAGACAAATATAAAGAAGATGATCTCACCCACATTATGTACATGATATACTCCGGGCGCTGCCAATATTTTAGGTACTTAAGGTATCCGATGAATGCCTCATCCTCAAAATATCTATTCTGTGCTAGATCTGCTCAAGGGGAAAAAAAGGATTACCAATCTTGTGGATGTGGTACGAAACATAATACTCACGGAACAAGTAAACTCAAGTGAAAAAGGAACAGAAATGAAAGGTGAAGCACACATAATGGTGAGATTGAGATTCAAGCAATACCATTAAAAATATCACAGCCTTAACATAGCAGTCGTGCCTTATTGGTGGGAGATTGCTCCCAAGACCATCACATTTAGGCCTAAATTCCTAGAGCATCATCCCTCCCTTTTAAACAGGAACTTGCTCCCAAGACCATCATATTTAGGCCTAAATTCCTAGAGAATCATCCCTCCCTTTTAAACAGGAACTTGCTAACAAACATAACACTAGAATTACAGTTTTACAGTTTTCTCTGCATTTTCTACGAATTGCTAATTACTTGCAGCACAACCCAACTCCAAATTGGTTACCTCAAACCAACAGCTACAGATTACAATCTAATATTGCTTCCACGAAGCGTGCAACATCTAAGCAGCTAACCCTAAACAGGTGAGATGAAACGAGGGAATTGTGAGGAGTACAGTACAGTGAATGTAGGTAGGGTTAGCGAGGCACTGCACGAACTCCAACTCGAGTAGGAACCGGTCGGTTTCCTTGTAAGGCGGAGCCTTCGCGCCCGCGCCAGGAGCGGACTCGACGTCGGCCATGGGGGTTCAATCCGTTGAACCCCACCGCCCAAACAATCGATCCGATCGCGGTCGGACCTCCACCCCACAGAATACCAGCAGTAAAGGGCGGGGAAGAGCAGGGTGCGAATAGCGAAGCTTCGTGTCGAAGGATCCTGGTTTGATGGCTAGCGTCGCAGCCGGCGAGGTTACCGACCATGAGGAGAAACGAGCTCTGGTGTCGGCGGAGAGGGGGAGAAGGGAGAAGGAAACCAGACACCGCGGAGGCGGGGACGGAATAAGCCAATTTTCAGTTTTGCCCCCGAAGAGCTGCGGGATACAACTCAGAAGGTCAGACGAGCCTACGATGGCCAAGGGCCATGTTTGGTTAATCCAAGGCTCAAGGGGGGAATTAATCCCACCAATCCCGATTGATCAGTTCCAATTCAAACGATTTCATAACACATAAGCAGAATTTAGCTTGTTTGTTATGCAATTTAGGAGGAGAGTATGTGCTCATTTAGTATATTCTTTTTATCTTTTATCATTCTTGGTATGTGAGACTCTGAATAGTTGACCTATATATTAACCAACCATCTTCTCCGTATTGTGCTAATGCATGTATTTTTATCTTTAAAATATAATCGGTAAATACGTAGAAGTCTTTACTCGTTACACCACCAATATTAACATCATAATAAAATTCAAGCATCAAACTCCTTTCTGTTTTAGGTGTCATAGTTGATGAACTTATGAGTCTTTTGCTTCATTAGATGCCACCATTTGAATCGACACCGAGTAGCGTGAGGATGATGATGTGGTGTAGCATCACCTCTTTTCGCTGGCTAGATTTGCATCTCCCCGCTACTTTTACCAACTAGAAAACCAGCAACATGCAGATGAGCATGCACCAGGCCGAAAAGTTAAAATCAGATGGCTATTTCTCCAAGGACATACTCTCCTCCTACATGCTTATGTGTGCATCAGCGAGCTCCAAGGCATCAGTTGCTCCAGACAAGCACATCTTGATCCCAACCAAAAGTGCTAAGTCCCTCGTAGTGCAAAAAAAGCGTTAACACATTTTAGTTCAATGACCACAAAAAGGGTAAAAATATTGATTCACATACATGTCTAGGATAAAATGGTGAGCATAGTGCGCATTAACCATGAAGTGCTTGACTCTACAATAGTTTGTTCTTTCGGAGCTATTTCCTTGAGCCGTGGTCTTTATGGTACCTTTTTAAAATTATGATGTTTTGTAGGTTTGCAAGTGCAGTGTGAATTACATGTAGCCTTTGAAAAAGATGCTTCTACATTTCTTTGCATTTAGTGGCTAAGACTTTGCTAATGATATCTAAAGATTCAGGCTTCGACCAAAAAATTGACATCGCAAGTGTTTTTATCGATTGCATCGACAACATACTCCTAGCGTCTGAAGCTATTTTATATAAAATTTTATGTCATCCATTCATATAATGTAATCCAACATATTTCACTCAAGAATGTAAGTACACTGGCATAATCCACTCTAAAGACATGAAAGAGCACAATCAAAATAATCCACTCTAAACTAGCGACAACAATTCACGCTACAACCAAAAGATGTACTTCATTTCAAAATAAAAAAACGTTTTGGTTGTCTCCTAATTCAAATTTCTCTATCTTTGATCAAGTTTATAAAAAATAAAACGACATGTATATATCTAATTATTATTTTTATTGAACACACCCAAAATATTCCTTAAGAATACGTTTATTTGGAATTTTGTAGTAGTATGATATATATCTTTATATATTAATCAAATAATTTCATTAAAATAAAACTAAAACGTTTTTCCCTTTAAAAAATCCGCGACCTTCCTATAATCCTATCACTCTCGCGCGGGGCGCGGGCCAACTGCCGGAGCCAAACGCCATCAGTGCGGCCTAGCTGCCCCAGTCACGCCGGCACGCACGCGCGTGGGCGCGGCCCGCCGCCCCGCCGCGCGGAAAGAACAATCAAGCGGAGGAGCGGCTCACCGGATCCATCGGCGTATAATCCACTCTAAACTAGCGACAACAATTCACGCTACAACCAAAAGATGTACTTCATTTCAAAATAAAAAAACGTTTTGGTTGTCTCCTAATTCAAATTTCTCTATCTTTGATCAAGTTTATAAAAAATAAAACGACATGTATATATCTAATTATTTTTTTATTGAACACACCCAAAATATTCCTTAAGAATACGTTTATTTGGAATTTTGTAGTAGTATGATATATTATCTTTATATTAATCAAATAATTTCATTAAAATAAAACTAAAACGTTTTTCCTTTAAAAAATCCGCGACCTTCCTATAATCCTATCACTCTCGCGCGGGGCGCGGGCCAACTGCCGGAGCCAAACGCCATCAGTGCGGCCTAGCTGCCCCAGTCACGCCGGCACGTCACGCGCGTGGGCGCGGCCGCCGCCCCGCCGCGCGGAAGAACAATCAAGCGGAGGAGCGGCTCACCGGATCCATCGGCGTGGCCGCTCACGGCGTCACGCGGACCGAACAGCCGCCGCCTCCGCGGCTGGAGCTGGATTTCGGAAAGGCGGGGCCGCGTGGGGGAAAAATCAGGCCGGGGACGGGCGGAACCGGGGAGGAAAGGCGGGGGGCGGCCGCCGCTCGCCACCCACCCAACCACCACCCATCCCGATCCGACACGGCACACCGCCACGCCGCGCGGCTGCGGCTGCGGCTGCGGAGGCGGCCCGCGCCCACCGCGGCACGGGCTCCGCACGATGCGGCGCCGTGTGACCGGGCGCGGCGCCCGTGCCATCACGCCCCCTCCGGCCCTCCTCCCCCCACCCCTTCCCTTCTCCTCACGGCCGCACCCGTCCGCCGCGCGCCGCGAGGGTACGCGACAAACCCGGCAAAACCACCGCACCGCTCCGCCCGCCCACGCGGCCGCAGCGGTGGGCGATGATGCCCTCCCCAGCCGGTCATTTCACCGCGAGGGCGCGGCCCACGCCCAGCGGCCCCCCACCGCACCGCACCGCACCGCACCGCCTCCTCCTTTTATGACCGGCTCCCCACCTCCGCCTCCGTTCCCCATCTCCTCCACCACCAAACCCTAGCCGCCTCCCTTCGCCGCCGCCGCCGCTGACCGGCCATGTCTTCTTCGTCCTCCGACGCGGCCCGGGACGATGTCTCCTCCCCGGACCTCCCTCCGCTAGCCGCGCCCGTCGCCGCCGCCGCCGCTGCGGCCGCGGCCGCGGCCTCCTCGATGGGAGGCATGGGGCTCGGCGCCGGGGCCTCCGGGCGGAGGCTGCCGCCGCCGTGCTGGACGCACGAGGAGACCCTCGCGCTCATCGAGGCGTACCGCGACAGGTGGGAGGCGCTGCGCAAGGGCAACCTGCGGGCCGCGGACTGGGACGACGTCGCCAACGCCGTCACCGCGCGCTGCGGGCGGTTCCCCACCGCCACGCCCAAGTCCGGCGTGCAGTGCCGCCACAAGATCGAGAAGCTCCGGAAGCGGTACCGCGCCGAGCGGTCGCGCTCCGCCGGCCGGTCCAAGGGGCCCAAGTGGCCGTTCTTCCCGCTCCTCCACGACCTCGCCGGCGGCGGCGTGCCGGACCCGAGCCCCAACGCCATCGTCAAGATCAAGACCAAGGGCCCCGTGCCGCCGGCGTCCACGCCTTCCCCCGTGTCCTCCCCTTCCTCCGAGGAGGCCGTGCGGAGCAGGAGCCTGCACGGGCTCATCTCCAACGGCGGGGCCGGGAGCGGGCTGCGCTTCACCATCCCCAAGGCCTCCCGCTCCAGACCCGCCGCGGTGGCTGCTTTCAATCCGGAGAGGAACCACGGAGAGGACGCCGCCGAGTCAGAGGCCATGGCGGAGGTGGCCGACGCGCTGCGGGCCGTCGGGGAGAGGTTCCTGCGGATGGAGGAGCGCAGGCTGGAGCTGTCCCTCCAGATGGAGAAGGAGCGGATGGAATCTGAGATGAAGCGCACCCAGTCGATGCTCGACGCGCAGCAGCTCTTCCTCGAGGCCTTCCTCGGCAAGCAGCAACAGCACAAGAAGGCGAGGCTCTCCCCAGCCTCCACGGCTATGGAAGAGGACTGATGACAGCTGCTCCGCTTCTCCTGTGGACAATGTGTTTATGCTTGCTCCGGTGTTAACTGCTGTTCATGATAGTAGTTCTTAGTAGTCGTTGACTTGCGATGTTATTAGTAGCGGTTTACTCTTCTTGTGTATGGATGGTGAATTGAACTCAACGAGGGGTTTGGGGCAAAGGATGTAGGTGTAGGATATGGATATGGATATGGAGGGAAGGAGGAGGTTTGAATCAGAATTAGAAAAGTCTCAGTTGTAATCAGCGAACTACTTGTTAAGTAAGTTACGATGAGCTGCCGGTGTTATGTTGAAACGCTGCAAGCTTGTTCGGATGTCATCTGCCCGTTGTAGATCTTGTTATTGAGTTTTGCTTGATTTTGTTATAAGAATCCGTGTGTGTGTTGAGCAAGCATGTGGCATATCAACTTCACTGAAGCTGTGTTTTCTGTGTTAACTGCAACCAGGAATGTTGCAGTCAATCCGTCAGGAATGTTTCCTAAGCTGAAGCATTGCGGGGAACCCTGCTGATTTGTCGAGTACCACAACGATTGTTCAGCTTGCTTTTTTTTTTCTGTGTTAACTGATTAATGGAGTAGTAAGCTACGGAGTAGGGGTGCCAATTGGTATTCATTAGGTGCCCCTCCAACCCTCTCTAGTACTAAATCTCCAAAACCATGTATCAATTTGAAAAATTAGTATAAAATTTTAAACTAAAGAAGGTTGGAGATGTACCTAAAGATCACCCATTTGCACCCCTACTACGGAAGCAGAACACCGCCGTCGAAACCGATGCATTAGGATAACACAGAACTAAGATAATAACAAAGTACAAACCACAAAGCTTCTCACTATAGTATGTCAGATTGGAACACATGAAAGTAACCTTGCAAATCGTGGAGACAGATAGGAACAAATATGTCACCCAGACCCAGGTAAATGTGAGTACATGACGCAATACAGCCCTTCCGCTCAGAACAACAGAACATTCAGATTAACTGAAGATCAAAAGGCAGCAAAAGAACATCCAGATTAACTGAAAATCAAAACGCATACATCACATAACTAGAGTTACTCCATGGCAACTTTCTGGTCAAAACGAGGGCTCCGAACAAAACTATAGTTCCTGAACATCTGCCAATCCGGTTGATTTCAGATAATTGCAGAAAACAAATTTTCTAAGTAGAAGGATGTTATTACAGTTTGATCTTCAAGGGGGGGGGGGGGGGGGGGGTACGACAATGAAGAAATTATGCAAGGGCTGACTCTTCCGATTCCTGCCTATCCGGGATGCACAACACTGGAACTATACCTCTATACCACGATATGTTGGGGAGATTTGCTAGCTCTAGAAAACTAAATGTATCTGTGAATCACATCAGCCCAGTAGGATCAGTAGTAAGGGCTGTAGCCGTACCCCAGGAACCTCCTGAACCTTGGTACCTTCCTGAAGAGAAGATAAAAACAAAAGTTAGAGATATTATTCGGAATGAATCAGGAAATTCACCACATTTCATGAATCATAAGGCTTGTTTTCCAGATCATCTTCTGCACTAAGAACATTTCAGTCATGTTTTTTCCCCAGGAGAAGCCAATAACGAAAAGGTTAGCTTCACAGAGAAGATGGAGAACTCGTTTGGTAAAGGCAAAATAGCCAATTTCATCACTGAACTATCATGTTTGGCTCAATTTTGTCCCTTAACTATGAAAACGTCCAATTCAGCCCCCCCAAACTTTCTAAATCGGCTCAACTTCATCCATTTGCCTACGTGGCACGCCACGTTGGACTTGCCTTGTCAACGTCCAGTCAGCTTAGAATGTAAAATACCTCGTACTGTCATGTCTTATGAAATGGTGAAACTGGTTTTGAAGTGATAGATAAAATACCCCGTACCCCCAAACAAAAAGATATGTGGTGTAGTTCCAGGTTTTTCAGACATAACATTGTTGTATATAGCTCAGCTCGTTCCACCTGACAAGAGGAAGAGATACATGCTGGGGGCATAATACAGTCAAGATGGAAACTACAATGTGATGGGCTCATTCAGCAGAACCGTGGCTCCCAGGGACATCACACTCGTCGAGCAGAGTCAGATGTTGTGCTCAGGAGTACTTGCAGATGGCAGTATCACGCGTCTTGAAACTGCTTATCTTGACCTTGTCTGCTGTCAAACTCGAGCTGCGACCCTCCCTGCACGACCGGCAAGTCTATCCTCACCCTCGCTGACTAGGCGGTGACAAGACAAGCCAACGTGTCGTGCCACGTAGGCGAATGAACAAAGTTAGGCCGGTTTGGATAGTTTAGGGACTAAACCGGACGTTTTTACAGTTGAGGGACGAAATTGAGCCAAGCACGATAGTTCAGGGCTGAATTAGGCTATTTTGCCTTTGGTAAATGTTAGCTTGGAAAGGTGAGAGTGAGAGATATGGAGGTGGATGGGCACAAGTTCGAGAAGCCATAAATGACACTCCAAACACATTCTATCCCCTTTCAACATATGAGCTTAGCTTCTGGACAAGCTAGGCATACAAGCCACTAACTTGAACCAGATTCAGGTTCCATGCTGGAGAAGCTCAAGTGGAGCTAGTTGCCAAACGAGGACTCAGGGCACCTCAAAGCTCAAAAGTGATAATGTGAAGATTACACCTAATCAACATAGCACCTTCATGTGTAGCATCTTTCCACATCCATGTGTAATGTATCTTCATGAAGAAATGTCCTTACCCATATGATGGATAGAAAGGATGCCTTCCCCTAGATTGCTTCATTCCTGGAATGTTGGTTCTTTTTGGACAAACCTACATTTAAAAAGAAGCAGTCAAGAAATGTTAGGAAGTTGAAAACAAATCACGTGCAAATATTACAGCAAGTTCTTTTGGACCTTCAAAGGACGGCCATGAAGATCTGTTTCATTTAAAAGAAGAGCATTCTGGACAGCCTCAACTTCATCAAACTCCACATAAGCAAATCCTTTTGGTTGACCAAAGCTGTCTGTCAAGATTGTCACTCTGTTGATAGTTCCACAAAACTGAAAATGCTGCTGAACTTCCTCTGGCAAGCAAGCATAGTCAACCTGAAGCAAGGTGACACATGTTTTACATCTTACTCACAATCATAGCAGACTAAGATCTATATAACGTCATTTTAATACATTTTTACATGTAGACACAGTACACCGTGAATCCCAGCCAGGGGCGGAGCTAGCCTTTCTTATCGGGGTCAGCCAACCCTGATTAAATGTCAAAATTCCTTAACTAAATTACTGTTCATCATTAATCTAAATAGCCTTGACCCCATCATTTAAAAGAGTTGACCTGGCAAGTTTTTTGTGCTGGCTTCGCCCCTAATCCCAGCCATAGGAAGAAACAATTGAAGTTTATTGAAGTTCTCCCTTTGAATACATAATCATTGCTCAAGGCCTGCTGCCCCAGTATTTAGGACATCTTGAATTACACTAGGATAAGCAGCACAAAAGGAGAAGACAACTCACATTCCCGATATAGATGGAGCGAGCATCCACCTCTGCCTTTTCAGCTGTTGCTGCTGCTGCTGCTGCTTCAGATTCTTCTTCTGAAAATACAAATAAAAAGAAAAATAGTGGTAAAGAAACTATAGAACTCAATGGAAAATTGAACCAGTGCACCATTGAAGCATTGGGGTGGGGGAAAACAATTACTGCGCAGCACCTGCAATCAGAATTATGAAGCGTGTAATAAGAAAAAGGCACTTGATACAGCAATGAACCCTTTTAATACTATGATTGTATAAAGTATAGTTGGTTTTACAAATTAAGTAAATAAGCAGAGGTATATGGTATGACACATATCTTACTTTTGACACCGTCAAAATATTGCAGAATAAACTGTTTTTTTCTAAATAAGGTCATGTGAAAGGTTGTCTTTGCTGCCAATAAATTTTTAGAAGCAGAAGTGCCGATGGGGTGAAAGAGATGGCTATAAGCAATTAAGCTGGGTATATGAGTACAAATTGTGCTTTCTATGGAATAGAGTGTTGGCATCATCATGGTGCCCTATGCAAGCACAGATGTGCTGTGTAACCTGAAAAGAATGTTATGCATCTGGAATCTCCATTATCACACCGATAAATTCTAGCTAGGGGATATGATGCATCACAATTATCTTTTTGTGTTTACTTGAATGCTTTCATCACGGAACAAGAAGCCTGATGCACATATTTCCTAGCTGTACTGTGCTCATAATCGATTCCTAGGAGACACAAATGTACCATTAGACGAAAATCGAAATGCAGCCATGGTCTGATGAACTGGTGATTCTGTCTAGAAACACAATTGTTAACCACAGAAAGTAACATTCTAAGGGCTCCTATGGAATGCAGGATTCTCAAGATGTTCAATGACAGAATGTGCTTGCTTAAAGCATCTGTGATAGCTTACCTACTGAATTGTAACTATACTAGGCACGATTTGACTTCTACCACAATATATCAACCATTTAGTCCTCACCACAAGCGGTTCAATTTCAATACGGAATACTATCACTGACCAAAAGAGTAAATAATGGCAGGACACATATATAATGCTCATCAATCCACATAACACCTGAGAACGCTAAAAGCACGACCTCCACTCCCTCCAGTATTCATCAATCCACTCTAACTAATATATGTAGTTTACTGCAACCAGACAACACAACATCTCCTCAAATATGATCAAATAGAATAGTCAATAGCAATTATTCGCAGAAAACTGAAGCCAACTACATAGCACCAGAAGGACCGACATGCTCCAAACACACAGCACCGCAAGTTCTATCACCTAAATGGCTAAATTAGGATGCTGTACTCCAGTATCCAGCCAACCTCCTGCCTCCACATTTCAATTCAGCGCTGACTCGCAGAGAGGAAACAAGCCGCCAACAAGGCAAACGGAGATGGTTGTGTTAGCGACCGGATTACCATGCGATGCGGCGGGTGGTATCTCGAAGTCTAGCTTCTCCAACTCCCGCAGCCGCCTCCGCATTTCCTCAATCTCCTGCAGCCCACAATACCCTAACACGCATGAGCACCACACGCCACCAAACCATACCAAAAGCAAAACCATCATCGCTCCAACCCTCCACGTAAGCAGGAGGCGGCATTGCAAACGCGCGCGCGCGCAGGCGCAGGCACACACCACACGCGCGCACCTGATCCCTGGTGGAGAGGCTGGCGCGGAGCGCGGCGGCGGAAGGGTGCCCCGTCTCTCCGTCCCCGACGGGGCAGGCAGGCGCGCGGCCGCCGGAGCCGCGCATCTCGCCGCCGCTTGGGCCTCGCTTCGCCGTCATCGTCGTCGCCATCGCCACCGCCGCAAGTGCTGCTTCGCTTCGGTGCGTCCGCTCCCAAGTCCCAAGTCCCAACTCCCCACTCTTTTCGCTCGCTTGCCGTGTCTGCGACTCTGCGTGAGGGTGGCGGACGACGTGGTGCGGTTTTGGTTGGTCCCGGGTCCGGAGATGCTTCTGCAGTTCTGTTGCTTCCTTTTTCTCTTTTGCTTTGGGATCTGGGAAGGCCGGAAAGCAAGTGTGCAAAAGGCCACCGAACGGATCTGACGGTCGCGAATGTACAGGTGACAGCTCGGACGGCTCGGATCAGCCCAAAAACTCGTGACTCGCGATGATACATCATAAGCTGGCAGGAAGGAAGCAAACATTGCCCGAATAATCATGCATTTCTTCCGGAATAGATTTCATAAGATTGTGATAGGATGAATAGTCTTGGCATCAAACATGGATCAAGTGCTTACTCGGTTGTTAAGCGCACAAGCAAAACTCTCCGCATAAGCTCAATTTAAACGGCCACCTTTGATGGTATACTTCATCCCATAAAAAGGCCATCATAGGAATTGGATTTCAACTATCTATCGATTGAGTGGTCAGATTTAATTTGTATGCCAAAACTAACTGTGTGTGGCCAACAAATGAGGATATGAGAGTTTTTTTACATCACCACTAATCTGTCTGGAAAAAAACTACAATTACACTATTTATGTAATAGAGGGACTAAATGTAACTCGTGTCCTAAATTTCAATGAGTGGTTTAGTGGTGCTGCCTTCAACGATCGGCTTTTGAGCTCCATTTTGTGCACTTCATCAGTATGGACTTGGCGGTAGTGGTTAATTGAGATGTTAGGGTGTTGGTGGATGATTTGGACACTGGAATAGCTAACAGAGAAGACAAGATTTTTCGCGACCGTGCCTGAGCATGTTTTCCATTAAAAGGGAAAGAGAATGAAATACAAATTACAGGGTGGTTTCGGAGAAGTGAAACCAACCCTTCACTTGTCACGACGCTACACGGTCTCAGAGGCGCGACCTATAGACCTGCCTAAGGATGACAAACAACATTCCAGGCGCCTATGCCCCGCCTGGATCCAAAACAAAATCTCATCAACGACCCAAACTAGGACCTCATCTATAGTTTTTACACATCTATCAAACGTCCTATTGTTCCTCTCCTTCCATAGTATCCAGCAGGTCAAGACGACCAAAGAATCGAAGGAGCCACACACTTCTTTCTGGATTCTCTTTCTTGCAGCGACCCACCAATCCGCCCGTGTGTGTTCATGCGCCATAGGAGTAACCACCTCCCACCCCACAGTGCGGAGCAAACGGTACCAGATTTCTCTGGAGAAGGGGCAGACGACCAGTAAGTGGTCAATTGTCTCTTAAGACTTGGAGCATAAGGCACATGAGTCGTCATCCTGTAGGTGGTGACGCTTACGCCGGCGGAGAAGACAAGATGATACAGCTGCAAACATCAGACTATCATATATAGTGCTACACGTTGAGATACATCAAGTAAGATAATGAGCATCATGTTCATTGAGTGTCGCTGCGGGAAATGAACGACTGCTAAACTACTTGATTGCTCGTTTGTTGTGCGCTTGATCGGATATGGTCTAGCATGCAAAGACTCGAGGATTTAGACTGGTTCGGCCGAAAATGCCCTACGTCCAGTATGGGGGGTGGTGTTCTTGCTCTATTTCTCTCGAGCCCGGGTGCTCAAAGTTCTGAGGGGAGCTTACAAGCGGTGTCAAGCAGTGTCGAACCTCTAGGAGTCTAACCCTTTCCTACGTGGGGGGCTTTCCCTTTTATAGTCTAAGGTGGGGGCCCCATTTACATATATCTAGCGCTGTATCTTGGCCCTGTCTGGGAGTCCTTCGTCCTCGTCAGTCGTCGAGGCCCACTCGGTCAGTCGGGAGTGGGGAGGCTTGAGGCTAGCTTGTTTTCTTGGGCAACGGGTTGTCCAAGCGCTGTCCCATCCTCAACCAGTCGGGACAGTCTGGTCATTCGGATGGTCGCTCGGGGATCATCTCCGGTCTTGTCCGCCTGGGCCTACGCCCCTTATCCGCAGGGCTACCTCACCTCCTCCTTGCGTAGCCCCTGCACATAGGGCAGCGCATCGGGTGAGGGATGCCTTACCGAGGTCCGGCGGGGGATGCCCGGTCACGCTCGCTGGCGTAATGGAGTGGTGCGCAAGGGCAACCATCATTACGGCGCGGGAGGCGACGTCCGTTGACGCCCTCTCTTGTAGTGTCGCAGGGCCCGCGCTTGCTGCACTGTCCCTCTGTCAGAGAGCCCTGTAGCCTATGTCTACGCCGCAAGATAAGGGGAGCAGACGTCGTGGAGCCTGTACGGGGGCCTGTCTTGACTGGCACGC
This sequence comes from Panicum virgatum, assembly GCF_016808335.1. Lineage (NCBI taxonomy): Eukaryota > Viridiplantae > Streptophyta > Magnoliopsida > Poales > Poaceae > Panicum > Panicum virgatum. The sequence continues at coordinate 51,946,356 of NC_053153.1, read as the reverse complement.
TTGTCAAGCGGGGCGGCAATCTTGGAGAGCACGGCCCGGGTCGTCCGGTACGGCTCTGACCCGGGGCGCTAGGTCAGGGAGCCTCCACGTGAGGTCGGGCTCCCAGCCGTGTTGGCTTACCAGCGAAGGCAACTACCTACACTGGTTGGTGGGCCGCGCCGCGTCCGGCCCAGGAGACTTGTTGGGCTGTCCCTGCACGAGTCAGGCCCGTCAGGGGTCCCGGGTTTACACCCCCATCATTGAGTCAAGCAAATAACGAAATTCAGTCGAGAATATCTTCACCCTAATTACAAAATGAAACTTATTATGAAACCAAAAGGAAAATCTATTTTATTATCTTAAAACCCTAGTGCTAAGAAAACCACCATGCTAGCTCGCTAGGGCTAGCTATTACCATATTATTGAGCAAAAGAAAGAAAAAACCTACATCATTAGATTTTACGGTGATCTAACAATCCATATTAAACCAAAGATCCATGTCATATATATCAACTATAGCTTAAATCTGAAATAAAAAATCAAGAATAATAGTAGTTTGAGTTCCACATGAGTTAGAAAGCAAATACCTAAATATAAGATAGCTAAACTCAGAATCAAAGTGAAAAAAATAGTATCTCAATTTTTATTTGCATTGGAAAGAAAAATATTTAACTAGCCTACTTAATATATACTTTAGTTATAGCTAAAGTTTAGTTAAAATAAGAATATTTATTCCATTTCAATTGAGGGGTAAAACACATTTCAATTGAGGGTAAAACACCTAAATAAAGAGCCCATGAAAAATACAAATAGTTTAAAACTAAAATTTGTTTTACAATAATAAAAAATAAGCACTTCAATTTTATGAACTCATAATCTTAATAACGCAATGAGTCACATATTTTGCTTAATTGCCAAAAAAAAATCAACATGTTAGTTGTGAAAATAAAACAAGAATGTATATCGTTGATGGCGATGGCTTAATTTCGCTCAATAGCTATAAATTACAGATTTAATAGAAAATGAAAAAGAAACCATACTATTGGATTATATAATCCAGCGATGTATATAAACCAAATATCCATATCATATACTCCCTCCGTCCCACAAAGACTATTCGTTTAGCAATTTTTAGACATATAACTAGTAGTGAAAAATGACCATATTACCCTCAATTATTAATAGCAGTTGTGATTGAAAACTGTATTGTTTATTCGGCTCCATAGATCCTCAATAAATGTATAATGCATTGGAACAAAAAAAGGTAACATCTACTTAAGCATTTGATTGGCTTCATGCCCTTCTTGATGCAATTATTTTTTGATAGTTGATATTACTTTAATTAGATATATTTTACTACAATCTAAACAAATATCTTTATGGGATAAATTTGAAGGCTAAACAAATATTCTTTGTGGGACGGAGGGAGTACATTTTTATAGAGCTTAAACTGAAAATGAAGAAACTAGGACAAATAGTATTTTGTGTTCCATACTAATTGGAATGCAAAGTACCTTAATAAGAGTCTAGCTCAATTCAAAATAAAATAGATTTCAGTTCTCATTGGTTTGGGAACCAAACTGCCTAAATAAAAACCCTGCTTAAATATAATTATCTGAAAGCTAAAACTTGGGTTAAAAATAAAAAAAATCATTTTATTCAAATAGGAAGGAAAATACTATACAAAGTGACTATACAAAGGATAACTAAATTCTGAGTTAATGCAATAAGAAAATCTAGTTTCATCCATCAATGCATCACTTGATCCACTCTTAGTGCCTAGAAATTTAGACGTTAGTTGTGAGAACATGAGAAAACGTGCTCTGTCAAATTTGGCATTTCTTCAAATTATGAGGGTGTAGATCTATCGCAAGGACGAAGGGTGTTCACACATACTGGCAGAGTTGGACCATATGCCAAGACACAAGTTGTGCTAGCTGCGACTAGAGGTGAAGTCTGAAATGCTGGTGATGGCGTGCAGGTTGAGAGTGACAAAGGGGCGTTGGCGTGTTGCAAACGAGATGAAGCAACATACAAGGACCACGTTTAATGGATTTCACGTGCATCAAAAGTGAAAGGGGACACCGTAACAATGGGCGATTTCTATTTATCGCGCACGAGCTGGCGCGGACGTGTTGCAGAAACAAACTACCGCAGCTCACATGCCTCAATTTGCGTACAGTACATTCATTCTAACCAAAAAATTGCTTTATCTCACAAACTGATTATTCAAACTAAATTTTAATTGCATCGTTGTGTTTCTTAAGGTGAGATCTTCAAAAATATACCACACCTGATTATGTTCATATAGGTTTTTAAAATATTTTTATTTGTTCCATTTATCTTATTTTGTCCTTGGAATAATTTTTATTTTATAAACAATATACGGAACATTATTATTTGTTCTAGAACCATTTATATTTTCAGTTATAAAATTTGTTCTAGCTTTACCATTAAATTATTTTGATTAAAAAATCATCTAAATATATTTAAGTATGGTGTTATTTTAAAGATTTTATCATGAGAAATACAATGATGCAATCAAAATTATTTATACGTGTAGTTCATAATATATGCTTTTCTAACGAGTGGATGTGCTAATTTTTGTTTTTTAATGCGTGAAGTAGCGGTGGGAAGCCTTGCTGGGCGCCTGGGCCGCTGATCTTATGCGACAGGACAACAGCCATGGCGCGCGCTTTGAATAGATGCTCCCTAACTCCGTAAGATCCAAAGGACCAAGATCGAGATGCTACCGAAGAACGTTCATCAGCATCATGATGGAGATGCAGGTGAATTCACCATGACAAACGTGTATATAAAGACCTTGCAGATCAAGGTGGAGCAGGGGCACACCATACAGAGGAAACATACCAAGAACAGTAGCACATTGAAGACCAAGACGATATGGAAGACACATAACGAAGCACTCCTGCATCCTAGTGAGGCTGCCAATCTTCTGCCAAAGGTGTATTTTGGCTATGGACGCCAAGCTGAACGAGGCTGGCAAAGAGCTAGAGGGTATAAAGACAGGGAGGTCCACATCATATACACAAAGATGATATATCACTTAATCCTAAACTCTAAATCCTGAAACGTACATGGACAGATATCACTTAACCACAGTCAATCCAGAAAGCGTAAGCACTGCCGGTCATATTCAGAAATCTAACTATTAGATTCACGAATCAATTTACCCTTTTCAATTAAGATGATAACAGCATCCACCAACACATTCTTCATGAATAAGACGGGGAAGACACCTCATTACGTTCGCTTTAGACTGATTAATGAACCGCTAGTTAAGGGGGAAGACATTATTTTGATAACAAAATGGTAGCGTATTATTTTGAGAATAGCTAGTTAAGGATGATAACATTTTATATCTGTACGGCCAAAAATCAATTGGCAACTATTATTACTCAAACAAGAACTAAAGGATGTGAATCTATCTTCTCTAGCGGCTTTGAATAGCTTGTAGGTGGCAAAATTCAAGCTTCGTCCCTTATTCTCTTAAGCAACAATCCTGGAAATCAAATTGTTCCATGCCCTGTTTCTCTTCTTCCTTAGCCTGTCAGCAATGGCGAAAGCCAGCTCGAGGGACTGCGACGCGTTCAGCCTGGGGTCACATTGCGTGTGGTAGCGATCACTGAGATCATCAAATGTCACCGCCTTGGATCCACCAATACATTCTGTAACGTTCTGCCCCGTCATCTCCAAGTGAATACCTCCGGGGTAGCTTCCCTCTTGCTCATGAACATCAAAGAAAGCCCTGAGCTCAGCCTGCACATACAAGTGCCAAGTGGTATGAAACTACAGACAGTTAGGAGGTTGCTTATTACCAAATGAAAGCACAAGGCCTGTTCTTACCCTGATCGCATCGAATGACCTTGTCTTCAGCCCACACGGTGCACTAATGGTGTTCCCATGCATTGGATCGCTAACCCAAGTAACAATCATCCCAGCTTGGCGTACTGCTCTGATCATATGTGGAAGCTTGACACGCATGTTCTCAGCCCCCATTCTTGTGATAAGTGTCAATCTCCCGGGCTTATTGTGAGGGTTCAGAATCTCACACAATTTCACAAGCTCTGATGGATCAAGCTTATCACTTACCTATATAGCATATACAAGTTAATACGGGCCAGAGGAAGATAACAATAAAACAGTAACTAATATGATTCTGTCTATAACTGCTGAAAACGGGACATTGCACTGACTATTAGCCTTACTCAATGCTACAAGACTGCAACTCTCATAGCTTTTTTCAGAAGAAAAAAAAGATGAGATCTGATAGCTAAGATTACTAATGGATCACATATGAAATGGATTTTCAATTCTTACTTATGACCATATATGAGAAATCCATCAATCAATAACAATAAGACGCATAGCTTCAGGATTTATACAAACATATTATATGGAAAGATGTTAACTGGAGATTTTATCCCACACAGTCTACTCTAGTAGAATGGTTATTACCTTTACACCCAGAGGATTCGAAATACCACGAACGAATTCAACATGAGCACCATCCAGCTGCCTAGTCCTCTCACCAACCCAAAGCATGTGTGCAGAACAGTCATAGTACATGCCAGTAATGGAGTCCTCCCTAGTCAGTGCTTGCTCATATGGTAAATGAAGGCACTCATGGGATGTCCATAACTCTGCTGTGGTCATGCTGGGGTGTTGAGGAGTCATACCAGCAGCAGTCATAAACCCAATGGCATCCTGAACCCTTTGTGCAAGCTCCAGATACCTGCTAGAACAAGAAGTTATCATATATGATCAGTAATTATATACTCCCTCCGTTCCAAATTAAAAGTCATTCCAAGAATCTTGGAGAGTCAAAGTTTTTCAAGTTTGACCAAATCTATATAACAAGATAATAACATTTATGATACAAATTAAGTATCATTAGATTCTTTGTTAACTATATTTTCATAGTATACCTATTTGATGTCATAAACCTTTGTGTTTATCTCTATAATTTTAGTCAAATTTCGAGATGATTTGACTCTCCAAGATTCTTAGAATGATTTATAATTTGGAACGGAGGGAGTAAATAAGAATGATACCATTAAATATGGTATATACAATGCAAGCACTGTGCTAAAAGGGTCTGGTGACATAACACGAAAGACATGACAGTCGGATAAACAAACTACTCTGTTATATTTGTTGTTTTTCACACTGGATTTTCTGCCTGAAGCAAATCCATAACACGAAAAATTTTCATTGAGAAAAGAAAAGTGAAAAGAGTAGCATAAAATTAATTGCAGAAGGCATAGTCACTCGATGACACTGGCTAATACCTGTCTCCTTGTGTGCTGTGCCTCAGGAAATCGAGATTCCACTGGGTGACTCTTTGAAGATCTGCGAACCCTCCATGGGCAAATCCTCTGAGAAGATTTAGGGTGCTCGCGGACTGGCCGTAGGCCTGAGTCAACCTTTCAGGATCCGGTATGCGCGATTTTTCATCAAAAGCGTCACCGTTGATGATATCCCCTCTGTAGGAGGGAAGTGTTACCCCATCTCTAGTCTCAGTTGGGTTCGATCGTGGCTTTGCAAATTGACCAGCCATCCTCCCAACCTGAAATACATCATCTACACCTTTTATAAGCTACTCAAGAGTGCTCTTCTTATATAATAAACTACTCTATAATCTGCCAGCTCAAACAACATGCTAGTGTCGCATTTTGCTCATGCAGATTGATAAATCACGAATGGACAAAATCAAAATGTTTTAATGGTGGCCCTTTTTTTGTTTCAAACGTAACAGAAGAGCAGGTTAAGAGATTGAGATACAGATTATTGCTTTCAGAACATCATGAATGTATTTTCCCATATGTAAATATCCACACCAGTTATTTTTGGCGAACGTCACACCAGTTATGCTAAGCAAATGTAATCCTACTCTCAATACTGTGTTGGATTTCGTTTTTCCTTATTTTTACTTAACCTTTTGCAAATGTCCAATCTTCATCTTGTTATAGTCTCCAGAGTCAGACACTTAACTCTGATCTTTATGATAACCTGAGTCCTCTTTTCAGCTTCTAATAGTTGTTCAACATATTTTCAGCTTCATTTCGCTTATAGTTTGCCAATGACTTAAAACCAATTCACCTTACCAGAAAACAATCATTAACTACCGAACAGTGAACTATACAGCACAGAAATTTAATACGATGACATTTGTAATGTCATCTAATTTAAAAGAGAAACTGGGACTTGGGAGGATGACAAAAGGGACCCTGAAACAGATTAATTGAAAACGTATTGCATATTATCAAATCTAGAAATTTGAATGTCACGAACGTGGCAAATTCTAAATGATGATTGATATGGAGGTGCGTAGAAGTCAAATATCCACAACATTCCAAACAAGTCATAAATTCTCATTAGGGCAGTGCAAATCATGCATTTAGGCGCGGATTTTTCCAAACGGAAGAACGATCATTTAGAAAGAAGAAACGATGCTCGGATTGAATCAGGGGAGGGGAGAGAGGACAAGAGGTGGTGACCGGTGATTGGTGGACCATGAAGGAATAATAACAACCTTGATGGTGGGCATCTGGCCGCCGAAGGTGAGGACGACGGCCATCTGCAGCATGAGCCGGAACGTGTCGCGGATGTTGTTGGCGCCGAAATCCTTGAAGCTCTCGGCGCAGTCGCCGCCCTGCAGGAGGAACGCCCGTCCCATGGCCGCCTCCCCGAGCCGCTCCTCCAGCTTCCGCACCTCTCCCGCGAACACCAGCGGCGGGGAAGCCGCCAGCGCGCGCTCTTTGGCCTCCAGCGCGGCCCGGTCGGGGTACTCTGGGATCTGCCGCGCGGGGCGCGCGCGCCAGCTGCCCGGCGCCCACTCGCCCGGCCCCGCAGCGGCCGCGCGCGCCATCGTGGGGCCCCGCCGCCGCGGCCTCGTCCGCGGGACGAGGGAGCGCGGGGCAACGGCGGGAGCCGGCGGCGCAATGGGCAGGGACGCCATTGTGGCGGTGGCCATGGCGATGGAGTGGAGATCGAATCGAGGGAGCGAGGCGGCGTCGCGGCGAGAGGGAAGGAGAGGCGGGCGCGGCGAAGTCTGTTGCCGCGAAACGCTTTGCATGGAACGCGTCACGTGGCGGCGCGTGGGCGGGGCAGAGGGCACAGCAGCACAAGGATTATGGACCATTGGATCTGGATTCTGGAAGTCTGGAGCACCGGCGGCTTCTCGGTAGTTTGTAGGGTTTTTACCATTTCGCTTTCGCTGGCACTTCAATTTTTAGGCAGGTTGGGGTTGGAGATTTTCGCACTGCACAAAGGGGCGCAAGGGTTGCTTTGAGATTCGTACACGTTTTGCCAAAATATCGTGCAAAACTTAAACGACGGCGGGCAGCTAGACCGCAATACTGGTTTCACGGGTGACCGTAGCGAAGGAAACTCACGGTCAATTTTCTGAGCCCACCCACGTGACTCCAGTCCCCAGCCCTCCTCTCTCTCTCTGTTTCCCCTCACTTTCTCGTTCTTCCCTAGATCCGACCCCAGGGCGAGCGGCCCGACGCCGGGCTCCGATCTCAAGGGAGCAACGCGGCAGGGAGGTGCGGCGGCGACGACGGGCGCCCCTGCGGCGCTGGAGCTCCGCCCCCCAGCGAGTCTTCTCTTCTCTAGATCCAGCGAGCGCTGGGGCCGGCGGCGCTGGGGGAGCTCCGCCCCCCAGGCGAGCGGCGCGGTGGCGGCTCTGGGGAGCTCCGCCCCCCAGGGCGAGCGGCGGCGGCGCTGGGAAGCGGCACGGCGGGAGGCGCCGCGAGCCGGCGACGGGGAGGATGCGCCGCCGCCGGTTTGTTTTTTTTTCATACAATTTTTTTAAAAAAAAAATATTAGCCGAGTTTTTTTATTTGGATGTACATTTTTTGTTTCTTCCATTTGATAAATTTCTCTCTGTCAAAATTTTTCTCGTGAAATTTTTTTATCTCACCAATTTGTTTCTTGAAATTTTTTCTACCCACCAAATTTTCACTTGAAAATTTTTTTGACTCATAAAAAAATGTCTGAATTTATTTTTCTCAGAAAACGACAAAAAAGTTTCTAAAAATGGGAAAAAAATGTTGTCGGAAAATCGACCGTACGGACGCCTCCCGTACAGTTGACTGTAAATTAGCATGGCCCCAGCTAGACCGCCCGTCAGCGCTCGGCACGTACCGTACACAAACCCAACTTTTTTTTATTTTATTTACCACTGCACCCTAGTTAATCATCCCGTGCCATGCAATGTACAATTATACAGCTGCTACACAGAGTAACAATGCAACATTCCTTATCACACGCACACTCAACATTCCTTATTGTTGGTTAGGTACAGCGCCAGCGGCACCGTATCCCCGTTCCTCGATCATGCCCGGCCATATGGTGTCTCTGCAGCACGAAGCTCCGTCCCTGATGAGCTGCATGGAAGAGCTGATCACTGATCACTGATCAGTAGGTGTCCTCGGCGTCGGCCTCTTCCTCGTCGCTCTCCAGCGCGGCCATCTCGGCGAGCAGCGCCGGGTCCACCACCTTGGACATGTCGCCGGGGGTCTTGGCCTCCTGGACGATCCGCATGATCTCGTCCACGGCCTGCGCCAGCTCGGCGGGCTCCGTGTCCTTGTAGTTGGCCTTCTCCCTCTCCGAGATCTCCTGTGGCAGGTTCTTCAGGAACCACGGGTGCTTCTTTATCTCCGGGATCGTGATCCTCTTCAGCAAGACAAGAGTTTCAGAAGGATTCACTTCGTCAGTCCGTCTCACGTACCTCTCGGAACAATCTGAGGGTAACTTGGCTTTCCTGAACACAGAAAGTGGAAGTACCTTTGAAGGATCGGAGACGAAAATTTGAGACAGAAGGCGTCTGCAGTCTGAAGACACTCTCACATAATCCGGGATGGAGTATTGCACGCCAAGAATTCTCTGTCAGGCACAACGTGCACATTTTGCATCGCTTTCAGAGTTCCATGCTTTCAGATTCACCAAACAAAACAATTGAAGCAAGCTGTGATGACCATCAGAAGGGAAAAGGAGATGAATGAGATGATTACGCTGATTGTCTTGCGGAAGTTCCTTGGATCCTCGGGATCTTCAAATGGATATGATCCCACGAGCATTACATACAGTGTCACGCCGCAGGACCAAACATCTGCTACCTGGATGAATTGAAGGAGTTTTGTAACAACATGCAGAGTTGAAAGGTTTTATGTAATGTTTCAGAAAGTTCAGAAGTCTAAACGCTCATGGAAGCACAAAACAACTTCATATCCCTTCTTGTCTTCAATGTAAGCATTTTAAGTGGTAGTGACCCAATGAATAATTAGTACCTAAATGCTATATTACTGTGGTCACTCAACATTAGAAAAAGAATACTGTCCATGTATTTTCAGAGCTGCATAGCTGCTCTGCTTGCTTCCAGTGACAAAACAATATTCTGTGAAGGATTCGAAATTCAAGTCCTCAACCAAAATATAGATATGAAAACTGAAGGTACTAAACTAACCAACCTCCTTTAGCTCATATGGATATGAAAACTGAAGGTAAGAAAAAGAATCCAGAATTTTCTGTAGATAGTGGAATAATCAATACACATAATATGGTGGAGAGCTTGCGGTTGTCATTCACCTTGCCATCATACTCTTTTCTTGAAAGAACCTCAGGCGCTATGTAAGCTGGAGTGCCAACTGTTGATTTTGGTTTTGAATGCAGCAAGGCAGACTGAAAAGCACACAAGCGAAGTTTATAACTGATTCAACGACACAAGAGAAGTCAGTTATAGGTAAAGTTAAGATGCAGAACAGAGCCAGTGCAATATCCATATATAGCACCTTTGAGTAACCAAAGTCACAAATTTTCACACGAGGTGTTGGACTCCCATCAAGGAGGGTGTTCTCAAGTTTAAGATCACGGTGGCAAATTTCCTGCATCCACGTTTGTAGTTCATCAACTCTTGTGCGCTGCTGTGAGTGCTATTTATGAACTTTGTAGATTGTTTGAAGCAAAACCATACCATGGAATGACAGTAGCTGACCCCTGATATTAGCTGCTGAAAGAAATACCTGGACTATTGACATTAACAACATAGGAAACACATAATATTAGTCAGACATGGTTTGCCGTTTGGGGCGAGGAACATAAGCTCAGGATAGGACAATTAGGGCCAAAAGGAACCTCATCTTCACTGAATCGCCCTGCAGAGCAGATTTTCTCGAAGAGCTCTCCACCAGCAGCATATTCCATTACTATGGCGAGATGTGTGGGTGTTAAACAAACCTGGTATTGATTGATTCGCAGAACAAACTATGAGCTTGTGATGCAATGTGGTCCTAAGATGATAAAATAGCTCAATGTTTGAAAACAATTAAGCTAGGCTCATACTTCAGAATAAACAGGATGCCTCTGAAATAACACTGACAACTATCAGTTGATATAGTTTGAGGCTGTGTGCAGTTCGACTAAGCATAGGGTAGATGCGAAAAGCCAAAAATGACTCGCTGTTCTTGAATTTATCTCCCAAAAAGAGTACCAGTTCTACTTTGTGGACATACTTATTCTCGGTTCAGACTTCATAACCATCAAACGTCATCAATTGGACAAAATCAACAAATACAGATAATCAATCAATCGATGAGTTCTTTTTTTTTTGCTGAATTACCTCCTTGAACCGTACGATGTTAGGGTGCCGGAGTGACTGGTGATTGATGATCTCCCTCTGCACATTCTCATCAATCTGCACAGATACACAGCTCAAAACACTATCAAAGAAACACCACACAAACTTAAAAAAAAAATCCTCAGGTCGGAGGCAGTTTCGAGAGTGAAAGACCTCTTTTCTCACCACGAAACGACCCTCCAACACCCTACCAATCCTAATTCCGAAGCGCCAATCCCCAAAATCAAGCACGAACGGGAAACGAAAGCCCAAAGCCCGCGAGACTGCTGCGTACCTTTTTGCCCCTCTCGATGTACTTGACGGCTACGAGCTCCTTGGTCCGCTTGTCCCTGACCAGCCTCGCTACCCCGAAGTTACCGGCGCCCAGCTCCTTGAGCGCCTCGTACCTCTCCTCCATTTTCCAAGGACCAAGGACCTTCAAAATCAAACGGCTGCAGCAGACACACCTGACCAGGACCTCCCGGAAATGGCGACTCCAGAGCAAAGGAATCTCCCGGAGAAGAACCAAGCGAAGCGACCAAACCCCCAATTGGAAGCTCGCGAACTCTAACCAAACCCATCGAATAGAGAATTCCTCGGTCGCAGTCGCGGCGTCGACGCGAAAGCGACGAAGTGAAGAAGGCAGAAGCGACGATGTTCGGGGTCGCGCGCGCGGGTGGGAGCCCGCGCGTCGCACAAGCCCCGCGCGCGGCCCACGAACGCTTTTTGTGCCCCGTCGCGGCCCACTGATGGCTCGCAGAGGCGGCCCACTAACGGTCCGCAGCCCAATTTGTGATTTTTTCTTTTTTTCTGTAAGTTCCAACAAAACATTTTTTATTTTTTTCCAACGAAACATTTGTTCAAGTGGATCATTTTTTGTTTTCAAGCGTAAGATTAGATTCAACCGAATTTTTTTTATTTTTTGTTTTGATTGAACTTTTTTTTCTTCCAACGAAACATTTTGTTCCGACATAACAATTTGTTGGAACTTTTTTTTCCAGTGGAACAATTTATTTTAGTTATGGAGGGAGCGGCGGCCCAAGAAGTATCAGACCAGCTCCCCCTCGCGGCCTAGCTCCCCTGCAGCCCAGCTCACCCCGTGCTTCTGTGACGTGACGGGCCGGATCGGGGTCACACGGGCCGAAATTGACGGAAGGAAGGCCCACGATAAAAAAACAGGATGTGCGCGGCGCTTCTGCGATGGGTCGGATCCCAGTAACGCGCGTTACCTCCAGCAGGTCCCGGTAGAAGGGGATGTTGGACTTGGAGGCCAAGCGACGCGACGGCTTGGAGCAACGCGGCGAGGCGGTCGCCCGGATGCTCAACAGGTGGATGATGATACAGCAGCGGTGTTCTTTTGAGGCCGGACGTGGGCCCGTGAAAGGCCCTTGTTTGGTTTTGGTAATTGAGTGACAACTTATGTGGACTAATAAGTGTTTATGTTGAGATACACAGGAGATTAGTCCACACAAAGACACTAGTATGAGCAACATGTGCCATGGAGGAGAAATGACTAAGTGTTGATGCTATGCTCATATAGTGTGATCGAGGAGCTCATTGCATATGAGACATGACATGGAGTTATGTGACCAAAGTGGAGAAGATCAAGACAAGGCTTTGCTTGATGGACCGGTTGCAATGGAGAAGGGCAAGTCAAGGCCTTGAAGCGAGGGACCGCGAGGCGGTGAAGTTTGGGCAAGATTTGGCGCCGATGGACCGAGGCAACGGTGAAGAGCGAGCAAGGTCAAGATCGATGGACCAAAGAGGTCATGTGATGATATGGAGTGGATCATATCATTTAAGAAAGATCAAGCCAAGTATTGACTCATGATGATGATCAAAAGGCTTGATGGAGTTTGGTGCTTGTGTGGCATCAACATTTGGGAAGATGAAATGAAATGTGCAAGGCAAAGGTATGACTTGTAGGGCATTTCATTTCACCGGTCAAAGGTTTTGTAGAGAAGTGCATGACCGGATTTAGGATAGATGGCCGTACTATCAAGAGGGCAAACTTGTTTGCATATCGGTCATCTAGTGCCACTTGAGCGATCTAACATTGCGATGTTGCTAGGATCGAGTGGCGTGGTGAGATCAAGTGAAAATCCTTTGAAAATGATTGTGAAATGCTAACACACATGCACATGGTGTTGTTCACGTGGTGGTGTTGGCACATTTGCAAAGGAGAAAGAGTTGGAGTTGATGTTGATCAACTTTGGGAAGCAAGAAAGGTTTTTCGGTGTTCTCCGGAAATTAGGTGGTCTCTTGGAGTGGAATACTGCTTTGATCTATTGTGGTTTGGATCAAGTATTCAGTTGGGTTGTGTAGCCCTATGAATTAGCTTTCCATAGAGTCCAAGATCACCTAATTTGGACATCGGAGTTAAGAGTTATGGCCGTTTTACCGAGGTTCATTTCTGTTAGAAATAGACCTGCGGACGGTCCGCCCTTGAGGGGCGGACGGTCCGCCGTTATCTCGGTTGAGCTCAAACAGAACCGTTTTTGGCTCTGTGGGTGGTCCAAAATGACCTGCGGACCGTCCGGTCCATGGGGGCGGACGGTCCGCCTTTAAAAGCTGAAACGGGCGCAGAAACTTGGTTGTTCTGTCTTGGGTGCCCAAAATGACCTGCGGACCGTCCGGTCCTTGGGGGCGGACAGTCCGCCTCCTACTGAAATTTCTGGGATAGAAACACTGCGGTTTCTGTGTGTGCTCACCTTTTGAACTGCGGACAGTCCGCCCCTGGGGAGCGGACAGTCCGCCCCTGGGGAGCGGACAGTCCGCCGGTAACTTACAGATTTAGTCAGAGACGTTTGCAAATCGGTTGGTTCGAAGTTTTGAACCGCGGACAGTCCGCCCCAAGGGCACGGACAGTCCGCTCGGGGCTCTAACGGTCGACTCTGACACATAATCATTGCTGTTCTAGCCGTTGGTTTTGAATGGCGGACAGTCCGGTTTTTGTGAGGCGGACAGTCCGCGAAAACTCTGTTTTCACGGGTTTTGAGTGTAACGACTAGTTTGGGGCCTCCCTCTATAAATAGAGGGTGTGGCCGGCCATTTGGGGTTTTTTTTAGCACCTTGGGGATTTAGTGTCCATGTGTGAGAGTGCTTGAGAGCCCTCTACTCACTCTAACTTGATAGTAATCATCCGATCGAGTGAGAGAGCGATTCTAATGCGATTGCTTTGAGAGATTGCATCGAGTGGCACTAGGTGATCGTGTTGCAAGCCGGTGTGATTGTTACTCTTGGAGGTTGCCACCTCCTAGACGGCTTGGAGGCAAGAGGCTCCGTTGAAGCCCGCAAGAAGATTGTGCGGTGCTCCGGAGAAGAGATTGTGAGGGGTATTGTGCTCACCCCGCGGGAGCCGCGAAGAGCAACTCTAGTTGAGCGAGACGTGAAGAGCAACAAGTGGTTCGGCCGGATCATGTGCTAGAGCTCGGTGTGAGCACTCCACGTGGGAGAGTGTGACTTGAGAGTCACCACTAGCAAGAGGATCGGCGGCAACCTTGGAGCTTGTCTCAACGGGGATTAGCTTGGTGGTAACCAAGTGAACCTCGGGATAAAAATCACCATGTCAACTTTGTCTACTCTTCTCGGTGGTTTGCATTCTCCAAATCACAAGCATTGTATTTACATTCATATATATCTTGTGCTTGTGTAGTTGCTCTCTAGTGATTAGTTAGCTTGTGTAGCTTGCAAATCATCTTCTTGCTTGTGTAGCTAGAAATAGAGATTCTAATGTAACTAGTTAGTTTGTGTAGCTTAATTAGTTGCTCTTGCTTAGATTGTGTTGTTAAGCAAGTTGAGCTCTTGGATTTGGATTGTGTATCCTTGTCTTTGAAGCATCTAGTGAGCTTAGGTTTTGGCTTTGTGCTTTTGCTCATTAGAATTGTGTAGGAACCCCCCCGGTTTGTATAGTACTAGTGCTTAGCCTTGTATGACTTGTCATTAGAATTATTAGGAGAGCTCTTACTAGCTTGGCACTCCATTTGCTTTGTGTAGGATCTTTTTGGAGGTGCCTTAGAGTCATAGTTAGAGGGGTGAAGTCTTGGCTAAGCGAATAGTTTCAATTCCGCATAAGTTTCGGTTAGCCGGCGTAATTAGTTTTTAGAAAGGACTATTCACCCCCCCTCTAGTCCGCCATCTCGACCCTACAGCCCGGAGTGGCGTCGCTGTTTGAAGGACCCGGCTCGGCGGCCGGCAAGCCCGATGGCTGCTAATTTGTTTTTTTAGGGGGGCTGCTAATTAGGTGGCGCGTCCCTTCTGAATGCGACGTGGAGCCTGTTCGGCTAGTAGAATAAATAGTATTTGATTGGTAGATTAAATATTATTGCATGAAAGGAAATAAGCCGTAATAAACCAAACCAAGCCAAACCAAATCTAAACCAGCCGAACAGGCTCGTGGAATAGGCTCGGGGCCGTGCAACGGAGACGCGTGCAGGCCCAGTTTACTTGCATTGCTGCAATTGCACGGACTGAATTTATGGCCTAGTACGGGCTCCATTTGTTGAGGTTTGTTTCTCAGTAAAGCTTTTGACTTGCCCATATCGTTTAAAAAAACATATTTTTAGTTTAAAATAATTCAAAATAGCTCAAAATCTCCAAACATGAGGGTTAATTCTTGGCTATTTGTAAATAGACTACCTCAAAAAACTATCCAACTCAAGGGGTGATTGTCTATTTGAGGTGGGGCCCACCATAGCAAGAGATGTAATAGTGCTCCAGTGATTGGAAAAATTTGTTTCAAAGGCTAAATAGCTCTTGGATCCAAACATGTCAATGACTATTTTATTGGAGGGCTATTTGGTTGAGATAATTAATTCTAACCCAAATAGTTCTAGACCTTAGATCCAAACACGGTCATTGAAGAAAGAGAGTTGTGACCGGCAGGTGGAAAAGAGATGTGGCGAGATAGGAAAAAGTATGACAGGACATATTTGACGTTTATCAGTTTATGACATAAAAATGGACCCTCGCGTAATAACTGTAGCATGCCGAATATTTGGTTCGGCATAAATGTCAAAGGCAAAATAGACCCCCCCCCCTCCAGGCTGCAGCCCCTCATCTGCATAGGTGAATTAGCAGATAAGGCAGCGGACGGGTATGCTGCCGTTTTTTTCTTTTTTTTGACGCTGGAAGAAGGGGCGGAAGAGGAATGCAGGAACAGAAGGGCAATTGAGTCTTTTCCTAATGGGCGTCAGCTGCTTTAACTGTGTTAGTAACATCAATTTGGATGAAGGATGTAACTGATCCCAAGTTTAATAGTTGGAGGATCAAATTGGTCTAAACGAAAGTACAGAAACAAAATTGACCCTTTAGCAAGAGTTTATGAATCATTTTGACTATTTTGCCAATGTCAAACTTACAACTGGACACTTGGACAAGGAAACCCGATGCTCTTCCTACTCGTTGCCAACTGTTCTTTCTTGATGGCGCTTGCCGAGCACAAAGATAAGCTCCCAAATTAGAATGTCATAGCAAACTTTAAACCCCTCCAAGTAGTACTAAGGCACTAAGCCCCACTATTTCAGAAAAGCAACCCATCAATTCAGATCTGGGTATCTTTAGCTGCTCCACAGATTCACAAAAAGTTAAGCTATCTGTGATCCAACATTATTATGCTCTATTGCTCTTGAAGCCCCAATCCATCGTTCGTCCAACACCATTTGCGGCAAGCCAGTACTTCGTCCACTAATTAAATTAAAACTGAATTGTGATGGTCATTGTCTCATACGTGGCGGCTGAAAAGCGAGCACAAACAACATATGGTCCCCATGGGTGTGTTTAGTTGGTGAAAAAGTTCGGATTTTAGCATTGTAGCACATTTTATTGTTACTTGACAAATAATATCCAATTATGGATTAATTAGATTTAAAAGATTCAGGTCGTACTAATTAGTTAGATTGTGTAATTAGTTATTTTTCAACTGTATTTAATACATACTATATATGTGTCCGAAAATTGGATGTGACGGATACTGTGCAAAAAATTTTGGAAACTGAACAGGGCCATGGTCGTTCCAACCGGACCGTTCCCGTAGTCGGTTTTCGTTATTTAGAAGCGTGGGCAATGACGCGCACGGTATATCATGCGACTTGAGACAAATAAAAAAAAGTTTGTGACAAATCGGATATCAATCAATCACAATCACGTGCAGGAGCAATGATTGTAGTATAATAATCTGGCCGGCCCTGATCTTATATTTGACGAATGCTGGATTGATATTAAGCTTAGTCTCGATGGAAGTTTCGTCACGGTTTTATGCGAGGATTAAAAAAATATGTTGAATTATCAATTTTGCTAACTTGAAAGTATCATTGCATCAAAAGATGAGTGAGGAGTTTCATCCTATAAAATACATCTAGCATAGTTACCAATTTCTTAATTTTAATAATTGTGAAATAAATTATGACTGATTTAAGAGTGTGTTTGGACACAAGCTGCATCCTACCATGTTGCGGACCCAGCGGGTGAGGTGTGGCACAAAAGTTGAAGTCTCGTAGCAAGGTTAATAATTCGGCCAGCTGTTGGTTGTAAAAATTCTTGCAGCCTATCTCTCAACCTACTTATATAGTAGTTAATCTTTCACTATTAATATAAGATCCCGCTTGTCTCGCTCTGAAGCGCATCTGGGTCCATAGATGCAATCGGTAAATTTCGGTGATTAATGACAACCATTTTGCAACTAGCGTGTGTTTTTATTATTTTCAAGTTAAGTCTCATAGGAAATGTGAAAGGAGACTCCTCAAAATTCATGATCAAACATTCGCGCTTCTGAACGCGGACTGTCCACGGTTTACTGAAACGCAATGGCGGATCATCCGCGGTCAGCAGGCGGACCGTCCGCGACCCATCTGTTCTGCGCAGGAACACAAGAATCGCCCCCAACTTTAATTCACCCACAATTTGAGTTTTGATTCAAATCCACCAACCAAATTTTAACCATAGCATCTCATCATCACTAGGAACAAGATCCCCCAAGTATTTTCAAGAATCCATGGTCAAAAAACAGATCGGAGCACCTAACCCTAACTCTTTCCAATGAAGAAATCCAAGAACAAGAGTTAGAGATTCGTCAAAATACCGAGAGGACATGATGTAGAATCTTGAGAAGAGTCCGGGGATGTACTCGGACCGTCCGAGAACCACGCCAAAAATCCTTGACCTTGAAGTCTCCCCCACGTGCTTGAGAGAGAAAAAGAGAGAGCTATGGAGGGTTGTGGTCAGTTTGGTGGAGGGAGAGAAAGCGACATCCAAATATAAGCCAAGTCAGGCCGACCCCACCATTCTGTCCAGTCACGGACTGTCCGCGATATCCAGGCGGACCGTCCGCCTATGAAAATTTTCACACTGACACCCGACTGAAACTGTCTCTGGTAAATTCTTCCCAACACAGGCGGACTGTCCGCAGACCTATGCTGGACCGTCCGCGCCTTGCTCAGTAGCAAACCACCGGTGTATCCAAAGCTTGCCGGATGAACCGATGATAAGCAGACCGTCCGCGGTCCTTTGGCGGACCGTCCGCAGTGTAATTTTGCAGTTGAAAACTTCTCTGCAGAGCCTCTGGTGAACAAGTCTCATGAACGGCGGATTGTCCGCCCATTACCCGCGGACCGTCCGCTGTACCAAATTTCAGACAACACAGAATTTTGCCAACTTTTTCAATTCCAACTTTAATTTGTGATCATTGCTCATATAAAAATCTAAAAATCTCAAATCTTGCATGAAAACCTTCCAAAGACTCATATGAGCAAGTTACAACAAGAATTCAAAAATAAATCGAGTAAAATCATGAAAACTCATAAATGGCTCAAAAATGCCTCAAAAATTCAGAAAAATAAAACAAAGAATGCATGAAAGAACCATATGCCACATGTGCTAGTTTTCAAGCCACATTTGAGAAGTCAATGATATTTAACTCATTTCTCAACTTGCAAAACCGAGATTCATCCAATGGCTTGGTAAATATATCGGCTAATTGATTATCCGTACCAATTCCATCAATTTTGATATCACCTTTGTTTACATGATCTATAAGAAAATGATGGCGGATATCAATATGTTTGGTTCTTGAATGTTGAACCGGATTAGTAGCAATCTTCACGGCACTTTCATTATCACACAACAAGAGAATTTCACCAAATTTCACACCATAGTCAAGAAGAGTTTGCTTCATCCACAACAATTGTGCACAACAACTTCCGGCCGAAATATATTCCGCTTCGGCGGTTGAAAGAGCCAAACATGCTCTCTGGTACGTGTGCGGACCGTCCACGCTCCAGGGAGCGGACTGTCCGCGCTTGTGCAGTCAGCTCTCAAACATGATCTTTTTCAAATCTTTTCAAAACGTCGTTAGCCCTCATGCATGCACCTAGACATTTTGAGCAAAATGGCACTAAAGACCCGTCAAGCACGAGTACTCGACCCCTCTTGATAGTACGGCTATCTATCCAACAAATCCGGTCACTTTTCATCCACTAAACACCTTGTGACCGGTAAAATACAAAACCCCTATTTTATACCTTTGCCTTGAGCCCGAACTTTGTTCATCATCTCCAAAACTCCACACGTTCACAACCAAATCTCTTTCATCCGTGGATCAACCTATACTCATTATCTCAAATGAAATCGTTAATCCATAAACCGTTGTCATTAATTACCAAAACTCAAATTAGGGGCCTAGATGCTTTCAGCTAGTGCTTAGGGTCATTTCAGTGAGGGTCAAGTGAAGCCTTGAGAGCTTGTTACTCTTGGTGTTTGACGACACCTAGACGATCTTTGTGATCGGGTGATTCTTGGTGAGCTCTTGGAGATTGTGGGAGCCCCAAGAGAAGGAGATTGTACATGGTGTGAAGCTCACCATTCCGGAGATGGAGAAAGAGCATTCTTAGTGAAGACTTGCTTCTTAGTGATGCAAGAGAGCGATACTCTTAGTGGGTGCTCCAACATAGATTAGGGAGGAGCGTCAACTCATCGATACCACGGGAAAAAATCCGGTTGTCCCGTGTACCTCTCATTTACTTTACTAGTATTTTATATCTCTTGTATTTGTTAAGTCTCTTGCTTGATTGCTCTTGCCTAGAAGTTATCATGCTAGTTTGTTTCTATTGACTAAGTTGCATATTTATTAGTGTGATCCTCTCTAAGAAAAATGAACATGTTAGTGTGTTATCCTACCTAGATTGATGATGCTAGTGTGCTCTAGTTGATAGGATCAACCTTTGTAGATTGGACAACACTAGTCTATTAAGGACTCGAAAGAATTTAAAAAAGTCCCAATTCAATCTTTTTTGGGCCTCGATCCTTTCACGCTCACACCATTTCTTAGTTCTTGTGTTGAAACCGGCTACAAGTTTGCGGCCCGCTTCTCCTCTCTCTCCTCTTCTCTCTTCTCCACCTCAGCATTTTGCCTCCTTACAACTTGTTATAATAGTTGCTCTAAGTCATGGCGAGAAAATCTACATAAAACCTATGGCAGCCAAAGCTAAGAGCAACCAAACAGCAGCCTTTGCAGGTGAAGTATATCTCATTGCATATCATCCTAAACCAATCTAATAGACAACCAATGTAATAGTTAGCTATATATGTGGGTTGCACCATTAATATATGATTCATCTCTTATCTAGTTTATTGAGCTACGTGTTACAGCCGCTTGAAAGCAATAAACTGCTTGTAGCCTGTTTCTCTTCTTTCTCTGTGTCTCTCCCTCCAATTTAGCATAAATATGAAGTGACAATTTATTTAGACCGTCAATGTCACCTTATTATATTTGCTCTTTTGGGTGGGACCAAATTAGGGCTAAAAAACTTACGACTAGTTAGCTCGCTTAATTCCCAACTAGCTCAGGACGGCTCGGCCCAGCTCGTTATATTTCTTAACGAGCCGAGGTATATTTTTAGCTTGGCAATTATAACGAGTTGGCTCGAGCAACTTAATGAGCCGAGAAAGTACAACAGACCAGAAGCCAATGACTAGTTGACTACCGAGGAGCAAAATAGCTGGAGCCCAAACAAAGCCCACGCTGAACTTGTCCATTCGGTAGGAACCTTCCATTCGCCCATCCCAAACTCGCGTCGTCAGATCAGTATCGACCGTCGCCGCCGCCGCTCCTGCTCAGTTCCCTGCGTGCGGCGCAATATCGATTTCTCGAGCCACAAAGTCAAAGAGAGCAGCGGAGGAGGGAGCCTCTTGATGCCCAGCTCCCCTCGGTAGTGCCCAGCTCCCCTTCGAGCCCTTCGGCCTGCACCTGCAGACTTCGAAGCCGGTGAGGGCACGTGATGGTGGCGGCGTAGGAGATGCTGCTGCACAAGCAGATGGACCGGCTCAAGCGTCTCGGGATCTCGTCATCACACATTGCAGACTCACGGGTGCCAGGTTGCCAACCCCTTCGTCTAAGCACATCGTCCCAGCTCCATTAATTTTGGTCCAATCCATGTTTCTCTTCCTCCTACGATTGATGCTATGAGCTGAGATTGAAGAATTTTGTTGAACTGATGTACGCTGGGTGTGAACATTGCATTGTTCTAATTCCATTGCATGTGCGATCGTGAGTGGCATAGGCTCACGAGCTGGAACGAGAGCCAGCTCGAGCTTTAAACGAGCTGAGCCGAGCTCATCTTTTTCTAATTACGTTTACGAGCCGAGCCGAGGTCGTAAGATAACGAGGCGAAGCGAGCCGAGCCGAGCTTATCCACCCCCAGATTAAAGAAGAGCATCAAGTCACACCTAGTAGGATAGCACATGAGCAGCAATCTTGAAGCGGTATCGTGCCGATGCCCATAACGTTGTCAAGAAGTCGTAGCACTACTCCATGCGACATCAAAAGTGGCCAGAACAGAATATTCGAGTTCAAGAATCCTCTGATTCTCCCCCAAAAGAAAAGGTATAAAATGGTCTACAAATAACGCACGGTCTCGCGAATTCCGTCCCCAGACTGGAGCTAACCAGACGCGACCGACCGACCAGAATAACCGACCAGGGTGCGGAGAAGACACCGTCAGCGCCGCCGGCCCCGCCGGCCGCGGCATCGTGTGCTGGCCGAGTGGCCTTCCAGGTCGGCGCGTACGTGCACCGGTGCCGTGCCAGTGCGCCACCGCCCACCCTCTCGTTCCCGTTATTCCGGGCGCGGCCAGCGACGGGCGGGTCCGAGAATAGCCGACCCGCGCGGGCGCAGCGCTGTCGCGTGCCCGAGTCGATCGTGCCGTCGCGCGGCTTCGTCTCGGCACCCCTTTTCGCCGCACGTTTTGGCCCGTTTCCCAGTAGAAGAAGCGTCGACAGGGACGCGGCACATGCGACGCCGTGGCGGAGACAGCCAACTGACCCGAGGGCCGAGGCCGAACGGGGGCAAGAGGTACGGGGAAGAGCAGGAGCCCGCGCCCCTGCCCGCCGGGGGCCAGCCAGGGTTCAGCTGCCCCGTCCCCGTCTCCCTCGTCCGCCCTGGTCGGTTCGTCTCCGCCCCGACGCGTGGGCGCGACCGGTGCGCGCCCCACACTGTCTAGCCCGTTCCGCTGCCCGCACCCACCAACCAATCGCCGCCGCGTCGCCTCCTTTCCCCCGCCCGCCCGGCCTCGCCTCGCCTCGGCGTCTCGCTCCTCGTCGCCAGAAGAAGCCAAGGCTGCAGCCGGAGCCTTCGAAGCCCCTCAGCCTCCGTCCCTCCGACCCCGCGCCGCCAGCCCAGATCCGCTCGCCCTGCCGCGCTCGTACCCCTAACTCTCACTCGCCGCCGCTCTGCGGCGAAGGCAGCTGCCACTGCGGGGCCCATTTCTAGTCGGGCCGCGGGCGGCGGTGTTGTTGCGCGGGGCGGGGCCTAGCAGATTGGCTGATTTGAGCTGGTTGGTTGGTTCGGGTTCTCGGTCGGTCCCGTCGCGGCGCAGCGATGGGGTGCTTCGCTTCCACGGCGAAGCGGCAGCACCCTGGCTACGAGGATCCCGTCCGCCTCGCCTCCCAGACCGCCTGTGAGTACGCCGATCCTCCATCCCTCGCCGACTTGCCTGTGCGTGCGAGCCACTCGCGTGTTCTTCTTCGAGCTTTGATTTCATTTTTGAACGATTGCTGTTGTTGGACTTGGATTACAAATACCAAATGTTTCGGCCTATATATCGGTGTAGAATTCTAGGGTATCTTTGATATCTGTGCAGGAGTTCAATGCCGCATCATCCTTTTGATTTATGGATTTGCTTCATTGCCCTTACTAGATCTTGCTTAAATCCGTGCATTTTTTTTACATGCAGTCAGCGTTAGTGAAGTTGAGGCCCTGTTTGAGCTGTTCAAGAACATAAGTGGTTCGGTCATCGATGATGGCCTGATCAACAAGGTATGTTGTGTAATACCATATCTTATAGTCAGGTTTGCACGGATGAACATCATATAGCTATTTACCTTTAATTGCTGATTGCGAGACTAGAAGTTGAACCTTGTAATCATACATTTTGTCATCCGCTGCAGAACTTATGCAGGAATGCTATTTTTATGTACTATTGTTAGGGGTGGTAAAGGGCCTCAAATTTTAGCCTAGCTAACCGAAGGGCTGGCTCTTATCTTATATAAGTGCCAAGTTGGATTGTGAATAGTATTAGGGCCATGATCCGTTACCTCCCCTAACTAGTGGAAAAACCTCCAAGATTTATATTACAATATGCATTTTTTTCTACAAATTGTGGTTCCTCCAAAACCTTCCTGACAAGGCAGCTCAAAATGATACTACGTCTTAATAAAGAACTTTACTTTTGTTACACGAAATTGTCACACTTATTATTATGTTTTACAATTGAGCATGGAATAGGCTAAACTTGTCCTAAGTTATCGGTGTAGCCCGAAAGTGAGATGCCATACCCACCCAGGTTATGGACTTACAACAAGGATATATCTGTTAAAATAAGCTCTTGCATGCCATGTAATTCATATTTCAGCTAAGCCAATTTTGTGCCACACAATTAGAAGTAATGCATTTATATCCCAGATGGCCAGATCTACTTGGCACATCATGTTATACAATGTTTATGAACTGTCATGTAAGCACTCATACAGATACAGAAAAACAGATGAAATCTTGATGCCATCTTCTTTCAAAAAAGATTTAAAATCTTCATGCCATTGGAAACTAAATTTGTGAACATAAAAACCTAGAGTGTTTAATCTTTGCCATCATTTTACGGTACAGGAAGAATTCCAGCTAGCATTATTTAAAAATCAGAGGAAGGAAAATCTATTTGCTAATCGGGTATGCATTTCCTTGACTTATTCTCATTTGAGTTCCGCTATTGTGTTGTGCTTTCAAGAACTATTGCCATTGGTTAAATTTACTCGAAAATGGCCTTGCAGATATTTGACCTCTTCGATGTCAAGAAAAGGGGAGTCATTGATTTTGGCGATTTTGTTCGAGCTCTAAATGTATTTCATCCAAACATACCAATGGAAGAAAAAAATGATTGTAAGTTCTTATCTTTTATTTCAACTTTATTTCTTCTCATGTGCTATCTTTCTAAGCTTGAACTACCTTACAGTCTCGTTCAAGCTATATGATATGGATGGTACAGGGTTTATTGAACGGAAGGAGGTAATTGCTGGACTGTTTCTGGATCTATGCTTATGCGCATTTTTTCTTAATGTTAACTTCTACATGAGAACTTATAGCCATAAACAAGATATTTGGTTATGTGCAATCAATAAACTAGTGGTATAGACACGTACTGCTAACCTGAGGAAAGCTTCCTGCCATTTATTGGCTAACTAAAACTTGTATTGTAATCCTCCTGTGCAGGTTAAGCAGATGTTAATTGCTCTTCTAGGGGAATCAGAGATGAGGTTATCTGATGAGATCATTGAGACAATCCTGGACAAGGTTTTTTTAACATTTCATTAGAAACTATATAGTTTCTTGGATTGTAGAATATAGTTCGTTCTTCTGAGTTGTGACCAATACTGGAGTTAAGACTTATTAGAATTATGTGGTGATGACAGACATTTTCGGATGCTGATGCGAATCAGGATGGGAAAATAGATAGAGCCGAGTGGGAGAGTTTTGTCACAAGAAATCCTTCCTTGATGAAGATAATGACTCTGCCATACCTCAAGTAAGCAGTTTGTGGAAACTATAACGAGTATGATAGAATATAGAAATTCGGAAGCATGCCAGTTTTTATCTCCTCATGCCTAAATAAGTTACGACTGCATCACTTTAAAGCTTAATTGATGACTCTTCCAGCAGAATATGATTGTTAATACCATGAGCATCACACTAACTAGCACAGTTTAATTGCCAACAGGAGTTCTCAATGTTTACTTGATCTGCAGCTGTTTTTCTGGCACCTGAAACTAAAACAACGTATTTACGTTTGAAGCTCTTCTGCCTCAATACTCTTTGTTTAGAGAATTGGTGGTACCGTCATAGTTGTGTTATATTTAACTGGAAGCACCACTGGCCCGCTTAAGGCCCTGTTTGGGGGAGCGTTTCCCAGCTTCTGCGTCTGCGGGAAGCTCCAGAAGCAAGAAGCTGCTCCAAACGGGGTTGCTTCTCCCACCAACGAGAAGCTCCAAAAGTTCATTTTACACTGCAAGCTGAGAAGCTAGTCAAGACGTGCTTCTCGAGCTTTTGGCCTCCGCCTCCTTTCTCTCCTTCGTGCCGACCACTCAGCCCCTCTCCGCTGGCCGCGCCCAGGCCCCTCGCCGCCCGCCGCCCCCTGAGTCCTTCCCTTGCCGGTCTCCGCGCGTGGCCCCCTCCCCCTTGCCGGGACCGCCCCGAGCTCTCCCATGGCCGCGCCACCCTGAGCTCCCTCCCTCGACGGTCGGCGCCGCCCGGAGCTCCCCCCATGGCCGCGCCGCCCGGAGCTCCCTCCCTCGACGGTCGGCGCCGCCCGGAGCTCCCCCCATGGCCGCGCCGCCCGGAGCTCCCTCCCTCGACGGTCGGCGCCGCCCGGAGCTCCCCCCATGGCCGCACCACCCGGAGTTCCCTCCCTCGACGGTCGGCTCCGCCCCGAGCTCCCCCCATGGCCCTGCCGCCCCGAGTTCTCTCCCACGGCGTCGATGTCCGGCGCCGCCCCAAGCTCCCTCCATCGCTCCGGCCTTCAGATCTGCCCCTCACCTCCTCTCCGCGCCGGTCCCGACGGCCGGCGCCGCCACAGCCATAGAAGCTGAAAGGCCAAAAGCAAGAACGCCAAACAAGCGTAGGGAGCTTTTCCAGGAAGCGCCAAGTTGGAGAAGCGAGGGGAGCTTTTCCAGGAAGCGCTTTTGGAGAAGCTTAAGCTCCCCCAAACAGGGCCTAAAATACTTGCTTCATGTTTTGCATGAACTTTGATTGAAGCAACAAAGATACCTGCTAACTGTTTTGCTTGGTCAATATTTCAGGGACATAACAACAACATTCCCCAGCTTTGTGTTTAACTCTGAGGTCGACGATCTTGTCACATGACCACAATTCTTCCATAGATGTATAGTTAACGAAAGGTTTTGCTTTCCTTAAAGCGCAAAAAGCAGAAGCTTGGTACTGGACATGAAAATTTCTAGCTTAGTATGAGGGAGGGTTTATTTATGCGACTGCCAAGGAAGGCGTGTCAAATCAGGAGCCACAAACTTGCTCGACAAGTGTGGTATTGTAGTTTTAACACACGATGCTGGTGCTTTTGTGTTGGTGATTGCGAATTAGTAGCAGTATTCAGAGATTGAACATTTTACATGTTCTTTTACCAGTGGGAAGTTTGTGGTTTACTTGTGCTGATCTCATTTATTCATGTCAAAGTAGTACTGCATTCTACTCCCTCTGTTTCAAATTGTAGGTTGTTTTGACAAATCTAGATACATAATTTTTGCTATATATTTAGACAAAGTGTATATCTAGGTGCATAACAAAAGCTATGTATCTAGATTTGTCAAAATGACCTATAATTTGGAACGGATGAAATGTTCTTTTTTTTTGTACAATTGCATACTTTTCGCAGCAAAAGCTATGTATCTAGATTTGTCAAAATGACCTATAATTTGGAACGGATGAAATGTTCTCTTTTTTGTACAATTGCATACTTTTCGCCGTTATAAGCAACCATTTCCTGCATTGCTACATGTGATAGCTTTTAGCAAACTGCAGCAAAGATCTCGAGATCAACTTGTTGCAATCTTGCTGTGTATGTGCATTTGACGTGGACCAGATGACTGCTGTAATGTGCTGTTAACACGTCATAGAACATACTGTCATGGTGATGAATCATCTCCCATTTTCTTATGCCATCTGAATCTGAACGATCGCCAAGCATCATCTCGTAGAACCGTCTAGTTTTTGTTATGCCGATATGCAGCAAAGTTCTGATGGAGTGATTGACTAGAACATGACAACTTTACAAGGATTAAGAATGTGACATTTATGGCTAGCTCCTAGTTCGACAAGCCTTGTTCTGCTGTACTACTAGTTAAGACTTAAGAAGATTAAATTTTGTTGATGTAAAGGTTAAGCACACGCATTGGGCTTGTAATGCGGATGCGGTAGCGCTCCACCTCGCTGGGGTTGGGGGCGACCGGGCGAGGTTTATGCCGGCCGGTGTCATGCTTTGGCTTGAGTTGTTTTTTTTTTGAAAGATTTGGCTTGAGTTGTTGCCTCCTCATGTAACTGAACTGGTTGCTGGCGAGTTGAGGTCAGCTTGATTTAACGAATGCTTTCCATAAAAAAAAGTGATGTTTTGCTACAAATCGTACAAGCTACCACCCCAAGAGCATCATGAAAATTGCTGCCTTGAGTGGTGACAGTATAGCTCACATACTTCTTATTTACGGAGTAGATGGTAATGCCTTCATGTGAGAACGTAAGGCACGGTTTGAACAGATATAGCTTATGAATATAAATTTGGCGTCACTTTCAATTCGAATACGAATGATGCCAGGTCTATATCTCACTGGACACCCTTCTAACCTAATTCCTGGATAAAGGTTAGAAATTTTGAATCTCAAATATGCGTGTGGGTCTTATAAAAAGAACAGGAGGAAGTATGATTATTTACTGGAATATGATCTACGTAATGTTTGTGAGGGGATTTAATCGTAATCTAAAAAAACTGATAGGAAAGGTGTTCGGCCCGCATGGTGCATGCTGGACAAGTACCATTTGGGCCACCTCTCACTCTCTAAGCCCAAGAGCCGACACCGAGGTACGCGCACATGGAATAAAATATCTGCAGGTGTGGGATGTCCTTTTTTGCGGAGAACCCCCGGTACCTGTCCGAATTTCAGCCGCCGCCCGCCCACGGCCACGGGCTCTCTTCTCTCCCCACCTCGCCCCGCGCCTCGTCACCTCTCCGATCTCTCTCTTCTCTCTCCATCTCGTTTCCCCCGCCTGCGCAGCCAGCAAACCCTAGCCCGCAAGCGCCCACCTGCGAACCCCGACTCCCCGAGGTTCCCTGGGAGCGGAGGTTGGAGCTGCCGCGCAAGGATCGAAAGAGCGGGAGCAGCGGCGCCTTACGTGGATCGTGGTTGCTCGGCGGCGGCGGCGCGGGGATGGACCGGAAGCGCATCAAGGACGCGCTCGAGAAGCACCTCGAGAAGTCGTCGCCGTCGACCTCCAGGGGCGTCGCGGCCAAGGAGAGGGAGCGCCTTGGTCCCGGGAAGCTGCCGGCGTCGCTCGGCAAGGCCGGGAAGGTGTCCGATGGTGGTAAGAACCTAGACCACTCGCGAATCTTCGTTGTTCTTTACCTGTTCGGATTACCTTCATCATTGTGGGTAAACTGCCGCATTGCATGCTTTGTTTGGAGGATGCGACTTTTCTGTTTTTTGGGGACAGAATCTTATGATGAAATTTAGTGCGCTGGATTTAGGTGTCGTGGCTTCGTATTTTGTGCCCCTTTGAATGAGATGCTCACTTCATTGCCATCCCTGAAGATGGTCTGCTTCCTGTTTGTGTGTTGATGCTTTTGCACAAAGTTGTTAAGCAAACTAGGAAATCGGTGAAAACGAGTAAAGACTAAAGAGTTAATGAACCAAATGGAATAGGTTTCAGAAGCTGAGATGTGTCTGGAAACCAGCAATAATAAGGAGCCAAATGTAAGTGTAACTTTATTAATTGCAAATAACTTGTATTGCTGGAAGGATGAGATGAATCAAAAGGCTTTGATGGGATTAGATCGCCTCCTGATTAACAGTGGCTGTGATGGGATTAGCCTTTAGGCTAGTTGACTGTTCTCTGATTATATTGGAAAATTGGATCTCGCTGAGGTGTTCAGTGAGATTGTCGACATCGCTGGAAGGAGTCGACACGGGTGCCTCCATTTCCTTGAAGTGGGCTAGGTGGCTGTTGAAACCACCGAGACCGTCGGTGACGCAGATCCAAAAGCCGAAGATGAAGGTGGTGCCCTCTGCGGGCACCGTGGAGGGGTTGATGATCGCCATCGAGTTCGTCACGGGATCGTCGGTGATCTCCTCTACCTAGCGCGCCAGCTGTCAGTGTTTCACCAGCAAGCGCACCTAGGGATACCCTAAGGTGGTAGGGTTTAGGCAGGGAGTCGCCGAGATCAAGAACATTGATAGTGCAAGCAACACAAGGGTTTAAACAGGTTTAGGTCGCGAGGTGCGTAACACCTTGTTTGGTGGTTGGTATTGCCTAGGTGAGTATATGCTTTGGAAGTGTCCCTAACCGCCCTTATATAGCATGGGGGAACATGGTTACATGAAACCCTAGATCAATATTAGCTTAGTAATCCTTCTTGAGTACTAATCAAGTAGTTTCCTTCTATACCGACTAGTTCTAGATCTATCCGAGTTCTTTACATGATGTATGGGTATGGGACATGCCCCATCCCTTCTCTCGTACAGATCCGTGCCACGTCAGGTATCTCATGGCCCCAGGTCTTACAAATAGTGTAATACCTTATTTGCTGGAGAATGTGTGATTATTTTCTTTTGCTTGCTTACCGATCTGTTAGTCGGGGTGGATTCTCAAGTTTTTGTTATGTTTGAATATCTTTAATATGGTATTGTAGGCAACAAAGCACTTGCTGCAGCATGAGGTTGTAGACTTGTATAGGATTATATCTCTGCATGGGGTACTTTATCGGCCATGAAAAAGAACTAGCGGTATACACATCCTTATGAAGAATGTTTGAAATGAGGATAAAAGTAGGTGTTTTGGAGCACTAAAAAAATTATATTTACCGTCAAATGTTTTAGATGATATGGGGAGAATCATGATGAACAAGAGGAAAGGTAATATGATGGGAGACAGCAGGAAATGAACATAGTGGTGATGTGGAGTTAAAGTTCTGTTTTAGCATATTATGTTGTGGGAAGCATTGGCACTTCACTTTGATGTGTTCTATTGGATGCATTTTGTTAATTGTGGTTGGATCGATGTTGGCGCATGTGGGACTGATCAACAAACTGAATGATTCGTAGTCACATTATTTGTTCTCTGTGTCGAACACAGGGGACATGTGCCACTGAGGCACTTGACCAAAAAAGTTCCCGTTCTGTTTGATTCCCTTTTTCACTCTTTGCTAGCCTTTATATATATCCAGGGTGGAGCGATGAACTTGTCGAATGGCTGAACGGGACTGGGTAAGGACAAA
Source organism: Panicum virgatum (assembly GCF_016808335.1). NCBI lineage: Eukaryota > Viridiplantae > Streptophyta > Magnoliopsida > Poales > Poaceae > Panicum > Panicum virgatum. The sequence goes on along the minus strand of NC_053153.1, from coordinate 51,916,203 downwards.
AGGATAAATTGTTGTGTAGTTTGTATTCAATCTGCAGAGTTTCCATCTGGTTTTCCTTTGTTGTTCTTCTCATCTCTCGTAATGGTGGGCAAAATCATGCCTTGGCTGCACCTCTAATCAAACTTTAGGAACAACTTCATACCTCTTCCTAAATCCTGAGCACAAAAAAGAAATATTCTTTACAATTTATATGTGATGTGGTATGCTTTGCCTTTTGTTTTGTGGATCGATATGAAACATATGAATAATATACATTTGTTTGTTAGGACATGCTTTAAAAGATTTTTCTAGCATCTGTATATATTTTGCTTATGATTGTTGTTCCGTATCCACATTAGCAGCGATTATGGGTATGTTTGATTTTGCATCACTAGGCACCCCTTAACCTTCTTTTTCCCATTGGGACTGCAGAGGAATTCGAATCTGATAGTGAAGATTCTGATGTCAGTGGTTCTGAGGGCGAGGACACATCCTGGATCGCATGGTTCTGTAGCTTGCGAGGCAATGAATTCTTCTGCGAGATTGACGATGATTACATACAGGATGATTTCAACCTGTGTGGTTTGAGTAATCAAGTGCCATATTATGATTATGCACTTGATCTCATCTTAGACATTGAGTCTTCTAATGGTGAGATTGTTTTAACTTAAGAAAGCTACTGGTTTAATATCTACTGTAGGCTGTAGATATTCTTGTCTTATTTTCACACCACCTGACCTTATCTTGTCTACATTCTTTATTTGTGTTAATAAATATCTTCCTAAAGAGTCGATTCCATCAACCAGTGGATATGGCCCTTGTATAATAAATTCCACAAATAGGTATAGATTATTTATGTTATTGTACTCATGAAATGGGACCATTTATGTACAGGCGATGTGTTCACTGAGGAGCAAAATGAATTGATCGAATCATCTGCAGAGATGCTGTATGGATTAATTCATGCACGATACATCTTAACAAGCAAGGGTCTAGCTGCAATGGTAATCTGTCATTTGATCCTATGGATGACATCATGATATGTTGTGCTCTCTTATCTCAGACTCAGTGTGATATTGAACTGTCCTGCTTTCATTTGCTGCAGTTGGAAAAGTTCAAGAACTATGACTTTGGTAGATGCCCCAGAGTGTACTGCTGTGGTCAGCCCTGCCTTCCAGCAGGACAGTCAGATATTCCTAGATCGAGCACAGTGAAAATATATTGTCCAAAGTGTGAAGAACTTCACTATCCAAGATCCAAGTACCAAGGCAGTATCCTTTTGATTAATTTTGTCATTATTTTGGTATGATATTTCCATAATTCCATTTACACCTGCTGAGTGAAGAGTGGCCCTTTTATGCTGTTCTTCCCAAATGATTTATATTTTGACCACCCATTTAAACTACTGATATATATTTCTTTGCAATGGCATTTATGTTTTCTATAATCTCCATGCCAACAGCCTAGTATCACATTGAGCATTTCTCCCCCATTATTACTTGCCTCCATTCCTGTTTTTTTTTTTGCAAACTCTTCTCGGTAAAAATTCCTTGGTAGATTTTTGTCATTCAGTTGCAATTGCTTGCCCTTGAACATCCTTTACTTTACGCAGACATAGATGGAGCGTACTTCGGGACAACATTCCCTCATCTTTTCCTAATGACATACCCACACTTGAAGCCGCAGAAGCCATCGCAGCAATACACCCCAAGAGTCTTCGGCTTCAAACTCCACAAGAAGTCATGACAAAGCTATACGTCCAGCAGAAGCACCCTTTTACCTAGGTTTTAGGGAGAGCACCGTGGCCCCCAAATGTTGTGGCCTTTTCATGTACCAATTCGCGAGCTTGGGTCTTGCTGTAAACTGATGTGGAATTGTACCTGTTTTCTGATATTACTATTCTGTAACTTTAGGCTCTCTCTCTCTCTCTCTCGCTCTCTCTCTCGCTCTCGCTCGCTCACTTGATCTCAGTATGTCTTATGCATGGTTTCGGGTAATTTTACACGAAGTATTTCACCTACTGTTGTTTATGTTTGGATGGTTTCATCTATCCGTCCCAGGTAAGCAAGATTTACAGTCAGGTCATTGTGTCCATGTTTGGAGTTGTGATTGGGGTTACCAGTCTAGCGAGTGCCGATACCATCAGGCATGCATACATGGCGACTGTTGGCATGTACTTGCTGCGCCGGCATCTGAATCTTGCTATTGGAAGCAGCCCCGATAACGGTGGCCTTGGCAGGAACGAACACATGAAACGCATGCTAAGTGTAGCCCCAACATATGAAACACATGCTCTTGCTGTGTGCCCTCTATTCAGTTTTTGACCTTGGTTCTATGTTACGTACGACTACTTTTATCAGTTTTCAACTTTGGGCGTCGGCATGAGCCATTGATCGACAATTCGACATCATGCGCCGGCGGCAGCGGACGGCTCTGCACGCGTTTGCGCTGGGAAGGCTCGCCGCCGTTTCCCCTGCACCCTAGCCAAACTGCCTGCAGTGCAGGTGTGATTCAAGGGAGTGTTCAGTTCGGCGCACCATATTTTCCTTTTCTTTCCTTTTCCTTTTCTTTCATCCACGCTTCACGGCTCAGCGTTGCCATGGCGGATTCGGGCGCAAAGGTTGATCGAAAATCAGCTAGCCAGCGTGGTGCCCTGCCGATTTTCTGCAGAACAAGTTTAGCACGCACCGGGGGGATAATGCCAAGCGTATGATACACTCGTACACTATTTGTTTTGTCTGACAACCCAATTATGCAGCATTACTCTATCCTTTGCACACCCATTAAACTAGCCCAATCTTCCTTGACTACACGTCGGACCATGTCGCCGTCAAAAGGCCCCGCGGATAAGCACGGCCCGCCCATGGAATCGACGCAGCACCTTGCCCATCAGCCATCAGGCCATCAGGCGCGCGGCGAATTTTCTTCGCTCCCGGCGGCGGCGTCCCTGTCGACGCACAGGCCACAGGCATGCCTTCCTTACGCTTGACGCGATGGAAGAAGAAGCCAAGATGTTCAAACGAAATTATGGGCGAAAATGCAAGGAGCGTTATCGTTTCCCAGGAGATATGTTTCCGAAATCCGAATATTCGCTCAAGCAAATGAAACGGGCACTCAGAACAGAGCGCGGCACACAACACCGGTGACCAACTGCATCAGCCGTGCATGTCTGCTTGTCTGTCTGCCTCCCCGGATGCCACTTCCCGTGCGCCGTGCCACTGTGCTGTCTTGCAAGTTATATTTGTGATTGTAATACTAGTGTTCATGTTTCTAATTTTGCCTTTTAGTTTGCGTGTTTTATTTAAAAATAGATCGGTGCAAAAATAAAATTTATATGATGGTATAATTTTTTCTCGAATATATGCTGATATAATTGGCACGATAGTATCTCGCAGGGTATGTGATGTAGTACCAGTGTGTTCTGTTCACGTTTTTTCGAGCGTTATATACCAACCATGCGATAAGCGTTCTAAATCATTCAGCTAAACTGGATTGTATGAAACACGTCAGCACATAGAGGAAGGTCGTTAGAGCCTTGACACGAAAAAAGGGCAGCTCGGCAGAAACAAAGAGCCTCAATTTAGACTTGTGAGCGAAAAGAAAATGGAAAAGCTGAGCAGGATTAATTCTTGCTAGCGACTGCTCTGCCCCTAAATAAATGCTAGCTCCGCTGTTTCACAAAGTCTATCGATTGATGGTCCGCCTACATTGAACATTGATTTGGTAATGGTTGCGCCAATGGGGCTGGACTTCAGCGTTACATGTCCCGAAATAAAAATGTTTCCCTTCAGCATTGTGACCAAAATCACACACCCGTGTGCAACACTCTTTCATTTATTACCAAAGATTAGTAGAAAACGTCGATAACTAGAACTTGATCTACTAAGTTATAACTAGGCCACCGGAAATTCCTTCGTGGCTACAATTATAACTTGAAACTATTGGTTTTTACAGTAAGTTTGAAATTTGAACGTTTGATCTTTCCATACGTCGTGGTCAAAGCAATCACACCGTAAATTTGTATTGAGAGGATTTACCAGATCATTGATCTGCCTTGCATTGACAGTTTTGAAGGTTGATTTGCACAAACAAGATTTTTTTTTGAAGAAACACAAACAAGAAATGAAAAGAAGAAACCAGCGAGAAGAGAGGGAGGACGGGGTAGAAGACCCGTAAAAATCGGTGCAGGAAAAGGGCGGAAGAAAAGCGTAAGGCGGCCGCCCCCCCCACCACCATCCCCCCTCTCCTCCCCTCCCTCCCTTCCCCGCCCATCTCCGCCTCGCCTCGCCACGCCCGCATCGGCCCATGTCTCTCTCCTCCGCCGGCCACCACCCCCTCCCGACCCGACCAACCCCGAACCCCACTTCCGATTAGATGCAACACCACCACCACCTCCCCACCGCCGCCGCCTCCGCGCCGGAGCCGGCGGCCGCGGCGGCGGACCCCCCGCCCCCGCCGGTCCCCGATCCCTCCTCCCTCCGCATCCACATCCCGTCGAGCCCGCACCACGCGCTGCCCTCCACCCCGCACAAGCGCCCCGTCGTCATGACCTCCTCCACCTCCTCGTCCACCCCCACTCGCCCCTCGCCGTCGCCCTTCACCCCGCCGCGGAGGCGCAAGGTCCCCGCGCCCGCGCCCCCCGCGGGGGCGGCCGCGGCCAGGCACCTCCTCCGCTGCCTGCACCTCCGCCTGCGCATCCTCCTCCTCATCTCTCTCCCCACCCTCTACTTCCTCTCCCCGACCCCCGCCATCCTCCCGCGCTCCCTCCTCGCCGACTTCCTCTCCGCCGCGGCCTTCTCCTGCGCGCTCCTCCTCCTCCTCTGCCTCTCCCTGCCCCGCCTACCCTTCGCGCTGCCGCTCCCGCTCCGCCGCGCGCGCCGCTCCCCGATCCTCTGGTCCATCGGCTCCTCGCCCTCCGCGTCGGCGACCACCCCTACCACTGGTCATTTCGTCCAGGTGTACAGCAACGGCGACGTCTACGAGGGCCAGTTCCACCGCGGCCGCTGCACGGGCAGCGGCGTCTACTACTACTACATGAGCGGGAGGTACGAGGGGGACTGGGTCGACGGCAAGTACGACGGCTTTGGCGTCGAGACCTGGGCTAGGGGGAGCCGGTACAGGGGCCAGTACCGCAAGGGGCTCAGGCATGGCTACGGAGTGTACAGGTTCTACACCGGGGATGTGTATGCCGGTGAGTGGTCCAACGGCCAGAGCCATGGGTATGGCGTCCACACCTGTGAGGATGGCAGCCGGTACATGGGAGAGTTCAAGAGGGGCGTCAAGCATGGCCTCGGCCACTACCATTTCAGGTGTGAAATTGAACGTGTATTTCCTCTGCTGCTCGAGATTTTGTGATTGTTGTGGAAGCAAGTTAAATGTGCGACTGACTGTTGTGCTACATGTTAGTAAGGAGTAAATGATCATTTCACTATACAGATATGCAGTTTCTATGAAATGTTTTGCTGCTTTGAATTTTGCTGATGTGTTTTTTGGTGACAACATATGATTACTAAACTAAATTGTGTGCGCTTTACTTCCTGATAGTTAAACATTTGGTCTCTTTTGTGGTTGTGGGAAGTGGAATGTGTGTATCCACCCTAAACAGATCTCTAGTGTAGTTGCCTTTATTATGATAACTATGAATTGTTATTACTGTTGCATACTGGGCAGGCACTATGCACTTGTATGCTATCAGCACACCATGCCTTTATTATGTGATGTATTTAGCTGCATTAGTTTGTTGCATTGTTTTCTGTTGAATATAATGCTTCCTTTGACTAAAGCGAGGCTTCGATTAGATGGTTGTTTCTAAGGAGTTAAGAGACGGCCAGTTACTGAAAACCCAATTTGGCTTTTGTCATTTTCTGTTTGTGGTGATTCTGAAAACATATTGATGGTCTGCTATATTTCTTTGTACTGATATCAATTTGCAATTATGAATAGACAATAGTTTATAACGCTTATATGAACATTTTATATTCATATACTATGTGCCTAGTTTCTCCTGCAAGATAGTTAATCAACTAGTAGAAATCTTCCCTCTCTTCAAAAAGGAGACAACTCCCTGTTTTCAGCTTCTCACACAAGTGGTCTTTGGTACCGTATAGCACTAATAAACACTAATAGCTCATCATTTGGTTTGATAGCTAGTCATTTTGGATTTTTGGTTATGTTGCTTCTGTGTTGTTCCTCTAAACTTTATGTGTCATGTAGTTATGTCATCCCGCATTCTCTTTTATTAGAATTAGTTCAATAAAGTTTCTATACCCACAGAGTTAGGACATTGCCACATCATTGAGGCCCATTGTTTAGAGTCTCCTGTCCACGTTCTCTCTGAATATAAAAACGTAGACATGTGTTTGAAATTTATATCGTATTATATCTTGTTATCTGATTGAGTATGGGCTATATTAGCCACATCATGGCATGTATGGATTTGGATGTCATATTTTGTTGGTATCTGTGGATTGGCTGCATCCAAGTATGGCAAATTTATACTTATTTAACTCTACTGATTTCATTTAGAAGCTGCTAAAATAATTGTATTTTTGATTTGGCATCTTTCGGGATGTATTATATTAAATCGAACATGATGTGTGCTAGTTACTGGTACATCTTTCCAATGCAACCAGCTTCTGCTTTTAAACTCATGATAGCCTGCCCTGACTTGCTTGGGACTAAAGGCTTTGTTGTTGTAGTTTATCTTGATTTACTTTTTCTTTGGCAGTTCTTCATACTTCTTTCTTTCACTATGAATTCTCCTTTTGCTTTGATTAGTGACAACAGAAACTAAAGACATCCATTGTGTTTGTGCTCTATAATATTAATTAGTTGTAGCTAAAAATAAAAAATCTTGCATGGTAGGATTTGCAGTATGTTATCATCTTGCCTTCATTGTTGTTTGGCCTGGTCCAGTGTATTTGTTATCTGTATGTCCATGCTGTTGCATATATCATATAGGTAAAACCACAACTATAAAGGAGATTTGAACTAATGTTTTGTGAACTCTTGTAGGAATGGTGACACCTACGCTGGAGAGTACTTTGCTGATAGGATGCATGGCTTTGGAGTCTACAGTTTTGCCAATGGCCATAGATATGAGGGAGCATGGCATGAGGGCAGAAGACAGGGTTTAGGCATGTATAGTTTCAGGAATGGAGAGACGCAAGCTGGACACTGGCAAAATGGAGTTCTCGATACTTTAAGCACTCAGAACTTTATCTCTGGATTGCCTATTGCTGTGAATCATTCCAAGGTCCTCAATGCAGTGCAGGTAATGTGCTTGACGATCACCTTATTAGTTAAGACTCTCATGACGTATGGTATAACTGTTTTTGTTAATTCCTGATCTTGTTGCACTATGCAGGAAGCGAGAAGAGCTGCAGAGAAGGCCTATGATATCCCAAGAGTAGATGATAAGGTGAACAGGGCTGTTGCAGCAGCTAATAAAGCAGCCAACGCAGCCAGGGTGGCTGCTGTGAAGGCTGCACAAAAGCGCATCCCCAATAACGGCGACGATCTACCACTGTCAGTAGTGTGACAATGATGCCAACACAAGGTTGGCATGAAGCTGCTTCGCGATGCCATCGCATCACCAAATGCCCGACAAAACCTTCGGCTTCCCGGTAGGGGAAGCCGCTGCTCAATCATCGGGCCATGGCAGCATTTGAGTGACTGCCCCCTGCTTTCAGCTTTGAGAGCAGACCAAGTTTGCTGCCACCCCTTACATCTTTGTGGTGTCTTTTGCGACGTAGCAGAACTCCTGCTCGGAGAAATTTCCATTGTCGAAGGCAACTGGTTGAGGTCAGTAGTAGGTTCCTCCTGCTTTTTCTTCAGTGTAATACTCACCCTATGTTAGAGATATGACGATGTACACCCCAACATCAGGAGACGAAACATGTTTCTTGTCTCTCTTCAAGCATGTACAGAACCCACATGTTTCGTGGTTGCCGGCCGTGCTGGTTGGAGATACCTTCAGTCCTTCACGTTCCGCCCGCCACTTTTTGTACTTTGTACCAGAACGCATAAAGATATCACGATCATGAGTGCCTCCTGTCGTTTTGGTGGTTGATGTTTTACTGTAAATTGAAAGTATTGTGATTGTTTACTAAGCTTAAGCTGCGATAGAGTTCCTTGGGAAAATCATCAACTGTGTCCACTAGTGTGGCGGAGAAAGAGCGCCAGGCATTGCTTGGTTCGTTACAGCTCCGAAGCCATGCCAGAGTTCCTCTAGGTTGCCCCGCCGTACGGCACGGCCGTGCGCGAGCGCGTTACTGGAACGAAGATGCTTCTTGGCGCGCCGAGGCCTCCGGTTACATTAGCAGCGCCCAATGCCGGTCCGTGATGGCATTCGCCGAGGTATGGCTTTATCGGGGATCGAGATACACAACTTACCAATTGGGAACCTGAAATCCACTGCTACGGAGGTATGGCTTAGTTTTTAAGTAGGAGAAATTGTTGGGCGATCACTTTCTAATGTGGCGACGTGAACTACCAGCCAATGTTTGCAGTTCGTTCGAGAACGCATAAAAATGTCACTCATGTCACGTGTTACTGTAAATTGAAGTGTTATTTCCACAAGTCGAGTAGTAATTTGTGTTGCAGGTCATTATTATTTGGTCATTACTGATATGTTTCATGCTATCATCATTCAGTCGCTCGGTTGGTTTTCACAAACTTTTTTTTTAACATTCCGTAAGGAAAATCGATAAAACTGAAACGCCGAAACAATAAACACTTCCTGTTGTGTTGGGCCAACTCAAGGCCCGAAGGCTCAACCCAGAAAAATTAGAGAGTTGCGGTGGCCTGATCACATGCAAGCTATTTGACCCATGACCACTATCGTGCCCCACGCCCGCACTATTTTTCTCTAGGAATAGCAATTGGTCCCTACGTCCATATGCATAAGGAAGTACAATGCTTGATGCGAACCAGCGTTAGCTCGGTTGGTGGGCGCCGGCAGTGGCCAGGCGACCCCCGTCGGGGACGATTTTGGGTGTCGCACTGGGGATTAATTCTAGAGGGGTAGCGGGGCTCCTGTGTGCGGGTGTATGGGTGCGTGTGTGAGCCCTAGGCGCGTCTTAGATTTCTCGGCAGTCCACCTGCATTTGAGCGCATGGTCGGCGCGGGTGCCCACTTGAGTTCTTACATGCTTTCAAAAAAAAAGTACAATGCTTGATGTAGTGGAATAAATATGATAACAATAGCTAAATTGAGTTAAAAAAACAACTCATAATCGAGAGGTTCGAATAAAATTTTGATTACTCTATTATATGTCTTAGTACAAGATTTTCAAAATAATGTCACACTTGAAGGAACATGTGTTTATAAGGATGGAACGTGTTATGAAATAGGAACATATTTACTGTTTCAAAAAGATATTTCATATTCATGAAAAAATATCATGAGAAATAAAGTTTTTACAAACAAACTAATATTGATATATAATTATGAGTCGAACAATATATATCATACAGTTTTGGAATCCCACGTTAGAGTATTTCTCAACTTAAATTTGGGCGACTATTTCTTCTTAATTAATGCAATGCCACCTAAGGTTCTAACAACATGTCAAGCATTTGACTTCTCGGGATGAAGAGAGTAACTGAACATGGTAACGTAACACAATGAGAACATCAAATGCCAAAAGTTATTTACCAGTAAATACCAACACAATGACAAATTAGGTTGTGCTGAGTGCTGACAGCTATTTACCACAGTAGGGGCTTCTACTATCCTACTTCGGCGAGCAGGGGGGTTGGATTGCTGGTGTAAAGGCGGCAGAGTGCCACCACCCATAACCCATTGCATAAGAGGATCATAGCTCTGGGCGTAGAGGAACCTTGAACCTGAAATGAAAGGGAAGGTTGGTGTAAATGGAGGTACAGGAGACAAAACATGTAACTGAGTAGCCCCAATCAAGATATTACAAATTAATGCCCCAATCAAGAGGTTATAAATTAATGGCACGCAGGGGTGGTAAAGGACCTTAAATTTTTGCCTAGATAATCTAAGGGCCGGGCCCTAAAAGGATAGGGCCATAATTTTATTCAATTTTAAACTAAAAAAATGAAGGGCCAAATAGAATTGTGAAGAGAGTATTAGGGCCATGGCCCATCACCACCCCTCTCCCATATGCTAATAAATGCCATTTTCTTTGGGTTGCTAGGTAGGGATGTAAACGGATCGGATATTCCTGATATCGTATTTATTTTCATATTTTTGTTCGAATACGGAGTCGAATACGGATAGTGCTAGTTTTTGCCGGATAAGATTGCAATGGATGTCGACATCATAAAAATATAACTTTTGAGTATTCGAATACAGATCGGTTACGGATATTGAATACTCGGAATCGGATACAGACGGATAAAAACCCTTCCAGACCGGATTGAATTCGAATACAGTCGGAAAATATCCATACCATTTACGTCCCTATTGCTAGGCATCCGATCCACCAACCGCTGACCGGTATCCATTGTTGGAAATGAAAGTGAAAGAGAGAAATGGATTGAACAACAAATTCCATTGATAGAGGATTTTGGTTTATATACAAACCCAAGGGGCAAGGGTGCCCGAAGGGACATATGCCCCTTCGGGTTGACTCTTTCATGTAATGTAATGGCTAATGATGTCATTAATCTTTTAAGTAATTAACTAATTATAGAATTGATCACTAATTTATTTGCTTCGTAATACTCCTTGCATTCTTTCGCACAAATGCAAGTAGAATTATCTTCATAGATATTGTTGGTTTATGATTGAAACAATGCCCCATGACTATTATATGTGGTTGATCATTCTGTGAAGCCATATGTATTCACATGAAGCTTTATATAATGTAATTATTTTAGAATGATTCGTGGATATAACTACAAGAGTCAGCTTTGATGACTTTCAAAATGTAGTTGTTCCACTTTGGAAAATTATAAAAACCTGTTTAAGGTCTAGTATTATGGGGATCAGACATCTAGTCAGCGTCAGTGTAACCAACAATAGTCTTGTCTTAGCTAAAGCTAAGATCAATTGTGCCTTGGAAATATCTGAAGATATACTCAATTCACGTCCAATGGCATTTTGTTGTAGCTATGCTGTATGTCTTTGCAAGTAAATTTACAAGCTCAATTATCATTTATAGATAATGTTAAATGATTTGATGAATCATAATTTAATCATTCATAGAAGTCATGTATTGATGTGATGCTTCAGAATGATAGACTAAGTTTTTCATTAGAATCTATTTCGAGGATTCATACGAAACTTTAATACTTTGATATCAGTTTATATTCGGGCAAAATAGGGATTAGATAGCTAGTATTTCGATATCTCACTTTTGATGTGTTCTGATTTGATAATAACAAATCAAGATATTTTTATGCATTTAGATATTTGTGGTTATCTGATTTGACTCTGACCTGTATGGTATTGTTGGAGTTGAGCTAGTTTGAGCTAGTAAGGTATCTACAAAAGCAATATCAGGCCTGTTGCAATCTGTATGATACAAAAGTGCTTTTGGCATCCAGTTTCTTATCCTAGGGTCTAAATGGATACTAGTGTCTAAATGGATACTGATCCATTTTTAGGGATGGAATGAACACAAGTGTTGATGGATACGATTGTCCAATATTAATTGAATATTGACAAATTGATATTTATCTTTAAGTTGAAAACTTAGACGTCCTTAGGTTTTACCCAAGTTTCATCTCGAATTCCGTCAATAAATGAATGCTTGTTTGTGTGTTGAGATGATGAAAATTCCATTCGGAATTTATTCCCGGACACACATATGCATTCATAGTAACTAGAGTAATCCTTTTATGAGAGATACTCATCTAGTCAGTTATACCACAATCAACTTGACTATCTCAAGTCATAGAGTGACTTGTATGTATTGCGATTTTCTTTTGGATTTAGCATACAAAGTCCTCTGGGGACATATATGAGGCAGCCTTAATTCAGCCTTGCTTGAGTAAGTTTCATGGTGAGAGTAAATTTAGTTTCAAATAAATTCTAGGAGCTCCTTGGTTCTTAAAACCACTAGAGCCTTTGTTTTGTTTCCACATTTTTTAAAATAAGCACCAGGTACAAGAACAGGTGTGGGGTAGATCTCTCGGGGCTTTGACGCATATACACTCGAGATCACCCTCAACACGTGCACAACACCGATTGAACCGGCAAGGAAAAGGTCAAGAGGAACTGGTGCCAGCATTGGTTAGCAAAAACTCAGATTTGGTCAACAAGAAATAGCCCCGTTCATTCTCCATTGCGACGGTTTGTGCACTCTACCCCTCATTCTCCCCAACCTATAAGTTTAAATGAATTCATTGTCAATCAGTAAAATTAAACTCAAGGATACCCTCTGGTTTTGTGCTTCTTTATGATTGGCTTGCATACTTTTTATTCTTTGCTAATCCTAAGATTGTGAATAATATCTTAGGGAACCCATAATTGTTAGGATGTTAAAAAGTGAGATTTGGTTTGATGGAAGAATCCTTACTTTCTCTGCTTTTATGTCTGGGAAATTTTATTTCAAAAAGAGAAACCTCCATAGCTTTACAACTCCACGTGTTTATCCTACCAAAGCCATATGTTCATCTTCATGAATAAACTTTACACATATGTGCCTTGTTGTTACATTGAGCTTCATCAAACTTTGTGACCCTAGTGAGTTGTCTTTCATACTTGCTTGATCAAGATCACATAGACTCCACAAGCTAAACTTCTACACTGGATCCATTCCATCCATCCACAAAATGAAAACTCCATGTTTAATGATCTCTCTGTCAGACCTGGGGTAGCGGGACTGCTCACAGGCATGGAATATTCTAGAGTAAGGGATAGCACATGGAATATACCTTACCTCTTTATAACTACTTGTACAATAGTAGGACTAGTTGATGTACAAGGAAACTACCTGACCTCATTGGGGTAGGACTCTGTTAGTACTCGGCTAGGACTTTCCATGTAACCCTGACCCCCAAACTATATAAGGGTGGGGAGGAACCCCTCCAAAACATACGCAACACCTAAGGTAATACAATCCGCCACACAGGCCGTAGGGTATTACGCTCCGGTGGCCCGAATCTTTCTAAACCTTTGTGTTCCTTGGACCATCGCGCTCTGATCTCGGCGAGTTCATGCCTACAATCAATCTTCTTGGGGTATCCCTCAGAGAGTTTGGCGGTAAAACACCAACAGCTAGCGTGCTAGGTAGGGGGTTTCGCCAACGATCAACGGAAGAATTCGATGGCATCTTCCAACAACAACTCTGTGCCCCCCAAGGGCCACCACCTTCTTCGTCGGCTCCTGGGTTTTCGTTGCATACGGATCGGGCGGCTTTGATAGTCACTTGATCGATCCAAGAGCACCGAAGACTTCTGAAGCTGCTCGACGACGTGCGGTCGACGAGTTCGTCGACCAACTCGAAAAAATTTCGCTTTCGGTTCACGTCAAGGAAGTATGGAAACAACCCAATTTCGATGTAACTGCAATCTTGACCAAGTCTCCATCCGAGGGGTATCCCTCAGAGAGCTTGGCGGTAAAACACCGACACTCTCTCTGGTATCCCCCAAAAGAGGCATGGGATATAGAAAAAAGAAAGAAAAAAAAGGGAGAGAGGACCTATGAAGGTCCTAGTGTCAAAAAAGAGAAAAAAATGGACACATGAATGCCCATGAAAAACAATAATAATAAATATAGCCATGTCCTCATGTTATCCAAATAAAGGAAAGAGAGATTCATAATTGGAGTCTTTTATTTTGACCATCCACCTTCCACATATGTGCAAAATCTTGATCAACTTGTATAATTTGTCATCTCCATGGATCCACTGTTTGATTTTGCAATATATGTGACACAAGTGCATGCTTCCATTTCAACTACCATGAGCTCCACATAAGCTATCTTTAGAAGTAGGATGAAAAAAAGCAATACTTTGGTGAGGATATATATACACACTGAGCGACATGAGAAATCTTATGGAGAAGTAAATCTATGGTTAGTCTTTGCAAAAATATTTTCAAAACCCCGAGTCATATGACAGGAAAGTGGAGGAAACCAAAGTCAGCACCGTTCCACTCTTCAACTTCCCAAACAATTATGGTAGACACATCAATATTCACAGGTAAAGGTGAAGCTTAGAATAATCTGTATGCAGGTGTCAAACCATATAGAAGCCGGGCCTGTCTTAGTTCTAGCCTTTACTTGAGGATGAGCAAAGAACTAAGTATGGGAGATCTTGTTGATGGTCCATTTTGACCCATTTCGACTGTCAAATATCGCGCAAAATATGAGCATCAAAGGGAATAAATGTTAGCATAAGATTATTTATTGATAACAGATGCTGGTCTAAAAATGTGTGCGGGTGAATTTGGACAAAAAATGCAGAAAACTAGCAAGTGTGATCCAAGGTACAAATGGCCCACTTGACAGGCTCACATGAGAAGGAGATACAGGCCATGAGCAACTGACACATCATCAATCCGAGGCAACATCTTCTAGACCAATCAAATGCAATCTCGAAGATCCATGGGCCCTCCAGGGCAGGAAACAAACACGTGCAAGTGCCCATTCATCAAGAACCGACATTATGGACCACGTGGCAACCTCACAGTAAAAGCTGGAGGCGGTTGGGGCCACGTGGCGGTCAGACGACTACCTTGGTTGGCCGACCGACCAGTGGGGCTGCTCGTCCCCAGCTTCCACATGTTGGTCCCTGATTGGTTGTAGAAGGCGGTTCTAGGCGCCCCAAGCTTCCTTGCTAACCGAAGCACCCTGGTTCCCTCCTATAAATACTAGAGGAGGGTGAGAATTAGAGACAACACATCTCACACTTCACTCTTCACTCACCTATAGAGTGTGGAGTTACCTTGCAAAGGTTAGGAGTAGAGGTACTCAGGAGGGTTGCTGGTCTTTTGGCGCTCTACTCCAAATGTACCTCTTCGCGAGTGAGGGAGAGTTAGGGAAGTGCCGGGTCTGATGGCACTCGTCTCAGCTTGTACCTCGACGGATGCTTATCAATCATAATAAGTATTCGTGATTTCTTATGTTCCTCAAAAATAGAGTTTAAGTTCAAGTTGTAGTTTCTACTGGATCGAGTGTTCACTAGTGAATAGCAGATGACTTTAGAGGAGGACTCCTGATAGAGAAGAATAATCCTGATCGCTCTAGAGTTAGTACGGTATAGAGGTATAGCGTAGACGTGGTGTCTACGCTAGAGTTTACCATTTGGTTGTTTTATAGCCAACGGTTTGTAGAGATAGCCTGCAGGTGGTGACAACCCTGTTAGAGCCTATCATGTTCGGGTACATAACAGTGCACAGTTTTTGGAGCGTCTGGCTTTTAGCCAGGGGAACCCGTTAGCCCGATGTAAACGGCGAAGCTAGACTTTTATTAACTTAGGTTCTGAGCCTTAGGAATCCTCTCAACCCCTTGCCTCTTCAGTAGTGTGGTGTCCTTGGACGAATCAGACTCAGATAGTATACTCACGTTCCCCTGTGGATATGATACCCCAGAATACTCTTGGGTGAAAGCCTACGATGATATCCGTGCGCTTGTGGATTCTATTCGTAATGCTATGAAACATCAACAACAAGCAAATAATGATATGAACCAATCGGCTGATATTCATACATAATATTAAATATAGGCTCGATTGGTTAAAGCATACTCCCTCCTATGTTTATAAGGCATAGGATAACAAGGCACAGTCTTCCAAATAACATTTTGGCCACTCATTTATCATATATTATATTACTTATAGTTATAAACTTATATTCATGGTAAAGTGTATTTAATTACCAATCCAATCATATAAAGTTTACATTATAAAAATAAAAAATTACTGGTCAAAGATTGCAAAGTTTGAATCTTGATATGCATGTGCACCTTATAAAATTGGCAGGAGGGAATACATTGGTTGGAGCTTCGATGCAAAGATAATTTATCGGCCAGCACTTGGACTTAACAAGATTTCGATCACCAAAAACAACATAGAAGATCGGACATAATCGAGATAGTATGAGATTGGTCTTAATAATCTGATCTTAATAATCCTTGAAACAAAAGCAAATCTGGTTGCTTAATTGTTGAGGTTGATCTAGAAAGTAAATACTATTGCATTTTGAAAGTTAGAGGATAGAGATAGAACAAGATACGATGGCATCACTTTGTAGATGCATCATTATCTTTAAGATATAGATGTATCATTATCTTTAGGCTAGAGATGTATCCCTTTCTTGAAGTAAAAGGGTATACAAAGAAATAAGTAATGGCTCGCACCATTATAAATTGGAGACCTCTCAATCACGACCAACAACGTAGTGCACCCAACTCAGTGCCATCAGAAATTAAGATGGCAACCACCAATCAAGTGATGTGCTCCGTCATTCTCATACTGATGCTGGCGGGATCATCAAGTACTCTCTCTCTCTCTCTCTCTCTCTCTCTCTCTGTGTGTGTGTGTGGTCATTTACAAAAAAAATGTGTTTATATACCATACTTTTTAATTTTGATTGGTTATTATTTATGGTTCTCCCCTACTTTTTTTTAGATTTGGAGGCTACCACCACTGCTTATATTAATCCGAAATGTTATACGCCACCAAACAAGCAGATACCTTGTTCTGATTCAAAGGAGGAGAGACAAGCATGCAAGAATGAGTGCATCCAGGAGAACTACGATGACGCGACTGTTTCATTGTGTCGTTGGTCAAGATTCGTTGCATGTGTCACAAACCCAGATGCAAATAAGTGTACAAAGCTAATAATAAATTTCATGAAGGTCTGATAAAGATCTATTATATACATTACATATTTTATTTGTGTATAGTGTGCCTAGGTGCAATGCAAACCTCTCCTTCACGAAAGCCATTATACCATTGACTACACCTCGCATTCTTGCCATGACCGATGTTGGCGTCTACCAGCACCACCGCTAGGTTGGATGTGCCTAGGCAGCGGTGCCCACAGATGCCAAGGGGGGGATGGGTATTTTGTAAACTATGAATGAATCCGCAAGTGCACGGAATACCACTGTAGTATTTTACATGGGCGTATTTCGGGGTGTCATTTATATTTCTGCTGGGAAGACGGCGGTTAATGCATAGGTAAGTTGATGAACTAATCTTGATTGGATTCAATTACATAAACAGTGGATAAGAGGTGGTGTGACACACAAGTACTTAGGTTAATTATATAGTTTATATCTTACTTTACCACCATACACACAATTAAACTAGCTCTAGTCAATCTAGTACTACTAGGAGACCGCTCATGACTATCAGATAAACTGATCAAGCCATCACGGTGGTTTATGGACCTCCTACCCCCATTCCGAACATAGAGGATTTCTCTAGCATTAAAAAGGATTGTCACCACGTGCATGCTACCTCTACAAAACGTGGTAAAGGGCGACATCCAGCAACACTTAATTTACCCAGACACCACAGCTGCGCTAATAAGCGATACTCTAGTATCCCACGTGGAGCTCCCACCCTTTGGATGGACAGACATCACACTAGAGCAAACATACAAAAATATTGGAACAAGTACCGGTGTAATAAAGCTAGTGCTTGTTGGCGTTTTTTATGCCCAATAGAATATATATTCTGCAAGCGCACGGAATCACTCCTGTAGCACTTCACCATGGAGTATTCCAAGGTATCATAAATTTCCTCAGGGAAACACTATGGATAAAGAGTATCGAAGAATCGAATGACAAACTTTACTAATTATATCAACCAACTAACTTAGTGGGGGTAAGCATTAGGTAATGGCCACTAATGACCGTCTGACACAGGAGACTCGAATCCTTTTAGAGGCCACCCGCAGGCTACCTCTACAAACCGTTGGAAATGATGACATTCAAACATAAATTTTAACCCAAACACCACGTCTGCATTAACGATTACTATGGTCGGCCGACCAGTGGGCCTGCCCACTGGCCACCGCCTTTGCTTTGTAGTCTCCCACGAAGCTTCCTATTGTTTTTCCACGTGCCTGATCTTTTGTTATGTCGGTTTGATGCTCTGGTGGGCCCTCCAATCCATGTGATGCCTGTGTGGCGATGCGTGATTGGATGGCATGTTTGCTCCTTGGATCAAAGGGTGTGATTGCCCTTTATTTTCAGCCAAAAACTTGCACTCACAAAAATGCTACAAGGACAAGTGGAATTCGGTGATTTATTAGCAACATGAGTGTAAGAAATGCAAGCTCATCCATTTATTTGGACATTATTGACGCTCAGAATTGGTCAGTAATGAGCGTCAACAAGATCCCCCAAGTTGAACTTTGCTCGTCCCTGAGAGGACCTTGATGTCGCCTAGAGGGGGGGGGGTGAATAGGCGCACCTACAGATTTTCACTCAAACGCATCGGATTAAACACACTGTCTGCGAAACTCGGAACTTCCGGGTTTCAAATCCGGAATGTCCGGATTTGGGCAAGACAGTAGGTGAACTCGGGACTTCCGGGTTTGTCAATCCGGAACTTCTGAGTTCACTCAAAACAGAGTGAACACAATAAAAGTAGTGCTAGTAAATGAATATAAATTCAAACCCCAATTGTAGAGTCTGCTCAGTGAAGTTCCTTAAGCAGGTTCACACAGATCCTGCACACACAAAACAACATTCTCTTCAAGACACAAGTGTCTAATGGAGAGCTCCTCAAATCCACAAAACAAATGTAAATGCAATGAACACAAGGATTTATTTTACTGAAGTTCAGATTCACCCTGTGCACCCACGTGTGAATCCTAGTCTCCGTTGAGGAAGCTTATGCCGATGCCAAGGTCATGCTATCTCCTCCTTCCACTATATGACCATGCGCCCTCGTGGCACAAGATCGGTGCTGTAACAAATTTGCCGTTGCTCACCACAATCCTTGGGAGCTAGCCGGCGACGCCTAGCCGTCTAGGAGGCTTCACCTCCAAAAGTTAACAAATGTGAAACACACAAATCGCGGCTAAGCTCAAGTGCTCAAGGTTTGCTGTGCTCTTTAGTGCTCTCTAGCATTCACTCTCTCAACCCAACTCAAGGATATACTCTAATCACACAATCTCACAAAGAGAGGTTGTGAAGCATCCCCTCATAAGAGATGACTTAAAAGTGATACAATATCAGTCACAAGAGGCTGATAACACTTTTATTACATCAGATGGTACATCACCGTACAACTCTATGCGGGAGTGGGCAGTGAAGCGCCACTATCGCGAGGATAACAACTAACACCCACACAACGATATTAACTACGAAGAGGGGGTCATCAGAGTCTTGCGCCATACGGAACTTCCTGCGGGTGACCCTATCCACAGGCAAAGTTGGGTGCAGGACGGGACCTCTACTCAACGTCTTCGAGAACGAAGTCTGGATCTTCCTCTGTAAAAATTAAGAATAGGGTGAGTACAAACGTACTCAGCAAGTCTAACCACACCCATGGAGGGGGTACAAACAGAATATAATGCATAGGGTAAATCAAGGATAAGGCTAGGGTTTTATCTGCAGAAAGCTAATTTTTATGCAGGGGTTCATCTGAAAGAAAGGATTTTCAAAGCAAGTTTTCTTGTACCAAGTAACACGTAGTGTTGATCCACACAGGATCCAAGTTTTAAGTTGCTACCGGACTCCTCATCCGCCGTAGCACACGACACAACTGCCGGACACCTTTCCAAAACAACTCACACCAACCCATCCATTCCCAGAGGATACACTAGTTATGTGACCACACCGTAACTCGCCCAGTACCGTGGGCACGACTATTCGAACAGATTTTAACTCTGCAGAGGTGTGCAACTTTACCCACAAGCGGGATACCACAGCTCGATCACCGTAGTGTCGGTGCAGATCCCAACAAAGCCATTACCCACCTTAGCTAGACCTGACTAGCCATCACAGGATCCACCAAGGGGTCATTGACCTATCACAGAGGTTTTAACCGGGGCATAAGTCACACAGAGCTAATCCCTTTTCCTTGATCACCCGTTGCTCTGAGCTCTCCTGATGGCTATCAGACTAATTAGTGGGGTTTATGCTAAGCCGTTGCCCATACAACGGTGGAGTGATTTGCACGATAGTGGAGTTAGGTGAGATGACACACCAACTCGGTCCTTAGTTGTGACAAGATGGATATCTCCCTTCCTTGCTCTGCCGCACAGGCACGAGCACACCATTCGGCAATTCACACAGAAGTGCCATCCATCTCGTCTAATCTCATCTTTCGAAATTCCACATTTTTCCCTTCCCACACACTCACACATTTTTTCTTTTATAAAACAAGTTGTATTGTGTTCAAGGTCCTAAGCGTTCTAGCAGCGATTAACGTCCAAACAAATCACATTCAGACATTAATCTAGGTGGTCAAGGAATGGTTATAACAAATCAAGGGGTGGCTATCCAACCATGTTTTCAGCAGGCAAAACACATGCAATTTTATAAAATAGGCTAATAGGTTGTGTTTATAAAAACTGGGACAAAACATGCATCAAAGGATGAGATTGATCTTGCCGTTCTCAAAGTCTTCCGGGAAGTCCTGTTCGAGGTACTATCCTTCGGTTTCGGGGTCATGGAATTGATCTTCGTTCGCTTGCTCGCATTACTGCTCATCGATGGATTCTCCTTCATTCACACCGTGATCTACGACGCACAAAAGCAAGCGCACAATCAAGGAAAAGAAATAAAGGCTTTATCGCTGAGCTCGAATCAGAAACAATTAAAATATGGGGATAGGGATAATATTTTTGGGTGGTTTTCTAATGGAATAGTCAAAATTATATTAGGAATGGCATGGTAAAGTTTCAGGTCGATCGGAGGATTTTTGGCGCATGAAATGATAGGTTACAGAGAAGTCTAGGGGTTGAACGAGGGTTCGATGGCCTTTTTGTAAATATTTTTGAGGGGCAAGGCTTGGTTGTAATTTTAGAAAATAACTGGGCTATTCTAAAAAAGGTCAGGTGTTTATTTAGAGTTAAGTTTTATGGTGAAAGGGTTTATTTTGGAATATGATAAAAGAGAGGGTTTAATTTGCAAAAAGGTTAAAGAGTGGGGGGCTCTTTAAGAAATAATGAGAAAGGGAGGGACTTTTGGGCAAAAAGCCCTTTCTTCTCTCTTCTCCCTTCCCGCAGAATAGAGGAGGCACGCCTGGGCACCGGCGGCGGTCCTCGCCGGCGGCCCAGGGCACAGCGGCGGCCGGGGCCATGGGGGAAAGAGAGAGGGAGGCTCGTGGGGTCGACTCCCCCCTCGATTTCAGGGAAGAGGCCCGTAGGGAGGGGAGCCATGGCGGCGGGCGGGTGGCAGCAGGCGGCGGCGACCCTGTTCCCTACCTTGGCTCGGGCTAGGACGTAGCGAGGTGGGCTGTCCACAGGGGCCGACGGCGGCGAGCAAAGGAGCTCGTGGCGGTGGCGCTGCGGAGCTAGGGAGGAGGCGAGCGGCGGCTGGGATGGCTGTGGTGGTGGGGAAGCGGCGTAGGGGCCTACTTATAGGCGTGGGAAGGCGGTGGGGCGGTGGTCGCGTTGGTGGCGGCCCGGCGAGCTCGGCGGAGCGCCTTTAATGGCGTTCGGCCTCTTGTGAGTGTCGCAGAGCGGCGCGTGGGCGGCGAGGATGACAAGACGGCTCAGGCAGGTGCACGTGGGGGAGGGCAGGCCGCTGTTCGCGAGCAGTGTGGCTCGGCAGCGAGGCGGGGCGCTGTGCGGCCGGCGGCGTCACTGCACGCGGCTTGTGCGGCTCGGGTGGCGAGGCGGTGGCGTTGTGCGGCTATGCGAAGCACAGGAAGGCGGTGGCGGTACTAGACGACGGGCGGCGTGGCGAGTCTCGGGGGCATGTGGAATGCGTGCTGCGCGCGCGACGGTGCATGGGCAGGCGGGCAGGGCACGCACGTCGAGGCGGGAGGGGCTCGGCGTGCAGGGGCACGCACACGCGCACGTGGACGGGAGCGGGGGTGCGCGCGGCAGCGCGTGGGCAAAGGCAGCGGCGAGCTAAGCGGCGCTCGGGGGTGCGCGGCAGAGGAGAGGGAGGAAGGAGAGAGAGTGAGGGAGGAAAAAAGAAAAAGAAAAAGAAAAGGAGAGAGAGAGAGAGAGAGAGAGAGAGAGGGAGAGGGAGGGAAAGCGAGCTAGCGCCGGCTATATTCGCGGTCGGCGGTCGTGCGTGGGCGATAGGCAGCCGAGCGGCACGGGAAGGGATGGCGGCGAGGAAAAAGAGGAAGGGGTATGGTCGGCGGAAAAAGGAGAAGAAAAGATGGAGCGACGCTTGAAATCGGGTGTCGGTACGGCGAAAAATTTCTGGGAAGGAAATTGGGTTTAGGGTTAAATAAGCTCAACGATGAAAAAGTTTTAAAAAAATTATTTTTAGCGCGTGTTTTATTTTGGTAGATTTTTCGGGATGTCACAAACCTACCCCACTTAAAATGAATCTCGTCCTCAAGATTCGGCTGGCTCCTAAATAGATGGGGAAATTTTTTCTTCAGAGCATCTTCACGCTCCCACGTAGCTTCTACTCCATGTCTGATCCACTGAACTCTGCAAATCCATACTTCAGAGTTTCTTGTCCTCCTAGTGACAGTGTCCAAAATCTTGACAGGTACTTCCTGGTACCGAAGGTCTGTCTGTAGATCTATCTCTTCTTTTGGTACATGCTCTTTCTCTGGTACTCTCAAGCATCTCCTTAGCTGGGACACATGGAACACCGAGTGCATATCTGACATTCCTTCTGGTAGCTCTAGTCGGTATGCTACGGCTCCGACTTTCTTCAGAACTTGGTACGGTCCAATGTACCAAGGGGCCAGCTTTCCTTGTACTTGAAATCTTCGAGTTCCCCGAATAGGTGAAACTTTAAGGTAGGCGAACTCTCCCGGGTTGAAGTTTATTTCTCGTCTCTTCTTGTCTGCGTAGCCCTTCTGTCGAGACTGGGCGGTCTTCAGTTTTTCTCTAATCTCGGCCACTCTTTCTTCAGCTTCCTTTATGAGTGCGGGTCCAACTAGGGCACGTTCTCCAACTTCTAACCACATCAGAGGAGTTCTGCATTTTCTCCCATAAAGAGCTTCAAATAGAGACATGCCTAAACTTGCTTGATAACCGTTGTTGTATGAAAATTCCACATAGGGTTTGCTCCCAATCCTTGCCATAGGTAAGGACACATGCTCTCAGCATATCCTGCATAATCCGATTCACCCTTTCTATCTGGCCATCTGTTTGTGGGTGATAAGCGGAGCTGAAATCCAATTTGGTGCCCACGGCTTTATGCAAGCTTTTCCAAAACCTAGAGGTGAATTGGGTCCCTCTATCTGAAACGATTCTGCTAGGCATACCATGCAACTTTACTATATTTTCCACATAAAGCTTAGCTAGCTTTTCTCCACCATAATTGGTCCGTATGGGTATGAAATGAGCCGCTTTAGTGAGTCGGTCCACTATTACCCATATGGAGTCATGTTCTTTCTGTGTTCTGGGCAAACCCACTACAAAGTCCATTCCTATCTTGTCCTATTTCCAAACCGGGATGGGTAGGGGTTGCAACAATCCTGCTAGCTTCTGATGTTCAGCCTTGATCCTTTGACAAGTATCACAATGGGCGACAAATCGTGCAATATCTGCCTTCATACCTTTCCACCAATACTTTTGTTTTAAATCCATATACAACTTGGTGGATCCTGGGTGGTAGGGGTGGGCATTCGGTTCTTCGGTTTGGTTCGGTTCGGCTCCTCGGTTTTCGAAGAAATTCGGTTCCTAGAAAATAGGAACCGATCGGTTCCAAGAAATTTCAGGAACCGAGTATTTCGGTTCTCGGTTATTTCGGTTCGGTTTCGGTTCTAACCGAACTAACCGAATTTTTTTACCGAAAGCTAAGATAACAAGAAAAATATACATGCTCTATAGCAAATTTAGACAATACTTCCTCTACTTTAGAGAATAATAATTGAGAAGAGAACAATAACAATATAGTAAGAGAAATACATGGCAATTGAAGTATGATACATCACATGTAAACTAAATATACTCTTACAAAATGCAAAGTTTATGTAATTCGGTTCTTTCGGTTAATTCGGTTACCCGAGGGTAGGAACCGATTTTTTTTCGGTTATTTCGGTTCTTCAATATCTGGAACCGAACAAGGAACCGAATTTTTCGGTTCCGGTTATTTCGGTTTCGGTTCCGGTTCTTTCGGTTCGGTTCTTCGGTTTCGGTTAAATTTGCCCACCCCTACTGGGTGGATGGAGTAGGCTGAGTTATGGGCTTCATCCATAATTATCCGTCGGAAGTCTCCCTCCTGGGGCACACAAATTCTATTTTTATACCATAAAGTTCCCTCATTATCCACTCTAAAGTCCGGTGCCTTATTCTCTCCAGTCCGCATTCGGATTTCCGTCAAGTCCTTGTCCGAACTTTGGGCTCTTCTTATTTTGTCCTCCAGAGTGGGTTGAATGCTCATCTTGCAAATGGAACCTCGAGGGACAATGTGCATATTCAATCGTGTCATTTCTTCCTGCAAATGGGCATCCTTGGGTCCATAAGATTTCCGGCTTAAGGCATCGGCTACCACATTTGCTTTGCCAGGGTGCTAATGAATTTCCACATTATAATCCTTAACCAGTTCTAGCCATCTTCTTTGCCTGAGGTTCAGGTCTGGTTGGCTAAAGATATACTTCAGGCTCTTATGATCCGTGTATATCTCACACTTGTTTCCAATCAGGTAGTGTCTCCAAATCTTGAGGGCATGCACTACAGCTGCGAACTCCAGATCATGGGTTGGGTAATTCGTCTCATGAGGCCTGAGCTGTCGGGAAGCATAAGCTACTACCTTCCCGTCTTGCATGAGTACGCAACCCAATCCTTGTCGGGATGCATCACAATAAATGATAAAATCTCGATGAATATCCGGTAGGGTCAGCACTGGGGCGGTTGTCAACTTACTCTTTAATTCTTGAAAACTTCTTTCACATGACTCTGTCCAGGTGAATTTCTTATCCTTCTTGAGCAGCTCTGTCATGGGCTGGGCTATCTTGGAAAATCCTTCGATGAACCTCTGATAATACCCAGCTAATCTAAGAAAGCTTCTGATTTCACTAACATTAGTCAGTTACTGCCAGTTGGAGACTGCTTCGACTTTCTCAGGGTCCACTGCTACTCCTTCTGCGGTCAGAATATGACCAAGGAAAGCTACTTTCTCAAGCCAGAATTCACACTTGCTAATTTTAGCATATAGTTTATGTTCCCTTAGCTTTTCCAACACTACCCGCAGATGTTGCTCGTGTTCCTGGACACTCTTGGAGTAAATAAGTATGTCGTCGATAAAGACTACGACAAACTTATCTAACTTGTCCATAAACACCTTGTTCATGAGATTCATAAAATAAGCAGGTGCATTGGTGAGTCCAAAAGACATCACGGTGAACTCAAACTGCCCGTAACGGGTGACAAATGCTGTTTTTGGGATGTCGCTTTCTCTAATCTTGAGCTGAAAATATCCTGACCTCAGATCAATCTTGGAGAAGTACTTGTCTCCTTTTAGCTGATCAAAAAGATCATCAATCCTGGGGAGGGGGTACTTGTTCTTAATGGTAACTTCGTTCAGTGCCCGGTAATCTACACACAACCTCATACTCCCATCTTTCTTCTTGACAAATAGGACTGGGGCTCCCCAAGGTGACGAGCTTGGTCTGATGAAGCCAATTTATTGTAGTTCTTCCAGTTGCTTCTTTAATTCTGCCGATTCAGAGGCTGCCATCCTATAGGGTCTCTTGGCTATAGGAGAGGTTCCAGGGACAAGGTCGATGACAAATTCTATATCCCTATCTGGTGGCATTCCGGGAAGTTCTTCGGGAAAAACATTTGGGTATTCATTTACTACCGGGACTTCTTCCAAGGACTTGGCTTCCATGCTAAACACCATTGGGTCTGATCCACTTACCCGGGTATGACAAGTCACTCGTACTCCTTCCGGGTTTGTTAGGTGTACCACCTTGTCAGTACAACCTATGAGACCATTGTGTCTGCTTAACCAGTCCATTCCAAGGTTCACGTCTATTCCCTTAGACTTAAGTACTACTAGGTCTACTAGAAATTCTACCCCACTTAAATTGATCCTTACTCGTAGACAACCTAGTTGACACTTGATGTCACCTCCAGGCGTCCGGGTTAATAGGGGTGTTTTTAGTAGTACTGTAGGTATATTGTGCTTTTCCATAAAACTTGAAGATATGAACGAGTGTGACTCTCTAGAATCAAATAGTACTGTTGCAAGAGCTGAGCTGACTAGGTACTCACCGAGCACCACGCCCTAAGCTCTTTGAGCCTCCTGCTCGTTGATGTGGTTGAAGCGGGCTCGTCCAAATGACTGTTGGGGCTGCCTCATCTGCTGACTGTTGTTGTTGGTGTTGCGGATGGGCACTCGGTTGGCACCTGACAGAACTGGCCTTGGTCCATTCACCGTGTTGGAGAAGGCTGATGTCGCAGGCTTGTTCTTGGCGTATGGGCAGTTAGCAATGAAATGCCCTGTCTCTCGGCAGTTGAAACAGGCCCTAGCATTGCTGTTGGTGGTGGTGACTTGGCTGGCATTGCTCTGCGGGGCCTTCATGGTGTTCTGGCTTCTGAGCTTTGTGTTAGGGGCTTGTGATCCTGTCACTTGTGACTGGGTTCTATACTGTATTGGGGCCTGATATCTTGGTGCCATATAGCTGAAATTCCTTGGTTTCTGGAAGCGATCCTGCTGGCGGGCCTTGCTTTCCAGAAACTTGTGCTTGTTATCCTTCCTTTCTTCAGCTTTGGCCATTTCTGTGAGAATGGCCTTGTTCATCAGAGTGTTGAAGTCCGGGTAGATCTGAGGGGTAAGCAGGGTCCGGAGTTCTGGGTTCAATCCCTTCTTAAACATGTCCTGCTTCTTTTCATCATAGTCCACTTCCTCTGGTGCATATCGGGCCAGCTCCATGAACTGGTGGGTGTACTCTTCTACTGACATGCTTCCTTGCTGTAGTGCGCGGAACTCATCCATCTTGTGCTTCATGGTGGCCGAGGGGATATGATAGTGGTGGAACTCCTTCACAAATTGCTTCCAAGTGATGGTGGAAGCATCTTCGGCAGCAGCACAGTAATTCTCCCACCAGGCTAAGGCAGTCCCGGTGAGTTGGTGGGCTGCCAGAAGGACTTTGTCTCGATCCTGGCATTCGAACGGCTCGAGCTTCCTCTGGATTACACGTAGCCAGTCGTCTGCATCCAAGGGGTTGCTGGATCTAGCAAAGGTGGGTGGCTTGGTCCTCAGAAAAGCTGTCAACTTATCATTCATGGTCTGCTCTCATGGCCGTTTGTTGACGAGGGCATTGGCCAGTGTTTCCAGTATGAGGGTCTGGTTGTGTATTATCTGTGCCAGGTCCCTGAGGGGTGGTGGTGGTGGTAGTGGCACTTCTCCTTGATTTCCTCCTCCATTCTAGCTCACTTCCTGTTCTTCCTGAGGAGGGTTCTGTCCATTAGGCTGTACTCCTGCATTAGCGGCTGCAGGGGTCCGGTTGTGGGAGGCCCTCGTACCGCTTCGGGAAGCCATATGTAGATTGAGTAGAGTTTTTGTGAGATTGGGATTAGGATTAAGTGATATTTAAGTTATTTAATTCATATTTTTGAAAAGGCAGAATCTAGCTTCCACCGAAAAGCACACAGTCTACCAACATGCACACAAACAAGCAAACAACAAGCACACACAACTTTATTACTGCAAGGGAGGGTACAACACGGGGCAAGACTAAAACACGTACTACACGTCCGGGTACAGGTTCACACTTAAGGTTACAACTTAAACCAAAGGGGCTGGGAGGGTACAACACTAGGGTGGCATCGGGCATTCTACTCGCGGGGCGAGCCTTCTTCCGGGGCGTAGTGTGCGAGTAGTCCTTGCTCGTCGTCATCTAGGTTTCCATTTTCCAAGGGTTGCGCGGCAGCTTCTCTTTCAACGGCGGCAGTAGACCCTTCAGGGTTCTCGGGTGGAGCTTGTGGGGTTTTCAAGAGTGGTCCCAATCCTATGACGGGCGTCCCAAGTAGGACATGGTCTTCTCCAATTGCCGGGACTGGTGTTCCACTTCTGGTCCATTCTTGCATACGCCGGTCTCGGGCCTGCCTGAGGCTCTCCTGGGCAACCGCTTCGCTGCTGACCACGACTGCGGCTCTTGCCTCAGCTTGGGCTTCCCGGATCTGTTGCAGTCTTACCGCGAGCTCTGCTTGCTCGGCTCGATGGGTCTGCTCCCTCAGGATGCTGGCTTGCTCGTCAAAGAGCTGATCCAAGGAGGCTAGGTAGGTAGCCACTTGGTACAAAGGGTCTTCTTCATGGCGGCGCCGTTCCAGGCTTCTCATACGGGCTTCCCAAACTGGGGTGTAAGCATCTAGGCCCTCAAGGTATGTTTCAGTGATTAATGACAACCATTATTGTGACTAATGAGTTTGTGCAGCTTAATGAATCATTACCGCTCATTTGGTCATATGTCAAAAGAGGCCCCTCATTTTCATTATTCAAAAAGGCGATCTCGGTAATCAACTCAAATATATAACAAGACTAAGGATCTTTCTAGTCCTAAGTGTCGTAAGGTTGAGAAGGACACTTAGGTTAGTATAGGTTTTATAGTTTTGTAGTGATCGCACTATTAAGAGGGGTTAAGGTCAAGTAACTTGAGCACGGACATGATCAATCAAAAATGGATGCACACTATGGTCACTCAGGTTCTAAAGAAGTTCAAATAAGTGGTTTTCAACTTATATCTCAAGAATATTTGGATTTCACTCAAGATTCAAATCAGAAAAGGCAAAATCAGAAAAAGTCTATACACCGGTTTAACCGACGCTTCCATTTTTCTATACGTCGGTTAAATGCAGTTATCAGAGTCTGGACAGGTTCTATACACCGGTTAAACCGACGATGTTTGAATTAACGTCGGTGCATTAGTCCAGAGTTGGTTTTTCCAGGGTATTTAAAGTTCTATACACCGGTTAAACCGACGATGTTTGAAATGAAACGTCGGTGCAATTGACCAGTGAGATGGTTTTTCTAGGGATTTCAGAAGTTGTTCTCACCGGTTAAACCGGCGATGGATTTGAGTTAACGTCGGTGCAGTTGTCCAGAGACTTGGTTTTTCAGTTGATCAGTGGACAACTACACTCACCGGTTAAACCGATGATACGTCGGTTAATCTGCCCAAGTTGTAACGGCTAGTTTTCAGAATGGGCAGTTTACATTCATCGGTTAAACCGACGCTGGCTATTGGAGGTACGTCGGATTAACCGGCGCTAAGCAGTTTTCTGGCAGCTTTTCTCCAACGGCTCTATTCGTGTGAGCTGCCTATATATACCCCTCCAATGGGTCATTTTGCACTCTCTTGACACCAGGCAACATTCATACACTCATATATTGTTGAGAGCCACCTTGAGCTTCATCTTCCACACATTTGTTCATTCAATCATTCAAGAAGCAAGACTAAGGACTTGAGTAGAGAGAAGCTTGTGTGCATCCGTTCTTGGTGAACGGTTCTTGCTCAAGTGAAGGCCCTAGCTTGTTACTCTTGGTGATTGGCAGCACCTAGGCGATCTTGGTGATTGAAGGTGTTTCTTCCGGAGCTTGCCAAAGATTGTGGGAGCCCGAAGAAGTTTGTACGTGGCTTGAGCTCCACCACGCCAGGATGGTGAACGGAGACTCTTAGTGAGCGCCCAAGTCTCGGTGACATGGGAGGTGACAAGACTCTTAGTGAGTGTCACAACGTGGATTAGGGGTGTGTGCCAACACATCGACACCACGGGAAAAAAATCCGGTTGTCTCTTGCCCACTCCTTCTTTTCAAGCACTTACTTTCATGCAATTATTCATGTGCTTGACCTTAGAGATCATAACTTAGCTCTACCTTGCTTAGTTTGTTATCTTGTTGTATCTTTGATAGCTTGTGTAGTTTGCTTAGTTAGCCGGTTGGTGAATTGAGCCTTACTAGCATTGCATAGGTTAAGGTTGCTTTAATTGTTTTAGAAATTTGAAAATTACCCAATTCACCCCCCTCTTGGTCCATCGATCCTTACATGGGGTTCTGATGGCCGGAGGGAAGAACCTCATTAGTGTGAGAGCGAGGTGTCCTTCAAAAATCCGGCACAGATAACGGAGTGCCTTCCTGACGGCCAAGGGATAGGTGTCTTGGCGCCTAAACCCTGTAGCGGTCACTCGCCATGGCTGAATGTTGGGGTAGCGGTCACTTCTGGCGATGACCAGGATCACCCTGCAGCGGAGGGTACCATGATGCTCGTATTCTCTGCTGTAGTACCTTGGGCATTCCGTAACACCAAGGCTTTCCAGGACATTGATCAAGAGGCTGGGGAAGCCAGGTGCAGCTTGGCAAAAGCCCTGGGTCCATCCTTCCTCAGCCATCTGTAAACAAAGATAGAGTGAACAAGTTTTGCACAATTATTTGGGTACAAAGGGGATAGATGGTATTTATTATTACAACATGGTGGGGTACAGTTTCCATAGAAACACGATTATTAGGATAGAGTTCTAGCTTGGAGTGCTACTCCTATCATGGGGACTCTTCATCGATCTAGATAGGGCGCTTCTTTGGTGGGAGACACTGCTCCATCACATCATCTTCGGTCTGAGTACCCCTATCCCAATGGGTCTCTTCGGGTTCCTCCTCTATCCACCCACCTATTCATCTGCGAGCCTCGTACTCTTGCCATTGGGCTTGGAGAGCGGCTAGGGAATACTCGGCTCGTACGGCTCTGGTCCATTGTTCCTCCATTTCTTGGATTGCCTTTTATGCCCTGTGGATTTGGTGCTTCAGTTGTGCCTCCTGTTCGCGGTAAAGTTCATGCTCCTTCCGAAGCCCAAGTACAACATCATCAATGCTATGCTTCAAAAGGAGAATCTTGACACTATGGAAGTGGGAGAGCTTGTGTGCGAAATTCGCGCTCATGAAATGGGTATCCTTGGTATGTCCGAAGAGCCAACTACAAGCAAGTCAATTGCTCTCAAAACCAAGGCCAACAAGTCCCGCAAGCTCAAGATGATCAAGCAAGAATCAAGCTCAAGCAATGAAGAAGAAGATCATCATGAAAGCTCATCCGATGATGAAGAAGATGGAGAACTTGCTCTCATGATGAGAAAGTTCACACACTTGAGTGACAAGATCAATAAGAAGGGTTACAACTTTGACCCTAAAAGAAGAATGTTCCAGCCAAGGAAAGATATCAAGAACAAAACTTGCTACAATTGTGGAGAAAAAGGTCACATCTCTCCAAATTGCCCCAAGCCGGACAAGAGAAAGAAGGACAACAAGAGCAAGCATCGCCATGATTCGAGCGATGATGGTGAAGATGAAAAGAAGAACAAAAATAAGAAACTTGGGAAGAAGAAGAGCCATGACAAGAAGACCAAGCTCTTCCCAAAGAAAAAGGGCAACGCCAAGAGAAGCTTCTTGGTAGAAAAATAAGAGTGGGTGACCGATGTCTCATCAAGCGAAGAGTCAAGTGATGAGGAAGAAGACATCGTCACCATCGCCCTCACCAATGAAGAATCATCGCTACCTCCACCTCCCATGTGCCTCATGGCAAAAGGTAAAACAAAGGTATGTGAGGAGGATTGTGATAGTGATAATGATAGTGATGACGAGCTTGACCCTTATGAGTTTACTAACCTCATTAATGAGTATACATCCGTTATCAAGTGGGAAAAGGGCAAAGTCGAGGTTCTTGAGAGCACTCATGCCAAGTTAGAGCTTGCCCACTCCGATTTGCTTGGCAAGTACAATGACTTGCTCAAAAAGCACAATGAGTCACTTGTACTTGCTAAGCAAGTTGAAGAGAGCCACAAAAAGCTTAAGCAAGAGCATAGGGAGTTGGCTCACAAGTATCAAGAACTTGAATTTGCCTATGAAGCAATTGACCCAAGTCTTGAGAACTTTGTCAATGAAACCATTGAAAAGGTCAATGCTTCTACTTCATGTGATGACCTACTCATTGATGCAAATACCACTAATATTGTGCCCAAGCTTGCTCCTTCTAGGGAAAAGGAATTGATGGATCAAGTGGCAAGCCTCAAGAGTAGTGTGGAGAAGCTCTCAAGAGGAGAATACATCCACAAGAAAATTCTCTTCAACAATGCACGTGACTATGGCAAGAGAGGTCTTGGTTCATTTCCGGAGCCAAATCAAGGCACCACTCCTTCTCCGGAGATCAAGACTAGCTTCATCAAGGAAGTTGGTTCATATTGCCAACATTGCCAAGTCACCAGGTACCACACTAGGGAGTGCACCTTACCATCACGCCCTCTTCCAAACTTACCAAAGAATTACTCATCAATGTTTCAAAATAACCATTTTCTTTTGAGTAAAGTGAAGGGCAAGGTGAAGGCCAAATTCATTGGCAAAATTGCTAAGGAGTCAAAGAAGAAGCTCCCCAAGCAACTTTGGGTCCCAAAAGCTCTTGTCACACATGTGCAAGGCCCAAAGCTTGTTTGGGTTCCTAAAACTCAAAAGTGAATTCTCATGTGTGTAGGTGAACTACAAAGCCGGTGGAAAACATTGGGTACTTGATAGCGGTTGCTCTCAACACATGACCGGCAATGATAGCATGTTCACCTCTCTTGAAGACCCCGACGATCATGAACATGTCACCTATGGTGATAACTCAAGGGGAAAGGTTTTAGGTTTGAGTAGAATAGTAATTTTAAAAGATTTATCTATTTCTAATGTCTTGTTTGTAGAAGCACTTAGTTTTAATGTTATATCAATTGCTCAATTATGTGATCTTGGACTAACGTGTACCTTTGACAAGAATGGTGTTGTAGTAACTCTTGAAGAAGACAAGTCATTGGTATTCACGGGGTTTAGGCATGGCAATATTTACTTGGTGGATTTCTCTTCAAAGCAAACAAGCTCTATGACATGCCTCTTCACCAAGTCGTCTCTTGGGTGGCTTTGGCATAGAAGAATTGCTCATATTGGCATGAGCAACCTCAAGAAAGCCCACAAGAGAGGGATGATCACCGGCTTGAAGGACGTCACATTTGACAAGAACAAGTTATGTAAAGCATGTCAAGCCGGAAAGCAAGTTGCAACACATCATCCCAAAAAGATGATGTTGTCTACCTCCAAGCCGCTCGAACTACTACACATGGATCTTTTTGGTCCAACTACATACAAGAGCATTGGTGGTAACCTCTATTGCCTAATAATTGTTGATGATTTTTCACGTTATACTTGGGTCATGTTTCTAGGCGATAAGGGTGAAACTCCGGAAGTCTTCAAGACATTTGCAATAAGAGCTCAAAGGGAGTACAATTCCCCAATTGTGAAGATCCGGAGTGACAACGGCATCGAGTTCAAAAATATGAAGATTGAAGAATGGTGCGATGAAGAGGGCATCAAGCATGAGTTCTCCGCCACCTACACGCCTCAACAAAATAGAGTGGTGGAAAGAAAGAACAAGACACTCATCACTCTAGCAAGAGCAATGTTGGATGATTATGGCACGTCCGAGAAGTTTTGGGCGGAAGCAATCAATACGGCGTGTCATGCATCCAACTGAGTGTATCCCCACCGACTCCTCAAGAAAACTCCATATGAGCTCATCACCGAGAAGAAACCAAATATATCCTACTTTCGAGTCTTTGGTTGCAAATGCTTCATCTATAAGAAGAAAAGGCTCGGTAAGTTTGAAAGTAGATATGATGAGGGTTTCTTTCTTGGTTATACATCAAACTCCAAAGCATATAGAGTATTGAATCAAACCTCCGGGTTAGTTGAAGAAACATGTGATGTGGAGTTTGATGAATCTAATGGCTCCCAAGAGGAGGTTGTTGGCTATGACCATGTAGGTGATGAGGAGATTGATGAAGCTTTGAAGAAGATGTCCATTGGGGATATCAAGCCGGAAGAGGTGCATGTAGGCAATGATCAAGGGGGAGGACCTTCCTCGTCTACACCAAGCACCTCCATGGCACCCCAAGTGGATGAAGATCAAGAAAAAGATGATCCACAATCTCAAGAAAATGTGCCAACGCCAACACCCCAAGTCCAAGAACAAGAAGAGCAAAATGTTCCACCACAAGCACAAGTCACCCATGATCCACCCCAACAAGCATCCACGCAAGTACCGCTAGTGAAGCATGGTCGCATCTCCAAGGATCATCCAATTGGTCAAATCATTGGTAGTCCTTCCAAGGGAGTAAGAACTCGCTCTAAGCATGCTTCATTTTGCGAATATTACTCGTTTGTTTCTTGTATTGAACCCACTAGCATAGAGGAAGCACTTGAGGACTCGGATTGGGTGATGGCCATGCAAGAAGAATTGAACAACTTCACCCGCAATGAAGTTTGGGTCCTCAAAGCTCCTCCGAAAGACAAGAACATCATCGGCACTAAGTGGGTCTTTCGGAACAAGCAAGATGAACATGGGGTGGTGATACGCAACAAAGCAAGACTTGTGGCAAAAGGGTTTTCTCAAGTCGAAGGTTTGAATTTTGGTGAAACTTTTGCTCCGGTCGCAAGACTTGAAGCTATCCGCATCCTTCTTGCTTACTCTTCACATCACAATATCAAGTTATATCAAATGGATGTGAAAAGTGCTTTCTTAAATGGTGTTATTAACGAACTTGTTTATATTGAGCAACCTCCCGGGTTTGAAGATCCGAGGAATCCTAACCATGTTTATAGGTTGCACAAGGCACTCTATGGGCTCAAACAAGCTCCAAGGGCTTGGTATGAGAGGCTTCGTGACTTCCTAATCATGCAAGGCTTCAAGATCGGGAGGGTGGACACCACATTGTTCACAAAAGACGTCAACGGGGATCTTTTCATTTGTCAAATTTATGTTGACGATATTATCTTTGGCTCAACTAATGATTCACTAAGCCATGAGTTTGCTACCATGATGTCTAGGGAATTCGAGATGTCCATGATCGGCGAATTGACCTTCTTCCTTGGTTTTCAAGTCAAACAATTGAAGGAAGGGACATTCATCCATCAAGAAAAATATACTAAAGATATCTTGAAGAAGTTCAAGATGGATAAGTGCAAGCTGATCAAGACTCCCATGGCAACCAATGGGCATCTCAACTTGGATGTGGATGGTAAACCGGTTGATCAATCCCTCTATCGCTCTATGATAGGGTCTTTGCTTTACCTTACCGCATCTAGGCCCGATATAATGTTTAGTGTGTGCTTGTGTGCCTGCTTTCAAGCAAACCCAAAGGAATCACACCTCTCGGCTGTGAATAGGATCCTTCGGTATCTCAAGCACACCCCTAGCATAGGCTTGTGGTACCCCAAAGGCGCTAGCTTAGATCTCTTGGGATACTCGGATTCGAATTTTGCCAGAAGCCGTGTGGATCGTAAGAGTACCTCCGGGGGTTGCCACTTGCTTGGGCGTTCTCTAGTTTCTTGGTCGAGTAAGAAGCAAAATTCCGTGGCTTTGTCCACCGCAGAAGCGGAATATATAGCGGCCGGTGCATGTTGTGCCCAAATTCTATATATGAAGCAAACCCTTTTAGACTTTGGTGTGAAACTAGATAGGATACCACTCCTTTGTGACAATGAAAGTGCCGTAAAAATTGCCAAAAATCCGGTTCAACACTCTCGCACAAAGCACATTGATATTCGCCATCACTTCTTGCGTGATCACGAAGCTAAAGGAGACATATCTCTTCAAGGTGTGAGATCCGAGGAGCAATTGGCGGATATTTTCACAAAACCATTAGACGAGAGTACATTTGTTAGGCTAAGGAATGAGCTTAATGTATTAGATGCGGCAAACGTCATGTAAGTTGCCGTGTCATATAGAAAAATGCATACATATAGGACACTTGTCTAACCATGGTAAGATAGTGATGAGCAAGGGTTTAGCTAGAGGTGGTGGTCCACTTGTTTTCCACTAGGCTTGTAGAAAGGCTCATCATGAAGAAGCTTCCCATGGGTTCAAACTTGACAAGTAGAACTTAAATTCTTGTTATGCATTCCTTGTCATATAGATGTGCACTTCATATTTACTCTTCCTTCGCATGTGGTTGTAGCTTGCATCATCATTGCATGCGTAAGGGTCACAAAGGAGATCACTTGATGAAAATGAGACTTGTTTCATATGCAAGATCTTAATTCATGAAAAGTGAAAAGAGCAAAGTGTTAGGTGCGTTATTGCCTAGTGAGTCATGTCATAATGAGTTTGAAGCTCTCTATCTTCAATATTCCTATGACAAGGCTCATACATTCTATTTGACGCTTTGTCTCGCTTTGCGGCTTTTCCTTGTGTTAAAAAGAAAAACTATTAAGCTAGTGTGCTACCCTATTTATTTTGAGGGGTAAAGTCGCCTATGCAAGTACATTAACTTGAGTTTAGTTGAATTTTATAAGTTTATTGGACTTAGCATAGAAGAGTGAGCTGAGTGAAGGGTTTTCGGGTTCACCGGTTAAACCGACGCTTAATGAATCTATACTCATCGGTTTAACCGGCGTTACTAGTTTCTGTCTCAGCTCAGTCAAAACCAGGCGTTCAAACGGCGTATATAAAAGTCACAGCATCGGATCAACCGGTGAACGTAACTCAGATCTGACCCAGCAATCAACCGGTGTTAGCAGCGTTCAACCGGCGAGTTCAAATTGCATATCGTCGGATCATCCGGCATTCAGATGAATTTCTGCTGGAGTCTCGGGTGAACCGAACCGATGCAATCAACCGACGCTCAAGACCTAGACATCGGTTTAACCGGCGTTAAGGAAAAATGCGGGACCCACTTGTCATATATGTGTCTTGCTCGTGCTGCCGTTCTCTTTTCCTCCCCTGTTTCGCCCGATTTCTCCCGACTCAAGCCGCCGCAGCTCGCCCACGATCTCGCCCGCGCTCGCCTGCACGCCGCCGGACCGCGACACCACCACCGCGCGTCTTCCACACAGCCGGCGCCGCTCCATCCACGCGCTGCCACTGCCGCCCGCGTGTGCTGCCGTTGTGCACCGCCGCCGCCTTGCGCTCGCGCCGCCACCGCCGCCGCCAAGCGCCGCCGTGCGCTTCCACGCCGCAGCCACGCGCTCAGAAACGCCTCTGCATACACTCCACGCCGCCTGTGCAGCAGTACTTGCACGCCTTTCACCTCGCCCGCGCAGCCCTCACACTCAGTGCTCGCAGGGTGCTCGACGTTTTGCCCAAGCTGCTTCTTGCGCTGTTTTCGCACCGCGTTCGAGTTTCGCACACTCCCGCGCCACGTTCTAGCCACCGCCAGTCGAGATGGGTCGCGAGAAGAGAAAGGTAAACGAGGTTGTTGTCGAGAAGCCCGTCCGCAAGCGGACCCACGCAGAGAGAGAGAGAGAGAGAGGCCGAGAGGGCCGAGATGAAGGCCAAGGCCGTCGAGGAGCAGGCGTCAGTCCGTGCTCGCCCGTTCGCGATCAGGGAGCAGCCAGTCAGGGGCAGAGGCAGAGGTCGAGGTATGGGCAGGGTCAGAGGTGCCAGGGCCACCAGAGCCACGACTGAGGCAGCAGCAGAGTCAGATCGCTCAGATACAGCTACAGATTCATATGCAGATTCAGAGGCAGAGCAGTCTGAGCAGTCTCAGGGGCAGAGCACACAAGGGTCACCGACTCTACGACGTTCTGGCCACACTCGGCAGATGTCCCCAGCAGCAGAGTCTTCTTCGGCGACCGAGCATCGCATTGGACCGAGGACGCGAGGAGGTCACCAGCCACAGGAGCCTCGCAGGTCCGCAGCAGCAGCAGCCCGTAGAGCCGAGGCCCTAGAGGCCGAGCGCGCAGTGTTCCGTATGGACACTGTTGTGCGTCTGGAGCCAGGTGTGCTGCTCCAGAACTTGACCAAGGCCAATGCGGCAAAGGTCAAGAGGCTCAGGTGGAGTGTTGGAGAGGAGGATTGGTTCCCCGTGACCCGTGACAGCAGGGTCAACCGTAGATTCTGGACACTTCTTTAGGCCAGCTTCTACGAGACCTACCAGAGGCGAGGGCACAGGATCTTTCCGCACAGGGTGCTTGACTAGGTTTCTTTGAGGACAGCTGCAGGGGGAGCTGATATTAGAGAGCACTTTGCCCACTTCAGAGGTCTACCCAGGCTACTTCAGATGGAGTAGAACAGGTACATAGAGGACTGGGTCAGAGTGTTTTATGCCACAGCCTGGATCGCTCCCGAGCGCAGAGCCGTACACTTCATGTTTGGAGGCCAAGTCTTTGGTTTATCCAGGGCGAAGATTGCAGGGATACTCGGAGTTGATTTGGTTGATGTCTTCCTACGCGAGATGGTATACAGAGACGCAGACCCACCACGCAGAGCTATGATTGGCGGGATTGCACCTTCTCACGATGCGATCTCTCAGTGCTTCCGCCAGCCGTTTCTAGCATCGTATGCCAGAGTACACAGCTTACTGACCCCAGTGGCGTTCGCAGTTCACATGGCCCTCTGAAGGACTTTGCTACTGAGGAGTGGCTACCCAGAGGGGTTTACTGGCTTATAGCAGATGCTACTACTTCACATCCTCACTCACGAGCCGTTTGATATAGTTGACTTTATTTTGGCTGAGATCGAGGATGTGATCACTGACGGGATGGGGGTTGTGAGACAGTTCCCTTATGCTCACTGGATCAGCTATATTTGTTCTATGATTGTACCAACAGAGTCACCTGTCAGCAGTGTCTACCGTCAGGATGAGGCTCCCCGGTTCCCAGTTTACCGTCCGACAGCACCCCAGGACCGGAGGAGGGGCAGACAGGCAGAGAGAGCTGCCATGACATAGTTGTCACCTGAGGCACAGACTCGAGTAGCAAAGGAGGATGAGGCATTTCTGGCAGCAGAGGCACAGCTTCCCGGAGGAGATGATGAGATACACTGGTCTGAGCTTGAGTCAGACTCCTCTGAGGACGTCGAGTACTTTCCTGCAGCCCCAGCTAGTCACGACCACGAGGCAGGAGGGGGTCCAGAGAGCCAGCTCCAGAGTCTCCAACAGCTGCCACAGTCACAGAGTCCCAGGTGACCCAGCCTTCCGAGCTCACCTCTCTTCTACAGCAGCTTGTCACTCAGCAGAGAGAGGATCAGATCGCACAGGAGGAGGCCAGGAGAGCCCATGAGGCTCAGCTTGCAGTGATTCAGAGGGAGGCTGCCCGAGAGCGTGTTGCAGGCGAGGAGCGATTTGTCGGGCTTATCGACAGAGTCTCTCAGAGGACAGACGCTCAGTTCCAGCAGATGCAGCAGGGCATGATGGCGATGTTCGGGATGATCACATAGCTGTACACTCACACCGGACTCGCCTCGCAGCAGCCAGGCCTTCAGGGTGTTGGAGCACCTCAGCTTGCAGTCACTCCAGCTCCAGCGCCCACTGCAGCTCCAGCTACTACAGCGACACTAGAGACCACGTTCTCGATGTCCGCACTCCTTGGGTCTGCCGGTCGTCCGCTCTTCTCACCACTGTCAGCGACTACACTCTTCCAGGACTCACCGTCGGCAGTTCAGACAGTCGCCTCCCCGTTGTACCACAGACACTACCTTCAGGGGGAGGAGGAGAGGAGTCTATAGTTCCACAGTCGACACAGCCGGCAGCTTCAGCACTTACTACTTCAGATGTTGACACATCTTCTGCTGAGCCGGCTACCACTTCTACGGACCCTCTTCCAGGCAGTGCCAGCACGAGAGCCTCCACGATAGCTACACCTCCAGTCAGCTCAGACCCTCAGCTCCCGTCCGTCACCGAGGGTTCTCCATCCGACGACGACGATGACCCGGACCGCTTCCTCGCCGTGCCACGACAGCCGGATGAGTAGCTCGCCTTTTGGTGCTTTGATGCCAAAGGGGGAGAGAGTTAGGGGGAGTTGGAGGGGGAGTTGGAGTCAGGGGGAGGGTAGAGATAGAGAGAGAACTCGTAGTTGCAGGACCTTTGATGTTATATCTCATTTGATGTTAGTTCATGGATATGTACATTTGACTCTTGAGTATGCCGTGCTTTGAGACATATCTATGGATTTCGTTTGAGCCGTTGAGCTCCTTGGTTCTCTTTCGAGTTTGCTTGAGTTTATCATGTTTATCTTTCTCGCTCTCTCATTATATTTATGTTTGTGTTGTCATCAATCACCAAAAAGGGGGAGATTGTAAGCATCTAGGCCCTCAAGGTATGTTTCGGTGATTAATGACAACCATTATTGTGACTAATGAGTTTGTGCAGCTTAATGAATCATTACCGCTCATTTGGTCATATGTCAAAAGAGGCCCCTCATTTTCGTTATTCAAAAAGGCGATCTTAGTAATCAACTCAAATATATAACAAGACTTAGGATCTTTCTAGTCCTAAGTGTCGTAAGGTCGAGAAGGACACTTAGGTTAGTATAGGTTTTATAGTTTTGTAGTGATCGCACTATTAAGAGGGGTTAAGGTCAAGTAACTTGAGCATGGACATGATCAATCAAAGATGGATGCACACTATGGTCACTCAGGTTCTAAAGAAGTTCAAATAAGTGGTTTTCAACTTATATCTCAATAATATTTGGATTTCACTCAAGATTCAAATCAGAAAAGGCAAAATCAGAAAAAGTCTATACACCGGTTTAACCGACGCTTCCATTTTTCTATACATCGGTTAAACGCAGTTATCAGAGTCTGGACATGTTCTATACACCGGTTAAACCGATGATGTTTGAATTAACGTTGGTGCATTAGTCCAGAGTTGGTTTTTCCAGGGTATTTCAAGTTCTATACACTAGTTAAACCGACGATGTTTGAAATGAAATGTCGGTGCAATTGACCAGTGAGATGGTTTTTCCAGGGATTTCAGAAATTGTACTCACCAGTTAAACCGACGATGGATTTGAGTTAACGTCGGTGCAGTTGTCTAGAGACTTGGTTTTTCAGTTGATCAGTGGACAACTACACTCACCGGTTAAACCGATGATACATCGGTTAATCTGCCTGAGTTGTAACGGCTAGTTTTCAGAATAGGCAGTTTACATTTATCGGTTAAACCGACACTGGCTATTGGAGGTACGTCGGATTAACCGGCGTTAAGCAGTTTTCTGGCAGCTTTTCTCCAACGGCTCTATTCGTGTGAGCTGCCTATATATACCCCTCCAATGGGTCATTTTGCACTCTCTTGACACCAGGCAACATTCATACACTCATATATTGTTGAGAGCCACCTTGAGCTTCATCTTCCACACATTTGTTCATTCAATCATTCAAGAAGCAAGACTAAGGACTTGAGTAGAGAGAAGCTTGTGTGCATCCGTTCTTGGTGATTGGTTCTTGCTCAAGTGAAGGCCCTAGCTTGTTACTCTTGGTGATTGGCAGCACCTAGGCGATCTTGGTGATTGAAGGTGTTTCTTCCGGAGCTTGCCAAAGATTATGGGAGCCCGAAGAAGTTTGTACGTGGCTTGAGCTCCACCACACCAGGATGGTGAACGGAGACTCTTAGTGGGCGCCCAAGTCTCGGTGACATGGGAGGTGACAAGACTCTTAGTGAGTGTCACAATGTGGATTAGGGGTGTGTGCCAACACATCGACACCACGGGAAAAAAATCCGGTTGTCTCTTGCCCACTCCTTCTTTTCAAGCACTTACTTTCATGCAATTATTCATGTGCTTGACCTTAGAGATCATAACTTAGCTCTACCTTGCTTAGTTTGTTATCTTGTTGTATCTTTGATAGCTTGTGTAGTTTGCTTAGTTAGCCGGTTGGTGAATTGAGCCTTACTAGTATTGCATAGGTTAAGATTGCTTTAATTGTTTTAGAAATTTGAAAATTGCCCAATTCACCCCCCTATTGGTGTGGGAGCGAGGTGTCCTTCAAAAATCCGGCACAGATAACGGAGTACCTTCCTGACAGCCAAGGGATAGGTGTCTTGGTGCCTAAACCCTGTAGCGGTCACTCGCCATGGCTGAATGTCGGGGGTAGCGGTCACTTCTGGCGATGACCAGGATCGCCCTGCAGCGGAGGGTACCATGATGCTCGTATTCTCTGCTGTAGTACCTTGGGCATTCCGTAACATGAAGGCTTTCCAGGACATTAATCAAGAGGCTGGGGAAGCCAGGTGCAGCTTGGCAAAAGCCCTGGGTCCATCCTTCCTCACCCATCTGAAAACAAAAATAGAGTGAACAAGTTTTGCACAATTATTTGGGTACAAAGGGGATAGATGGTATTTATTATAACAACATGGTGGGGTAC
The DNA here is from genome assembly GCF_016808335.1 of Panicum virgatum. Taxonomy (NCBI): domain Eukaryota; kingdom Viridiplantae; phylum Streptophyta; class Magnoliopsida; order Poales; family Poaceae; genus Panicum; species Panicum virgatum. Next base: position 51,874,103 of record NC_053153.1, on the reverse strand, counting down.
AGTTTCCATAAATACACGATTATTAGGATAGAGTTCTAGCTTGGAGTGCTACTCCTATCATGGGGACTCTTCCTCGATCTAGATAGGGCGCTTCTTTGGTGGGAGACACTGCTCCATCACATCATCTTCGGTCTGAGTACCCCTATCCCCATGGGTCTCTTTGGGTTCCTCCTCTATCCACCCACCTATTCATCTACGAGCCTCGTACTCTTGCCATTGGGCTTGGAGAGCGGCTAGGGAATACTCGGCTCGTACGGCTCTGGTCCATTGTTCCTCCATTTCTTGGATTGCCTTTTCTGCCCTGTGGATTTGGTGCTTCAGTTGTGCCGCCTGTTCGCGGTAAAGTTCATCCAGGCCGGTGAGGTAGATGGATAGGTGGGAGACCGTATCTTCCAGGTCTTCTTCTTCTCTCCCGAGTCCTCTCATCTGGGCAATCTATGAGTGTCCTCTTCCTTCAGTAGGCGGGAAAAATCCCATAGGAGTCCGCTGGAGATGATGCTTGTAGACCACACGCAGACGTCGCAGGGCTTTTCGGGCGGCCTTTCGGTAGGTGTCAGGGAAGCAAAAGCCGGTGGTGGAGATGAACCAGGGGTCCACGTCAGGGTAGCGGATGCTTTTTCCCATGAAGATCATCATGTCGCACCGAAGAGTCCCCCTGGAGTCGTACTCCCGGTAGACATACTCTAGTGGGTCCACAACTTCGACGCGTTCCAGGCTGAGTATCAATAACTTAGGAAGGACGCGTTCCAGGCTGAGTATCAATAACTTAGGAAGGGCGGGCTCTGTGTGGCAGATTCCGCCACTCCATCCATTGTCAACCATCTGGAACAGGGCAAGAATCAGCGGTGAGTGTTTGTGTGAAAGAAGGATTGAGAAAGGAAAAGCCCTAATGTGGAAAGAATCGAAAACGGGGTCTCGGTCCTAGGGTCACGTCCTACAGCCAACCTATGGCTCTGATAACACCTGAAGCGTCCCCTCATAAGAGAAGACTTAAAAGTGATACAATATCAGTCCTAGGAGACTGATAACACTTTTATTACATCAGATGGTACATCACCGTACAACTCTACGCGGGAGTGGGCAGTGAAGCGCCACTATCACGAGGATAACAACTAACACCCACATAACGATATTAACTACGAAGAGGGGGTCATCAGAGTCTTGCGCCATATGGAACTTCCTGTAGGCGACCCTATCCACAGGCAACGTTGGGTGCTGGACGGGACCTCTACTCAACGTCTTCGGGAACGAAGTCTGGATCTTCCTCTGTAAAAATTAAGAATAGGGTGAGTACAAATGTACTCAGCAAGTCCAACCACACCCACGGAGGGGGTGGTACAAACAGAATATAATGCATAGGGAAAATCAAGGATAAGGCTAGGGTTTTATCTGCGGAAAGCCAATTTTTATGCAGGGGTTCATTTGAAAGAAAGGATTTTCAAAGAAAGTTTTCTTGAACCAAGTAACACATAGTGTTGATCCACACAGGATCCAAGTTTTAAGTTGCTACCGGACTCCTCATCCGCCGTAACACAAGGCACAACTCCCGGACACCTTTCCAAAACAACTCACGCCAACCCATCCATTCCTAGAGGAAACACTAGTTATGTGACCACACCGTAACTCGCCCGGTTCCGTGGGCATGGCTATTCGAATAGATTTTAACTCTGCAGAGGTGTGCAACTTTACCCACAAGCGGGGTACCACAGCTCGATCACCGTAGTGTCGGTGCAGATCCCAACAAAGCCATTACCCACCTTAGATAGACCTGACTAGCCATCACGGGATCCACCAAGGGGTCATTGACCTATCACAGAGGTTTTAACCGGGGCATAAGTCACATAGAGCTAATCCCTTTTCCTTGATCACCCATTGCTCTGAGCTCTCCTGATGGCTATCAGACTAACTAGTGGGGTTTATGCAAAGCCGTTGCCCATACAACGGTCGAGTGGTTTGCACGATAGTGGAGTTAGGTGAGATGACACACCAACTCGGTCCTTAGTTGTGACAAGATGGATATCTCCCTTCCTTGCTCTGCCGCACAGGCACGAGCACACCATTCGGCAATTCATACAGAAGTGCCATCCATCTCGTCTAATCTCATCTTTCGAAATTCCACATTTTTCCCTTCCCACACACTCACACATTTTTCCTTTTATAAAACAAGTTGTATTGTGTTCAAGGTCCTAAGCGTTCTAGCAACGATTAACGTCCAAACAAATCACATTCAGACATTAATCTAGGTGGTCAAGGAATGGTTATAACAAATCAAGGGGTGGCTATCCAACCATGTTTTCAGCGGGCAAAACACATGCAATTTTATAAAATAGGCTAATAGGTTGTGTTTATAAAAACTGGGACAAAACATGCATCAAAGGATGAGATTGTGAAAGGATCGGGTGCTCTAGCCAAAGAGGGGGAGGGGGTGAATTAGGCACTAATAAAAACTTAGACCTATGGCTCCAACTAGTTTGCACAAAACTTAAACTAAAACATGCTATCTAGATGTGCAACTAGGTTGTTCTAGTGTGAAACCCCTATCCCAAAAGAGTTTAGCAACCTATAGCCTTTCCTATCAAGAAACTATTCTATGAAAGTAAAGGCACACAAATTGCTTGTATGAACTGCGGAAGCTTAAAGAGCGGGATAGGAGATAGCAAACTCTTGACGCGTGTGTTTATCCCGTGGTTCGGTTAGCCACAAAGGCACACCTACATCCACATTGTTGTAGCACTCACTAAGAGTATTGCTACTCGGCCACCAAGTCTCTTCCGTGAACACAATCACAGTCACCTTGGCCCTGGGTTCCACTAAGAAGCTTCTCCACAAAGGATGGGGGTCTCCACGTCCCCCGCACAAAGTGTCGTCGCCGCTCCACACCAAGTCGGAGGGTCGATGACGTTGCCGGTGAGCTTCACGCTCCAAGGTGCCGGCGCAACAAGCTTTTGTTTTGGTTCACTAGAGAACCACAGCACAAAGGCTCAAGGCCTTGCAATCACACTCACTAAGAGCTAATCTAGCACTCACACTTTACAAAACTAGTGCTATAAGCTAAGGATATGATCTATGAGCTCTTGTATGGCTTGGAGATGTTCTTGGATGTGTATGAGGTGTCTTGGGACTCCAGCAAGCTTCAAATGGCCGGGGTGAGGCGTATATATAAGCCACCAAGTCTTGTAGCCGTTGCTCCAACGGTCAGCTGAAAATCTACGTATCACCGGAAGAACCGATGCCTCTGGCAGGGGAAGCGTCGGTTCATCCGGTCACTCATAACTCAAAGTAGCCGTTGAACTCCTGACAGCTGACGCAGTGATCACCGGTTGAACCGATGCTTTGTACCGATGCATCACCGGTTCATCCGGTGCTTAAGAATCTTCTCCTGGGTGCTGACGTCATTGCACCGACGCAATACTCCGATGCACCGTCGGTTGAACCGGTGCTGAAGAATCTTCTCCTGGGCTCTTGACATCGTCTCTGGAACATAGGACGCCCAATGCACCGATGCCCCTTTTTGACCCGTTGGTTCAACCGGTGCCTATAGGCTGACTTGGCTTCAATTCCCTTCTGCACTAGAATTGCATAGCGTCAGTTCTTCTGACTACCATCGGATGCACCGATGCCCTTGGCGTCGGTTCTTCCGGTGCTACTGACTGAAGAGCTTTCAGGGCGCGCGTAGGGGCGGCCCTTCGGGCCTTGCTATGCCTATCTTTTCTTTCTCTTTGTCATCACTTGAACCTAAAAGCCTGAGAATGGTCATCTTAACAATCATATTAGTCCAAGTGTTGTGTTGTCATTCAATCACCAAAATCACTTGAAATGGCATAAAAGGTGCCATGTTCCTTACAGATTGATCTTGCCGTTCTCAAAGTCTTCCGGGAAGTCCTGATCGAGATACTATCCTTCAGTTTCGGGGTCGCAGAACTGGTCTTCGTTCGCTTGCTCGCAGTACTACTCGTCGACGGGTTCTCCTTCGTTCACACCCTGATCTACGATGCACACAAGCAAGCGCACAATCAAGAAAAAGAAATAAAGACTTTATCGCTGAGCTCGAATCGGAAACAATTAAAATATGGGGATAGGGATAATATTTTTGGGTGGTTTTCTAATGGCACGGTCAAAATTATATTAGAAATGGCGTGGTAAAGTTTCAGGTCGATCGGAGGATTTTTGGCGCATGAAATGATAGGTTACAGAGAAGTCTAGGGGTTGAACGGGGGTTCGATGGCCTTTTTGTAAATATTTTTGAGGGGCAAGGCTTGGTTGTAATTTTAGAAAATAACTGGGCTATTCTAAAAAAGGTCAGGTGTTTATTTAGAGTTAAGTTTTATGGTGGAAGGGTTTATTTTGGAATATGATAAAAGAGAGGGTTTAATTTGCAAAAAGGTTAAAGAGTGGGAGGGCTCTTTAAGAAATAATGAGAAAGGGAGGGACTTTTGGGCAAAAAGCCCTTTCTTCTCTCTTCTCCCTTCCCGCAGAATAGAGGAGGCGTGCCTGGGTGCCGGCGGCCCAGTGCTCGGCGGCGGCCGGGGCCATGGGGGAAAGAGAGAGGGAGGCTCGTGGGGTCGACTCCCCCCCTCGATTTCAGGGAAGAAGGCCCACAGGGAGGGGAGCCATGGCGGTGGGCGGCAGCAGGCAGCGGCGGCCGTGGTGGCGCCGCTGCGGGGCTCGACGGCGGCCAAGGAGAGGAGGGGGAGTGAGAGGAAGCCACTAGAACCCTGTTCCGTACCTTGGCTCGGGCTAGGACGTAGCGAGGTGGGCTGTCCACGGGGGCCGGCGGCGGCGTGTAGAGGAGCTCGTGGCGGCAGCACTGCGGAGCTAGGGAGGAGGCGAGCGGTGGCTGGGATGGCTGTGGTGGTGGGGAAGCGGCGTAGGGGCCTACTTATAGGCGTGGGAAGGCAGTGGGGGCGGTGGCCGCGTTGGTGGCGGCTTGGTGAGCTCGGCGGTGCGCCTTTAATGGCATTCGGCCTTTTGTGAGTGTCGCGGAACGGCGCGCTGGTGGCGAGGATGACAAGATGGCTCGGGGCAGGTGCATGTGGGGGAGGGCCGGCCGTTGTGCGTGAGCAGTGTGGCTCGGCAGTGAGGCGAGGCGCTGTGCGGCCGGCGGCATCGGTGCGCGCGGCCTGTGCGGCTTGGGCGGTGAGGTGGCGGCGCTGTGCGGCCAAGCGAAGCACAGGAAGGCGGTGGAGGTACTAGACGACGGGCGGCGCGGTGAGTCTCGGGGGCGTGTGGAATGCGTACTGCGCGCGCGCGGCGCGTGGGCAGGCGGGCAGGGCGGGCCGTCAGCGGCGGGCGGCATGGCGAGCGGCGCGGCCACGCCGTGCGTGTGCGCAAGTGTGGGCAGGGCGCGCGTCGAGGGGCTCGGCATGCAAGGGCGCGCACATGCGCGTGTGGACAGGAGCGGGGGTGCGCTCGGCAGCGCGTGGGGCAAAGGCGGCGGCGAGCTGAGCGGCGCTCGGGGGCGCGCGGCAGAGGAGAGCGAGGAAGGAGAGAGGGAGGGAGGAAAAAAGAAAAAGAAAAAGAAAAAGAAAAGGAGAGAGAGAGAGGGAGGGAGGGAGGGAAAGCGAGCGAGCGCCGGTGATATTCGCGGTTGGAGGTCGCGCGTGGGCGACAGCCAGCCGAGCGGCGCGGGATGGGACGGCGGCGAGGAAAAAGAGGAAGGGGTTCAATCGGCGGAAAAAGGAGAAGAAAAGATGGAGCGATGCTTGAAATCGGGTGTTGGTACGGCGAAAAATTTCTGGGAAGGAAATAGGGTTTAGGGTTAAATAAGCTCAACGGTGAAAAAGTTTTGAAAAAATTATTTTTAGCGCGTGTTTTATTTTGGTAGATTTTTCGTGATGTCACAAACCTACCCCACTTAAAATAAATCTCGTCCTCGAGATTCGGCTGGCTCCTAAACAGATGGGGGAATTCTTTCTTTGGAGCATCTTCGCGCTCCCACGTAGCTTCTTCTACTCCGTATTTGCTCCACTGAACTCTGCAAATCCGTACTTCGGAGTTTCTTGTCCTCCTAGTGACAGTGTCCAAAATCTTGACAGGTACTTCCTGGTACCGAAGGTCTGTCTGTAGATCTATCTCTTCTTCTGGTACATGCTCTTTGTCCAGTACTCTCAAACATCTCCTTAGCTGGGACACATGGAACACCGGGTGTATATCTGACATTCCTTCTGGTAGCTCCAGTCGGGTATGCTACGGCTCCTACTTTCTTCAAAACTTGGTATGGTCCAATGTATCGAGGGGCCAGCTTTCGTTGTACTTGAAATCTTCGAGTTCCCCGAATAGGTGAAACTTTAAGGTAGACGAACTCTCCCTGGTTGAAGTTTATTTCTCGTCTCTTCTTGTTTGCGTAGCCCTTCTGTCGAGACTGGGCGGTCTTCAGTTTTTCTCTAATCCCGGCCACTCTTTCTTCGGCTTCCTTTATGAGTGCGGGTCCAACTAGGGCACGTTCTCCAACTTCTGACCACATCAGAGGAGTTCTGCATTTTCTCCCATAAAGAGCTTCAAATGGTGACATGCCTAAACTTGCTTGATAACCATTGTTGTATGATAATTCCGCATAGGGTAAACTCTGCTCCCAATCCTTGCCATAGGTAAGGACAGATGCTCTCAGCATATCCTCCATAATCTGATTCACCCTTTCTGTCTGGCCATCCGTTTGTGGGTGATAAGTGGAGCTGAAATCCAATTTGGTGCCCATGGCTTTATGCAAGCTTTTCCAAAACCTAGAGGTGAATTGGATCCCTCTATCTGAAATGATTCTGCTAGGCACACCATGCAACTTTACTATATTTTCCACATAAAGCTTAGCTAGCTTTTCTCTACCATAATTGGTCCGTACGGGTATGAAATGAGCCGCTTTAGTGAGTCGGTCCACTATTACCCGGAACTTCCGTATCCTGTAACCCGGAACCTCCGGGTTTTCAAACCAACTAGCCATTAGTGCTTTAGGTGCCAAATCCGAAACTTCCGGATTCCAAATCAGGAACTTTCGGATTTGCCCTGGCAGAACAGTCAAATGTGCACTGGAGGCTTTTGTGTCTCTCACAACTCTCTTAGGTTACTTAAGCACCGAGACTAAACCAAAGACTATTGTGATGCATCCCTCTTGATAGTATGGCATACCTAAACTCAAGATCAATCATAAATTACATTTCAACTACTTAAGCTTCTCTTCTTCATATTATGTCGTGCTTTTAAATCGACCACAAACTGAGGATTGCATCCAACTTAGCTTCTTTTCTTTGAGCACATCTTCCTTGAGCTAGTGACCTTGAACCTTTATCCTTGAATGAAATCCACTTCTAGTTCAAGTCACTTTCTTTACAATAAGATTCTAGAAAGATTGATACTTGCCAACATGAACACCACACATGACCAAGATTCTTCAAGTTGAACCCAAAGAATGTTTCGTCACCCTAGCATTGGTTCCTCGGCACAACCACAATTACCCTTCTCCAAGCTTAGTTCCTAGAAACCCATTCCTGAATTTCAACTCTTTATCCTTGCATCATATATAGCTTAACATAGACTTGTATGACATTTAACTCACAATGAAATCCCTTTTGATTCACAATCTATTCCTTCTTCTCTAATGAATGATGCTTCTCAATGTGAAATTCTCCTTGTCTCTTAGAATTCTTGGACTTGATCATTATCGGTTTTCTTGCTCATGCCAAGCCCTTGCATACGTAGTCTCTAGAAACTCGCCTTTCGATCCCATCCATTTATTCTCAAGAGCCCTCTTGAACTCACATTGATTTTGCTATTATAATGAAAACCATTTCTTTCACATTTGCTTGATCATCAAATATCTCATGCCTTTCTTATGACAAGTTTCTCCAAATGCGAGACTATGGCTAAGCATACACCTTTGTCTCATTCACAATACCTTGACTTGTCATTTTGAGTACCACATACTTCAACAAGCTTCATTTAGATATTGGAGTAAATTTATCATCATTAACACATATCCCAATTTACATGATATCCATTGCTTGTTATCATTCTCATACTTGATTATGCCGTATCATTTGTCTTGTCACATGAGCCTTTGTCTTGAACATTGATACATTACATCGCATACATAATCAATATGATAATCAATTCCTGCTCATGCACTTAACAAGATGGTTAGTCCTTTAATCGTGGTGTCAATCAATCCACCAAAACACACTAGGGGCCTAGATGCACTTTCAGTCCCAAAGCAAAGCCAAACTTTTAGTTGTTGATCAAGAGTTGCTGCAACATCTCATTTCTTCAATATGCAAACTCTACAATAAAGCATTCTATCGCAAATTGAATAAGTTGGTAATAAATTGCTTACCCATTTTACCTTAGTCTCCATGGGGCCTCGGCAATCTCCTTTTCTTTGGCGGTTGAGAAATAGAACGATTCATAAAGCACCACCACTCACCTATTCCTTGCTCAACTTTACATCCAGAGTTTTTATAATTTTTTAGAAGAAAAGCATGTTCCTCAAATGACACTCTCAAGTCACTCATTATATAGGTGGCTCTTTTACCAAAAGTTTTCATGACTCTCCTTTCCTACTTCTAAAGAAAGTTTTATGTGGAGCTCATGGTAGGGAAAAATGAGAAGGCATACTTGCATCAAATATTTTGCAAAGTCAAAGATTGGATCAAAAAGAGCAAACACTTCATACAACCATGATCGAAAGTGCAAGTGTATGGAACGGAATAAATGATATTAACTACAAATATGACTTCTCTCTCTTTTTGAACTTTTTGGATATGGCTAGCTTTCCTCTCTGTTTTTGACTTGTGAGCCTTCATGTGCTCACTTTTTTTGTGTTGTGCTTCTTAGGCACGCCATCTTTTCTCTCTACCTCACAGTGGATCATGCTTCTTTGGCATGCCATGTTTTCTCTCTACCTCACTGTGGGTCATGCTTCTTTGGCATGCCATCTTTCCTTTTTTTAGCATAGCCATATCCTTTTGAATAAATATTTGAGAAACATAGAGCATATTAAGGAGCATTTATGTGATAGAAATGAAAGATGAATGGATGGTATGGAAATGTTTAATGACTTTCCAAAATGGAAGTTCAATATGGACTATGAATGTGTGTACGTGGTCTCAATCATGAGAGCATGAAAAGCAACTCAAAATGGTCACAGAATTCGACAAAACTTAAAATGATAACAAGCAGCATGAGTAAATGGTTGATCATTCTTGTTTTCATGCATATATGGCTTTGGTAGGTGCTTCCTGTCAATGAGGAATTTTTTAATTTAGTGTTTTGTTAAACAAAAGTTCCGGACGTAAAGTTTTGCTGAGAACAAGTTTGCAGAATCAAATCATGCTAGTTCTACCCACAAAATTTTAGGTTCATGGAAAACTTTCTAAACCAACAAATCCGATTCTTGAAGAATACAAGTTGTAGACTAAGCATAAGAAAGAAATAAACATGGAGCAACAATTAATCATTTCAACAGGATGGCTAAATCATTCTTACCGCTCATGGAAATGTAAGGAAATAAACTAAGTTGGTTTAAAGCAAATATTTTTTTGTCTTTTTATGGTGATAGATGATGATGATGCAATCTGTCTTCCTTTTTTATGCAGAATTAAATGCAATGCAAGAAAAAGGAAACATGCAAAAATGCAAGAAATGCAAGAAATGAATGTGTGATACATGTTACCTTTCGGGGCACCTCCCCCAAGCTGGATCATTGGCCGGGTTTAGGAATGTATCCTAGCAACATCATGTACGCCAGCCTATCTTCTTGTTCCTTCTGCACCATGTTGATGAGAGTGGCAAGTTGTGCATCGCTCATGCTGCTGCGTGGTGTTGTCGATGTGCGTGTTGAGGGTGGTCTGGATCTCTTGCGTTGATTGTTCTATGTTGCTGCAGTGGAGGTTCAGATCCTCGATCCCTTGAGTGAGATCATGATAGTTTTGGGCAGAGTAAGAAGAGCCGAGCAGCAAAGAGTGGAGGAGTTCCTCCTGAACTCGAGCTACCATAGACCTAGTCCGTCCTCCCGTGCTGCTGCCATTCAGAGCTGCCTACACTCTGCCAAGATGATGCTCCCACATCCGGCTACATGATGTACTGATCCCAGCTGGGTTGATATCTAGAGGTGGACCCAGCAACATCTACAATTTGAGCCCAAGTATCTGCGTAGCCATGAAAAGTATGGGGAGGAGGCAGAGGCATGTTCATTGCGGCATTTTGCGACATGCTCCATGTCATCCTCTCTGACACACTACTCCTCTGCGCTTTCGTGGGTCGCAGCTCAAAGGTTAGACTCCGGCAATTATACAAATGATAATCGGGGTTAGGTAACCGAATTTCATTCGTATAGCCGGGATAGAAAAATATGAGAGATCCATCCCTAGCATGTTTCAGAGAATGCCCAAAAACCAAATAATTTTCATCGATGAAAGAACGGGGCGTCTCTATGTAGGAAAACTTTGCCCAATTCAACACATCCAAACTTTGAGCAATTCTGGTGATAAGAGAAGTGCATTCCATAGGTCCAATCAAACGAAAATTTTTGAGCCATTGGTGAACCATAAATTTCACGGGAGAAAATTTGATTCTGTTCACCATGGCATAAAGAACATGGAGTTCATCCACACAAACAATCCGAACATCCTCCCTAGAAAAGCACGTAATAACAACCCATTTATGCATCAGATGCAAGGTCGGGGTTTGGATGTCATTGCAGCGTGCTCCCCCAGGGGATTCAGTTCCCGTGATGGATTCAAGAAAACTCTCCTTGTGAAACCCACTCAAAGCACGATTAACATCAACTGAGCAGTGTTGGTGAAAGCCCAAAAGAGTGTTGAAATCTTTCCAAGTAAAAGAGTATTCTTGATGATAGAACCGGAACAAAACATCCTCTTTTGTCTCCACAAGAGTGCAGAGAAATTGGATGGTTAAATCCCGGGATCCCAACTCGGAAACATCAGCAAAAGAAGTCCAATCCACAGCTTTCCAAATTCTAGCAAAATCAACATATATACCTATCTTTTCGAGCAGTTCATCGTCGATGGCACGTGTATGGTTGAAGACTTTGTTTTTCAGCATGTTGTAGGCTTGGTTCTCGCAGTTCCCTTGGATGACGAGGTGGGAATCGTCAGGCGCCCCTCCTTGTGATGCCTGAGGAGCTTGCCATTCCGGCGCTTGGGATTCCACCTCCTCTTCATGGGTTTCCGTCGGTGCATCGTTGTGGCTCGAAGGAGGGGTATTCCACTCATGGATGTTTGTTCGTTCACGAGAACGACTTGAACCTCCCACCTTCTTGAGTTCACCGAGGGTCTTCTTTCCGAGCCTCTTCATACCTAAAAACAAGAAAACACAAGGACACACAACAACTCGAAATGATTACGTTGCGTTAGCAAAGGGTTAGTCGTCTTAGAAGTTAGTAGTCCTTGCGAGGCTTAGTTGCCTCTCACAAAAGTCATCCTTGTGGGTTATAACACACCACAAAATCATTCATGAGGGCGAGTCCGCACCACAAAATCGTTCTTGCGGGGTAGTAGTACCACCACAAACACGTTCTTGCTGTGAGATTGAAAGGAAACATGAACGCGAAAGAAAGGGGAAATGCAGGAATTTTTTTTTCTTTTTCTTATGAACTTGAAGCAAGAACAAGAGCTGAATGGACAAGGGGAGGAAGAACACGAGGGCACTCAAGTGCAGCTCGGTTTGGGGCAGCTTGAGGAGGCCCTGTTCCTTGGCTTTTATAGAGGGGAGGAACCCCATGGTCGGCCGAGGTCCCCCTTGCCCCAACTTTTCTAAAATTTGGCTGAGCACATGAATGCCTGCCCAAGGTCCCAAAGGTGATTGAATGCATGCAGGGGTAGGCTGGTGCAGGCTTAGGAGTGGCCCCAAATGAATTTGGACATGAAAATCATCCAAGTTCATGCATGCACTAGGTTCCAAACAAGGTTGGCTGCCATTTTCTCCCCCAAAATACCTTTAGGTTGCTTGTTCAAATTCACATTTTTTGAGGGATGCAAATGCAAAAGTTCTGGAACCAAATATGTCAAGGGTTTTAATGCAAAAGGCTGCAAAAGTCATGCAAAAAATTTGAATTGAAAACCCCTGAAATGCGAACATGCAATGGTTGGAAATAAATATTGGATAACTACCAGTTTACCTATCGGCAAGGGTTCAAAATTTTAAGTCCTTTGAACAAGAAATTTTTCCTCAATCAATTTTAGTTTTCGCAAAATTTTATTCAAGACATGATGAGGATTTGCCATGTAATTTTATAGAATCGTGTGTTTGACGAATTACATGTGATTCTCATATGGCATGTATTTAACATGAATCATGGATATTCATTGTGTATTATGTGTGTTTATCACATGCCATATGTTTCATTTTAGTGAATCATGGTTGTTTATTAAGTTATAAATGTGATCAAAACAAACCATGTATAACATGTATCTTTGCCAACTATGTTCATCATGTTCCATATATTTTTAGCATGTACCATGTGTATTTATCGTATAACTAGGGGAGCCGGCTGAATACTTACCTTGATACGATGTTCCGGGTCTTTGGGGATATCACTGCTTTTCTCCAAATAATATTCCAGATTGACCGTATATTTTTTATTATCCCAGGCTTTAAGACCCTGATAAATGGTGAGGGATGCTCAACTCACCGATGTATTGCATCATAATATGGCTGGCCCCTTCTTGCCGATATAATCTTCCCTTGCCATTGGTGATCAGGCAATAACAAAAAGAAAACCATATTCGAAGAAAATCCTAGGCCTTGTTTTCGATGATGCAATCAAGACTGATCCAATTGCCAAGAGTTGAACTCTTTTTGAAGTTAATGACCCTCGATCATGCTTTCTTGAGTCGACTAGCATTTTGTCATGGAGTTTCCGGCGAATCAAATTCAGTCAAACACTACCCTATTTTCACTTAGACAAGAGAAAACAACATGGTTGTCCTGACCGGACATTGGATATTAACCATAGAAAAGTTTCCCTAATATTAATAAATCTTTAACCTGAGCTTTCCCCGGCAACGGCGCCAAAAATGCTTATTGGTATTTCTTAACGTCAACTATAGCGAACAACCTCCTAGCTGAGTTGGTTAGGGGGCTCAGTAGCACCTCCTCAGGTCCTGGGTTCGACTCCCCGTGGGAGCGAATTTCAGGCTTGGGTTAAAAAAATCCCCTCGCCGGTCCTGTGTGCCAAAGCACTGGTAAAGAAGCGGCCCAGGTCGGCCTGAGGACCGTGTATGGCCCAGGTAGGTAGTCTCACGGGTAACGCCTCCCAGTGTCAGGATGGGACCGGGATTCGGGGGTTTTCTCGGCCTGTGTGAGAAGGCCTTCTTCTTAAATGTAATGCCGCGGGGGCAGCTTGCCCCCCGCAGGTCGAGTTTTTTTTAACGTCAACTATAGAATCATAATTAAAATACCTGTCCTAGTAACGGCACCAAGAAATGCTGAACATATTTTAGCACAATTACTAAGGAACAAGAATATTATGAATCATGAACTATTCCGCAAGCGCACAAAATATACCGGTGTAGCATTTTACACAGTGAGTATACCGGGGGTGTCATTTATATTTCCGTAGGGAAGGCGGCGGTGTAAAGATATTATTAAGCTAGAGAGAATTACTATAGAGTTAAAATCCAAGCCTGATCAGGGTAAGTAATGATAATGATAGCAAGGTAGTGGGAGAGAGAATGAGCATACAAGATAAACATTCATGGGTAGCAGGAAATGGGAAGCAAGACAAGGGAACTAGAGACATTTCATCATCCTTAGCATGCATGAAACATATAGGGCTATTTATCCAGATCATTGTCAATAGGGACTAAAGATTCCAAGCACAATGGGAAGAGCCAAGCATGTTAGACTGATAGGACTGTCTGGACATCAAGGTCATTTATGCACCTCCTACCCTCCTAACCTAACGTGGAGGATTACGATGGCACTAAGGGGGCTCTCACCACCCGCAGGCTAACTCTACAAACCGTTGGAAAGGATGACATTCAAACGTAAACTTTAACCAGACACTATGTCTGCATTAACGATTACTACCCTAGCCTTGCGCAAGGACATCTGTCTCTATCAGGAGCCTTAGTTCTAGAGCACCCAACTAAGGGAGATGAAACCAAATTGTGTTGTTATCTAACTAACTCAAGTTGACATGCAAGATAAATTACTCAGCATATTATCATGAAAGGATCACACACATAACCAAGCATATGAACCCAACATACCAAGATGAATGAAATAAACATCTAGAACAAAGTCAAGACATTACATAAAGAGAAGATATAAGACATACCAACTCTCCATAAAGACTCTGACTCCTTGAATTTATAGAGGCGTGAAACCAGTGCATCCATGATGAAAACTTGACATGTAGCACTTGGAACCGACTTAAGGAACTCTCCAGGAAGCTTCCCTCCAAAGGGGAAGGTCGGTGGCTGGCCATAGTGGTCGGCCGACCAGTGGGCCTGCCCACTGGCCACCGCCTTTGCTTTGTAGTCTCCCACGAAGCTTCCTATTGTTTTTCCATGTGCTTGATCTTTTGTTACATCAGTTTGATGCTCTGGTGGGCCCTCCACTCCATGTGACGCCTGCGTGGCGACTCGTGATTGGACGGCGTGTTTGCTCCTTGGATCAAAGGGTGTGATTGCCCTTTATTTTCAGCCAAAAACCTTCACTCACAAAATGCTACAAGGATAAGTGGAATTCAATGATTTATTAGCAACATGAGTGTAATAAATGCAAGCTCATCCATTTATTTGGACATTCTTGACGCTCATAATTGGTGGTAATGAGTGTCAACACTATCCACAAGTTTCAAGCTTAAGGTTTGAACGATTAGCCAAAGAACTCAAAACTAGGTAGAGCACAAAACTGTAACTAAGCATATGATGGAAATTAACAGAGCAACTATTCATCATCTCAACAAGAAAAACTCACACCATTCTTACTAGACATATTAAAGCAAGGAAATAATTTTTTTTGGTATTTTATTTTGCAAATTTTTATTTGGTTTTATGGTTTTGTATATTTTTGTTTTGTTTTTGGTTTTACAAATTTTTGTTTTGTTGCATGCATAAGATTGAAAGTGGTAAAGATACAAGATACAATTTACCTCTCGTGTGGGGGGTCCTCCCCCAAGCTACCTTCAGACTCATTGCTGCTGGTCGGGGTTAAAACTCGTCCAACGGCAGTAGGCCCTCTACTCCTCCTGTTGCTGCAGCTGCCTCTGCTCCATGGCATGGAGTCTTTCGCCCGTGTGACACTGTCATGCTTGGGATGTCTCAATGTGTTGGTGTAGCGTATCTTGAGTGTCACCAACTTGCACCCGCAACTCGCCTAGGTGCTGGGTGATGGAGCCAAACTCGCGGGATGAGGTCGTCCGCCTTGCGAGGCTCGGGGCTCTGCTGGAGCTAGAGCTGGGGGAACGGCGGCTTGGAGCCTGCCGTGCCCACTTGTTGGTGCTAGTGCTGTGCCAAGATGAACCACCTACGTCATGCTGATACGAGGACAGAGGCTGCTGAGGTGGTGGTGTCGGCTCTGCTTCCCCTCTAGCCTTGCTTCATGTCATCCTGCCAGGTAAACCAGAAACGCTATGCCTTCGGGCCCCCTCTTGTGGAACAAGAGGGATGCTTAGCGAATGCCAATTATACAAAACCCCACATTGGGTAGCGGAATCTCATTTGTATAGCCTAAGAAAAAAAATCAAAGAGTCATTCGGGTCTTTCTTGAGTGTGTGACCTTGGGTCAAATAAATCTTGTCGATAAACATGCACCGACACGAGAAGCAATACGAGTAATCAAAGAAGTACACTCAATAGGATCTGTCATCATGAAATTTATAAGCCATTGCTTAACCAAAGCCATTGCAGGGGAGATATTGATTTTGTTGACTGTGGCATATAGGATGATCAACTCATCGTTGCGCACAGGTCGAACATCATCTCTTGGAAAGAGAGTGATGGCTAACCATTTGTGCATCAAATGAAGAGTTGGATTTTGTATGTCGTTGCATCGAGGTGCAAACTTGCCATGGACAACTTGTCCTGAAATCTGACCCCAAAATTCATGACAATTAAAATTGTGGTAAGCTTGTTCAAGGGAAATTGGCCAACGCTTATTGAAATCGAGGTGGCCAACAAAAGTTTTCCAAAAAAGCAAATATTCCTTCCCAAAAACTCGAAAGTAAACCACATTTTCCACCTCCTGAAGAGTGCAAAGTAATTGGATGGTGAGGAGTCGAGAACCATACTCCTCAATGGGCACAAAGTTGTCCCATCCAATTGCATGCCAAACATTAGCGAAGTCTTCATCCATACCTATTTTGGCGAGGAGTTCCGGATTGAAGGCTCGAGTGTGGGAGAAGCTTCGATTCTTAAGGATGGCGTAGTCTTGTCTGTCACGATCATCTTGCAAGTAGAGGTAGGGTGCATCTTCTTCATCAATCTCCGTGGCCTCGGCTTGCTGTTCGGCTTGCACTCCATCATTTTGTTCTTGTTCTTCCTCGTAGTCCATCGTGTTTGGGCTTGGCGTAGGTTCAGGAGTGTGAAAAGAGTTTAAGCTACCCTGTGAGTGGGATGAGCTTCCACCCATCATCTTCTTGAGTGCACCAGAGACCTTCCGCCCTATGCCTTTCATGTTTTGACAAAAACGAACACATACAACTCGAAACGGGTTATGTTAGCGAAACTGAAATTAAAGTTCTTACCCGAGAGTTATTTTTTCATGTATGTGGACTTTCTTGCAGCAAAGAAATGAGAGAGAGAGAGGTTTCTTGAAACCAAATTTGAGCACCAAAGCGATGAAATCCCGAGAGCAAAGTTTGATAGAGTGTGAGAGGGACTGAGTGAAAGAGAGTTGAATGTGCGAGCTCAACACCCATCCCTCGGCCTTTATTTAAAGAGCAAATGGCCGGGCACAATGAGAGGAGACAAGCCACAATGGCTAGGAGCCGTTGGCAAAAGCTGACAGGGGGCAACAGTCAGGTGGGATCAGCCGACCACACGGGTTGCCCGACCCCCCTGTGGGCCCTCTAGCTGACAGCCGGGGCCTAGGTGGTCCCCAACGGTACTTTGTTTTGAATGCCCGGTGCCGGGTTCAAACTTGCTTCGAAAGATGTTCAAAAATATTTTTCAAAGGATTTTGATGCTTAGAAATATTTTTTGAATTTTTATGAAATAAAAAAAGTGCTAGAAAAATTCCAGCATGCAAGGGAGGTTTAAAAAATTCAAACATGCAGTGGGAGCAATTCAAATTCGAGAAAAGCAAATTTGTAGAAAATTATATATGAGATAAGTACCGATTTACCTTCGGCAAGTGCTCGTCGTTTCGAGTCTGGCGACCGGGACCTTTCTCCTGCGTGGCTTACCATTTCTTGTCTCATCCTGGAGAAGTGGACGAAGACACACTGATGAGGACATCACTCCTACAAATACATCCAACGCCCCTCAAGTTTCTATAGAAGATCCAATTACTCGCACACGCGCTCGACAATTGGATTTACAGGTGAGCTCATTTCTAAGTAATGTTTATTGTGAATTTAGGGATAGATTGCTACCTAATGATTTAATTGTATTTAGGAACAAAGGAGAGGACCATAAAGGATGTGGAGAAGGCCTTGGAGGCATGGAGGACCAGCGAGGACGTCCGGATCAAGATGGAGGCCCAAACCGATTCGACTTCGTTTCAGTTTTGGACTCCAAGAACAGCCCGCACTAAAACGGATGCCCAGATTGCATACGGACACAAATTTGGACGGACTTGGTATTGATGGAAAGATAATTTGAAGACGCTTCCAATGGAACTGGTTTCAGGCCCAAATTCATCCAGAGTTGACAAGAAGCTTCTGGGGAATTTGACGTCCAGTTTCTGTTAGGCACTGCGACGCCGTCTTTCGGTCTTTGGGTCTTGTATCGTGTTGGATCCCGTTAGGGGCGTGTCCAGGGGACTTTCATGACTCTAGGGAGTTTATTAGCAGCTGCCACACCCTTGTTAGGGTTTGGGTTTTGCTTAAGTTATTCTGTCAAGAACAGTTCACCGCTGGATCGGTTTGTAAGACCCCAAATCGAGTGCTTAATCTTTCATCTGCAATTTTCCAGATTGTGTTCTTCCTTTTTCTTGCTTGTGTCTTTGACTCGCAGGCAAGGATTAGCCTTCGTGGTGAGGTCAATTGTGCAGCGCATGGTTGATAACCAGAGGAAAAGTGGTGCTGCGATTGCGGGATTCGAATCTTGTTGATTGGAAGCTCGTTTGTGTGACATCTCCACCAAATCGATAGTTACCTCCACCTGACGGAAGATTTGGACCCCCTCTGTTCCCATCAAGTGGTAATCAAAGACTTAGATATACTGTCAGGCTTACCCTAATTTGTGTGTTTTCTGTCTTTCGTCCCATAGTCCACGAAAAAGCCAAAAAAATTAGGGTATAGCTTTTCCCGTCCTACAGCTATGTTTAGCCTTTTGCATAATTCATTTTTAGAGTCCGTAGTATTGAGTTTTGTGTCCTAGTTAGTTGTCTTGTTGTTGGTTAGTTCGTGTTTTGGTCTAGTAGTGTGTTTCCATCCCCCGCTGCCACCAGATCCACCATCGCATCCCACCCGATTTCGGTTTTGCCCTCTCTCGAAATCATAATCGAATTACCAAACTTGAATCGGCCATAACTTTCATATCCAAACACGAAATCAGGAATTTAACTTTTTGAAGAAGAGAATATATATATATATATATATATATATATATATATATATATATATATATATATATATATATATATATATATATATATAAAAGCTATTTCGTACCTGAGCCGGTCCCCCCACCCAACAAAGTGTCCGACCAGACCACCCCATGGCCCACGCACTCGATTTTCCCCATCCAGCACGCCCTGATTTGCATCGTGCGCTGCCCACCCGCAGCCAACCCCCACCACCGGACTTATGCCCAGTCCGTTCCCGGCACCTCAGCACCCAAAAACGCCCAGCTCGATTCCGATCCCGACGGCGCCGCACCACCCTATCGTCGCCGCTCCCTCACCCTGACACCCCCTGCACCACACCGCCCTGCCACATCGGACAATGCTGCACCCTCATCACGATGTCGTGCTCATCCTCCTGGCACCGCACCCTCCTCTCGACGGCTCTCTCCTCCCACTGGCGCGCGGGGCTTCGGTCAATCAAACTCACTCCCATCCCTTTTCCTCACTTTCCTTCCCTTCCTTCCCGGGTTCCCTCCTCTTGCACCGCGCGAGAGGACCGGGAGAGGGAGACCCCCTCCTCACTCGGGGCTCCCTCCTACCGGCTCCCCTCCCTCCTCTTGACGGGGCTTCGTCCTCTCGCGCAGCTCAACACCGCAACCTCCTCCATGCGCGCTTGTCTGCCACTTCCAGCAGGGGTTCCCCTACTGCTAACGGCGTCTCTCTAGATCGATCCATACTCCGGTCGCCGTCATCATCCCGAGATCCTCAATTGAACTGCCGAGTAGATCATCAATTAACTTCAGCTCTACACATGACCATGTATGAATTGTTGCTAATTTGTGTGGTATGTACCTCAAATTAATCTATAGGTTGTTGCAATAACTATTCCATACCTAGGGTATGAAATAGCGTTGCATAGTCTAGAAACAAAAATTGTGTACACCTAGAACAAATATACAAACTCAAGAAACAAATATTCGTACATTTAGAACAAATCTATACCTATTTCTAAAGGGAGTAAGGTTTCCACATAAATTTTTTTATTTGGTCTGTATCGTGTTATTGATTGGTGGGGCTTAGTCCACCCCGTATGTAAGTCGGACCAACCCCTCCGTCCATGACTCGATCACATAGATTAGCGGAGGTGATGTTGAAACTCGAGAGGATATGCTCGAGCTTCCTATTTCTGCCTCTGAACTCTCTGAATGGGATTGATTGCCCTCTGGGCCAGCAAGTTTGAGCTCAATTATCTCCAGAGTTTACTACTGAAATTCAAAATAATTCAAAATTAAAGTTGTAATCCCTAAAATTCCTCTACATCTTTCATGATAGGCACGTTTATTCGTTTGGCCTCAAAACCATTCAAAACCTTCTCGGAATATTGCTACATTCAACGGTTTCAGTCAAATCCAGAGATGGATATTGTTTTGCCCTGAACTTGAAACTTGCAGCGCCTAGATCTTCCAATTCCCAATGTCAACATCTAAATCGTATAATAACAAAGCTGTAGAGAACACTCCCCTCTACATTTTTTGTGTTGACGTCTTTTACAGATCAACACACGAACACACTAGATCGTGCGGCGCGAGGAAGAGCTTGATGCAGCTCCTCCTGCATGGAGAGGTCAGACCGGTCTATTGGACTGGTCAGATCGGATGCTAGTGAGAAATCGGCGATGGCCGACGAACGCTAGCTCGGGATGGACCCCGTCAGGGCAGGCGCACGTAGGGTTGTTCTAGGATCGGCAGGCCACCTAGAACGCCTTCAGACATTGCGGAGACGAAGGAAGAACAGCAGACGGAGGTTGGAAAAGCTATGGTTTGGGGAAAAGGTAAAGAGATAAAAAGTAGAGTTTATATTGATTTTGTTCGATTGGATCTCTTCAATCGGCCGTGACCCTTTATATTTATAGGGTGGGGTGGACTTATCCCGCAAGAAATTCCTATTACAGATCTAAATCTACAAAAAAAAAACCCTAATTGACTCGGACTCCTCCTAGACCGGTCAGACCGGTCGGTCCCTGCCGGACAGGCCACAGTGCCTCGACCGGTCAGACCGCTTGGTCAAACCGGTTTGTGCCAATTTTGACTGTCAACATATGCCCCACTATTTTTTGGTAAAGCTTGCTTGCCAAAAAACATTCTTCTGAGCCAAAATTGTCTAAGGGCGATGATTATCATTACATCAGCCATTATTTGTGCTAAGGGTGATAAGTAATTATCGACCGTAACTTGCTCTAATCAAGTTGATGTTGAAACAACTTGTTTGGGCCGCCACACCATCTTCATTGTTGCTGACGTCTTTGGCACGGCCTCCACTTGTTGCTCCAATGTCTCCTTCTTGTGCATACATTGCAGCCTTCGCTTCTTGGTATGAGACAAACCTGAGGGACACCACCTCGGCTGTAAATGCTTTGAGTCTTGCTCCTTGCTCTTCTCATTCTCCTTGCTACAATCAACATCTTATTGGACCAGATTATTGCTAGCAACAATCAGTCTTCTTGCATGGTTTGGATACATAGGAGCATATTGAATATAATATGACTGCATATGCATTCTACTATAATCTATCAGTGTATAAAAGTAAGGATACCAGCAATACCATGGAGCAATCAGTCCACTAGACGAAGCATAATTACCTTGACTCGATTGCTCTTGATGTCTTGACGATGATCCCATATCCTTGACTTTGTTTGATCGCCCCTTTTGTCTCTGAGCAATCCCCTCCTTCTCATACTTGGCTAAGAGTTCCTTAAAACTCGGTTTTGTCTTGATTCTGGTGGAATTCCCAGATTTACTGGGCGTACTGGTCAGACCGGTCCTATGACCGGTCAGACCGGTCGAACCGGTCAGACCGCCGCTGTAGCCAGTCAGACCGATCAACTTGCTGTTGGCCTTCTGCTTCTTGTCTTGCCCCCCGGGTGTTTTTGCGGCTTGAGGGGTCTTCAATGTCAGCTTCTTTTCAGGTCTTTCATCACCAATGACTATATTTTTCCCCTTGGTTGATTCGGCTTGACTCAGCCGAACTAGCACTTTAGGATTATTCAATTCCAACATAAGCACTGGGAAAGGATTGTGATCAACCTGCATATTAGGAATAACCAATCGTCCTTCATTAATGGCCGATTGAATCTGTCTACGTAATATATTGCAATCATTAGTAGCATGTGAAAAAGTATTATGGAGCTTGCAATATGCTCGCCGCTTCAACTCTTCAAGCGGTGGTACTGTATGTGACATCTTGATGTATCCAAGTCTATATAACTCATCAAATATTCTTTCTCACTTGGATACATTAAAATTAAATTTTTCGTCTTGCCGATTTTTGTGAATCGGCTTAAGAGCAGAACAAGTAAACGGTTTGGCTTGAGATGGCCAAGAAAACTCAGCAGCATATACATCATTAGACTCATCGTCCGAACAATCTGAATTACAATCTAAAGCATGCACACTAGAATGATGATGCCTATGAGATTCTTGAGATTCTTTGCTTCGGCTTTCTATAGCCAAAGCTCTTTGATGCACCTGAGTAATAGTAAAGAAATCATAGCCCTCTAATCTTTCTTTAATATGAGAGCGCAATCCATTAAAAGCCAAATCAGCTAAGTCTTTTTCTGCAATATTCACACTAAAGCATCGGTTTTTTGTACCGCGGAATCGTCTTATGTAATCATTGACAGATTCATCATGTGATTGTCTAACCGATGTTAAGTGAGGCAATTTAAGCTCATCATGCCCACAGAAAAAGTTCTCATGGAACTTCTGCTCTAATTGTTCCCATGAGCCAATAGAATTAGATGCCAAAGAAGAAAACCAAGAGAAAGCGGTTCTAGTTAGAGATAAAGAAAATAAACGCACTTTCAATTCGTTTATTGAACCAACTTCTCCTAATTGGGCAAGATACTGACTAATATGCTCAAAAGTACTCCTAGTATCTTCCCCACTGAATTTAACAAACTCAGGCAACCTAAAACCAGCAGGGTATGCAACCGATCAAACGAAGTAGGATACAGCTTTTGGTATGTGCGAGTTTTGCTTCTAACATCCACTCCAAAACTTTCTCTAAGCAAATTAGCCAAATCATTCTTATAATCAGCAAGCGCTTTGTCAAAATTACTCGAAGAATTTGGCTGCATGGATGTAGATACTTCACGCTGGTTTGAAACAAATTGACCAGTCGGACCGGTCGGTACGACCGGTCGGACCGGTGGGGGGGAACCGGTCTGACCGGACTGGTAAATCGGTCTGACCGGCCTCTGCCGGTTTTGCCAACGCTGCACGTATCGGTCAAACATCTCATCGGAGATAGGACCGATGTGTGGCACTGAGTTCCTGGGGAGTTCTGGTGGCATGTACGAAACAATCTCGTTTGTTCGGCAAATGTTGGCCGAACCAGGAATACTCATAATGGGATCAGTGTACGTGGGTGTCACAGTTTGACCACTGAAATAATTCATCGACATCCCATATTGAGGTTGACTCGTAGGAGATACTGCCGATGGTTGAGGAATATAAAATTCAGAAGTAGAAACAGATGGAGGTTCATCGGCCATCTCTGGTTTCTTACTACCCGATTTTCTTTCCTTAGAGCTAAGCCAATTAACCCAATAAACATCACGCTTAGCTAACAATTTCTGAATTTGTTCCATAGTAACACCAGAAGGTGGAGCAGTTGCAGCAGGTGTTACCTCAGTAGACGCATCTGTGGAGCTAGAAGCGAAGTCGATCTCCTTAATCTTGGTGACCTTGCCTCGTCGATCGACCTTGATGCTCGCAAGCGCCGCTAGTAGATCTTCTTCATCGCACTTCTTCTTGCGTTCCTCCCGCACCAGGCGGACGTCCTCAGGAAGATGCTCGTACGTCACAGGGATGATGTTGTCCTTGTCGATCTCAGCATTGGAGCTCATCTTCTTCGGAGTAAATTAGATCAGTTTTGATAACCAAGATCTTTCTTCCCCAGCGGAGTCGCCAAAAAGTATGTTGACGCCTTTTACGGATCAACACACGAACGCACTAGATCATGCGGCGCGAGGAAGAGCTCGATACAGCTCCTCCTGCGTGGAGCGGTCAGACCGGTCCATGGGACCAGTCAGACCGGTCGCCGGTGAGAATTCGGCGACGGCCGACGAACGCTAGCCCGGGAGGGACGCCGTCAGGGCAGGCGCACGTGGGGTTGTTCTAGGATCAACAGGCCACCTAGAATGCCTTCAGACGTTGCGGAGACGAAGGAAGAACAATAGATGGAGGTTAGAAAAACTAGGGTTTGGGGAAAAGGTAAAGAGATAAAAAGTAGAGTTTGTATTGATTTTGTTCGATTGGATCTCTTCAATCGGCCGTGACCCTTTATATTTATAGGATGGGGTGGACTTATCGCGCAAGGAATCCCTATTGCAGATGTAAATCTACAAAAAACCTTAATTGACTCGGACTCCTCCTAGACTGGTCAAACCGGTCTGACCTACCGGTCAGACCAGTCGGTCCCTACCGGACAGACCACAGTGCCTCGACCGGTCAGACCACTCGGTCAGACCGGTTGGTGATATTGGTTTGCCCTGAACTTGAAACTTACAGCGCCTAGATCTTCCAATTCCCAATGTCAACATCTAAATCGTATAATAACAAAGCTGTAGATAATACTCCCCTCTACATTTTTTTCGTTGAAAACTTTTTCTAATACTACCTCTAATCAACTAAAATCCGACTATGAAGTTTACTGTTTTTGCCGACTTCACTTGATATTCAGTGCTTTCAGTTTAGCTGCCTAAATCTGCTGGCATCAGGGGTGAAGGCACGTTATGTTTCCCTGGTGCCGGTGCACCACAGTAAAAAAAAATCCCTACAAACATGCTCATATTTACCATATAATATTCTAATTTTATCTATATTCTCCTGTGCCCAATGAAGCAGTGCACCATGGTAGTTTTGTCACCAGCTTTGCCACTGGCTGGCAAGGAATCTAATTATCTTCCAAATCTGCATGTAAACTTCAAAATTTCTTAAAATAACAATTGCATATGGCACATTCAGATATCTTTTTCATGTTGTGCGCTTTCTCTGATTCAATCTCTAACATAGCCAAAAACAGCTATGAATATAGCTGTTTGCGCCGAGTTAAACTAAATATTCCTGACACTGAAACTTGCAGTGCATGTTCTCCAAATTCTTCCACAAAACTTCAAAATCTCCAAGAAAACAAATTGTAGGTTTGACAATTATCTACAACTTTTGTTTCTTCACTCCTTTTTCTTTCTTTTTCTTTTTTTCTTTCCTTTTCATATTCTTAACCCTAGTTACTTAGGGTTAATCCATTCTCTTAATAAGGTGAGTTGTCACACCTTTTCCTTGAGTCCTTGCCTCAATATCATCTTCAAGTCCTCTTCACTACATCAACGTAAGCTCATTTTGAGAGGATCTTAAGATGCCTAGGGGGTGAATAGACGTATCTGAAACTTAAAAACACTTTAAACAAGGTTAGAACCAAATGTGCCCGGAAACTCCGAGTTTGGGTCCGGATACTCTGGACTTGATGTTCGGAGTTTCCAGGTCTAAACCCCGGAGAGTCCGGGTAAGCGAATAGACAGATAGAAACTTAAGTAAATGTATGACAAAATTAGATCAAGTGAATTTGCAGGTACCGAAGGTTCCTTCTAAGTGTTTTCCACTAGGTAGTTCATGCTAGAAGCTTGTATATAAGTAGATCGAGCTCAAACCCTAGAAAGTTGGTCTCACAAGCAAATAGCCAAGAACTCAAGTAAAATGGAGACAATGAGACAACAAATTGTTTCCCGAAGTTCACACCCAAAGGTGATACATCTCTATTGAGGAAGAGTTCAAGAGACGGTGCTCAAGAACCTCTATGCTCCTCACCCAAGGGTGAGACCAACGCTCAAGCCCATGGTCACTTACTATGGGTTCCTCCGAGAGGAATGACGAGTACAAACTTCCTGTGGAGCTCACAAATCTTGCTGAGCACTCACGAGCACGCCTAGCCGTCTAGGAGCTAAAAGCTCCAAGAATAACAAACTTGAATCCACCAGCTTGACGAAGAAATAGTACTTAAGAGTAGGAATGGCAGGTCATTAGCATGAATCTTCTCTCTTGCAACACTCTCACTTGAACCCCTCAAGGAAATCACTTGAGAATCAAAGGGGAGAGAGTGAGAGAGCTTTTCTAGGGTTCTTGGGCAGTTCTGTTCGAAATGAGCAAGAGAGAGAGGTAAAGGAAGGGGTGTGAGCGGTATTTATACTCCTCACTCAAAAACTAGCCATTGTCCAAAGATTACCAGGAGTCTCCGGGTATTGTTCCGGATACTCCGGGCTGTGAAGCCCAGACATTCCGGGCTGAAACCTGGAGTCTCCGGATTCAGCAGCATTCTCACTCCAATAGGACTCAAAAATGTCTTGAGTGGTATTTGTGGCTCCCAAGGGTTTGTATGAGTTTTTTTAAGCACTAGATCCAAGTCAAAACCTGCAGATCAAATTCTCTCTTGATAGTACGGCGATCCTATACTAAAATTCAAAATAAAATACTAATCTTTGCGTCAATTCCAAACACAGCTTTTCATTTCCTTTTTAGGGGGGCCTGCCTCATCATTTGTTTCACATGTTCAACCTTAGCATCTGCACGTATGCTAGAATACAATATAAATGTACATGTGTTTTGTTATCAAACACCAAAACCCACTTAAGGGCCTAGATATCTTTTACATTTTCTCTTGGACCGTCCTATACTTGTTTCTTCGCATGAAGTTGTTAGTATACAAATATTGTCATTAATTACCAAAACTCAAACTAGGGGTCTAGATGCTTTAGATGGTTCAATTACAATGAAGCTTTCTTGCACTTTTACGTGGCTAGGCTAACACTCACAAGTCACACCTCACTATTTCTTCTACCTAGCACTACCACCCTTACTATCATCTACCATGCTCATAGTTGAATGCTATGCCAAGGGAGAGAACTCTATTTAAAGGCAGGGGATCATGAAGTTGATCCTCATTTTAGAGGGTTCCTAGACACCATTCTCTAAGTTTTCTTTATTACCAATTCTAGGGTATATACGAAATATCTCTCATTTATTCATGTCTGATGTATAAATATTTATAAGATTGCCTTACTTTTTTCAACACTCCCCATCAAGAAAAACTTCTTTCTAAAATTGTCTTTTTTTTGCGAGAAAGGAATGTAACATATAAAAGAGAACAGTAGCACAGTACATCCCTTTTTACAGAAAGGACCCTGAGGAATTGGAAAATTACAACAAGACCCCAACTGTTCATCTTCTTCCTCAGTTCCAGCCGACATCATCGCTCACCCGCCGTCCTACCTGCACAGCGCTTGGTCCAGCCTCCAGTCTCCCCCTTCCAAAT
Organism: Panicum virgatum; assembly: GCF_016808335.1. Lineage (NCBI taxonomy): Eukaryota > Viridiplantae > Streptophyta > Magnoliopsida > Poales > Poaceae > Panicum > Panicum virgatum. Next base: position 51,847,052 of record NC_053153.1, on the reverse strand, counting down.
CAAAGAACGGACACCAAGCATTGGAAAGCTGCAAGAAATCTTCGGTGGAAGACCATCAGCCATCAGCTCCTTGATTTGGCCCCTCATCCTCCGCAAAACCACCGCCCAACCAGACGAAGCAGAGCACAGCGCAAGCAACACAGACAAGCAACTCAGAAGGCCAAGAACCAAAACCAGGAAGCCACCTTCGATTGCACAGAGAGAAGAAGGGGCAAGATCCGCCGTCGCAGACACCATTGGCGACCGGAAAGGAAGTCGCACGCCGCTGGCCATAGCAGCAACGTAGACAACAAGGGCATCCCCAGGAACGCGGGAACCCACCCCCCCCCCCCTCACAAGAAGGGTGGAAAACCGCACCTTATTCCACCGACGACGGAGCAGGGGAAGAAGAAACCAAAGAAGTCCGCCGCTCCGAAACACAGCCAGGACCGTCCACCGTCGCCTCCACCCCCAACTCCACCGCAACACAAAAGACGCCGCCATGGAGGCAAACACGCCGTCGCCACCGCCGCACCGGGCAGACCCGACGGCACCCGCTCCACCGGCAAACCCTAGCCTACTAGCACTAACCTAGCCTAATACTAGTAGCTACAACTACTCCTGATGTCGATCCGCCCGATTCCCTCCCCGGTGAGCCGCCGGAGCGGTCGCCGGAGGAGGGATTCGAGCAGATCGACGCCGGAGACGACGATCGCCTCTGCTCGCTCCGCTGGTTACTGTAGCAAGGGGAGTTGGTCCTTGACCGGGGTCGTGGGAACCAGGTACAGGCAATTGAAGTATCAAAACCTTCTTTCTAAAATTGTCTTGTGGACCATGCTGAGTGCATTTGGAAATTGCTCAAATTTTGCCTTGCGAAGATCTTTGGTGAAGATGTCTATAATCTGCTCTTCCATCTTGGTAAGTTGGTAAGCGCAAGTATTTTTATTTGAAAAGATCAGTATCCTTTGTTGTAAGGATGTAAATATCATAAATGCCGTGAATTCTCAAATCTCAAGCAATAAGTGGACCTCAAGCTGCTCTGGGTTCATTCTATCTAATGATACGGCTTATGCATACATATGTATCTCATCTCTTTGCGTATTCTTTAAAAAAGAAATGTGTTGTGCTTAAACTCAGGAACGAGAAACCAAATGAAAACACAAATGTGAATATAAAGTTCATACAAGGATGTCTGCAAACCAAAAGCACTTACTGCATAATAATTCGCGGGTGCAATTGCACAAAAGCACTTGTTCCGACTGCCGAGCGTTGATCGCGCAATCAACGGCAGCAGCAGCACCTGGGTTACTGAGCGACGCCGTCATCATCCTTTTTTTTTTTTTGGAAGAGCCGTCATCATCCTTAAGCAGGAAGGAAAAGGGAAACGAAAGCGCGCAGGCGCAGCGATCTTGGGCCGCTGGGCGCGGCGCTTTTCCCATCGAGACAACAAGAGCCACGCGCTGACGCGCAAACCGAACCCACCACCACCAAGGCGCCATACGACCGGACCAACAAACCCACCTCGCCCGGCGCCCCGGCGACCCGTCTCCTCCCGTCGACTCGCGTCCCCGCCGCCGGCAGACACGGGCAACGCCAACGCGGCTCCGAGATCGGCGGGCAGGATGATGATGCTGATCAACTGCTCGGGGTGCCGCACCCCGCTGCAGCTGCCGCACGGGGCGCCCTGCATCCGCTGCGCCATCTGCGGGGCAGTCACGCACGTCGCCCCCGCCCCTCACGCCGACCCCAGCCGAGGCGCCGTGCAGCCGGCGCCGGGGTGGGGCCCGCCCCCGCCGCCGGCGCACGGGCGGAAGCGCGCCGTGGTGTGCGGGATCTCGTACCGCTACTCGCGCCACGAGCTCAAGGGCTGCATCAACGACGCCAAGTGCATGCGGCACCTGCTCATGACGCGCTTCAACTTCCCCGACGATTCGATCATCATGCTCAACGGTCGGTAATCCCGAACCTCCATTCTCCATCGCTGATGTTGCCAACCCCCACCCTTGGCCTAGGGAATCGATCGAATTGGCTTGCCGCAATTTCGGGTCAACTTTATGTTAGCATCAGATCCTCGTATATATGGTTCGTCAGTAACGCGAATGATTTGCTAAGGGCAGATACGGTGGAATATGATTATTGGAGAATACGTGGGGTCGGTTACCTTTATTCATTCCAGTTATTTTTTATTCTTGGCTTGTTGCTGTTGGAGAACCTAAGGTAATTGATATCACTACAATGCGCATTTGGTTCATTGCTACATGACTGAATGAATGAATGAATGTTTTGTACGATTTTATGGGATATGTTTGTTAATGTCGTTTGTCCGATGATGTTGGTCAGGTTGAGATAATCAGGAGAATGCTGTGGTTTCCACTAGTATCTTTTTGCCAAGTCAAGATTTTGTTTTCATGCTTTGATTTTACCTTCTGAATCTCAAGTGTGATACTGCAAAGTCATGGAATGTTCACTGTTTAGGGTGGTTATATCAATCATTTGACCTGTTTCTGTAAAGAAATGTTATGGCTTTTGTACTGCTCGACATTCCTAATACTGTAATTAACCTTTTGTTAAAAAAAACAGAACAAATAAAGTTTCGCAATTGGGACTTCTGAATATGCAATTTAATTTTGAATGTTATCTATATTTGGTAGTTTATATGGTTGTCCGTTTCCAGTTTATGATGCTAACAGAACTCTAGCTTATCATCTTTTCTGCAATTGATTTACTGGTGGATGTGTGTGCCTATGGTTTTGCATGTTTATTAGCTTCTTGTGATTATTCTGCTGAAGTTGAGTTAGATTGTCCACATTTTATACAAATTGAAGTGCAAATACTCCCTCTGTTTCAAATTACAGGACGTTTTGGCAAACCTAGATATATAGTTTTTTTGCTATGTATCTAGACACAACGTTTATCTAGATGCATAGCAAAAGCTGTATATCTATGTATGTCAAAATGACCTACAATTTGGAACAGAGAGAGTAGTACCTTAGAGCTTGTTTCCTTCTTTTTTCTCTTTTTGTGTTAAATCTGTGATGCCACACATAAAGACACTTTTATACTAGGTAAAGTTTAGATGGCCTGACAGATTTGCATTTTGATTAGAAACTTTAGGTATTGAGTGTAAGTTTCTGATAATGTGGACAGTGCTTCTACTCTTGAAATCTAAAAAAATCCAACATATTTTGTTACATTCTTGCAGAAGAACAAACTGACCCTTACAAAATCCCAACGAAGCATAACATAAGGATGGCCATGTATTGGCTTGTGCAAGGTTGTCAGCCTGGAGACTCACTGGTTTTCCATTATTCTGGGCATGGAGCACAACAAAGAAACTACAGTGGAGATGAGGTTGATGGGTTTGATGAAACTCTCTGCCCATTGGATTTTGAGACACAAGGAATGATTGTGGATGATGAGATAAATACGGCAATTGTTAGACCACTTCCTCATGGAGTTAAACTTCACGCACTCATTGATGCTTGTCATAGTGGGACTGCACTTGATTTGCCATTCCTCTGCAGAATGAACAGGTTAAGTTTTAGCATGCAGGTCATTTGGTATTTTCGGTTTCTCTCTCTTACTATTGGCACATAAAGAGCTGTCCCTGAACTTAATGTGGATTTTATTATCTTCTAGTATCTGAAATTAACACTGCAAGAAACTGCTACCTATCCCGTAAAACCAACTGCTATGTATCCTTGAACCTAATGCAAATCTGAAGTCAGTGTTGTTATTATTTTTAAAATCATGATGTGATATGATTTTATTGAAATACAATGGACAGACACCAAACCCCAATGAGCTAAAATTCTTTGCCAACTATATCATTGGTGGTAGACCTCATATTACTTCCTTGAATCTCCAAAGAATTGATAATGATGTGCTATGTGACCGCTGTTTGTTTGCAACGTGATTGCAACCACTGCAACGTGAATATGTTCAGTTAATTTATCCCTGGTGCATCGGCTAAAAGTTTGTCTGGCGTAGAACTAGCGATGTAATTTTTGTTAGGTATATTCTAGTCATATGTTTCTTTCCTTCAGTATAGCTGACAAGCATATGTTTATTAACATTCTAGTTATGATAGAGATCTCTTCAGCTAAGGTGTCTTATTTATAATGAAATTACAGGAGTGGTCAATATGTCTGGGAAGATCACCGGCCACGATCAGGTGTCTGGAAAGGCACTAGTGGTGGGGAGGCTATTTCATTTAGTGGTTGTGATGATGATCAGACCTCTGCAGATACTTCTGTAAGTTCTGGATTCACATTCACTCCTCCAGAAGTTATTGCAGTAATATCTATGTGCTACACTTTAGAAGTTGGAATTTAAGGCGAGTCTGTTTAGAAGAGGGTCATTGCAAATAATGCTTTTATATGTTTGATCAAATCTGTTTTGCTCTGCTTCAACGCACTGCAGTTTTTATCATTTGACTCAATTGGAATTGCTCTGATCAGGCTTTGTCAAAGATCACTTCAACTGGTGCAATGACATTCTGCTTCATCCAAGCCATTGAACGTGGCCAGGGCACCACCTATGGTAGTATCCTGAACTCTATGCGTACGACAATCCGCAACACAGGCGACTCAGCAGGTGTTGGTGGCGGTGCCGCTACATCACTAATTACAATGCTTCTTACGGGAGGGAGCCTTTCTACTGGTGGTCTGAGACAGGTGGATTCTTGGGCTTGATACGGAAGTCTTTGGTTCATTCAAATTTGGATTAGCTTTTCATATTGGTAGCTGTTTGCTTTGTGCTATGCAGGAGCCACAGCTGACAGCGTGCGAGCCATTTGATGTCTACGCGAAGCCCTTCTCGCTATGACGGTTCCTGGTATTCCCGAAGAAGCTACTATACAGGTGCTCCTGTATCGCGTTATCATCATGTACATTTTCGTTATTGAAATTGATCCATCCATCCCGTAAAAGAGCTAAAATGTATGCTTTTGGATTTGACATGTATTTACGACGATTTCCATATTTGAATCATTCACAATGCGGCAATTGCACTTCAATTTATTACTTGTTCAGGCCCCATAATGTTTGCATGGTGGGAAAAGGACAACAGCCCAATTTGACGTATTATTTATGCAGTTTCATTTTCTTCTCATTCCCCCTTTTTTAGATTGATGAAAAAGTCCGGCCTCTGCTATATCAAGCTTTTATCTTTTAATTGTGCTTCTGGTTCATAAAGTACGAAGCTATAGGGAAATCAGTATATACCATTTATTTCTCAGATGAAATGTGTGTACACTAATAATTCTAGCCCAATGAGCCCAACACAAACGTTCCCTATATCATCATAATTGGGCTAGAAGGATGCCTAACACAGCCCACGTTACTGAAATTTTTTTTGTTGGAAAAATCTCTTCGAATCATTCATTTGAATTGGTGACCCCTCAATAGTTCAGACAGTCTGCAGCCCATGGACGACACCTCTGTATGTGGTCACGTCCCCTCGAAACTGGTGATATCGTAGAATAATAAACGCTTCTAGAGCGAGCACGCTGCCGGCGCCAGCAAGCGGGTGCAACGCCAGGGGCGGCGCAAGCTTGAGCCTGCCGGCGATGTGCTCGAGCCCCACTGGCATGTCTCGGCAGTCGGCGACCATCCTCGCGACATCGTAGACATCCTCGCCAAGAGACCGCCGCACCGAGCCGAGGAACCCGGCCATGTCGCCGGGAAGCGGGTCGCCGCCGTTGAGGACCTTCATCAGGTACGCGAGGTGGTAGGCGCCGGTGTGCGTGACCAACGACACCCCCGGCCGGCTGCTCAGCAACCCGCTGCGGCGGAGGGCCCTGGTGAGCTCCTCCATGGGGACGCCGCGCAGGCGGTGCTCGAGGTAGTTGAGGCCGCGCCGGCCGAGGTGCAGGAGCGACTGGACGGCGTGGGGGTCGGCAACCGGGTCGAAGTCGGACAGGTTGAACTCCCACGAGGCGAACCGCCCGTCGTCGGTGGCGACGGCGAGCCCGACCTGGAGCGGCTTGAGGGCGTCCACGTTCGCCTTCAGGACGGCGTACCGCTTCTCCGCGGTGAGCGCGCCGAGGTCCTGGCCGACGCCGTGGATGACGCCGGGGTAGTGGACCTTCACGGCGACGCAGCGCGCGTGCGCCGCGAAGTAGCCCATGTCCCGCCGCACGGCATCGAAGTTGTCCGCCCAGACCGCGTTGACAGGGACGCGGAACGGCGGCGGCGGAGGCGGCGGCGCTTGCATGGGAACGCCGGGGTAGAAGACTGCCGGCGCCTGCATGGGGACGGCGGCGGGGTAGAAGGCGGCCGGCGCCGGCATGGGGACGGCGGTGGGGTGCAAAGCTGCGGGTGCGTGCGGTAGTGCAGGCATGGCCATGGCGAAAGGCGGTGCTGGCGAGTAGAACGCGCCGGCGGGGTTCATGACGACGCTCCTCCGGCTCTTGCTTTGCTTGTGCTGAAGACCCTGTTTGGTTTCCATAAGTCTCTAGCCCCTCCAAAAGACTCTGGGTCCAAACAAAAGTCTCATCCTGTTTGTTTTCAATAACTAAAGGGACTAAACCTCATTAAATGGTATATTCAAAAGATATTTTTACCCTTTCTCCCTATATGCATACGGATAGGGTAGGGGGCCGTAGGTGGAATTGTAGCCTAAAAGTCCTTAAAAGCTCCTCATGAGGGTCTTCTTTAAAAGAATCTCTACCCTAAAAAAAATCCCTAAAAGTCTCACATGTTTGGTTTAAAAGTCTCATAAGTCTTAGGGACTTCAACAAAAGTCCCTCGAAACAATCAGGGCCTAAATCGTGATCGCAAAGCACGAAGTCTCCTGCCCACGTCGTGGACATATATATTGGATTTGAGGGCGTCGGGGGCAGTTTGATCGATGCGAGGTCGGTTCTGAATCCTATCGAAATCGGGCTCCAGCTACGAGTCGGAGAAACGAACGGCAACGTGAGGAAGAGTAGTGGAAGGCGACGAGACATGCATAGCTCGATCAAACACGGCCGAAACCGAAAGGAAGCCCACGCAGCCTAGGCGGCTTTTTTGTTTTTATATTTTTTAAAAATATTTTTTATAGAAATATATTTTCGATTCCATATTTTACAAATTTATATCCCTACCGCCCGGCAGGGGGCGGTAGGGACCTATATGTAAATAAATATAAATTTATTTTGCGCGGAGGCCCCCTGGCGGGAGCCTGCCGCCCGGCAGCCCGCCCGCCCGGCAGGGGGTGGCAGGCTCCCCCCCAAATATAAAAATTGAGCCCCTTCCACCCTCATTTTCTGCCCACGAGATCCAGAGAAGGGAGAGGGAGAGAGAAGGGGTGAGGGAGGTAATTCCATCGGCAAAGCCCTATCAAATTTTGGATCCGAACCGCAGGTAACCAATACTTCTCAACCCTCCTCTCTCCCTGCGGTAAAAGTCTATAGTAGTTGAGAATTACCTCTCTCGGTTAATACGTCGGACCGGATAGTAACTCGTATTCGTGTCCCGTTTTCCATGCATATAATATTAATACTGTAGCAAACAAGCTACATCGTTTAGGACGAGGCCAACCGAGCATCAAGCACATGCTATTGTCTAATCACCATGAGTCCATGACACAGCGGCACGATATTACATAAGCAGCTCATTTGGAAGCATCAAAATCAGTCTAGAGTTCGGTCCACAGGGTAGTATACACTCCAAATGTGAAATCAAAAATATATTTCTATAAAAAATGTTTTAAAAAAATATAAAAATAAAATTCCGCACTCCTCTCTCCGGTGGAATTACCTCCTCTCTTCCTTCGCCGGTGGAATTACATCCATCACTCCTCCTCTCTCCCTCTCTTCCCCCTCTGGATCTCGTGGGCAGGAAATGAGGGTGCGAAGGAAGGGGCTCAGCTTGGGCGGCAGGCTCCCGCCAGAGACCTCTGCGCAAAATAAATTTATGTTTATTTACATATAGGTCTCTGCTCCCCCCCCCCCCACCCCGCCGGCGGTAGGGGTATAAAATTGTAAAATGTGAAACCGAAAATATATTTTTGTAAAAAAATGTTTTTAAAAAATATAAAAATAAAAAAGCCGTTGCGCCTAGCAGGTTTGGCGTTGAAGTTTTGAGAATTTTTTTTATATTATTTTTTTCGATTTGTAAAAAATATATGTCGTAATTTTTAATTTGCAAATATGTCATCCAGTCGCCCGTTCATCCGGCGGAAGGAAGCTACCGCCGGATGAACCGGCGGTAAGTTCCTTGGCCCACGGCCCATCAAACATACCGCCGTTTCATCCGGCAGTAGCTACCTACCGCCGGATGAACTGGCGGTAGGTGTTACCGCCGGGCTACAGCGCGGCTCTAGCCGGCTGTAGCGGGGCTGTAGACGCCCAGTGTCCTATCGCCGTTTCAAACGACGGTAGGTATTCCCACATTTTTTTAATTATTTTATATACTCTCAGTGCTGTAATTAATTGTTTAATTATTTTATAGGCTGTCTGTACTGTAATATTTTTCTTTACGTTTAGAGATATTTCAGAAAATAATAGAGATAGCGGAGGTTAGGGAAATATTTTTTAAAAATTAATACAAATTAGATTTAATTCTAATAGAATGTGAAAATATATTTTTATGAGATATTCATGAGTTTCAATTACGATTTTGATGTCCAGTCACCTTGCATCAGATTCTTCTGCACCCCCACTATAATTAAAAATGTGGGAGGACCTACCGCCGTTTGAAACGGCGATAGACATGCGTGAACCATGCCTATAGACCAAATAGCTCCATCTATAAATATGACATCGGCCCATCTCATACGAAGTCACTAGCCATCCCCGCACTACCACCAGGTCTTTCTCTGGTTCTACCTACATTCCGTGGAACAAGATTAGAGAACCTGTGCCTCAAGGAGTGCAGGTTCCAATGTGCTTCTGTGGTTCATTGTGCAAGCTGATGGAGTCCAAAGTTTTGGGCGATGACTTCGGCAGGAGGTTCTTCATGTGTGAGAACTACGAGTACGATCCGCCAAAGCGCTACAGCAAGGACAAAGCGAAGGTATCACCTTGCACTATCTAGTTTGCGCCTTCGGAGTTCAGTAAGTTAATTCTAACTCGGCTTGGAAATAGAGTCCACCACCTCTTTGTGATTTCATACAGTGGCTGGACACGGAGCAATCGACCGAAGCTAAGGAACACGTTGAGCGCGAAGCAAGGTGGGCTGCGGAAAGGTGGCAGCGAATGCTGCAAGAGGAAAAAATGGAGGAGAAGCGCAAGAAAGATAAAGAAGAGATCCAGAAGAGGTTCGCAGATGTGGAACGTCGGCAGGCGGAGGAGCGTGAAGCTGATAGGGAGAGGAAGCGAAAGAGGGCCCGCCGTATGAAGGAGGCGGGGCCCGAGGCTATTAGGAAGGGGAAGTATCCTCGGTACACTCAGTAGATGACTTAATTGCCCTTCTCCGAGAATGTCTTAATTGCCCTTCTCCTTTTGCGCCTGACATTCAGACCGTTCAAGCCCACGTCTTCAAGTGAGACCTGGTCGTCCTCCTCTGTATTGACAGATCTCTTCGCTAGCTCCGCAGTTTGCTTTTTTGTTAGCTCATCCAATTTTTTCCATGGGAAGTTGAATTTCATTTCCTGATTCTGGCTGCATAACCGCTTGAATAGCTTCATAAGGGTTTTGTTTTTGAACTGGCTATGAAAGTTTGCCCCCATATGCCTCATGCACCACCTACTCTTTAGGTCCGGCCAAAGTGCAGTCCTACTACGCTCAGTAGAACCATTCTGTATGCCATCGATTGCTTGTAATATACCCTTGTGCCGATCATGAATCAAACACACGTTCTCTACAGCTTTGACAATCATCTGCTTCACCCTCTGCAAAAACCAATACCAAGTATCCCCTGATTCTTTCTCCACAAAGGCAATTGCCAAAGTCAACAATTGTCTGTTACCATCAGCTGCAACAGTTGTGAGGATTATGCCTTTATACCTTCCTGTCAAAAATGTCCCATCTATGCTAATGACTGGCCGGCAGTGCGGAAACGCCTCAATGCAAGCGCCCAAGGCCAAAAACGACCGTTGGAGTACCTGCTTTCCAAGCTTCTGGGCACATGGATACGTTTTCAAGTCGTAGTAGCTACCAGGATTTCTAAGACATATGGTGTGCAGCAATACCGGCATATTGTGATATGAAGCTTCATACGTCCCCCACCTCATCTGCAGCGCTTTCTGTTTCGCTCTGTAAGCTTTGCTGTAGCTAATTTTATATTTAAACTCCTCCTCAACAACATAAATAATTGACTTAGGTTCATAACTAGGATTGTCCACGATCAAAGGGTACATGTAGTTAGCTATGAAACCTGCACTGAGGTTGCGGTGCTGTGGTTCTAATTGCTCAAGTAGGCATGTGTGCTCCACAATTTTTTTGACCTCCCAGAAATCCTGCCACTTGCCCATAGAAGCATACACCCTGAAAGGACATTCGCTTCTCACACAACGCACGTCATATGTTCTCGGACTGCTCTTGACAACTTTGAACTGTCTTTGCAAAGAGAGAGTCGACCAACGTTTTATATCTTCCTTCATGTTGTCACTATTGGCATACACCGAACCGATGCATACCTCATTTTGCCTGTACTCCCAAGGGACCGCTTCACCTTCATTTACACTTAATTTTGAAAAATCATACACGGACCAGTTGTGTGGGACATGATAATCTTCGTCATCATCATCATCATCATCCAAAGAGTCATCATTCATTGCATTGTGCTGTTGTTCACCCTCCCTCTGAAACTCTTCAACTATCTCTGGAATGTTTTCCCCTTCATCAGCCTGACCAGTTGCTTGACGAGGTTCGTGTGCAGCATGTCTATCATCTTCTAAAATTTCAAGTTCACCACTTTCTTCATGAGGTTCATGCATCGTCTCGGTTTCTTCCAATACTATATCTCCCTGCCCTTCATGATCCCCGCCCGCTTCAGTTCTAAAACTAATCTTCTCGAATGCTTCAACAAATAACACAAGCGGTAAGCCTCGGCTACTACTTATATTGACATAGTTCCTCCAGTTTTGCGTCCCTTCAAGCGGCAATAGCTCCCAAAATACTGGTTCCCTTCGACTGACCATTGCCATGACAGAGATCTCATGTTCATCTCGACTAAGACCGAAAGCTTTAAATAGCCAATTGGATATTGAAATCCAAGTCCTCTCTCTAGCTCGGGGTACTTTTTTGTGATCGAGCTAAACTCTGACAAATCTACCCCTTCAGGACCATATCTAACTTCTCCTGACCCATAGAACACTTGAAAATACAAATCATCTGACATGCCTGCCAATATTTACGATAATAATTAATCGTCCTTAAAATTTAATCAACGCTAATAAATATTTCTCCTATTTTTACATCTATCTTAATTGTTACTCTACATTTTCTATTACTGACATATATTCGTAGGTTTTCTATGTAATATAATATCAATTAATAATATTTTTATGAGACTAATATTCTGTTTGAACTCATTAATATTTATATATGAAATTATATTCGTATGTAAACTAATATTTTCAATTTCCTGTTCTACGATTTTATATTAAAAATAATTATTTCTAGATCACTAATATTTATTACAACTATTTCTACATCTAAAACTATATCTAAATCACTAATATTACTAATACTAATCTACTAATTATTTTTAATAAAACTAAATCGTAAAATATACCTGACAGCGCGCACGGCCGGACGCGCGAGCGAAGGGTGGCGACCGCTCGGCCGAGGGAGCGCCGGCCGGCCAACCCACGGCGCGCGGGGGCCTGACCAGGGGCGACGCGGGCGACGGAGCGGGCGGCCCGCGGCGCTTAGCAGGCGGCGGCGCGGGACAGCGAGCGCGGGCGGCGGCGAGCGCGGGTGGGCGAGCGCAGGCGGCGGCCAGAGCGGGTGGGCGAGCGCGGGCGGCGGCCAGCGCGAGAGAGCGAGCGTGGGCGGCGGCGCTTGAGGAGCCGGGCCGGATTAATGGGGGGCCTTACCGCCAGTTGGTCCGGCGGTAGGTACTTACCGCCGGCTCATCTGGCGGAAAGCTCCACCTACCGCCGGTTCAACTAGCGGTAAGTTCCCGGCCCACTGGCCTGGCCTGCTACCGCCAGTTCAAACGGCGGTAGGCTGTCAGCCGGGGGCCCACAGTTCCTACCGCCGGTTTATCTGGCGGTATCTCCTTACCGCCAAATGAACCGGCGGCTTGGTGACAATTTTGAAATAAAAATTTTGATATATATTTTTGATAAATCGAAAAATAAATAATAAAAATAAAAAACTCAAGTTTTGAAGTCCATCAAAGACAGCGGAAAGGAAGCCCAGCAGACGTCGGCCCAGTCAAGCAAATGCTTAGTATTTATTTTTGTCGGCCAGTTTCACGGGGGATATCGCCATGCCGCATCGGGTATCGGCAAGACGGCAACAGAGATGCGCATGTTCAGAGATGGAGATGGTCATATACTCATATGGCGTCTCCATTCTCCGCAGTACCCAGTAGTTCTAAACGCTTCAGTTCTGCGTTGAACTGATAGAGCCACCGTTTGAAACGCGAGAATCTCGTACGATTTTTATCAAATTTGCACTGCCTGCTGTATAATTCGAAAATGTTTGCACCATCCCATAAAAAGTAGTAGTATTGGCATTGCAAGTTGTTTCATCTGAATTTACGACACGGTATCTCTATAAGACGAAAGCTGACCCTGCATCGGGCTAATATCGGGCGCTCGTTCGGCCACGTCGCCTTTATTTTTCACCCGTGCGATTCTGATCGGACGGTAGGAACGTGTTCTCGCGAAGTGTCTGGAACCGCTGCCGGCGCCACCGCCGCTAGCTCGCCCCATTCGGCCTCTCCATTCCCCAATCAGTCTCTTTCCCCTCCTGGGCTGGCTCTAGCCTGTCTCACTCCTCCTCCACGCGCCGCCGCGCGCATCCTCCTCCGCCCGACGCCGCGCGCTCCTCCACCAGCCGCGAGGGGGCTCGCCGGCCGCCGCAAGGGGGACCCACCACGAGGGGGCTCGCTGGCCGCCGTGAGGGGAACCCGCCCCGGCCGTCGTCCTCCTCCTTCACCCGGCCCCGCTTGCTCCGGCCGTCCCCGCCCCCGCCGACCACCACGGCCTCCATCCCGGCGGCATCTGCTGCTGCGGCCGCCGCGGAATCTCCGAGTGGCGTCGGCGATGCAAACGAATGCGCTCAGAGGCTACGAGAGAGGCGAGGCTGCTCTTTCTGCCCGAGGGCCGGCAAGCAGGTGGCTGCCAGGGCGCTCTCCTGCTAGAGAGTCCATGATGGCGCAGCACTGCTTGCCCGTCACCCATCCGGTGGCCCGGCTTCGAAAAATTCTCCGCCGAGCAGTGACCTCCTCGATTCCACCGACCCAGCCATGGACTTGGGATGAGAGCGCGCTTGCCCGTGGCGCCTACACACCATGCGCTCAACCTCCCCCACATTCTCCGCCACCACAGTTGTTTCATCTATCTAAGCTCCCCCTTAGTCCAGGAAATGATGCTGGAGAACGGTGTTCAGGAGCACGCATGCAAGTTACTCGACGAAATGCCACTGCTGGTTACTGCTAAGGGTGCGTTGGAGCTCCTCCTGTAAGTGGTGAATTTAGGATTGTCTCAAGGAAACAGATGCGCCCCTTTCTCCTACTTCATGTGTTGTGTCATTCAGACTCTATTTTTTTCCTTCTTGAAAATGGCCCATGGAGAGCTGCCTGAAAGAATCCTCAAGGAAGAGCATTATTGTCACTGCTTCAGTGCTTGTCAGTGCATGTGCATCTTCTTAATATTCAGCTCTAACATGCAAGATAGTTCTTATACATATGGCATATATATAAGGGATCCCTATATATAATGTTAAGTCAGTAAAGAATTGCAGTTTGTTGAAATAACAGTCAGTACTATGCAACAAAATAGATTAGCAATTCCCACTGGTTTAATTTTACAAACAATAAATTTCTTGAGCACTCAATCTACACATGATTTCTCATTTATATTCTTTTGTTTTCCATATAGTTATTCATTTCAACAGTTGTCATTCCCCAGCACCAAAGAATCATATGAATATTCTGAGCTTGTGTCCATTGGTCTCAGAATTTGTAATCATGTATATGGATTGCATTCTTACTCAACAAGTATGGTGTTTCAGGGACGTGCACATGCGGAACCAGGAGATATATGGATGGAGCCCGGGCAAAGTTCATGGCAGCTCTCCGTTCCACCATAAGTTGAACACAAAGAATTAGAGTGACAGGCAGATAATTTGAATGAAAGCTGAAACAATATCGTGTTGTGCCATTCCACGTGCTATATCTCAAGTATTTAGGATCAGAAAAATATCGCTAAGGTGACTCTGAAGGAAACAAATATCATCCTCAAACCTAACGCTGGGAATATGGCGCGGGCCGCGGCAACGCCGCGCCATGTTTCTAGTACAGTCACGAAGCTGCTCCTTATAATACAGTTTCGGGTGAACAAAGAAACACAAGACAGCCTATGGTCTGGGTTCTGGACATTGCCTGCCTGCTTTACCTACCTGCTCGATTACAGCCTATAAAACTCTGCAACCTGCAAGCCCCCTGAATCTATACACTTCCCCTTCTCTGGAGCGCGTACCCTAAAACACATACCACATTCCACAGCACGGTGCAATGGCATGTGTGTGATCCGCACGCACAGGCATGGGGCTTGGGGCACCACCGCCTACAACGCCACGGCAGTGGCGGTGGCGGCGCCCTCGGCCTCCGGCGCTTTCCTCTCCTTGGCGGCGTCGAGGAAGCCGACGTACAGGTCCGAGTGCCCGGTGTCGCACCGCGGCAGCGCCGGCCTCGTGCCGCCGTCGGCCATGCCCCTGACGAAGGACACGAACTGCCGCCAGTTGTCGCCGTCGAAGAGCGTCTTGTTCATGCGCAGGTACGTGAACGCCGCCAGCCCCGCGCCGCGCGCCGTCGACATCACCTGCGAGAACGCCGCCTCGTCGTACCGCTCCAGCGCGTTCTCGCCCGCGAGCTCCACCCCGGCGGCGCTCGCGGCGGCCTTGACCTGCCGCACCAGCTGCTCGGGCGAGCAGTTGGCGTGCTGCGGCTGCTGCTCGTCCTTCATCTCCATGCACGTGAAGTTGAGCACGGCGCCGCGCTTGGCCAGCATCCGCGCGATGGGCGCGTACCCGTCGCGGTGCCGCGTGTTGTAGTAACCGGCTGTGAGCTCCGCAGCGTGGGACCGGGTCCCGTAGTGCCAGTGGATGCCGGCGACCTTGGCCGAGAGCGTGGCGCCCGTGCCGCCGAACACAGCCTCTGCCGCGGCCAGGACGCGGTCGCCGTGCTCCAGGAGCATGCCGGAGTACCATTCCAAAAAGAACCGGCCGTACTCGGTGCTCCAAGTGCCGTCGTGCCGGAAGAAGCCCGTCTCATCGGGCATCTGCTTGTACTCGCCGGCGTCGTGCGGCCCGCCCCTGCCCCACTCCTCGTGCCCCGCGGCCATCGCTGCTGCCTCCAGCGACGCTCGCATGTACTGCAAGAAAACACACACAACAATTCAGCAAACGTCCATCAACAATCCCAAACACTATACCCTATCAAGTGTATCGGTGTTGTTTCCTACCTTATCGTAGCATTGGAACTCGCCGATGCCAGGGAAACGCCAGGTTCCGTTGGCTTCTGGGTAGGAAGGATACCTCAGCTCTCCACAGGGTCCCATGCCCACTTGGATCTCCTGCGACAACGAAACAGAAGTGGTTCAGTGCTTCAGTCTCAGATCATTTATTCAAAAAAAGTCTCCGATCACGGCATCTTGACAGGCTATGCTCAAACTGCTACTGCAATGTTCAGCGATCGATAAGAAATGTGCAGGTTAATTGATGATTACCGCGATGACGTTGCCGAGGTAGTCGCCGAACCTCTCGCGGAAGCTGCGCATGTAGTCGGTGTACACCTGGATGGGGGTCCGGCCCTTGAGCACCGGCAGAGTGTCGCAGCCGAGGGAGATGTACTCAGGGTTGCGCCGGCCGGACCTGTCCGTGTACACGATGTCCGGGTTGCTGCTCATCTCCTCCAGCACCCATGGTGGCAAGGGGATGCTGCAAGCGTCAGAGCATGAAGTGTCAGTAACAGTACCATCAACAGATAAAATTGTTTAATCCTTTTCGATTCGATTTTTCTGAAAGTTATTTAGCTAGGGACCTTGCAACTAGCATCAATCAGAGCATCTATCAACTACTCAACCATGTCAACATAGTCAGGCAACTACTTAGCTGTTAGCAGCCAGCACCATGTGATTGGGGAATTAATCTTTGGATCTTTTCCCTTCATCCCCGAGGTAGCAACTACCAACATCTCTGCTCTATTCTGTTCTCCTGTTAAGGGTCGCTCACACCTTTAAGGCTTTAACCTTTCTTTTGCCCCCTTGCACTTACAAAACTGATTGCTCTAAAAACTGATTGCTTGCCGACCGGGACATACCAAGGCCTTGCGTGTAAGGGACCAACAAATGAAAAGCGGCAAATCACTGAACCCCAGTGATTAAAGCTATTAACCGTCTAATTAATTAGGATTGAAGCTACTAACCCCAGTGAGCTTAACGTGTTCGCCTAATTTTTTTTTGTTGGCACCCCCTTCAAGCTAAGGACAGCAAGGTTCCTCAAAAATCGGAAAGGGCGCAGTGAATTTCATTTCACACTGTCTGAAGCATCACGAGTTCAATTCCGACAAATCTATCTGCGGGATTGCTACCACTACCGGTTACTGGAACGGAGATGGCTTACTTGCAGGTGTCGCCGACGTTGCCGCCGCACTGGTGGAAGGACATGACGGCCTGGAGCCGCAGGCCGGCGCGCTCCACCATGCGCACCAGCTCGGCGTAGGCCTCCCAGTCGTAGCGGCCGGGGCCCTCCCGCTCGACGACGCCCCACCAGACGTCCACCATGACGCCCTCCACCCCGGCGCCCCGCAGCGCCATCAGACTCGCCGCCACCGCGCGCTGCCGCGACAGCTGGCCGCCGGGCCCCACCGTGTCCAGCGGCAGCATCACGTAGACGGGGACCCCGCCGCGCGCGCGCCCGTGCTCCTGGCCCGCGCCGCCGGCGTGCAGCAGCTCGGCGGCCCCGGCCGGCGCGCGGCCCGCCGCCGGCGCGGGCGCCGCCGCGGCGGCCGCCCTGACGAGGCGCAGCCTGCGGCTCGGCGCGGCGGCGTGGGGCGGGGACGGCACGGCGGCGCAGCTCGGCGGCGCGTCGTCGGCGCCGGGCTTGTGGAGGAGCTTGGAGATGGGGTCGACGGGCGACAGGAACGACGTGGTGGATCGCAGCGTCAGCGCCATGGCTCTTGCCAACCAAACCAACCAACAAGGCTGAGAGAGAGAGAAAGAGGAATGGGAAGGGAGATTTTGAACCAAACGATTCAACTCGGCTGCAAAGGCTGTGTGAGCGCCGTGCGGGGTGAGCGCCGTATTTATAGAGGAATCGCCAGTGGAGGCGTGTGACGGCGACGGGTGCTTATCCTCCCTAAATAATCAAACAATTAACGACCGGGATCAGGACTAATCAAACGGACGCGAGCTAATTGGAGGATGATTGCGTCAGCCAATCTATCCGTTTTCCGCCTGCCGTTCCGTTGGCTCCTGCTGCTGGGCGGCGCTGGTGGTCTTATCCGAATTGTTTATTAATTATTTGATTTGTCTCATTACAAGCAGCGGATAATTGTTCCAGTATACTAAACACTTATCGATCCCATACTCACATGTATGATACGGCGGCGACAGCAGCATACTACCCGTCCAGTCCCGTGGCTGATGACGTGGCGCGCTGGCAGGCCGCTGAGCTAGGCTGTTCAAGCTCAAGCTCAACCGGACGAAGCGGATTAGGGAGTGTGATCAGCGTGGCACGAGTTGCGCGACGCCGTCCGAGCGCTACTGCGTGGGCAGACGGGGGCGCCACGTCGGCGCTCGTTTCACTTGGCCCAGGGAGGAGGGGAGGGCTTTGAAACGGATAAGAAAAGAGTTATCCGACGACGTGGCGCGGGGGTTGACGTGTTCAAACCGCGTCCAGGGGCCGCTGGGCCGTGAGGCTGGCTGGAGGGCCCCGCTGGCGGCCTGCGCGGGGGCCCGGTCCAAGCGCGACCGGGGCCAGGCGGCGAGCCGAGAGCTGGTTGTTGCCGGGTTGCGAATCCTGTTTTGGCGTGGCACCGGCACGCACGAGGCTGCGACCTGTGACCTTCTGAATTAATTACCTTGCTGGATTCATTTGTTCAAGAGCATTATTGTAATCCAAGGCATGGTAACCCGACTTCGCAGAGAGAACTCCCTTCTTATTATAGTGCCAAGCCAAAAACCCATCCATATCACTTCTGACTGGTTTAACAAGGATATACTTTACATCTTCTTCCAAAAAAAAAAACTGGCAATCCCATCCACCAGTGCTTGGATCAATCAGTTCAGGTACCTTGATCACAATATTTCTTCCTCGAGGGGTATAGGGTCTTCTAGTCACACCATTTGAGATCCATGGATCACGCCATATATTTATATTTTCACTATTGCCAACCCTCCAGATAAGCCCCTCTTTCAAAGCTTTGATGCCTCTCAAGATACTTCTCTAGGAGTACGATCGAGATGCTTGCAGTGCTTTTCTCTCAAACTAAATTAGCACCAGCCAGCAAACAGTAGTTTTCTCTCATAACAAATCAGCATAAGCTACCAGCCATAGCCAAGCGAACAGAGTGAATATTTTGGTAAGGTCAAAGCAGGACATGGCGTATGTGGGCATTGAGCCGGTTTGCAAGTACCTTCGAGGCAATTTTGTACGGAAAAAGTCTATATAACCCCCCAACGTATCAATGGGGGATCATATCACCCCCTTGAACTACAAAACTGGATTTTTAGCCCCCTTATCTTTGCAAAACTGGACACTTTACCCCCTAGGGTGGTTTTGCAGCTCGGTTTTACTGTAGTGGCAAGGTTTTGTCTTTTTTTTTTTATTTATTTCTATATAAAATCTTTTTAAAAAATTAAAAAATAAAAAAATCTAATTTTGTTGGAGTCCATATGAGTAGACATACATAGTGAACATGTAATATGGTATGCTTTAGCACAAAGTTTTTACTGTAAATTTAGATATATGCTTTTCTGCAATTAATCAGAATAATTCATAGATGTAGTTTCTATGGTCCAATTGTGGTGAAGTTTTTATGGTGGGTGAATTATTGTATTATTGAATTGTGGTAAAAAATTTCATACTTGGATCATGTATAACTTAGTTATAGATTTATTTAGGTTTATGCTTGTTAAATCTATGTTACATCTATAACTATGTTATAGTTCAATCATACTACAATTAGACCACCATAAAAATTGCACCACAATTGGACCATAAAAACTGCATCTATGAATTATTCCGATTACTTATAGAAAAGCATATATCTAAAGCAACAACAAACCATTTGTACTAAAGTATATTACATTGTATATTTACTGTGTAGATCTACTCATATGGATTCCAAAAAAAAAGATTTTCTACTTTATAATTTTTCTGTGACTTGCTATGATTTTTAAAGATTCAGCCGAAATAAATAAAAAATAAAAAACAAAACCGTGACACTTACCAAAACCGGACTTCAAAACCACCCGGGGGGGGGGGGGGTTAAGTGTCCGGTTTTTGAAAGGTGGGGGAGTTAGAAACCCAGTTTTATAGTTCAGTGGATGATGTGATCAACTGTCGATACGTTGGGGGTGGGGGGGGTTTATATAGATTTTTTCCATTTTGTACACCATATTATATTAGCTGGTTGGCCGTATATCCTTCAACCTCTCCCGAGTCTAAATTTTAGGATGAGAACCACCACATTATCATTCCACCCTGCACTACAAAATGCATCTGTGCTGGCAATCATCTTAAGTGTCTGCTCAAAACACTTCCAATCAATTTAAAACTTTAAAATAAAAAATATTTTCACATTTTAGTACACATCTGCACCCAACCGGACACAAGTCATATTTTTTCGAGTATATGCAGTGTGATTCGAATATGAGACCTCTTGATTCGCAGTTCGCGCCTTCCATCCTTACCATCTCAACTACGCATTATATTTTATCTATTTAAAATGTATGTTATTCTTTCAATATCACTTTTCAAATCTTATATTGTGCCTTCGGCACTCCAAATGGACTTAAATCCAAAAATTATCAATGACAAAGATTTACTTCTCGTCGAGCCCTACAACTTTGATATAAAGTTCATATTCATTCGAGGTAGTTTAAAAATTCAAAAAATTAAATTTTATTTAAGATTAGATTTTAGAAATGGTAGTGAATATTTGACCTAGTAAATAATCATAAATGAAAAAAATTCTACTACAAAGTTTTAGATCTTCATCGAACTCTATAACTTGAATATAGAGTTCGTTTTCATCTTAGGTTGTCTATAATTTTGATATAAGGTTTACAATTTCATTTTTGGAATGGTAATAAACATTTGGCCCAGTAAATGGGTCTTGAACAAAAATGTTGTCAAAGTACAAAGTTTTAGATCTTGTGAAGTTCTATAACTTTCATATAAGATTCCAACTTCGTATGAAATAATTATTTATTTTTTCTTAAAGAAAATAATTTCTGGATATAAGTGACCTTTGCACAAATGTCAACTGCAAGTACAAATCGATTTGTTTTATCGACTGCCAGCATAAATATAGGGTATTTTATAGGGTATTTGTGCTGAGTGACGGGAACCACAATGCCAATAGCGACGTCCGGCACAAAAAAAAATTGAAGATGCCAGCATAAATGCTTTCTGTACTGGTGCTGCTGGCATCTAAAGGGTGTTTGATGCTCGGCCCGTCGTTGTTGGTGCATGCGCTACAGTGCTCCGAGCCGGAGTTCCGTCCGTTTCGGCTAGGGCTAGCTGTCGGTGTTTGGCGCACGGTCGGTTTGGAATCTTGCGCCTTCGCGTGCAACGAGACTACCCGAGTGAGTCAGCATACACGCGGACGACCTACCAGCAAACCTCCTGCTGTGCCGCCATCACGCACGTCCTATTCGAATGCTACTCTACGCACTACTACAAAAACATTGATTTTTCCCGGTTGGAAAATCCCTGTTGTCCCAGTTTCCCAACCAGAAACACCAGTCCGGAACAAAAGGGGGTGCTCTTTTGTCCCGGGTCTGGCGACCGGGACAAAAGAGGACCTTTTGTCCCGGTTAGTAACACCAACCGGGACAAAAAGTGCTGCCAGCGCCCACATGGCTGGCGCACCCTTTTGTCCCGGTTGGTGTTACCAACCGGGACAAAATGTCTTTTTTTCATGTTTTCTTTTTCTCAATTCTTTTTCTATTTTAATTATACTTTTGCATTTCAATTAAACTTATGTATTGGAATTCAGTGTGTGATCTCCACTAATATATACATATATATAGTTGCTTATATAATATTTGTCCTAGATAGTTTTCATATATAAATTAATTCACTTATATATATGTATACACATATCTATACATGTGAATTCCTTTACATATGAAAATGTCTAGGACCAATATTATATAAATATATATATATATATACACATATATATTATTGGAGTGCTTATATATATAATACATATATACTCCATCGTATTTGAATAGGTATATTCGTTCTTAATTACATAGGTATATTCGTTCTTAATTACATAGTAGAATTCGCCTTTTGGAAATTTAATACATACATACTCATAAATAGAAATTTAATACATACACACATATATATTTACATAGGTATATTCGTTCTTAATTACATATATACGTGTATATTGTCATATTTGCTGCGATTATCAATATTAGATATTCCATCATAGTAGAATTCGCCTTTTGGATCGAGGACTTGCTCAACAATAAATCCGGAGAATTGTTCTTGAATCGTCATAATCTTTTCCTCCGGTATGAGTTTATCGCGCATCTCCCCGACCTATGGAAAAAGGGGATAATTAATTTCGACTAATTAAAATACGAATTCAAATATTAACAAGTTTTTTACTTACTTCCTCCTCCCAATCTGTCCAGCCCTTTGGGGGACCTACCAGACCATGGATGTTCTCGCATACATAGTATGCGCACAATACAGTGCCTTGTTTCTGCCTCATACACTTTAAGAGAGAAGAAATTATCAGGTATTTACATGAATATATAATAAAACTAATGAATCGTGCAACGAATCATCCAAGTGCGTACCGAAAAATCTGTCTTGATCTTCAATTCCTTGTCAAATTTGCCTGGATGATTTTTAGCGAATTCTTTCCAAATCCTGTGCATGATTAGAACAATTATAGTCAAGTAACAAAATGATTCAAATTATCGGTCATCGACGGAGTAGTGGTAGAATTACTTTTTCATCATGTTAAGAAGAAATATTCTATATATGAAATATTCTAGATGGTTTTTTCACTAAGTACCGATCGATGGATGAGGTCGAGAAATATTCTCTAAGTAATTCAAGAAATATAAAAGAAATATTCTATCGATAATTTCACTAAGTACCGATCGATGGATGAGGTCGAGAAATATTCTCAAAGTAATTCAAAAAATATACACGAAATATTCTATCTATAATTTCACTAAGTATCAACTGTGAAATATTCTATATGGTTTTTTCACTAAGTACCGATCGATGGACGAGGTCGAGTAATATTCTCTAACTAATTCAAGAAATAAACTTGAAATCATCTATATATGAAATATTCTAGACGGTTTTTTTCACTAAGTAACGATCGATGGATGAAGTCAAGAAATATTATCTAAGTAATTCAAGAAATATACATGAAATATTTAAAAGAAATTTAAACTCACTTTGCATGTACATACATACACATTCATACATTTAAAAATTTGTAAATATACCTTTATTTACACAACAAATTATGATTTCACTCTAAACAACAAATTATGATTTCACTCTAAATAACATGAACTCTAAATAATATAATTTCAAAAGTAATTAACACCCTATCTGTCATCAAAATTAAACGAATTGACAAATAATCTATATTTTACAACATAATTTCTAAACAAATAATCCATATTTTCAAATTTAAATAAATAATCCATATTTAAACTAATTTCTAAACACATAAGGGTTAGGGCGGCGGCGCCGGCCGGCGGCGCCGGCTGGGCGCTGTAGTGGCAGGGCCAGGGTGGCGTGTGGTGCACGTACGGCGAGGGCGCGCACAAGCGACTGCGGGGCGAGCCGGAGGACGCGGCGGGGCTCTGGGCGGCGGCGTGAGGCCGGTCGGCGGCGCTCGGGGATGTTGGGCTCGCACGGCGGGGTCCGGGCCGGGATGGCGGACGTCGACGGCGGCGGCGCTCGCAGGTACAACGGCACTCTGGGCGGCGACGACGACGGCGGCGATGCTTGGGGACGTTGGGCTCGCGCGGTGGGGGGAGCAGGGGACGGCGGCGGCACCAGGCGCAGATGAAACGACCAAGTGTTTGGGAAGGGCGGAGGAGGAAGGAAATATATGGGGGGACCTTTTTGTCTCGGGTGAAGCCACCACCCGGGACAAAAGGTCCTTTTGTCCCGGGTGGTGGATCCACCCGGGACAAAATGTGTTTTTGGGTGGGCCGGGAAAATTCCCAGCCCGCGGCCCACCTTTAGTCCCGGGTGGATCTACCACCCGGGACAAAAGGGGCCCGTTTTCCCTCGTTCCCGCATAATCTTATGTTTGTTTTTGTTTCTTTTTACTTCTCTATCTTATGTTTGTTTTTGTTTCTTTTTACTTCTCTTTTAAAATTGGCTTTCATTTGTTAATTCAGTTATTAAAATTATGATTCCGAAAATTATGGAACAAAATTTCTTATCTCTATATAAACTTGATACACGCAACAAAAATAATTAATTTTAATTCAAGTGATTGGGTCAATGAAATATCTAACTTTTTTGAAATCATATTTGTTATTTTGACCATGCAAAAATATATTAGGTGAACAAAATTTTTCAAACTGTTGCTTTTCGACAGAAAGTGGATTCTATCACGATATTAACGTTTAAAAAGTGAATTTTAGATAAAATTAAGCAAATTCATGATATTAATGAGTAGTGTGTGAGTTTGAGAGATAGTTTGTGTTAGTGAGATTGTGTGTGTTAGTGAGAGAGTATAGTGTGTTAATGTGAATGTAATTTCATGAAATAAATAAAATTAGTTGAGTAATCCATTATTGAATGAAAATTATAATTGAGTCTGGTAATTAAGTGAAAAATATATAAAATAATATATATATATAACACATAAAGTATAATTGTACAGTACATATATAATAAAAGTATTCGAATTGCGATTATGTTTTTATACAATAATATAAAATGATTCAAGTACATGAAGGATTAGCAGTAACAGACTTTCTCTTCACAAATGTCCCTTGATTATGATCACGGCGCAAGTATGGAGCATCATCATTGGCTAGCAGGATGCATGGATCAGCATTTACTTCGAAAGGTGGAATGACAATAAAATTATTATATTCTTCTGACAAGTCTGTCTTGTCCTCCATTCCAACGATGTTTCTCTTTCCTGATAGAACTATGTGTCTCTTAGGCTCATCCTTTTGTTTGTTTATCCCCTTCTTTGGCTTGCTGGACATGTCCTTAATGTAGAAAACCTGAGCGACATCCTGGGCTAGGATAAATGGCTCGTCTCTATACCCAAGATTGTTGAGATCAACTATTGTCATCCCATACTCATCTTTTGTTACCCCTCCTCCAGATAGCTTAACTCATTGGCAACGAAATAGAGGCACCTTGAAATTGGGATCGTAATCCAGCTCCCATATCTCTTCAATGTAGCCGTAATATGTGTCTTTTTTCCATTATTGTTCGTGGCATCCATACGAACACCGCTGTTTTGGTTGGTACTCTTTTTATCTTGGGCTATCGTATAAAATGTGTTTCCATTTATCTGGACGAGCTCTGTTACAAACACATTTCTTGAGTACCCCCATGAACCTTTCGAATGGGAACATGTTGTGTAGAAATACTGGTCCGAGGATATCAATCTCTTTGACAAGGTGCACTAGAAGATGTGTCATGATGTTGAAGAAAGATGGTGGAAATATCAGCTCAAAGCCAACAAGACATTGCACCACATCGTTTTGCAGCTTTATCAAATTCTCCGGGTCAATTATCTTCTGAGAAACTGCGTTGAGGAAGGCACATATCTTCACGATGGTTAACCGGACGTTATCAGGCAGAATCCCCTGTAGCACAACCGGAAGAAGTTCGGTCATAAGCACATGGCAGTCATGGGACTTGAGATTTGTAAATTTCTTCTCTGCCAAATTTAAGATTCCTTTTATATTGGATGAGTATCCAGATGGAACCTTTATACTGCTCAAGCAGTCAAACATGGTTTCTTTCTCTTCCTTGCTAAGAGTATAGCTGGCAGGACTTAAGTATTGTCGTCCATTATCTCGCTGTTGTGGATGTAAGGTATCTCATTCTTCCATATGTTGCAATTCTTGACGTGCTTCTACTGTATCTTTTGTCTTTCCGTACACTCCCAAGAATGCTATCAGGTTGACGCAAAAATTCTTCGTGAGGTGCATCACATCAATTGCATGACGAACATCTAAGACTTCCCAATATGGTAGCTCCCAAAATATAGATTTCTTCTTTCACATGGGCGCCATTCCATTTTCGTTCGGAACAGGTTGGCTACCAGATCCCTTTCCAAAAATAACTTCTAGATCTTTTACCATGTTGAAGACGTCTTTACCACTACGGTGCATCGGTTTTGTTCGGTGGTCCGCTTGGCCTTTGAAATGCTTGCCCTTCTTTCGTACCGCATACCTGATGGGAAGAAACCGACGATGACCCATGTATACAACCTTCTTACAGTGAGTCAACCATATATTATCGGTATCATCTAAACAGTGTGTGCATGCTTTGTATCCCTTGTTCGAATGTCCTAACAAGTTGCTAAGAGCATGCCAGTCATTGATCGTTACGAACAGCAATGCTCGTAGGTTGAAGTTTTCCTGTTTGTATTCATCCCACATCCGTACACCTTCATCACCCCAGAGCAATAAGAGTTCTTCGACCAATGGTTTTAGGTACACATCAATGTCATTTCCGGGCTGCTTTGGACCCGGGATAAGCACTGGCATCATGATGAACTTTCGTTTCATGCAGAGCCATGGTGGAAGATTGTACAGACAAAGAGTCATAGGCCAAGTGCTATGACCACTGCTGATCTCACCAAAAGGATTCATGCCATCCGTACTCAAACCGAACCTTATGTTTCTCGCATCCAAATCAAATTCAGGGTACGTTCTATCTATTTTTCTCCACTGCGACCCATCAGCGGGGTGTCTCAACATCGAGTCTTTCTTGCGTTCCTCTTTGTGCCATGGCATCAACTTAGCATTATCTTTATTTCTAAACAGACGCTTCAAATGTGGTATTATAGGCGAATACCACATGACCTTCGCAGGAACTCTCTTCCGGGGAGGCTCCCCCTCGACATCTCCAGGATCATCTTTTCTAATCTTGTAACGCAATGCACTGCATACGGGACATGCATCCAAATTCTCATACTCGCCTCGGTAGAGGATGCAGTCGTTGGGGCATGCATGTATCTTTTGCACTTCCAGTCCTAAAGGGCAAACAAGTTGTTTGGCTTCATACGTTGTGGCAGGCAATTCATTGTCCTTAGGAAGCATTTTTTTAATAAGTTTGAGTAATTCACCAAATCCCTTGTCGGATACACCATTTGTCGCCTTCCATTGCAGCAACTCCAAGGTGGTGCCAAGTTTCTTCAATCCATTTTGACAATCTAGGTACAACAACTTATGGTGGTCCTCTAACAACTTCTGGAACTTCAACCTCTCCGTTTCACTCTCACAGTCTGCCTGCACATTGTGCAATGCCTGCCCCAGATCGTCGCTGGGATCATTTTCTTCTACATCTACTTCAGACTCTTCCATGGGAATATCGTCATCGAATGCACCGATTCCAGCATTCCCGGGAAAGTGGTCGTCAAAATCTTCTTCTTCATTGTCTTCCATGGTAACCCCCTGTTCTCCGTGCTTCGTCCAACAAACATACTTCTCCATGAAACCATTTGCGAAAATGTGGCTGTGTAGGATTCTTGAAGATGAGTAATCCTTGTTATTGTTGCAATGAACACACGGGCAGCACATAAAACCATTCTGCTTGTTTGCCTCAGCCACAGACAAAAAATAATGCAGGCCATCGATGAATTTTTTCGAACGTCGGTCAGCATTGTACATCCATTGCCGGTCCATCTGTATTTTAAATAAATCGATTTGAATTCTTTACACGTATCGAATAAATAAAATATATCAAACCTAAATTAAACTAAATGTAACATAATATGAATAATTAAAAGATATGCAATATCCATCATACATCTTGATTAATTAAAAGGAGTACTTAATCCATTACATAACTAAACAAAGGAGTACTATACATGAAACTTAAAAATTCGGTCAACAACACATAGGTTTTCAACCGTCCTTGCGTTGGAACGCATAATGCTCTAACGGATTTCTTGCTGGCGCAGAAGAAGATGGCAGAGCTGAAACCTCCGAGTTTGGTGGTGACGAACCGTAACGCCGCAATAAATCCTCAAGATCAAACGGAGGTTCCTCGCCCATTGCTATGCATTCTCTATATTCTTTTTCCAAATAACGGAGCGCTGCCCTATGAAAAGCACTAGGTTTTTTGGACCGACGACCTACTCGAGTTGTGCCCTTCTCTCCAGAAGGACAAGATCACCCCCACCGGCGCCACTCTCTCCAGCTGCTGAAGCCATATTTTACTGAAAAATACCTTTATTTTCCACAAAATTATAAATTCTTACCATTACAAGGCAAAAATTATTTACTATTACAATTACAATGATCAGATTAATAACTCTTGCAAATAACAATGAAATCATATAAAAAAGACAAAATGTATCATTAATCCTCAAGAAATCTCTAATTAATTGAAAGAATTCTCTATAACTTCTAATTACTTTGACACCCTTCAGTTCCAGGAGTACACTCTTTTCAATATCCAGAAACCCTCTAGAAGAAAAATAAACCTTTATTTCTGAAAATGTATATGTCAGTAACCTCAACCCTGCGGTGATGACACTGCCTTTCGGGGGGACACGGTGCGGTACAAGGATGTCACCAATCGGCCAGTCGCAGCACCAACATTTACGATTAATAGGCACAGCACTTGGCACAGGCAGCATGCTCGTTGATATGCTCTCAGTACAACAACGGCCATGCTGACTGCGTCAAATGTTGTCTTCTTATCAATCGGAAGTGCTGGTGATGCGACCAACCGATTCGCGACGTGCTTATAGCGCATCGTGTATTCCCGAAAGGTAGTGCCATCACCGTTGGATGGAGATTAACGACGTACACTTGTTTCGAAATAAAGATTTTTTTAGCTTTTAGATGGTTTCAATGTGAGCCTGAATAAATACATCACTAGAGTGTCAGAATAATCCATTCATAATACAAAAAATTATAATATACTCATTTCATTAATTCCTTCATCAATACAAAAATCAACTATCCACAATATGGTCATGTATACAAGTACATCACATGAAGTGTCTACACTCATTCTAAAAATTTCTACTATCCACATACTCATCTAAATCTAAAAGAAAATCACACCTACATATGCAATCTAGCTAAATGTCCAAGAAATGAGCTAGCTACACATTTTCTCTATTTCTAAAGCATGAAATGAGCTATACAAGCCAAGAACAGCAAGAAAGAAGTGAGCTGAATGGCTCGGGCGGGGGAGAGAGAAGGGGATAAGGGGGCCAAGCCCTTTTGTCCCGGTTGGAGGCACCAACCGGGACAAAAGGGGGGCCTTTTGTCCCGATCCAACCGGGACAAAAGGCCCGCGTACCCTTTTGTCCCGGTTGGTGTCTCCAACCGGGACAAAAGGCCCCTGTCCCCCCTGGCCCGGCTAGCCGTTGGACCCGGGACAAAAGCCACCTATTGTCCCGGGTCCAAAGGCTGCCTGGACAAATGGTCTGGAACAAATGCCTATTCTGTAATAGTGACGGTAGCTAGTCATCAGGCATGGGGACGTGCACTCAACTGCGTGCTCACGTTTACCAGATGTTTTCACACATGATGCTTCGAGTTTATTTTACCAGGAAAAAAAGTAGCGAGATCTGGCTGTCAAGCACGCTGCACATCTAGTAGTGTGCTCATTCACTTACATCGTCTTAGGACTTCTGTAAGTGATACTAGGCCTAATCACCACACCCTGCGCCCCCGCTACCCTTCCAATTGCGATCGGATCGGCAAGCTAGCCAAGCAATGGCTGGTACAGGTCAACGTGATCAACTGATCACTAAACAAACCTAAGCCCAGCCACACATGACACGTAGATGATTCTTACTGAATGGTACTCGATGATGGTTAACAAGCCAACAACCGACAGATCCTACACGGACTATAGTCACGCTCTCATGGAACACACGCATGGTTCCAACTCCAAGCCTCCAAGGCCCAGAGTAGCACGAGGAAGCAGCAGATCCCGAGGACGGTGGTGTAGCTGACGCCGCGGCGTTTAGGCGATGAGCTGGTGGTGACGCGGCCAAGCGCGGGCACCAAGAGCAAGCGCGTGGCTGCCATGGCGGCCTTATCCGCCCCCCGCCACAGTCGCCCGAGCGAGCTTTTTCATTTTTATATTTAAAAAAACAAAATTTCAAAAATATATGCTGAATAGGGAGATTTTCAAAAATGTGTGCATGCCCATCCAGTTGGCGACATGACCTAAATGTAAAAAAAACTATATTTGGTCCTGGCGCCCAGGGCGTATTAAACTGTGAACTTGTAAAATCAATATAAAATCGTAAAAAAAATAGAAAAATACAAACTCAACTATTCTGGATTCTATGAAACAAGATCTACAACTTTTGTTATATAAAGTTTTTCATTTGATCAATGTATCTTGCTCTATTTTAAATATCAAATTAATGCACTTTTATTTAAATCTCAAGATCCATCCTTTCGATGCATGTCATCATTGGCCAGAGTGTTGCATATGGTGAGGATAGGCTTGTACAAAATTGGTAGGCCCAGAAAACATTTCTAGAATAAGTTTTTAAATTAGATCTTGCAATATGTCTAGTTTAAATGGGTTATTTATCCATGCTGCTATACTGAGTATTAGAAGCCATAACTTTTACAGTACCATTATTTTATTTCCTAAGAGCTATAAAAAAAGTTTGATAAATGTTAGATAAGCACAACTAGACCAAATGAATTATTTTAGATTTTTCTAGGTAAAAGAACTATTTTTCTTGATTTAGATACATTGATCAAATGAAAAACTTTATGTAACAAAAGTTGTAGATCTTTTTTCATAGAATCCAGAACAGTTGAGTTTGTATTTTTCCGATTTTTCTACGATTTTATATCGATTTTACAAGTTTACTATTTAATGCGCCCTCGGCGCCAGGACCTAGATGTAAATTTTTTTACATTTAGATCCTATCGCCAATTGAATGGGCAACAGGACCTAGATGTAAATTTTTTTACATTTAGATCCTATCGCCAATTGAATGGGCAACAGTCACTTATTTTTGAAAATTTCCCTATTCGACATATATTTTTGAAATTTTGTTTTTTTAAAATATAAAAATGAAAAAATGGCCGCCCGAGCCACCTCCACCCCATGTTTCCGGACGGACCAGCGCGCGGGGCCGGGCTCCTCTCGCCTCTCGGCTTTGGTTTCTTGCGCGCTTTTCTGTTGCCAGGTTTGGCCCGCGGGCCCCGGCGCCGGCGACCTTTTGGGCCCCTTGCCGGTGGCCGCGGGCTTGTGGCTCTTGTTCCACACACACCGACTATTCACTCTTGTTACTTTCAAAAAAAAAAACTATTCACTCTTGTCTCCTCTGTTGCGTCCGCTACTGCGCTTCAATTTTCCCCATTTAAAAAAGTTCAAAAGTGAGCGAAAAGAAAGACTAGGAAGCTTGGTTTGCGTATGGCCATGATCCAAAACACTTGCTGCTGATGTCACTATTGACCTACTGATTGGCCATGCTCCTAATAGTGAGTCATATACTAGAGCACAGGTGGGGCCCCCATAATAATTTCCATGAAGTGCAACTCCATGATCATCGTTAAAATTTTAAATTACTCAATACTTTCATTTTACAAAATTGAAGAATTTGGAAAATGATATTAAAAAAAGACTTTGTGAAGAGTTTCAATTCAAAATGAAAAGATATTTTCAAAAATATTTCCCTAGTAAAAGAGAAGCTTTATTGTATTAAAATAAATACATTACCAACATATATTTCATGGAGTATCCAATGAGATTAGTTTGGTGCCTTAGATTTTTGTGTATTTTTCTCTGACAAAGCTAGAGATGTTTGACTTAGCAAAAGGTAAAAGTTTGTGTGTGTGTGTGTGTGTTTGTTCATACCACTAGTTTGAATTGCAATTGTAGCATTCACACATTTGCCCATGTTCCATATACTTATCTTGAAATATAAATCATGGTATAAAGCAATTATGGAATTCGTGCTGGTCAAACTAGTTCATATTTGCCCAAACTGGTCAAAAATCGGTGTTTTAGTTTGACGATTTCTGAAAAAGATTTGGCGGATTTGGCGTTTAATGGTTTATGTTCTTATTTGAAAGAAAAACTCGAAGGCTTTGAATATCATGCCGTGAATTTCTTGCAAGTCAAAGTCATGGGTTTAGAGTTTAAACTTAAAAATGCCAAAGATACTAAGCCTCATCGGTCCAACACACATGTTCTTGATCATGATTCGGATAGTTCGGACGATGATAGCAGGAAAGTATACGCTGCTGAATTTGTTTGGCCATCAAAGGCCAAACTCGGTTCAGTTCCGTCTCTCAAGCTGATTCAAAAGAATCGGCAAGAGGAGCCGAAATTTACTTTTGATGTTTTCTAAGTGTGATCGGATTTTTGATGAATTACTTAAAAACGATATCATCCGATTGTCACATGCTATTCCATCTCCCGACGAGCTCAAATGACATGCATATTGTAAGTGGCATAACTCTACATCTCATGCTACTAATAATTGTAATGTTTTCCGTCGACAGGTACAATCGGCCATTAATGAAGGACGATTGGTACTTTCTGAGATGCAAATTGACAAAGCTCCTTTCCCTGTTCATATGCTGGAATTGAACAATCCAAAGGTGCTCATTCGGCCGGAACAAGCCGAAAGAGCTAAGGGGAAGAATGTTGTCCTCGGTGATCCAAGACCGATGGATACAAGCGACAAAATCCTTGCCCGGGAAGTCATCAAGGAGAAGACTGATGATGGCAAGGATACTCTGAAGGTCATAGTCAGAAATCCCAGACTCGGGGGGCAAGGAAGCTCTCCGCCAGAAAATTGGTCTGCTGATCAAGCACGACTGGTCCGACCGGTGTCTCCGACCGGTCAGACCAGTTCTTCCAGTCGGTCAGACCGCTCTGGTGACCGTCCCTGGACTTTCAAGCCAAAGCATCCGGAAGTGGGTACTTGGAAGACCAACGAGGTGAAGGTGCAGGGAAGAGCTGCTAATCAGAAGCCCACCTTCAACCAGTTGTTGAACAAGTACATAAAGGCCGTCCAAAATGATCGGCCGCTAAAAAAGAGACCGCGATCACCACCGCGCCAAGATCGTCTAGCATCTCCAAGGAGGGAATTCAGCAGGCGCAGAGGTGATGTTGTCACATTATATCCTCCCCAGAAGATGTATGCTACCATGCCATGGGTGCCACCGGCGTCAAATGCAACAAATCCGGTGTGGTATCATGAAGGGATATGGATGCAGTGTTTCCCAATGCCTTATCCTCCACATTATCAGGGAGAAAGCTCCAGAGTGCCAGTACATGACCGATTGGGATCACGCCAATCTGGTCCAGTGCAGCAGGCTGCACCGGTCAGACTGGTCGCCTCCGACCGGTCAGACCAGTCTCATCACAGGCCGGGCCAAGCTACTGTTCTGAGGTTCGAGTATCACGTCAAGGAGAAGAAGGAGGAGTAGAAGCATGTGGCTGACTCAGAGAAGCTTAAAGCCGATGTTGTGGTTCAAATCGGTGAAATCAAGGTGCATCAGTTGACGTTCCTTCGTAAAAGCCGGTCATGGCCAATGATCACGAGGTCGGTAGCAGCATGAGCGCAGCGGACAAGTACCATCAGCCTAGGTGGTGCCCTTCAGGTTTAACTCATACACAGAAGAGAAAATTGCAGCGCCATCGCAACAAAGAAAAGAAAGAACAGGAGAAAGAGAAGATGAGGGATGAGGACTTCAACAGATACATGCCCATTTTCCCTCAGAACAAGGTTTGGAAGGTCAAGACAGCTGATCAGCCAGCCAGACCGGTCGGACCGCCGCAGCCGATCGGTCAGACCGCTTTGACCAACAAGTCAGACCGGTCGAGCCTACTGCAGAGCCAGCAGCCGAATCGGCGCCGCCCGTTTCGGTTTCTTCTATTGATGAAGCCTCAGCAGTTCCTCTGACAGCAGAAGATGAGGAATTGGTGGATTATGAGGCATCTCCGGAGCACACCAACTTAGAGATCAACGTGGTGCACTTGTCTTCGGATTACTTTGTGGTTCCGGAGGAGGACATGGTTCATCTTCAGTTTGGGCCTCGTGAAGCTGTGTTCCAGAAGCCAAGCGAGAAGGACAACCATATGAAGGATCTTTACATGAGGGGACACATCAACGGAAAGCCGGTGACTCGCATGCTAGTAGACGGTGGGGCCATTGTAAATCTTATGCCCTACTCGCTGTACAAGAAGCTCGGTCGCCAAGATGAGGACTTGATCAAAACAAACATGACGGTCAGCGGTGTTGGAGGAAGTGAGCCCCTTAGCGCCAAAGGAGTTGCTTCCATGGAGCTCACCATTGGGAGTAAGACGCTTGCTACAGCTTTCTTCGTCTCGGAAGTGCAAGGTAACTATAATTTGATTCTTGGGAGGGATTGGATTCGTGCAAATCAGTGTGTTCCTTCTACCTTGCATCCGTTTCTTGTTCAGTGGATCGGGGATGAGGTCGAGATTGTCCATGGGGACACTTCGTCCTTTGTTGTTTTGGCCGATTCGGATTCTATTAGTGCACACGACAACGTCAAGTGTTTATCGGGCGTGGATCTGTCCGATTATGATTTGATCAGTTGCACTAAGTATGGTTTTGTTTCTGCTGTACTAAAGCCGATGGATAATCGACTAAATCATTTAATGTAAATCAGATGAGTACAACAAAAGCTCCAGAAGTGACCGGTCAGACCGTCCGTGCCGACCAGTCAGACCGGTCCTGTCCCGTTCGGCGCACAGGGCCGACCTGTCAGATCGGACACCCCGACCGGTCAGACCGGTCTAGCGCAGAATGGCTGCAGCAGAGGTTAGATCAATATCGGGCGCGTACGAACGAAATTTGTGAAGCCATTGAAGATTCTAATGATCTAGACAAGCTGGGCCAGGGGTTTGCATCGGCCGATCCTTTAGAAAAGGTAGACATTGGTGATGGAACTATTCCTAGGCCGACCTTTGTAAACAAAAATTTATCGGTTGAATATAAAGCCGATTTGGTTAATTTATTGAAGGAGTATGTTGATTGCTTTGCTTGGGAGTATCATGAAATGCCTGGTTTGAGTCGCGATCTTGTTGAGCATCGATTACCGATTAAAGCTGGTTTTAGACCTTATAAACAACCGGTTAGGCGTTTCAATCACATTATTTATGACCGAATTAAAACTGAAATTAATCATTTACTTGATGCTGGATTTATTCGGTCTTGTCGTTATGCTGATTGGATCTCTAATATTGTGCCCGTTGAGAAAAAGGATTCGGGGAAAATTAGAGTGTGCATTGATTTTAGAGATCTTAATAAAGCTACTCCCAAGGATGAATATGCTATGCCTATATCCGATATGTTGATCAATGAGGCTTCCGGACATCGTGTCATTAGTTTTCTTGATGGTAACGCCGGTTACAATCAAATATTCATGGCCGAAGAAGATATATCTAAAACGGCCTTTAGATGTCCGGGATTTGTCAGTTTGTTTGAGTGGGTAGTTATGACTTTTGATTTGAAAAATACGGGTGCTACTTATCAAAGAGCTATGAATTTAATCTTTCATGATTTGATTGGTGTTATCTTGGAAGTGTACATTGATGATATTGTCATTAAATCGGCCGGTTTGGATCATCATTTAGCCGATTTGAGACTCGCTCTTGGGAGGATGCGCCGGTATGGTTTAAAGATGAATCCACTCAAATGTGCTTTTGGTGTATCGGCTGGAAAGTTTCTTGGCTTCATTATTCATGAGAAAGGAATAAAGGTTGATCCTAAGAGAGTTGAAGCCATGAAGAAGGTTGAAGCCCCTACATGCAAGAGGGATTTACAGAAGTTCTTGGGCAAGGTAAATTTCTTAAGAAGGTTTATATCTAACTTGTCCGGGAAGATCGATGCTTTTACTCCTATTCTTCGGTTAAAAGATGAAACCGAATTTACTTGGGGGGCAAAATAGCAAGAAGTATTTGAGACAATCAAGATTTATTTGTCTTCACCACCCGTGCTCAAGGCGCCTAGGAGAGGAGTACCTTTCAGACTTTATGTGGCTACTGAGGACAAGGTCATTGGGGCTGTTTTGACTCAAGAAACCGAAGGGAAGGAGTACATTATTACATACTTTAGCCGACGACTTATTGATGCGGTGACAAGGTATACATTTATTGAGAAATTGTGTTTGTCTCTTTATTACGCTTGTACCAAATTGAGACATTACCTATTATCTAGTACTTGCATAGTAGTATGTCAAACCGATGTGATTAAGCATATGTTTCAAAAACCAGTTTTGAGTGGTAGAATCGGCAAGTGGGTTTATGCTTTGGTTGAGTATGATTTGGCTTGTGAACCTTTAAAATCTATGAGAGGCCAAATTGTAGCGGATTTTATTGTTGAACATCGGATTAATGACAAGCATGATCTAGAAGTCGGTTATATTACTTGCACACCATGGAAGTTGTACTTTGATGGATCGGTTTGTGATGATGGCAAATGAATTGGTGTTGTTCTTATTTCTCTGAATAGTGCTGTTTTTGAATTTTCAAACCGATTGGAAGAAGAATGCACAAATAACCAAATTGAGTATGAAACGCTTCTATTTGGTTTGGAATTTTTACAATCCATGGGCGTGAAACATGTTGAAGCCTTTGGAGATTATCTTCTAGTGGTGCAGCAAGTATCCAAGGTATGCCAATGCTATAGTGGTTCTCTAAATGCATATCTTAATAAATTCCTTGATATTATTTCCTCCTTCGATGAGTTTATTATTAAACATATACCGAGGGAACAGAATGGAAATGCAAATATTCTGGCTCAGCAAGCATCTGGCTATAATGTTACGAAAAAATATTTCAACATTCGCAAGCCGATGCAAACGAAAGCCGAGTTTCTGGTTCTGGACGCACCGGTCCGACCGGTCAGTGAGACCGGTCTGACCGCCCAGGCTGGTCTGACCGGTACAGAGACCGGTCTGACCGGTGATGCTACTATTGGTTCTGATTCGGCCAAAAAAGATGATTCAATTATCTCGGACGAAGCCCAGGATTGGAGGGTCCCTCTTATATCATATTTGAGAGATCCTGGTCGTGGTGCGGAGAGAAATATTCGGCGTTTGGCTTTCAAGTATGTTTTAATTGACGATGAGCTTTATCGTCAAACTGCCAAAGATTTACTTCTCAAGTGTTTAGACTCGGATCAGGCTCTGGTTGCTATGGGTGAGGTTCATGAAGGTATTTGTGGTACTCATCAATCGGCTCCCAAGATGAACTGGTTACTTAGAAGAGCCGGTTTTTATTGAACCACCATACTATCCGATTGCTTTAAATACTATAAAGGGTGTGAAGAATGTCAGCGATTTAGTGATTTGCAATTGGTGCCTGCTGCGTTGATGCATCCTATTATTAAACCATGGCCGTTCCGAGGTTGGGGGTTAGATTTTATTGGACAAATTAATCCTCCATCTTCAAAGGGGCATCGCTTCGTGTTGGTTGCTACGGATTATTTCACTAAATGGATCGAAGCAGTTCCTTTGAAGAATATGACACATAAAAAAGGTAATTGAGTTTATTACCGAACATATTGTTCATAGATTCGGTATTCCACAAACTTTGACAATAGATCAAGGTTCTTCATTTATATCGAAAGATGTGCGTGCTTTTGCCGAATCTTACAAGATTAAGTTGTTCAATTCATCCTCATACTACGCTCAGGCCAATGGACAAGCCGAGTCAAGTAATAAGATTTTGATCAAACTTGTCAAGAAGAAGATAGAAGAAAATCCTAGGAGGTGGCATGAAGTGTTATCCGAAGCATTATGGGCTCATCGTATATCTAGACATGGTGCTACTAAGGTTACTTCTTTTGAGCTTGTGTAAGGTCAAGAGGCCGATTTACCCGTTGAGGTAAATCTAGATGCATATAGATTGACAAAGCAAAATGACCTCTTCGCTGTTGATTACCATGATTTGATGATGGATAATATTGATGAAGTGACCGACAAGCGCTTGAAAGCTTTAAAGGAGATTGAGAAAGATAAGCTTCGGGTGGCCAGAGTTTACAACAAAAAGGTAAATCTTAAGTCTTTTCAGGTTGGAGATCTGGTTTGGAAGACAATTTTGCATCTTGGGATGAAAAGCAACAAGTTTGGCAAATGGTCGCCAAATTGGGAGGGTCCATACAAGATTATCAAGGTTATCTCCGGTAATTCATATGTGATAGAGACGGTGCAAGATGAGCGTCTACCTAGAGCTATCAATGGGAGATATTTGAAGAAATTTTATCCTAGCGTATGGCAAAGTGCATAAAGATGAAGACGGCCGGTATTGGATATCGTCCTTAGTTTTATTTTTTAGACTTGTATGCTCTGTGTAAAATATGTACATCAGGATAGTTCTTGCTTTTTGGCTTGTGAAACTCACCAAAAAGCAGGGGGGCATATGTTGATAGCCAAATTTGGTATCTGCCGAGGCCGACCGGTCGGGCCGACCGGTCAGACCGGTCTGGTCTGTACAGTCCGAGTAGAATTAGGGTTTTTGTAAAGAGTCCTCATGTAATCCTACTCGTGAAGGGGTACGTCTTCCCCGGCCTATAAATATAAAGCCTAAGGCCAAGGCCGATTGAGGTTATTCCCAATCGAATCAATCAAAATATCGTATTACTTTTTATCTCTCAAATCCTAGTCTTTTCCAACCCTAGATTGAGTGGCCTGCCGACCTCAGAGCAACCCTAGCTGCGCAACCTCCGACGGGGTCCCTCCCAAGCTCGCGTTTCTAGGTCTTTGCGGTTCTCTACTTCACACCGGTCAGACCGGTCTGTGGAGCCGGTCAGACCGGTCCGCTAGGGTTCTGCTGGTTCAGATCGTTTTGACGATCTCCTGCACGTTTTAGCACATTCGAGTGTGTTGGCGTGATTCTGTGTCAACACGGTGCCGGTCTTGCCTTTATACTGGCCGGAGAGACGCACGCGCCTGCAGCGAACAGACATCAAGGCACAACCGTCCTGGCCACTGCGCAATTGGTCGCCTGTTCGCTACAGCCATCCGGTCACGAAGAGGTGCCTGTCCATTCAATAAACTGTTCGCTGGCCAATCGTTTGCCAACAGGCATCTGTTCACATGGACGGCAACCAACAGGTGCCTGTTGCTTGTCAGGCGCATGCACCATCCCCTACCACGTTCAACATTAATGCACCGTTAATCACACCAAAGCACGTTCACATGCTAACACATACTAGTATGATACTAAGCACGTATCGGTGAATCTCCATTCTTTATGCAAGTACACACATACATGAGTGACTTAATTAAGGAAGAGAAGAGGGAATTAAAACCCCATAATTCTAATCAATAATATTTAGTAACCATCATACTAACTCTTTATATTAGAATTAATCTATTATTTATATTGGCCACTAAAGATTAAAATAATCTTACACCTGCTTAACTGATGAGCCAAAACGAGCTGGCTCGAGCTATTTGCGAACCGAGTTGTGTTTCCTGCTTGAGTTGGCTTCTCGCACCCCCCCCTTGAAATATTTTCGGGTTCCGCCACTGTTTTGTATCATGTCATTAATTTTTTATATAATTTTCGTCGAAGTTCAAACTATTTACCTTATTAAAAAGCAAAAAGCGAGAATTGCATGTTCTGTGGACAGAGGGAGTACAATTGAAAACTGCGAACCAGCTGTGCGAATTTTCGTTCTCAGCGGAAGAAGAGAAAAAACTTCAGTTGCCATTTTGCTGAAATATCTCTCCCTGTGGCCGATATTTCCATCCTCGAGACTCGTATAGCTAGACACAGTCACAGACACCAACAGTGGTCTGCTTTCCATGTCCCCACCGGATCGTGTCGCGGTCTTTGCTGGTGTCCGCCTCGCCGTGGACCACAACCACCGGCCGTCCCCGTCGGTTCACACGGCGGCGTTTGCGTGCCGGACCTGCGCGGCCCGGACAGCCGTTGCTTCGATGCTCCATCGAACGGGGGAAACGACGCGACGTGTGGCTCCGACGAGGCGCTCCGCAGGTGCGCGCGCGCGCGCGTGCATGCATGCGAACGGCAGACGGGGACGAGCGTCTTGCCTGATCTCATCCCAAACCCAAACGCCCCTGTCAAACACCGGTGGCAGCTCCATCAGGCGCCGCGCCGCATGCTTATCTCCAACATGCTCCTGTGAAAAAAATCTTGGTCGATCGGGAGCTCGTCCCCCGCGTCGCTGATGGCGTGCGACGGTGAGGGTGTGCGTCATAGCAGATGTTTTTGCATGCTTCCAGGATGCTGCAACAAGAATCTTTTAGGCTACTGATTGCTGTAATTTTCACCATTGACCAAAGGGGATCCGACGTCCCGTTATGTTTGGAACCAGCTATACTCTATTCTCTCGGCGCTGTAGCAAAACTGCAAATTCTGCCAGTAACATAATGCAGAGCGAGTACCATGCAATGTATAATTATATACCCGCCGAAAAAATTAGCAAGATTAGTTATCTAAGGATGTATAAAACCTGTGACAAGAGTTACAAAATTTTGCATTTACAGTTACAACCATTGACCTAGTACTGATTGTTTACAACAGTTGCACCCAGAGACTGGCGGAGCTGGCCAAAAAATTTAGCTGGGGCATGATTTACATCAATTTTAAATGGTGCAAATGCTATTGAACAGTGCATGTCCAAAATCTACCTTGTCTAGGACAAGTTCCTACGACTATTGCGGCTTTGCTCGCTGGCCATAACGGTCATATTGTTGCGGCTTTGGTAATAGAGGAACATAAAGAGATTATTTCATCTTTAATTTAACTAATTGTCCTACAAGGTAAACTAGTTTATTGACCCATTTACATTCGTGATGAGCACCATTGATGCATCACAAAGATCATGGAAACACATGAATAATTGACCACAAGATGCCTGATGTTCAGTTATCTAGACGCTGCCACAAGCTTTGATTCGAGCCACCACATTGCACTGGGAAGAGAGGGAAAAGGGGGTTTTCGCGCCGCAGGGTAGCTGGGGCATCTGCCCCACCGTGCTGTATGGGCAGCTTCGCCTATGCCCAGAGAAAAGGGTTGGATAAGACTCTGTGTATGTTCTGACCACGGAGAAACGATGAGTGGTCCGAAAGATGTGGCTTTCTTCGAGCTTTCGTGCACGAGAATGCTGGTTCATCTCTGCCACAGCCGAGTTTTCTTGCACGCACACGTATATGTACTATGTCCATCCTCTTTCATAGTTTCACGCACGGTATGCTTGCTTTTCTTGTCGCGGAGTCCCTGATGCTCGCTGTACTTGCGACTCCAATATCTTCTTGGGCCTCAGCTCAGACTGTTCTTTTGGGACACGAAGTGCCATGAACTGCAGTGAGCCGCTCCGAACTTGGTAGATATAGCATCCCCATGGGTAAGCATCTGATGACGCCCATATGATTTGCTCCTCATACTCCGCATCCTCTGTGAGTCTCTCATCCACGCACAGAGCACAGTCAAGAGGGGGCTCCTCAAAAGCAGGCACGGCAACACATCCAAGAGCTACATAGCCGCAAGGTGGTCTTGGAAGCCATATTGAAACAGGGCTTTTGTAATCCTCAGCACAGTTTCTCCAAACCTGCACGTAAGTCAAATATGAGTGAATTATGCGAATAAGGACGCCCCCCACGCCCTCTCATACAGGTACAGTGAATACTGACCAGGTCGTAGCCCAGAGGCAATGCAAAATTCCCATTGGCATTTTTGTAGACAGCAGCAAGAGGTGGTGGATAGGTGCCGACATGAGCAACATCTCCAATTGAGACATACCTGAAATAATTCGCTCAGTATCTATAGCATCAGCATAAAAATGTTTTATTGGACATGTCAAGAGTCAAACTTCATACCCATTAGGGCACAGAGGCCTCCAGATGCTGAACACCCTTCCATCATCCGCAACCTAAAGTAAACATCAACAGTTGTTTTACATCAGATATCTGGAAAAAGATTTTTTTTTCCAAGTCACTCAGATTGTGCTGAATTACCTGCTTGGCAACTAGTTTACATCGGCTCTGGAGTTCTGGTTCACTGCTCCACATTTTCTGGAAGTTAACCGTGTGGTTTACGAGTCGTTGCTCCACATCACTAGAAGTCCCTCTCGAGCTTATCAAAGACCTAGAAAGACTGTGGGATTCCCTTTTATCATCATCTGACGCAAAATACACATGGCGCTGGCCTGATGGAACCTATTATGGTTTTGTTCAGAAGTACAAGTTCAGTTCAGGACAGTTGGTTTCTAAAAAAAAAAAGAGTACAGTTCAGGATAGCAGGAGAGAGTACCTTCAAGGGTATAACTTTCATTGCTGCCTGATGAGATCTCCACATTTTCCGAACTGAAGAACAAAGTGAAAGTGCCTGCGGTTCACGGTCTTCATCAACGCTGCACTTTATAAGTCTTACAAAGTTCTCAGACTTCCTAAAATTCTTCAGGTGTATGATAACATGTGACGGCCTCTGATACCCAGCTTTTGCTAGCTCCAACGCAAGTACTTCTTCCCAAGGAACATCCCAAAGTATTTTGGAAGGTTTCTTGTCCATTTTATCTAGATCCAAGCACTAAACAATCAAAGAACGTGAGTTTTAATAAAAAAATCTTGAAGTATCATGATGATACAATCAGAAAGGAATAAGCCTCACCTGAAGCAGTATCACCCGCTTGTTAGTTACTAAAGCAATCCTCTGGTTTGGCAAAATAAAATGGTTCTCATAGTAATCAGACCATGCATACTTAGAAGGTTCTCGAAATAAATCCGTGCATGCAAAATATCTGCTTGCTTCTGCCAGGTAAAGGGCCATCTGAAGCAGAGAGTGATCCAATTTAGTTGCACAGCATGACAACTAATATTATTAGCATCAGAATCATTTCCTGCTACTTGTTTTTTATTTTCAATTGGAAACTTGCCCTGCATGCTTGATCAATCTAACCATTAGCCCATTTAGTTTTATTTGAGTTTCTTAATAGATATTAGACTTAGACTGGCGACCTGCTTTCAGAAATCAATGAATCCTTTTGTACATTTATTTTCTCATCAAAAGGCAAAAGGAAAAGAAATGAACAAGAAACAAGCGCTGTACCTGCCCCGCAGCTTCAACTTTGTCATACTCTCTTATTATACCATCTCGGTGGATAGCACGAGGATCTCTTATCCTCTGGGGTACAGATTTGTTACTTAGAATGTTGACACATCTCATAAAACTAGCACTAATTCCATCAACTGTCAGTGAGAAAAAATCCAGAGCCCCACTTAAAGGTTGTACAATGAAACCTACAAAAGCACGTCCAAGACCAGGTGCAATGCCTATAAGACCGTACTGTCTGGCACTCTCAACTGGCTTTCTTAAGACACCAGAGACCCCAAAAGCCAAACCCTGAGCAAATGCTTCAGTCCCTTGAACTAGTCCATCGCCAACACCAGTGATCCTCCTTGACCAGACCTAAATAACATTCCACTTAAGCATTTCACGGAGCGAACATAAACAAGGATTATAAACCATATAAGCTATTTCACCTGCTTTGATCTCAGCTGAAGAAATTGCCCATCAGTAGAGAGCTCCGCAAATCCTTTACTAAGAGAGGATAAAGTTGATTTTGTCACTCCAAAAAAATCTACAGAAAAGATTAGATGGAGTGGATTATGAATCAGATCCCTCTTGATTCGTTTCATGATAGCAGGGAAGATGGAGCTCTTCCGCATAAACCGGCTTCTGTGCATGACCTTCCGCAGATGTACCTAAGGCAAACATCAAGGGAGGAGACTTCATGGGACTGAAAGTATAAACCTCTATTTAACAATAC
The DNA here is from genome assembly GCF_016808335.1 of Panicum virgatum. NCBI lineage: Eukaryota > Viridiplantae > Streptophyta > Magnoliopsida > Poales > Poaceae > Panicum > Panicum virgatum. The sequence continues at coordinate 51,803,763 of NC_053153.1, read as the reverse complement.
AAAAATAAAACTATCCCAAGAGTTTTGAATTGGACCACGAATATATGACGCCAACTTCTGATAACATATAATTCTGGCAGACATGAAAGGAAAAGAAAAATAAAAGTATTCCCATTTAACAACTATCATTTGATTGACCCTACAAAAATGACCAACCTTGCCTCCGTTATCAGCACTAGAGTGAATTGCTTAGTCCAATTAAAACTAAGCTGAACAGCTTCACTTTTGAGTATGTATTTAGGGTAGTGCACTGACTAGACATATCCATCCTGGAGTTCCACTTGAAGTAATGTTGCATACGTTGCATCTTGCTCAAATACCATAAACATAATGGAACTGAGTTATTAGGGAGTGCAGTAACCAGATCTCTACCTGGATTTATCAGGGGATGCAGTGTTTGTAATTATTGATTGAAAAATGTCTTTCACCAGAGAGCAAAGACATGATACGTTTACGAAAATTATCAGCCTCCACCAGCGTGGACACCCATTTACATGAAATAAACAAAGCTACGAAAGGCAGTGCCAACTATCCAAGAACATATCCTACCAGGCAAAAGTACAGACAACTCTGAAAATGGCCACCAGTGTGGCTATCCTGATGCAAAAGGCAGGGGTAATGCTTGAGAAACAGGTAAGGTGAATTTTTTGGCACGGTTCAACTGGCAATATGGCATTAACATCCATTTCTTTTTTTGAAGAATATTTTGAACTGAATTTTAGCATCACTACATAGAAGCTCATAAACCTAAAGTTCCTGGATACTTATGAACATGCACAAACCTGACCTAACGTGACTGGCTTAGTCAGGCACTGGCCATGGAACATGATGTTGAATACATAAACTGACTTCATGTTACCTGAATCTTAAAGGCATTACCCACAGCAGATAGGACAGGGCTCCATACGCCTAGGACACCTCGAGGTCTTTGAGTAGGTGCAGTTTCCAGAGATATTTTTAGCCTTATCTCTGAAATATCAACAAGCCTGCAAAGTATACAATTACTTTGTGAAACACGTCATGTTGTATTCCAGCTAAGTTATATGTAGACCTGAAAAAACTTAGTACATACGTGCTACAGAAGCAAAAGAAAACAAAGACCAAATAGGAGAGGTGCATATCTTTCCGTCAAGAAGACATCATGTTTAAGGACATTTACAAATATGGTAGTAAGAAAGAGTTCAAGTTATCATTCTAGTTTACAGGAAGGGTAAAGCATTTATCTCTATCTAGATAACAAGTGTAGCAATAATTACTGATATATGAAAGGATGCATCAAATTGGAAACACGGCAAAGCAATTTCAGATGTAAAAAGACGTGTCCAAAAAAATAGGAAAGTCTTAATAGTTGCTACAGAAAGTTAGATGGCAACGTGACTGCAGCTTAGGAGCTTACTCTATTCGTATCTCAGGATCCACTTCAGTGACAGTTGTGCTGCCGCTGGCACTGACAAAACGAAGATTGTTGTAGAAGTCAACTAGTGCCCAAATAATGGGTTCATGAATATTTAGTCTCCATGTTTCATCAATTACCTAGAGAAAATATGACTTTCACTTTTTCAGTATGGATTGATATTAAATAAATTTGCTTGCCAAAATATGCACAGCAACAACATTACCCGGATATAGACATGTGGATAAACTTGAATGCCGTTGGATGTCACATTGCTAACAGCAATGTTTGCTTTGAACACAGGACGGTTTGAATCAGGCTTGCTCTCAGTGGCCAAAACAACAGGCATTGTAGACAGTGGCAACTGATTATCTAGTTGCAACTGGCCAAGAATTAACTTAAACCTGCAAAACGCTATATGTATGAAAAAAAGATGACTTGGAGCATATAATGCTATGATTAGGAAAATGAGATGCTATAAAGCTTAGGTTCATAGGTATGCCATCAGTTAACTATTTGGCTGTTGTCCAAAGATCATGCCTATTCGAAAGTAGCAGTGGTAGTGGCTTCATGAATATGACATACAAAAAATGGTGAATAACTAATTGTATATTAACATTCCCAAGTCCCACAATGATGGAAACCATTTCTCTTGCATAGGAAAAGGTGATTTCTAGACCTGTGCATGTCTTGACAGAATGTTGATGAAACAACACATTAGTTGCAAACTATACCTGCTAGTGGTCCCAGAATCATAACCAGTCATGTACGAAATGAAAACCTTCTGCAGATGCAAGTATAAAAGCTCTCTCGGCTTATGATCAATCAAAGATATTCCAACAACTCCAAGTTCAACAATAAGCTCCAAGGGCCTGGCACCTGGCTCTATCTTGTTTTCTTTCAACGCAGATGCTTGGTGATCGATCAATTCAGATCCAGGCGATCCATATACTTCATCTTTTCTCGGGTAATCGGTAAACTTCAGTATCTTAATATCACTAGTCTCAACCATACTGAACTTGAGGCCATGTTCCCTAAAACTGGCGTAACTTGCTGTAGGGTTTTCAAGGTCAACACATAGAACACAAGCAACATCTCCTTTCTGGATGCTAACATCAATAGCTTTCTGTCCATATGGGTCATCCCAAGTATATTTTCTGGTTGAAAGTGGTTTCACTTGGATCCAAGTATCTTCACCTAAACCAGACTGGCGTGTGCTGATTGTTGTAGTACTTGTCCGGTTCTCAATCCTACAAGCAACCATAGAATGACCATAGTCATAAAAAGGGGAAACAAATGTCTGCATGCTGTTATTACCATTTCATACTACCTGATTGGCCCATATGCTGGCCCCATACGGAATACAACCAAGAATCTTGAACCTTCTTCATAGCCACGTATCTCGGCTTTCACAAATTTCTTATTATCATCCTGCTTTCTCATTGCTATAATAATGGTGTCTTCTTTTACTATCTCCAGAGGTTGACACCAGTCTGTATCCACCAGTCGGACCTTCAAATAGGGCAGAAGAAAGTTGCATATAAAATATGTGTTAGAGTATATTGAGCCCATGGGTATAGAGGCCCATCTAGAGGCCCATGTATAGGATCTATATATACCCACCCTTTTAGGGTTGGAGGAATACAAGTCATTATTCTCTCCTACATGGTATCAGCTAGCTTTCTCTCTCTTCCTCTCTTCCTCCTCTAGCTGCAGCCGCCGCCGCCGGCACCATGGCCGGCCGGCCGCCGGCGCCGCCCCTCCTTCCCTTCTCTGTCCCTCCCCTGCCCTCTGCTCCCGGCGCCCCCTCCCCCGGCGCTACATCCCCTGCTCCCGGCCTGGCGCGGCCGGGGCCCCTGGTCGCCGCCGCTGCATCCCCTACTCTACCTCCTCTACACCTTCTCCTAACCCCGAGCTGGAGTCTCTGTTTCCAACTGACCCGGTGGTTCAGACACCGTTACTTGTCTGTCCTTTTCCTGCAGGTTTCCTGGCACGCCGGCACTGTTTCCGGTGATCCCTGCTGCGCCGAGGGCGGCCCCGGTGCCCGCGGTCGCGCCACGCGCGGCCCCCGGACCTCCGGTCGTGCCGCGCACGGACCCGGTGTCTCCCGCTGCGCCACGCGCGGCCCCGGTGCCTTCCCCTGCACCTGCGCGGTACGCTCAGCCGCTGCAGGTGTACCGGCGTCGCTCGGCGCCGACCCCAGCGCCGCAGCGGTATGCTGAGCCGGTGCATGTGTACCGGCGTCGTTCGGCGCCGACACCGGTGCCGCCTCCTGCTCCGGAGGCTCCTGCGACGCCGACACCGGAACCGTCGCCGTCTCCTTCGGCTCCCTCTCGAGCCGAGCCGGAGGTGTACCACCCGCCAGTCATCTATCGGGATCCTCGACATACCCATCCCATGGTGACTCGGCGGATGGCGTCTCAGGCCGCGACTCTCTCCGCCACCGAGCGAGAGCCGCGGGTCTCTCCAGTACCCTCCTCTGTCTGCGACGCCTTGGCGGATCCTCACTGGCGTCGCGTGATGGAAGAGGAGTACGCGGCTCTTCTTGCCAACCAGACGTGAGACCTCGTGCCGCGTCCGTCTGGTTACAATGTGGTGACTGGCAAGTGGATCTGGACGCATAAGCGTCGGGTTGATGGCACACTGGAGCGCTACAAGGCTCGCTGGGTGCTCCGGGGGTTCACTCAGCGGCCTGGTGTGGACTATGATGAGACCTTCAGCCCAGTCGTGAAGCCCGCTACGGTGCGCACGGTCCTCTCGCTTGCGCTCTCGCGCTCCTGGCCTGTGCACCAACTGGACGTGAAGAATGCGTTTCTTCACGGCACTCTCTCAGAGACTGTCTACTGCTCTCAGCCAGCGGGTTTTGTGGACTCGAGTCGTCCGGATATGGTCTGCCGGCTCAACAAGTCTCTCTATGGACTAAAGCAGGCTCCTCGGGCTTGGTACTCTCGGTTCGCCACATTCATGCTGACATTGGGGTTCACGAGGCTAAGTCGGACACGTCTCTCTTCGTCTACCGCCGTGGGGATGAGGCTGCATATCTGCTGCTCTATGTCGATGATATTGTGCTTACAGCCTCCAGTCAGCAGTTGCTTCAGAGTGTCATCTCCTCTCTGCAGCAGGAGTTCGCTATGAAGGATCTCGGTCAGCTCCACCACTTCTTGGGCGTCACTGTTGAGCCTCGCCCGTCTGGTCTTCTCCTTCACCAGCGGCAGTACACACTCGATATTCTGGAGCGAGCTGGGATGACTGATTGCAAGCCCTGCTCCACTCCTGTCGACACTCAGACGAAGCTGTCTGCTGATCTGGGTGATCCGGTGGCTGATCCTACTGCCTACCGGAATCTGGCCGGCGCTTTGCAGTACCTCACCTTCACCAGGCCGGACCTCACCTACGCTGTTCAGCAGGTCTGTCTCCATATGCATGATCCCCGGGATGATGGATAAGTCTTTGTGCTGGATGGATAAGGCATAGGGTCCTTGCAAGGACCAGAGCATCTATTCCTTTAGTATATTTCAGTTTGCTAGGACAGTCAGTTTGCTAGGACAGCATCTAGCTTTAGTTCTTTTGACTAGCATCTTAGCATCTTTTGGCTGCCTGCCCTAACTGCCTATAAGTATGTATCCCCAGCCCCTTGGGTTGGCATGGCTTTGAGTTTGTGAATATGAGAAAACCAGAAAATTGCCCCAAGTTCATTGTCATCCTCTCAGCTCAATGAGAGTTAGAATTGAGCTCCTAACATCTGGTATCAGAGCCGTACTTTCCTGTAGGTTGGATATCTCTTGCTCCTCCCCTTCCCAAGCCGTTGTAGCAGCCCAGCCACCACCACCAGCAGCTGCACCAGCCACTGCAGCAGCAGCCGCCGCAGCGCACCAGCCACTGCAGCAGCAGCAGCCGCACCAGCCGCAGCAACAGCAGCAGCAGCTCCGGCAGCATCTTCTACCCGTTCCCTTCCCCCTCTACACGCAACAGCCCCTTGGAGGCGCGCCATGTCCGACGCACCGTCTCAGCGCTCGGTCGCCTCGAGCGCACGGCGCCAGCGAGACGCCGAGCTCGCCGCGGCAGAGGAGCGCAGGCGAGCGACGGCTCAAGCCGATGCAGCAGCGGCGAGGGCGGCCAGGCTGGCTGCAGCGGAGCTGGCAGCGGCCAGGGCGGAGGTGGAAGCAGAGGAGGCGGAGGATGCAGCAGCCCACCCCGGCGGAGGCGGCCTGGACGGCGGCGCGCCCGGCGGCGGTCCAGGGGCCCGCGCGCCCGGCGGCGGCCTGGACGGCGGCGCGCCTGGCGGTGCGCCCGGCGACGGTCCAGGGGGCCGCGCACCCGGTGGCGGAGGCCGCGCCCCTGGCGGCGGCGCGCAGGGCGGAGGCGGCGCCCCTGGCGGCGGCGCGCAGGCGGTGGCGGCGCTCCTGCTGGCGGCGGCGCGCAGGCGGTGGCGGCGCCCCTGGCGGCGGCGCGCAGGCGGTGGTCAGGGACGTCGGTCCCGGCGGTGGGTGGCCCACCCTCACCAAGACCAACTACGTCGAGTGGGCCGCAGTCATGGAGGTGAAGCTCCAGGTGCGGCACATGTGGGAGGCAGTCCGGTACGGCGACGTCGGCTACGAGGAGGATCGACGGGCGCTGGATGCTCTCATCGCAGCAGCCCCGCCCGAGATACAGTTCACGCTTTCCAAGAAGCGAACTGCCAAGGAGGCCTGGGACTCCATCGCTGCGGCACTTATCGGCAGCGACCGCGCCCGCAAGACCACTCTCCAGGCACTTCGCAAGGAGTGGGAGAACCTGGCCTTCAAGCCAGGTGAGGATGTTGATGACTTCGCCCTCCGTCTCAACACTCTGCTGCAGAAGGTGGTGCAGTTCGGCGACGACACCTACGACGAGGAGAGAGCCGTCGAGAAGCTCTTCCGCTGCGTCCCCGAGAGGTACAAGTAGACCGCTCGCTCGATCGAGTCTCTGCTGGACCTCTCCACCATGACGATCGAGGAGGCGATAGGTCGCCTCAAGGTCGTCGACAGCGACGAGCCACAGCCTCCCTCGGGAGGCATATCCATCGGTGGGAAGCTCCACCTCACTCAGGAACAGTGGGAGGCTCGGCGCGGTGACAGGAGGAGGGGGGAGCCCTCTTCCTCGACTGGTGGCCGCAAGCGCGGCAAGCCTCGAAAGGGGCGCGGAGGTGCCCAAGCCGGGGCACGAGGGCGCGCCGAGGGTGGCGCCCGCGGAGATGCTCAGGGCGGCGCTGCTGACAGGCCCAAGGCGGCACGAGACGACGCCTGCCACAACTGTGGCAGGCCCGGCCACTGGGCCAGGGACTGCCCGCAGCAGAGGCGTGGGGGCCAAGCCCACGTCGCGGAGGCCCAGCCGGATGACGAGCCGGCTCTGTTCCTACTCCACGGGGACATGGAGCCGCATCCGGCGGCACCGCCTGTCACCGCTCTTCTCCACCTCGACGAGCCGCGTGCCCGAGTTCTCGGCAACGGCTCCGACGACGACAGGGTCGATGGCTGGTACCTCGACTCCGGCGCCACGCACCACATGACCGGGCGGCGGGAGTTCTTCTCCGACCTGGACGTCGACGTAGGTGGCTCCGTCAGGTTCGGAGACTCCTCCGCCGTGGAGATCAAGGGCGTGGGCTCCGTGATCTTCACCGCCAAGTCCGGAGAGCACCGGATGCTCACCGGAGTCTACTACATCCCGGCGCTGCGGAACTCCATCATCAGCCTTGGGCAGCTCGATGAGAGCGGCTCCCGCGTGGTGATCGACAGCGGGGTCCTCCGCATCTGGGACCACCGTCGCCAGCTTCTCGCCAGGGTGGTTCGAGGGAAGAACCGCCTCTACATCCTCCATGTCGGGGTGGCCCAGCCTCTTTGTCTTGCAGCTCGCAGGGACGACGAGGCATGGCAGTGGCACGAGCGCTTTGGGCACCTCCACTTTGAGGCCCTGAAGCGGCTCGGCGCCAAGGAGATGGTGCGAGGCCTCCCGTGCCTCGACCACGTGGAGCAGCTCTGCGACGTCTGCGTGCTGACGAAGCAGAGGCGGCACTCCTTCCCCAAGCAGGCGAGCTTCCGAGCCAAGGAGCGGCTCGAGCTCGTACACGGGGACTTGTGTGGCCCGGTGACACCGGTCACACCAGGAGGACGGCGCTACTTCCTGCTGCTCGTCGACGACCTCTCCCGCTTCATGTGGGTGATGATCCTCGGCAGCAAGGGAGAGGCTGCGGACGCCATCAGGCGTGCTCATGCTGCTGCGGAGGCGGAGAGCGGCCGCAAGTTGCGCGTGCTGCGCACCGACAAAGGCGGCGAGTTCACGGCGGCCGAGTTCACGGCGTACTGCGCGGATGAGGGCATCCAACGCCACTACTCTGCGCCGTACAGCCCGCAGCAGAATGGCGTCGTCGAGCGGCGCAACCAGACGGTGGTGGGGATGGCCCGGGCCCTCCTCAAGCAGAGGGGCATGCCGGCCGTCTTTTGGGGAAAGGCGGTGGTGACGGCCGTCTACATCCTCAACCGCTCGCCCACCAAGGCACTCGACGGCATGACGCCGTATGAGGCTTGGCATGGGCGTAAGCCGGCGGTCTCCCACCTGCGGGTCTTCGGCTGCCTCGCGTTCGCCAAGGAGCTTGGCCACATCGGCAAGCTCGATGACAGGAGCACTCCGGGAGTGTTCATCGGCTACGCGGAGGGTTCGAAGGCCTACCGCATTCTCGACCCGGAGACACAGCGTGTGCGCACGGCGCGCGACGTTGTGTTCGACGAAGGGCGAGGATGGGCGTGGGACAAGGCGGTGGACGACGGCTCAGCTCCGACGTACGACGACTTCACCGTCGAGTACGTCCACTTCGAGGGAGCCGGGGGAGTAGGCAGCTCTTCTTCGCCGAGCGTGCCTACCCCGGTCCCCGAGCCTCCACCGACTCCGGCGCCCGCCACACCGGTGGCACCACGCTCTTCAGCTACGACTCCGGCTGCGCCGAGTTCCTCGGCTGCACCACCACAGCCGGCGACGCCGCGCACTCCAGCACCGACAGCCACTCCTCCGGGCACGCCTACTACAGCACCTGCTCATGCTGAGCACAGCCCGGTGGAGTTCGCTACTCCGCTCCCTCACGACGAGGAGCGCATCGACGCGTACCACGACGGTGAGCCACTGCGGTACCGTACGATGGAGGACCTTCTCGGCGATCAGCCGGTGCCGGGACTGGTGCCTCACGACCTGGAGGCGCAGTTGCACCTCGCGTGCGACGACGGCGAGCCTCGGTCTTTCGCAGAGGCCGAGGGACACGCGGCATGGCTGTAGCGAAAATGGCCTCTCATGCCATATTTCAATATAATGTTTTGACGATTGATGACACACGCAACACTTGAACTAATGTGTTTGCTTAGATGATATACTCAGGCTTTTAGGTTCAAGTGATGACAAAGAGAAGAGACGCGAAGCTAGGCCCGAAGGGCCGCTCCTACGGGGGTCTCAGGGCAGCGCCCTGAAACCTAAAAGAAATCAAGTCACCGGTTGAACCGACGCCAAGCAAATTACACACGTCGGTGCATTGACTTGAGCACGTCTGGGAGTTTTAGTATCACCGGTTAAACCGACGTAAGGCAAAATGTACTCATCGGTGCAATGACAGAGATGGCCTGTGGGCTAGGGTTTGGCACCGGATGAACCGACGATAGGAAGTTTGAATACGTCGGTGCAATGGCAGAAGCAGACCAAGAAAAATGCATACATCGGATGAACCGATGATGCACCGGTTAATGGCGTCGGTGCAGTTGTCCAGAGAGTTTGTTTTTCAAGGATCAGAGGACAGTTGCACTCACCGGTTAAACCGACGCTAACATTACATACACCGGTCGATTGCATCGGTTGATTGCCCGTACACGTAACGGCTAGTTTTCAGTGGGCAGTTTAGTATCACCGGTTAAACCGACGATGGCGATTTGGGGAGCATCGGATTAACCGGTGTTAAGCACATTTCTGGCAGCTTTTCTCCAACGGCTATATTTGCTTGTGCTGCCTATATATACCCCCAAGGCCGCACCATTTGAGAGTGCTGGAGTTCAAGGAAGTATACAAGAGCTAAAGATCATCTCCAACCACCATAGAGCTTCATTGTACATCATATAGGCTTAAGCACACTTGTTAGAGTGCTTAGTGCTTGATTAGGGATTAGTTCTTGCGAGAGCTCCCTTGAGAGAAGTCTTGCTGCGGCAAGCAAACACTTGTACTCGTCGTGTGACCCTCCGACTTGGTGTGGAGTGGCAACGACACTTTGTGCGGGGAAGGAGACCCCTACTTGGTGTTAAAGCTCCAAGATAGTGAAGACGGTGCCGTGGTGACGCTTCGAGATAGACGGTGGCGGTGACCTCGTCTTTGTGACTTGGTGTCACTTACCCTTTGCTTGTCGGGAGCCTTGGAGGCGTGGCAAGACGGTGATCAAGCGAAGAGACTCGGTATCACACTTGTTCTTTGTGAGCAAGTGGCCGTGGACGTAGGGAGGGACTTTGGTGTCCTAACCGAACCACGTTAAATCGTGTGTCTTGGTGTCTTCACGGGAGTTTGCATATCCTCTCCCTTACCGCTTTACTTACCGCATTACGTTTCCGCATTTACTCTTTCTTGCTTACCTTTACTTTCCTAGTTAGTTTGATTAGGATTGGCTATAGATGGCAAGTCTTTTGGGGTAAGTAGAGGGTAGCATAGATAAACCTTAGTCATAACTAGCATGTGTAGGACGTGTTAGGTTTATCTTAAGCAATTAGATTGAGCCCTAGGATAGAAAAGCGATTAGCGACCCTATTCACCCCCTCCCCCTCTAGGGTCGGACACCCCGGTGATCCTTACAATGGCGTGCCGCGATGTAGTCGGAGATGTACGCGGTTGAGAAGAACCGCACTTGGGAGCTTGCTGATCTCCCTCGTGGTCACCGCGCGATCACCCTTAAGTGGGTGTTCAAGCTGAAGAGGGATGAGGCCGGCACCGTCGTCAAGCACAAGGCTCGCCTGGTGGCACGAGGTTTCGTGCAGCAGGAGGGAGTCGACTTCGACGATGCCTTTGCTCCCGTGGCACGGATGGAGTCCGTGCGACTTCTCCTTGCGCTGGCTGCCCAGGAGGGCTGGCGCGTCCATCACATGGACGTCAAGTCGGCGTTTCTCAACGGCGACTTGAAGGAGGAGGTCTACGTGCACCAGCCGCCGGGGTTTGCGATCCCCGGCAAGGAGGGTAAGGTGCTACGTCTGCGCAAGGCCCTCTATGGCTTGCGGCAGGCCCCGAGGGCGTGGAACGCCAAGCTGGACTCCACGCTTAAGGGGATGGGCTTCGAACAAAGCCCGCACGAGGCGGCCATCTACCGGCGGGGCAATGGAGGCAATGCCCTGCTGGTGGGTGTCTACGTCGACGACTTGGTGATCACCGGCACCAAGGATGAGGAGGTGGTGGCGTTCAAGGAGGAGATGAAGGCCACCTTTCAGATGAGCGACCTGGGGCCTCTCTCCTTCTACCTGGGGATCGAGGTGCACCAGGACGACTCCGGGACCACACTTCGACAGACCGCCTACGCCAAGCGCGTCGTCGAGCTCGCCGGGCTCACCGACTGCAACCCAGCTCTCACTCCGATGGAGGAGAGGCTGAAGCTGAGCCGTGACAGCACGACAGTGGAGGTGGACGCTACTCAGTACCGGCGCCTTGTGGGGAGCCTCCGCTACCTCGCCCACACGCGGCCGGACTTGGCGTTCTCCGTCGGCTACGTTAGTCGGTTCATGCAGCGACCGACGACGGAGCACCAGCAGGCCGTGAAGAGGATCATCCGCTATGTTGCGAGGACTCTCGACCACGGTCTCCACTACCCGAGGTGCCCTGGAGCGGCACACTTCGTCGGGTACAGCGACAGCGACCACGCCGGCGACATCGACACCAGCAAGAGCACGAGCAGGATCCTCTTCTTCCTCGGCGAGTGCCTTGTTAGCTGGCAGTCGGTCAAGCAGCAGGTGGTGGCCTTGTCCAGTTGCGAGGCCGAGTACATAGCGGCCTCCACCGCGTCGACTCAGGCGCTCTGGCTCGCTCAACTGCTTGGTGATCTACTCGGCAGAGACATTGGAGCGGTGGAGCTCAGGGTGGACAGCAAGTCCGCCCTGGCCTTGGCGAAGAACCCCGTTTTCCATGAACGGAGCAAGCACATCCGGGTGAGGTACCACTTCATCCGAGGCTGCTTGGAGGACGGGAGCATCAAGGCAAGCTACATCAACACCAAGGACCAGCTTGCAGACCTGCTCACCAAGCCCCGTGGGAGGATCAAGTTCCTTGAGCTCTGCTCCAGGACCGGGATGGTCCAATCCTCCCACAAGACGACACACAAGACTTAGGGGGAGAATGATGGATAAGTCTTTGTGCTGGATGGATAAGGCATATGGTCCTTGCAAGGACCAGAGCATCTATTCCTTTAGCATATTTCAGTTTGCTAGGACAGTCAGTTTGCTAGGACAGCATCTAGCTTTAGTTCTTTTGACTAGCATCTTAGCATCTTTTGGCTGCCTGCCCTGGTTGCCTATAAGTATGTATCCCCAGCCCCTTGGGTTGCCATGGCTTTGAGTTTGTGAATATGAGAAAACCAGAAAATTGCCCCAAGTTTATTGTCATCCTCTCAGCTCAATGAGAGTTAGAATTGAGCTCCTAACACGGGAGTCACACCTTGCTGCGCTGAAGCGTCTCCTCCGGTATGTCCGTGGCACTGTGGACCTCGGCCTGGTGCTTCACCGCTCGTCCTCTGATGAGCTGGTGGTCTACACCGACGCTGACTGGGTTGGCTGCCCGGACACTCGTCGCTCCACTTCCGGCTACGCCGTCTTCCTGGGCGGCAACCTGGTCTCCTGGTCGTCCAAGCGGCAGCCGGTTGTCTCCCGCTCCAGTGCCGAGGCGGAGTACCGGGCTGTTGCTAACGGCGTGGCGGAGGCGTCCTGGCTACGACAACTCTTGGCGGAGCTCCACAGCCCGCTCGCCAAGAGCACGCTCGTCTACTGCGACAACGTCAGCGCCGTGTATCTCTCCACCAACCCCGTCCAGCATCAGCGGACGAAGCACGTGGAGATCGACCTACACTTCGTGCGCGATAGGGTCGCAATCGGCGATGTTCGGGTACTCCATGTCCCGACTACCTCCCAGTTTGCTGACATCTTCACCAAGGGGCTGCCCTCCTCGACCTTCTCGGAGTTTCGATCCAGCCTCAACGTAGCCGGTGGCTAGTTGTGGCTGCGGGGGGGGCGGGGGGGGGGGGGGTATTTGCCCTGTGTACTCTCTTCTTGTCCAGTCTTGAACACCGCTGTGTCGGTAGTTCAGGCTGCGGGGGGTGTTAGCTTTCTTGTTGTCCAGTCTTGAACACCGCTGCGCCGGTAGTTCAGACTGCGGGGGGGTGTTGGAGTATATTGAGCCCATGGGTATAGAGGCTCATCTAGAGGATCTATATATACCCGCCCTTCTAGGGTTGGAGGAATACAAGTTATTATTCTCTCCTACAATATGTTCACCCAAACCATTCAAGCAGCAAATAGTAATGCTGAAGGAAAATTGTGGTATTTACTTAGAGCAGATCCCATCGTGATATCCTTACCTGACATTAATTACTCGTGCAAGGTAACACGTGCATCCACATATCATTCTCATTACTCAAGATAGACAAATGTTTGGAAAGGAAAAACAATGAAAACTCAACAAGTCAAAGCATTAGACGTATAACACAGACTGCACATTTTCACATAGAACAATTGATATAACCAACAATATGATGAACGTAATTTTTCAAATCGACCAGACAATGCAATGTACAGAAACCATATTGAGCATATAAAGAGCAGGCAAAAGACAGTTGAACCAAATGGCTAACACAGTCTCTTACACAAAAGACACCACAACAAAAGATCTTGAGAAGAAGAAAATACTACTCTGTACAGTAATCTCCATGTGTAGCCTCTGAAGTATCTTACTCCCTGGGGATTGCATCATCCCCATGCTTTGTACAATTTTGTTTTATTTTTCTATATTTTAATAAAATACCACAGTGTCTCCCCCGCTGTACAGTTTTTTCAAAAAAAAAAGAAGAAAAATACTAACATGGTAATTTGCTTTTAATAATGGATGGATCCATCAACATCGCATAAAATTCACCTAAATGGTGCTATGATTGAGAATGATGTAGTACCTGCAGCTTGTCAGTATCACTCTCAGAGTACATAAAGGAAACCCTCCAGTCATATGCTTGTAGGACCTTTGGCTCATCTCGAACACTAAGTTTTATGTACAAATCTTGTCCAATCCTGTTCGTGAATGTTATGTATGGGCGTACATGGATAACCTGTTGTGTCATGACATGAAATTAATGGATTGACACTTATGAAATTGTAGATTAACATGCAGCTACCTTTGTTGGAACAGCTTGATATGAGGATGGCTTGGAACAAAGAAGAATATGCATGCATTTTCCATCATCATCATAGGCAGAAAGATCAACCGCACCATCCTGAATAGATAGGAACAACGTTATCACAATCGAAGTGATTCAAAACAAGAAATAGAAATAAAAGAAGATCCAAACTAACCATATCACCAAGAGGTGATAATTCTTTTACAGATCCAAACCGTCCATGTCCGCCAACACATGATAAAAGGCCTAAGCCCTTAAAATTTAATCCAGATGCTATAGTGTATCCCTCAACCAATTCATCATGTTTTATATCATAGAGGTGCTTCTCACTCCTTTCCAAATGTGAACGTGCAAGAATCCGCTTCTTCTCTTTCTTTCCAGAAGTATCAATGAATCGCAGAGTAAGTGGAGGCAATCTAGCAAAAGATATCCAGTAGGGAACATATATTCTGATAACCCTTGCCATCAAATAGTCATTATCGCTGCTTTGTTCAAGCAGAATTTGTACAGTCCTACAGAAGAACGGAAGATGAATAGGCTAAGAGAAGCTCGACTGGTGAATAGTTATGGGATGTTATCCACCAGAAATTTTTCATGTTTGCATTGTTACCTTTGAGATAAAGAGCTTCTTAGATTGATAAGTTTTGAAGGTGCTTGGGTTGGGTGTGATATAAGAACAGGCTCCTGGAACCAGAAAAACATTTAGTATGCAAAAAAATTAAGAAATCATATATTTGTGAAAGAAATTTTATACATACATGCATTTGTTCCCATCCCCCATGCGGAATGAGGGACAAGTACAAAGGGTTTCTTGGATCAACATTGTGAACCTTCACAGCCTCTCCAGGATTTAAGGTACCACGAGAGCAACTTGAATCTTCATCACCGAGGAGATTGGAACTAACAGTATAATGTGCAGAAATGGGAAGGTAGTATGACAAACACAAAGGGGCCTTGATAACTATGCTCCAATCATATACTGGATCCATGTGAACATCTTTGCCTATTTCCTTAGCTTCTATACTCAAGCAAAACCATAATCCATGGCAAGAACTGGAAGTGCCATCAATCTGTGAGCAGAATATCAAGTTTTCTGATTCATACAGATCTGATACACATATATCTAGAATCTCCTCCTTTCTAAACTCAGTTTGACTGCGTCTCTCCTGGACATCACTCCAGGAGTAATTCATGTGCTCATGACGAATTGCTGGTCTTAGCTGCAACATATACGGCACAGCAAGATGTGAGAGACCTGATAATGGGACTGGAACCACAGAATGGGGGTCCAACGTTCCAATCAACATTTCATCCTCTTTAACAGAACTGTCTTTTCCCTGTTCATCTGATAGTGCACTTTGAACGGATCTTCCTTTTAGACGCAAATCAACAACAAAATTGGTTGTGTTAGTAATTGACACAAGGGAACGTATGCTAACATATCTGTTGCCTTCATTGACTGTTGCTTCACTAGCAATCACACAATTGCCAAACCTCCAACATGCTGCAGGGACAGCATAGTTTAACTTCATGTTTGTCCAAGGTCCATCTTTGGAAGGACTAATTTGGATAAATCCAGTCTTACTTCTTTGTGGACTGGCCGTGTTCCCTTGTTGTACACTAGCTCTACCAGAAACAATTACAGCAAATCTTATTTTCCCACTAGGTTTAACATTTTCACGTTCCTGCAAATAATTTTGAATGTCATGTCACTAAAAAGTATCTAAATATAAATTTCCAGAAGCACACCATGTATGCACTCTATTCTGAAACAGTGACAATCAATACACGGTTCTCCAAGTATCAGTTCTCACCAGTGTCTTGGTTGACATAAGGTCACCTAGAGTCAAATCAAATTTTGCAGAATCCGACTTTGAGGCAGGAGGGAGCTTTTGCACAACTTGCTTCAATGGAGCAGAGTATATACCAACTGGTTGACCTGTTCTCAGCATAAACAATAAACTAGTGTAGGAAAACAAACAAAATAATCATTATTGTTTTGCACTAAAACAACGAACCTCTACCAGCATCAAGCACAAGAAGCTCCAGAACATAATTCTCCTGAAACATTTCGGGTGAAAATGAAATGTTAATAAAATGAATATCTAAAAGACAAGGAGCACAGATGTTTCAGATTGTGCTCAGTTCACATACCTCAGATTTCACTTTGAAAAAGAACATTTCGTTCCAGTTCACCTTTCTAATGTTCTGTGACGAGTGTTCTCCAGCAGCAGCACAAGTGCGGGCACTCTGTTGCTGAGCATCAGATATAGAACGATTTTCTGAAAAGAGCCGCACTGCAGTCATATATTCACCAGTTGCTAATCCTTCACCCACCTTGATCTGGGAAGGAAAGCTAAGTTTAGAATGACAGGAAAATGTCCTTTGCAATAATTTATTTAGCAGAAGAGTTATTTGCAGTCATGTAAGAAATGGGCTTGAGCATTTCAAAATAGGAATCAGTTGATATCCCTCACTGCATGTTAGCATGTGAACACTAAAGTTCCGTCGTGGTCAGAAAAGATGGGCTTGGACATCGTAACAATAGGTATAGATCCAATACAGTTTGCCAGAAACTGGTTGTCACCATCCAAGTTTCCCATGTAGTTAAGGTAATTTAGTGTTTTGGAGATCAGCTTGCAGTCAATAATAAGCCAGCTACCCGTCACTACCAGTTTACAGTGTCTGGCACTGGCTTCAAATGCTAGGGCAGTTCAGTATGTGCTATCACAAACCAAGATAGTAAAGCAAGCTGTGAAAGTAGGTCAAAGAGTTGACCACAACATTTCATTACAGGCAAGCAATATGCAGATGCAGCAGAAGATGCTGAAGATTCCACTAAAAGGTCAAAAGTACATAGTTGAGTGCAATAGAAAAGAGCTACCTCAGCATCCGCGAGAATGGCAGTTATCATCAATAGGTATGATTTAGCAGATTTTCCATTTAAATGAGAATCCAATAGATCCTTTGAAGCTGGAACTTTTATGGACCTATCATCCCCAGATGGCAGCAGAGTTACGAGTGAGCTGCTATTTTCAGTCGTTCTTATGTATATATCTTGCCCGAGTTTGTTTTGTGGGACAATGTAATAACTTTTTCTTCGATGAACATCAAGAACTGGTCGTTCAGTAGAAGAAAATGTTTCCTGATAATAGAACAAAACAACACTTAGAAGAGAAATCATAACAAAAATGTTAACTAAAGGCTCAAAACAAATAAGTGTAGCTTTCCATCTTTTTTTAAGATGGTAAGACAACAAAATTTTAAGCTTAAAATAGATATACCTTCTTGTATAATTCATCACCAAGGCTAATATTGTTCCAGCTAGCATAAGCTTGTGATAACATGTTTGTATTGGAAACTGATACATTTAAATTCAGATCTCGAGTTGAGGTAATACGGAGTTGGCCAGGAGAACCTGGTGTATTCATGTCATATTGGTACCTGATATTCATAAAAAGAAATGATTACCAAATTACGAAATAATAATTCAACAAGAAGCTGTGATTTTGCAAATAATATGGTGCTACATGTCATGGCTTAGCTCGGCCTGCAGGGGAAGAAACCCCCGAGCATTGAATAAGAATAAGAGAAGACTTCTCATGTAGGCCGAGAACACCCACAATCCCCTGCCCCAACCTTACACAAGGGCGCCGTTACCCGTGTGAGTGCGGGCCGGGACCTTCCTTTTGTGCTTTGGCGTGGTGGCAGGCGAGGGGATTTTTTTAACCGCAGTCTGAAATTCGCTCCCACCAGGAGTCGAACCCAGGACCTGAGGAGTGCTACTAAGGCCACCTAACTGTTGGTGTATATGTGAGCCCATGTATAGAGGCCCATCTAGAGGCTCATGTATAGGATCTATATATCCCACCATTCTAGGGTTTGGAGGTATACAATCCATTATTTCCCTCCTACATAGTATCAGCTAGCTTCTCTGTAGGAGAGAATAATGCTTGTATTCCTCCAACCCTAGAAGGGTGGGTATATATAATACATATACATGGGCCTCTATACACATGGGCTCAATATACTCCAACACCCCCCCCCCAGTCTGAACTACCGGCGCAGCGGTGTTCAAGATTGGGCAACAAGAAAGCTGACACCCCCCGCAGTCTGAACTACCGACGCAGCGGTGTTCAAGACTGGACAAGAAGAGAGTACACAGGGCAAATACCCCCCCCCCCCCCCCCCGCAGTCACAACTAGCCACCGGCTACGTTGAGGCTGGATCGAAACTCCGAGAAGGTCGAGGAGGGCAGCCCCTTGGTGAAGATGTCAGCAAACTGGGAGGTAGTCGGGACATGGAGTACCCGAACATCGCCGATTGCGACCCTATCGCGCACGAAGTGTAGGTCGATCTCCACGTGCTTCGTCCGCTGATACTGGACGGGGTTGGTGGAGAGATACACGGCGCTGACGTTGTCGCAGTAGACGAGCGTGCTCTTGGCGAGCGGGATGTGGAGCTCCGCCAAGAGCTGTCATAGCAGGACGCCTCCGCTACGCCGTTAGCGACAGCCCGGTACTCCGCCTCGGCACTGGAGCGAGAGACAACCGGCTGCCGCTTGGACAACCAGGAGACCAGGTTGCCGCCCAGGAAGACGGCGTAGCCGGAAGTGGAGCGACGAGTGTCCGGGCAGCCAGCCCAGTCAGCGTCGGTGTAGACCACCAACTCAGCAGAGGACGAGCGGTGAAGCACCAGGCCGAGGTCCACAGTGCTACGAACGTAGCGGAGGAGACGGTTCAGCGCAGCAAGGTGTGACTCCCGGGGATCATACATATGGAGACAGATCTGTTGGATAGCGTAGGTGAGGTCCGGCCTCGTGAAGGTGAGGTACTGCAAAGCGCCGGCCAGGCTTCGGTAGGCAGTAGGATCAGCCACCGGATCACCCAGATCAGCGGACAACTTCGCCTGAGTGTCGACAGGAGTGGAGCAGGGCTTGCAATCAGTCATCCCAGCCCGCTCCAGGATATCGAGTGCGTACTGCCGCTGGTGCAGGAGAAGACTAGACGGGCGAGGCTCAACAGTGACGCCTAAGAAGTGGTGGAGCTGACCGAGATCCTTCATAGCAAACTCCTGCTGCAGAGAGGTGATGACACTCTGAAGCAACCACTGACTAGAGGCTGTGAGCACAATGTCATCAACGTAGAGCAGCAGATAGGAAGTCTCATCCCCACGGCGGTAGACGAAGAGAGACGTGTCAGACTTGGCCTCGGTAAACCCCAAAGTCAGCAAGTACGTGGCGAACCGAGAGTACCAAGCCCGAGCAGCCTGTTTTAGTCCATAGAGAGACTTGTTGAGCCGGCAAACCATATCCGGACGACTCGAATCCACAAATCCCGCTGGCTGAGAGCAGTAGACAGTCTCTGACAGAGTGCCGTGAAGAAACGCATTCTTCACGTCCAGTTGGTGCACAGGCCAAGAGCGCGAGAGCGCAAGCGAGAGGACCGTGCGCACCGTAGCGGGCTTCACGACTGGGCTGAAGGTCTCATCATAGTCCACACCAGGCCGCTGAGTGAACCCCCCGGAGAACCCAGCGAGCCTTGTAGCGCTCCAGTGTGCCATCAGCCCGACGCTTATGCGTCCAGATCCACTTGGCAGTCACCACCTTGCAACCAGACGGACGCGGCACGAGGTCCCACGTCTGGTTGGCAAGAAGAGCCGCGTACTCCTCTTCCATCACGCGACGCCAGTGAGAATCCGCCAAGGCGTCGCGGACAGAGGAGGGTATCGGAGAGACCCGCGGCTCTCCCTCGGTGGCGGAGAGAGTCGCGGCCTGAGACGCCATCCGCCGAGTCACCATGGGATGGATATGCCGAGGATCCCGATGGATGACTGGCGGGTGGTATACCTCCGGCTCGGCTCGAGAGGGAGCCGGAGGAGGCGGCGGCGGCGACGGCTCCGGCGTCGGCGTCGCAGGAGCCTCCGGAGCAGGAGGCGGCGCCAGTGTCGGCGCCGAACGACGCCGGTACACCTGAACCGACTCAGCGTACCGCTGCGGTGTCGGGGTCGGCGCCGAGCGACGCCGGTACACCTGCACCAGCTGAGCGTACCGCGCAGGTGCAGTTGAAGGCATGGCGCGACCGCGGGCACCGGGGCCGCACGTGGCGCGACCGCGGGCACCGGGGCCGCGCTCGGCGCAGCAGGGATCACCGGAAATGGTGCCGACGTGCTGGGAAAACCTGCAGGAAAAGGACAGACAGGTAACGGTGGCTGAATCACCGGTTCAGTCGGAAACAAAGACTCCAGCTCGGGGTCAGAAGGAGTGGAGGAGGTAGAGTAGGGGAAATCCGACTCGTCAAAGACGACGTGTCGGGAGATCAGAACGCGGCGAGAGGTGAGGTCAAAACATCAGTACCCCTTGTGGTCAGGGGAGTACCCGAGGAACACACAACGAGTCGAACGGGGCGCCAGCTTGTGAGAAGCGGTGGCGGAGGTGTTAGGGTAACACGCACACCCGAAGACCCGAAGGTGGTCGTAACGAAGAGGGGTACCGAAGAGAGCGTGGTGTGGAGTGGGAGCAGGAGAAGCAGTGGACGGAAGGCGGTTGAGTAGGTATGTGGCGGTGTGGAGGCTCTCAGCCCAGAAGCGCGGGGGCAGAGAAGCCTGGATCAGAAGGGTGCGCACGACGTCGTTCGTCGTGCGAATCATCCGCTCAGCCTTGCCGTTCGGAGGAGAGGTATACGGACAAGACATACGCAGCTGAACACCCCGAGACAGGAAGAAGGACCGGGAGGTGGAGTTATCGAACTCCCGCCCGTTATCACACTAGACGGCCTTAACTGTGAGGCCAAACTGAGTGGACACCCACGCAAAGAAGTGGAGGGTGGGGAGGGTCTCAGACTTGGCGCGCAAAGGAAAAGTCCAAGAGTAATGAGAAAAATCATCAACAATGACCAGATAATATTTATAACCAGACATGCTGAGTACAGGAGATGTCCACAGGTCACAGTGAATCAGATCAAAAGCATGAGCAGCATGCGAAGAAGAAAACGGAAGTCTAACATGACGACCTAACTGGCACGCATGACAGAGGTGCTCAGCAGGAGCCTTAGCACATGGAGCATCGATACTACGGCTGAGCTGAGCCAAAATGTCGCGGCCGGGGTGACCAAGCCGGCGGTGCCAGGTGGTGGAAGAAGGCGTCACGGGAAAAGCAGCAGACGAAGAAGCCGAAGGCGAGACAGCGAAAGCAGGAAGCCGAAGGGTGTAAAGGGGCCCCGGGCTGTCACATCGGAGGAGCGGACGCCGGGAAGCCGAATCATTCACAGTAAGACCAGAGGAGTCAAAATCGATAGAACATGAGTTGTCAGCAGTAAACTGGCGAATAGAAAGAAGATTGTGAACCATTCGAGGAGCAACAAGAACATTAGGTTGACGCCAACCTGGCCGGGGGGGGGGGGGTGGGAACAGGCCGGACTGGCGCAGTCCTTCAGCGCCATGGGGCTGACGCCGCCGGTCAGCACTGAGTGGATCGCCGACTCAGGTGCCTCCTTCCACACCACCCCAGATGCTGGTATCCACTCCTGTCCAGCCCCCACACCCCTCTTGTCCTTCTTCCATCATGGTTGGTGATGGGTCTTGCCTTCCTGTCACCGCCGTGGGTTCTGCTCCTATTTCTTTTCGTCTTCCCAATGTCCTTGTTGCTCCTCAGATGGTTCATAATATTCTTTCCATTCGTTAGTTTACAGCTGACAATTCTTATTCCATCGAATTTGATTCTTCTGGCCTCACTATAAAGGATTCGGCTTCCCGGCGTCCGCTCCTCTGATGTGACAGCACGGGCCCCTTTACACCATTCGCCTTCCGTCTTCCGCTGCACCACTTTCGCCTTCTTCTTTGTCTGCCACTTTTGCCACGACGCCGTCTACCACCACCTGGCACCGCCGTCTGGGTCACCCTGGCCGCGACGTTCTGGCTCAGCTCAGTCGTAGTACCGATGTTCCTTGTACTAGGGCTCCTGCTGAGCCCCTCTGCCATGCGTGCCAGCTCGGTCGTCATGTTCGGCTCCTTTTTTCTTCTTCGCATGCGACGCATGCATTTGATCTTGTTCACTGTGACCTGTGGACATCTCCTGTTCTTAGCCTTTCTGGCTATAAGTACTATCTGGTGGTGGTCGATGATTTCTCGCACTACTCTTGGACGTTTCCTTTGCGCGCAAGTCTGAGACCTTCCTCACCCTCCTCCACTTCTTTGCCAGGGTGTCCACTCAGTTCGGCCTCACCATTAAGGCCGTCCGGTGTGACAACGGGCGGGAGTTCGACAACTCTACCTCCCGTTCTTTCTTCCTCTCGGGGTGTTCAGCTGCGTATGTCTTGTCCGTATACCTCTCCTCAGAACGGCATGGCTGAGCGGATGATTCGCACGACGAACGACGTGTCGTGCGCACCCTTCTGATCTAGGCCTCTCTGCCCCCGCGCTTCTGGGCTGAGAGCCTCCACACCACCACCTACTTGCTCAACCGTCTTTCGTCCACTGCTTCTCCTGCTCCCACTCCACACCACGCTCTTTTTGGTACCCCTCGCTACGACCACCTTCGGGTCTTCGGGTGGTGCTTGTTACCCTAACACCTCCGCCACTGCTCCTCACAAGCTGGCGCCCCGCTCGACTCGTGTGTTCCTTGGTTACTCCCCTGACCACAAAGGGTACCGATGCTTTGACCTCACCTCTCGCCGCGTCCTAATCTCCGGACACGTCGTCTTTAATGAGTCGGATTTCCCCTACTCCACCTCCTCCGCACCTTCTCCTGACCCCGAGTTGGAGTCTCTGTTTCCGACTGACCCGGTGGTTCAGCCACATTTTCCTGTCTGTCCTTTCCCTGCAGGTTTTCCCGGTACACCGGCACCGTTCCCGGTGATCCCTGCTGCGCCGAGCGCGGCCCCCGGACCTCCAATCGTGCCACGCGCAGACCCGGTGTCTCCTGCTGCGCCACGCGCGGCCCCGGTGTCTCTTGCTGCGCCAGGCGCAGCCGGTGCAGGTGTACTGGCGTCGTTCGGCGCCGACATCAGCGCCGCCGCGGTACGCTGAGCCGGTGCAGGTGTACCGGCGTCGTTCGGTGCCGACACCGGCACCGCCACCTGCTCCGGAGGCTCCTGCGACGCCTCCACCGGCTCCCTCTCGAGCCGAGCCGGCAGAGTACTACCCGCCCGCCGTCCATCGAGATCCTCGGCATATCCATCCCGACTCAACAAGTCTCTCTATGGTCTGAAGCAGGCTCCTCAGGCTTGGTACTCTCGGTTCGCCACGTTCTTGCTGACATTGGGGTTCACCGAAGCCAAGTCTGACACGTATCTCTTCATCTACCGCCGTGGGGATGAGACTACATATCTGCTGCTCTATGTCGATGACATTGTGCTCACAGCCTCCAGTCAGCAATTGCTTCAGAGTGTCATCTCCTCTCTGCAGCAGGAGTTTGCTATGAAGGATCTGGGTCAGCTCCACCACTTCTTGGGCGTCACTGTTGAGCCTCGCCCGTCTGGCCTTCTCCTTCACCAGCGGCAGTCCGCACTCGATATTCTGGAGCGGGCTGGGATGGCTGATTGCAAACCCTGCTCCACTCCTGTCGACACTCAGGCGAAACTGTCTGCTGATCTGGGTGATCCGGTGGCTGATCCTACTGCCTACCGGAGTCTGGCTGGCGCTTTGCAGTACCTCACCTTCACCAGGCCGGACCTCACCTACGCTGTTCAGCAGGTCTGTCTCCATATGCATGATCCCCGGGAGTCACACCTTACTGCACTGAAGCGTCTCCTTCCCTACGTCCGCGGCACTGTGGACCTCGGCCTGGTGCTTCACCGATCGTCCTCTGCTGAGCTGGTGGTCTACACCGACGCTGATTGGGCTGGCTGCCCGGACACTCGTCGCTCCACTTCCGGCTACGCCGTCTTCCTGGGCGGCAACTTGCTCTCCTGGTCGTCCAAGCGGCAGCCGGTTGTCTCCCGCTCCAGTGCTGAGGTGGAGTACCGGGCTGTCGCTAACGGCGTGGCGGAGGCGTCCTGGCTACGACAGCTCTTGGCGGAGCTCCACAGCCCGCTCGCCAAGAGCACGCTCGTCTACTGCGACAACGTCAGCGCCGTGTATCTCTCCACCAACCCCGTCCAGCATCAGCGGACGAAGCATGTGCAGCAACACCTACATTTCGTGCGCGAGTCGCCATCGGCGATGTTCGGGTACTCCATGTCCCAACTACCTCCCAGTTTGCTGACATCTTCACCAAGGGACTGCCCTCCTCGATGTTCTCGGAGTTTCGCTCCAGCCTCAACGTAGCCGGTGGCTAGTTGTGGCTGCAGGGGGTATTTGCTCTTTTGTACTCTATTTGTACTCTTCTTGTCCAGTCTTGAACACTGTTGCGCCGGTTGTTCAGACTGCGGGGGGGTGTTGGCTTTCTTATTGTCCAGTCTTGAACACCGCTGCGCCGGTAGTTCAGACTTCAGGGGGGTGTTGGTGTATATGTGAGCCCATGTATAGAGGCATATCTAGAGGCCCATGTATAGGATCTATATATCCCACCCTTCTAGGGTTTGGAGGTATACAATCCATTATTTCCCTCCTACACTAACCAATCCGGCTAGCACCCATTCGCATGTCATGGCTTAACAGGCAAGTAGAACAGGCAAGGCCTAGTGAATTATCCAAGCTCAAATTATTATTAAATACTTGTGAATACGAAAAAGGAAGTTTATATCTGCAGTGTACCTATGATTTTAAACCATGAAAATGAACTGTTAAAACATAGGCATTGTAAATTAGGCAGGACACCAACAAGAATGGTTTGTTTCTCATGAGATTTTCAGTTCATGCGCGTTGTACTTTTTTGTGTGAGCATTCCTAGACATTTCTTTGTATACACATTATCTATATACATATTATATAATTATTCAGTAGGGTCCTCCCATACTGCTGAACTGCTCCCTAGAAGAGTTACCTAAGAAATCCATCCGTTGGTTCAATGAAGGGCTCCCATGAACTATACTCATCATTATAGGATCTGGCCACAAATGACAAGCTCACGGTCGCATTTAGATGATGTTCTCCCCCATGGTAACTAAGTCCAACATTGTCAAAGGACATGCCAAATAGCGGCACCATCTGCATGGAATAGTTCAAACATGAATCTGAGAGAACATAACAGCATCAGAAAAGCTAGAGCATTTGCAATAAAGACACAAGTCAACAATCATTTAAGATGTTTAAATAATCGTTGCTAGCCATGTACTCCCTCTGATTTTCTTAGATGTCCGTACTTCATTTTTGCAAATAGTCAGAAAATAATGTCGTGTCAGTGTCCGTATGCAAAGTGTGCCTCGATTGTGCAGAGATTTTAATTTGGCATGCACAGTGGAGTAGTACTAGTTACTGCAGGGATGAGACTTTAGTCTGCATGGGAGGTGTACAAGCTACTGCAAGGGCCCAAAGTCTTGCGGCCGGTGGAGAATCGATGCAGAATTAACTCATGGGAGAGAAGAAGTACATGCTTGTTACCATTTCCTTGGTCTGTGTACAAAAGAAGAATGCGACATCTAAAAAAAAGCGGTGGGGGTACTTTGTATAAGACTCACCATTCCTCCATAATCATCAAAGGAAACAGCTGAAAACGCTTTAATTTCCGCATCAATAATGATGCTATCTGAACTGCTTGATGTAGGTGGACCAGCAAGCTTCAGTGCAAGCCTCTTGGGAGGTTTTCTATCTCCACTTCTCACAAGAAATGAACCAACATCATTATCAACAGTCCATAAGCTAAAAGGTTCAGATGTTTTAGCATTAGATGAATCCCATACACTTTCCTCAGAAAATTGACCTCCCATCACCATGTCACTTCTAATACATCTTAACGTACTGAAGTCTTCTTTCTCTGGAGAACTTTTAGATGCAACACATCCTAATGCCACAAAACCTGAAGGAGCTTTAGGAAACCAAAATGATATACCCTCTGTACCCCGGTGCTTCTTAATTCGGCCAACAGGGTCATAACCTTCAGGAGCTCTGAGAAAAGTGTCTTCACCAGTATCACGAAGGACAACAGCTGAATTCGGTGGTTCATACCTACAATTGAAGTTAAATATTAAGTTGTGTGCTGATGGAGCTTGGTTCTTAAATGGCTAAGAATAATATACAAATGATACCCGTTAACAGCTATGTCGCCAAAGTAACACATTCCTTCAGACAACATTGGACGCCATATTGAGAGCTTCTTTGGTGAAGAGGTCCCACTATTTGACCAAATTAGTTTAAAGCTTGCTACCGCTTCAAATAGCCGACCTGAGGTCAATGCTGATCTTTCTAGCTGAGAGGCATCATTTGTATAATCTTGCCTCCTAGAGATAATCTTAGAAGATGAGTCTGCACTGTTGAACAGCATATGTCGAAGATCATAAGCATTTCCATGCATGCTCATGCTTGCAGGATCTCCAGGTAAAAAGGAACCAAAAGAGTTATCAACACGCCAGAATATCATGTCACTATGATCCCTAAAAAAAGGTAATTGAAGGACATAATGCATGAGTGAGCTATCTCTGTAGCTATACAACAAATATGAAAACAAGTTCAGGCAATATGTATTTGACCTCAGTGCAATGCAGTCCCTTAGATTACATGATGAAACCAAGGAAGCAGTTAAACAGAAAACTGAAGACAAAGGTGGTTCAGCAGTTCCAGGTGAAACAACACAACCCATTGCAACATAACCCACTGGTGCTACAGGTAACCAAACAGAGCAGAGCTGGCCAACATTAGAGAGCTTATTCTTCAAGTCTCTCTCATTCTGATGAAAAATGTTTGTTCTTGGAGAACTAGATTGCCATACTAGCTTGTATGATAAAGGCCTTTTGACCCTTATAACATTTGTGTTCAAAGCAAGGACTCCTTTCGAAGGAGGGTCATTCCTAAGATGAAAAAAGTTGATGTTACAAATCCTTCCAACAACAAAGCAAGTTAAGAAAAAGACAGGAGAATGAAAGAGTAATCACAAACATTGGTGTGAGATAATCGCCAAAAATGGCATATCCAGATGGAGCACGTGGTCGCCAGAAAGAGAACACTTGATCATTTGTATTGCCTAAAACAAGTCAACAAATTATAAACCATGACTAAAAGTATACATCAACTCCAAGTTTTCTAGTACCTTGCACTGTTGCAATTTTGTCAAACTGGTAGCACTCCAGTGACATTTTCTTTGACGACATCCTGAGAAATGCTGAAATTTCTTCCTCAACTGCTAAAAACAGTCTGAGAATACTAAAAGAAAAATTCATATATATTTCAGAAACCAGCAGATGTAGATTTGTCTTTCCAGACGC
This sequence comes from Panicum virgatum, assembly GCF_016808335.1. Lineage (NCBI taxonomy): Eukaryota > Viridiplantae > Streptophyta > Magnoliopsida > Poales > Poaceae > Panicum > Panicum virgatum. The sequence continues at coordinate 51,776,681 of NC_053153.1, read as the reverse complement.
ATTGGAATATTTTACGGCCATGTCAAATGGCTCTATAACTCTGATGCCATTACTCTCCATTTTTAAACCAAGTATGTTTCCACTCATCTCCATACTGCCACCTTTCATTATAAGCCTGTCGCATAAAAGAGGGGTTAATCCCAAACATACAGAGGAGTAAAGAAAGAACATTATTTTATGTGTCAGCCACATGTTGGCAGAACTTTTTTTCCCTTACAAGAAATGTCATGCTTCAATAAGTTTCTTGGCACAAATGATTATATGATTTTCTTGTCTGATGGAAATATGAAGTAATTGTAAAAGGAAAATGATGCAACATTAAATGCAATCACACATGAAAGCATTCTGGCTTTAAAAAAAAAAGGGCGTACCCAGTGCCGTAGGCTTCCCGCACTATGCGGGGTCTGGGGAAGGGTTGTCTTTAAGCCCCAAGCCTTACCCACACAAATGTGCAGAGGCTGGGGCTCGAACCCGGGACCTTCCCATCATGTACTAATAGCTGTATTATATATGTTATGGGTGTGACCGGAGGGCATCCCATCTATCCTGCACGTTAAGAGATAAGGATTGGGAGAGAAATTATATTAGTTAGTTGGTTCGTTAGTATAATATCAGGTTGTTTGGTGCCGGCTCTATATATACGAAGCCATGGCAATCATCTGATACTAAGCAATGAGGAAGAATTAATTCCAAGGGTCCTAATATTCTAGTCTCCCTCCAAGCCCACTCCCTCCGGCTATCTTCCTGACGGTGCTTACCCTAATGACCTAAGGATCATAACATCTGGTATCACAAGTCAGGGATCCTTTCCCATGGCTTCTCCTGCTAATCAATCTGTGCCATTGTTCGGTTTGCTGTTGCCATCCCCAGGACAGCACCACCAAAGCCGGATGTGCCAGTCTGCGTGCTCTGATCCAGAACTCAGAGACTTAGCGGACAAGCGGAGAAGGTTGCTCAGTGCCGGCGAAGAGGAGTGCAAGGGACTCCAGATCTAGCGGACAGGATGAGAAGGAAATAGATCCACTCACAGAGAAGATGACACCACGTGAGGGCCTTTTTAGCCAGTCAGCCAAGTGATGGTCTGCTTGGAGCAAGTGTGTGTGTAAGCTAAGTGTGTATCAGAGTGTGTGTGGGGTTTTGTATGGCTATTTTGGCCTTTCTCCTTCTCTCTTAATGCAATGATACGCAGCTCTCCTGCGTATTCGAGAAAAAAAAATGGTCTGCTTGGAGCAGCTCCCATGGCTGCACAGAACTTGCTATCTGAGGTGTTGCCTCAGATAGGGCCACAAACTTCCATGATGGAGAAGAAACTGCCAACGACCTCGTCACCAGCAGACAGCAGTGCTTCCTCCATTGACAATGCCAAGTTCAGCCAAGGGAACCGCATCCTTGCGCTGATCTTCTGCATGCTGCAGTGAGAAATCATTGCAGATCAAAACACAACCATGGCAAGGGAAAAAGGTTGGCACAGCAAGCACTGTGTTGGCACCGCTGCCCGCTGGCAACAGTGCGAGGGGCAACATATTTGCAGGCGCAGAATATGGCCTGTAGATGCGTTCCGGACCGTGATGCGGCATCTCAGCACCGGCTGCTGAGGGCCCATCTCTGCATATTGTCCCTGCACCTCGCTCAGCCTGGCTTGAGCAACTGGAGCCGTGCCATTTGTCATCGTCCATGGTGCGCAATTCATTCCAAGTTGCTGCGTGCCACATTTGCGGTTCCAACATTGCTGCCACCTTCGCTACCACTCGCGGCCCACCAGGGGCCTGCCTCCATAACCACGCTCGGCTCCGCCACACCACACACCACAAGCGGCTGTGGCAATCTTCTTTCTGGAAAAACCCCGGACATTGTGCCATGAGTTTTTTCGTCCAGATCTTGGACATTCACATGATGTCCTATCCCTTTGTGCTTGCAGATGGGGTCCACCAACAGTTGGAGATGCAGCACAAATAAAGAGTCCAAATTTATTTTGCGTTTTAGTCACAGATAACATAGTTAAGCTGATATGAAAAGGCTTGATCGTTTGTTGAGTCGAGTCATCCTGACAAAGGTCTGCTGCAGCTCAAGGACAAGCTGCTCAGAAAAAAAAGGGCGGCGGGGGGTGGGGGGGGGGGGCGAGTGGATTATGGGTGGCCAGAGGGCCAGCCATCTATCCTGCATGTGAAGAGATAGGATTAGGAGACATATTAGATTAGTTGGTTGGTCTGTCAGGATAATTATCAGGTTGTTAGGCGTTGGCTCTTTATATATGGAGGCACGGTAGTCATTTGTTATCTTCCCGGATAGATGGCAGTGAAGAAGAATTAATTCCAAGTCCCCTAATAGTCTAGTATATCCCTCCAAGCCAACTCCATCCAGCTATCTTCCCGGATGTGTTCATAACAATATACAAGATAATCCGTGGGCAAGAAAATCAAATCTAATAACTTTATTGTCATGGTATAGGTTTGATAAATGTTAATTACATCTTTGTTAAGAGATTCATAATATATGCAGTCATATAACTTAATGTCGGTGTGTATGTGAGCCCATGTATAGAGGCCCATGTATAGGAACTATATATCCCACCCTTCTAGGGTTTGGAGGAATAGAGACAATTATTCTCTCCAACATGGTATCATTAGCCTAGGGTTTCCTCCTCTCTCTCTCCCTCCCATCCAGCCCGCAGCTGCCGCCGCCGCCGGCCTCCTCCCTTCCCCTCTCCTCCTTCCCTCCCCTCCCTTCCTCTTCCTCTGCTCCGAGCGCCCCTTCCTCTGCTTTGGGTGCCGCCGCAGCCTGGGCCGCCGCCCCCTCCTCTGATTCGGGGGCCGCTGCCGCCTGGGGCCGCCGGGGGCCCCTGCCCGCCGCAGCCGCCGCTGGCGCGAGCGCGGGGGGCGCAGCGCCGGGCGCGCTGGGCGCCGCCGCCGCAGCCTGGCCCCAGATCCGGCCCGCCGCCGCCCTTGTCCTGCTGGAGCCCGCGCCCGACGGCGCCGCCGCTGATGGCGCGGGTGCCGGGGCTGCGGGCGCAGGGGGTGCAGGGCCCCTGCCGTCACTCCAGGCACAGCCGGCGCCCCTGCTGCAGCCCGATCCGGCCGCCGCCGCCGCTGCAAGCGCAGGGGCCAGGGGGGCCCTGGCGCAGGGGGTGCGGGGGGCGCCACCGGCCCCCAGCAGCCGCTGCTGCAGCCTGAGCCGGCCGCCGCAGCGGCCCATCGGGCCGCGGTCGCTGCGGGCAAGCAGCCCGCTATCGCCGCCGCCGCCCTCCGTGGGCGGCAGGCCGACGCCGCTCTCGCCGCGGCCCTCCTCGCCGCAAGTCGGAGGCTTCGACGGCCCAGGAGCGGGTTCGCGTGGCTGCCCTCGCTTGGGAGCGCGAGCGCGCCACGGCCGACGCCCTCGCCCTCCGGGTCGCCGAGGCGGAGCACTACTTCCGCGTCGCCTCCGGCCAGCAGTCTGTCGTCCCCGAGCACGGCGCCTCCTCCTCCCACCAAGCCCCGCCCGCTGGATCTGGACCCCGGCACGACCCGACCGACCCCTTGGTCGCCCAGCTCCACCTCCAGGCGGCCGGCGTCCAGAACATCAGGGCCCTGGTCACCGTCCTCCTCGACCCCACGTCCTCCTCCTACGTACGCTGGAGGGACCAGGTCCTCCTCGCCCTTCGCCGCTACGCCCTCGACGACCACGTCCTCATCGACTCGCCGATCGAGACGCAGGATGTGGTGTGGCTACGCCTCGACAGTGTCGCCATGTCCTGGATCTTTGGGACCATCTCCCTAGATCTTCAGGACCTCGTCAGGACCCACGGCGGCACCGCGCGACAGGCCTGGCTGGCGCTCGAGGGGCAGTTCCTCGGCAACGCCGAGTTCCGCGCTCTCCAGCTCGACGCCAACTTCCTCACCTTCGAGCAGGGGGGCCTCTCCGTCGGTGAGTTCTGCTAGCGGATGAAGGGCATGGCTGATGCTCTTCACGACCTCGGGTGTCCGATGTCCGATCGGGTCTTGGTGCTCAAAGTCGTGCGCGGCCTGAGCAGCACCTATGACCACCTGAAGACATGGATCACCCGCCAGCGGCCCTTCCCCTCCTTCCTGCAGGTCCGGGACGACCTCGCCCTCGAGGAGATCACCAGGGGTCTCGCGCCCGGCTCGTCCTCGTCCACCCCCACCGCGCTCGTTGTTGCTCCACCGGCTTCCTCCGCCGCTCCTGCCACCTCCCTCCTTGGTGCTGCTCCCGCCGGGCAGACCGGAGAGGGGGGCGTGGACGTCGTCGGCGGGGCGGGGGGGCGGGGTGGTGGTGGTACTGGTGGCCCTGCTCCTGGGGGTACCGGTGGGGGCTGTCGGGGCGCGCCGACTCCGGCCCCGGCTCCTGCACCTGCCCCTGGAGGTACGCCCTGGCCATCCTTCAGCAACTCATGGTCAGGGCGCATCTCGATGTGGCCGTTCCAGGGTCCAGGGGGAGCCTCGTCCTCAGCTCCAGCCGGCGGCCATGTTCACCGGCGCTGCTCCCCTCTTCGCGCCGTCCTGGACCCCGCCTGCTCAGCCCAGCCAGCAGCCGACCTGGCCTGGGGGGTGGGATCAGGCCGCTCTGGCGTAGTCCTTCAGCACCATGGGACTGACACCGCCGGTCAGCACCGAGTCGATCAACGACTCGGGTGCCTCCTTCCACACCACCCCAGATGCTGGTATCCTCTCTTCTGTCCGACCCCTACACCACTCTTGTCCTTCTTCTATCATGGTTGGTGATGGGTCTTGTCTCGCTGTCACCGCCGTGGGTTCTGCTCCTGGCTCTTTTCGTCTTCCCAACGTCCTTATTGCTCCTCAGATGATTCACAACCTTCTTTCCATTCGCCAGTTTACTGTTGACAATTCTTGTTCCATTGAATTTGACTCTTCTGGTCTTACTGTGAAGGATTCGGCTTCCCGGTGTCCGCTCCGATGTGACAGCTCGGAGCCCCTTTACACCCTTCGTCTTCCTGCTTCCGCTGCTCCGCCTTCGACTTCTTCTTCGTCTGCTGCTTTTGCCGTGACGCCGTCTTCCACCACCTGGCACCGTCGACTTGGTCACCCCGGCCGCGACGTTTTGGCTCAGCTAGGTTGTAGTACCGATGTTCCATGTACTCGGACTCCTGCTGAGCACCTTTGTCATGCGTGCCAATTAGGTCGTCATGTCAGACTTCCTTTTTCTTCTTCTTCTTCACATGCTGCGGGTGCTTTTGATCTTATTCATTGTGATCTGTGGACATCTCCTGTACTCAGCATGTCGGGTTATAAATATTATCTGGTGGTGGTCGATGATTTTTCTCACTACTCTTGGACTTTTCCTTTGCGCGCCAAGTCTGAGACCTTCCCCACCCTCCTTCACTTCTTTGCCTGGGTGTCCACTCAGTTCGGCCTCACCATTAAGGCCGTCCAGTGTGACAACAGGCGGGAGTTCGATAACTCCACCTCCCATTCCTTCTTCCTCTCTCGGGGTGTTCAGCTGCGTATGTCTTGTCCGTATATCTATCCTCAGAACGGCAAGGCTGAGCGGATGATTCGCACGACGAACGACGTCGTGCGCACCCTTCTGATCCAGGCCTCTCTGCCCCCGCGCTTCTGGGCTGAGAGCCTCCCACACCGCCACCTACTTACTTAACCGTCTTCCGTCCACTGCTTCTCCTGCTCCCACTCCACACCACGCTCTTTTCGGTACCCCTCCTCGCTACAACCACCTTCGGGTCTTCGGGTGTGCGTGTTACCCTAACACCTCCGGCACCGCTTCTCACAAGTTGGCGCCCCGATCGACTCGTTGTGTGTTCCTTGGGTACTCCCCTGACCACAAGGGGTACCGATGCTTTGACCTCACCTCTCGTTAGGTCCTGATCTCCCGACACGTCGTGTTTGACGAATCGGATTTCTCCTACTCCACATCATCCACACCTTCTCCTGGATTCACTGTTTTTCACTGACCCGGTGGTTCAGCCACCGTTACCTGTCTGTCCTTTCCCTGCAGGTTTTCCCGATGTACCGGCACCGCTTCCGGTGACCCCTGCTACGCCAAGCGCGGCCCCGGTGCCCGCGGTCGCGCCACGCGCGGCCCCCGGACCTCCTGTCGTGCGCGTCCCCGGGGTCTCCTGCTGTGCCACGCGCGGCCCCGGTGCCTCCCCCTGCACCTGCGCGGTACGCTCAGCCTGTGCAGGTGTACCAGCGTCATTCGGCACCGGCGCCGCCGCGGTACGCTCAGCCGGTGCGGTGTACCGGCGTCGTTCGGCGCCGCCTCCGGCTCCGGAGGCTTCTGCGACGCCTACATCGGAGCCGTCGCTGCCGCCGCCGCCTCGCTCTCGAGTCGAGCCGGCGGTGTACCACCCGCCAGTCATCCATCGGGATCCTCGGCATATCCATCCTATGGTGACTCGGCGGATGGCGTCTCTGGCCGCGACTCTCTCCGCCACCGAGGGGGAGCCGCAGATCTCTCCGGTACCCTCCTCTGTCCGCGACGCCTTGGCGGATCCTCACTGGCGTCGCGCGATGGAAGAGGAGTACGCGGCTCTTCTTGCTAACCAGACGTGGGACCTCGTACCGCGTCCGTCTGGTGGCAATGTGGTCACAGGCAAGTGGATCTGGACGCATAAGCGTCGGGCTGACGGCACACTGGAGCGCTACAAGGCTCGCTGGGTTTTCCGGGGTTTCACCCAGCGGCCTGGTGTGGACTATGATGAGACCTTCAGTCCAGTGGTGAAGCCTGCTACTGTGCGCACGGTCCTCTCGCTTGCGCTCTCTCGCTCTTGGCCTGTGCATCAACTGGATGTGAAGAATACGTTTCTTCATGGCACTCTGTCAGAGACAGTATACTGCTCTCAGCCAGCGGGATTTGTGGACTCCAGTCGTCCGGACATGGTCTGCCGGCTTAACAAGTCTCTCTATGGTCTGAAACAGGCTCCTCGAGCTTGGTATTCTCAGTTCGCTACGTTCTTGCTGACATTGGGGTTCACCGAGGACAAGTCTGACACGTCTCTCTTCATCTACCGCCATAGGGATGAGACTGCATATCTGCTGCTCTATGTCAATGACATTGTGCTCACAACCTCCAGCCAGCAGTTGCTTCAGCGCGTCATCTCCTCTCTGCAGCAGGAGTTTGCTATGAAGGATCTTGGTCAGTTCCACCACTTCTTGGGCGTCGCTGTTGAGACTCGCCCGTCTGGCCTCCTCCTTCACTAGCGGCAGTACGCGCTTGACATTCTGGAGCGGGCTGGGATGACTGATTGCAAGCCCTGCTCCACTCCTGTCGACACTCAGGCAAAGTTGTCTGCTGATCTGGGTGCTCCTCTGGCTGATCCTACTGCCTACCGAAGTCTGGCCGGTGCCTTGCAGTACCTCACCTTCACCAGGCCGGACCTCACATATGCTGTTCAGCAGGTATGTCTCCATATGCACGATCCCCGGGAGTCCCACCTTGTTGCGCTGAAGCGTCACCTCCAATACGTCCGTGGCACTGTGGACCTCGGCATGGTCCTTCACCGCTCGTCCTCTGCTGAGCTGGTTGTCTACACCGACGCTGACTGGGCTGGCTGTCCGGACACTCGCCGCTCCACATCCGGCTACGCCGTCTTTCTGGGCGGCAACCTGGTCTCCTGGTCGTCCAAGCGGCAGCCGGTTGTCTCCCGCTCCAGTGCCGAGGCGGAGTACCGGGCTGTCGCTAATGGCGTGGCGGAGGCGTCCTGGCTACGACAGCTCTTGGCGGAGCTCCACAGCCCGCTCGCCAAGAGCACGCTCCTCTACTGCGACAACGTCAGCGCCGTGTATCTCTCCACCAACCCCGTTCAGCATCAGCGGACGAAACATGTGAAGATCGACTTGCACTTCGTGCGCGACAGGGTCGCCATCGGCGATGTTCGGGTACTCCATGTCCCGACCACCTCCCAGTTTGCCGACATCTTCACCAAGGGACTACCCTCCTCGACCTTCTCGGAGTTTCGCTCCAGCCTCAACGTAGCAGGTGGCTAGTTGTGGCTGCGGGGGGGGGGGTATTTGCCCTTTGTACTTTCTCGTTGTCCAGTCTTGAACACCGCTGCGCCGGTAGTTTAGACTGCGGGGGGGTGTTGGCTTTCTTGATTGTCCAGTCTTGAACACCGCTGCGCCGGTAGTTCAGACTGCGGGGGGGTGTTGGTGTGTATGTGAGCCCATGTATAGAGGCCCATCTAGAGGCCCATGTATAGGAACTATATATCCCACCCTTCTAGGGTTTGGAGGAATAGAAACAATTATTCTCTCCAACACTTTAGAGAGAAACAAATGTCCAAAAAGCACAAGAACCAACTGGCTGCACAAGGTAGCTTTGTACCATCAGTTCCAGACATCGAGGAAAACGATTTCATGCTTGTGTTGTGAATGCATACATAGAAACTTTTAAATAGTAGGTTTTTTATAACAAAAATGATTCAATCTCTTGTTCGCCCATTCCATACAATAAGAAAAGGAAATGACAGTGATGCATCAGTATTTATCAATATCCGCTACATGTACTAGATATTTGAATTTGATATTAATGGCTTTTAGAATCACTTGCATTTTAATTTGATATCGAATATTTGCAGATATGCAACATAGCGTGATTATTTGGTACGTTCTAAAACAATGCTCTTCTTTTTTCTAATAATGAATAAAAATACAGGTGGGGATCCTAACCATCAACAAAAAGTAGCTCTAACACAGAATTGAGAACTACATTGCACCAAGTGGCACTCGAAAACCTGACCTGCAATATGCATCTGTATGTGCATGAATAACCTTTGTTGAAAGTGCTAAGTTTTCACCAGCATTTCTTGATGTACTGTAGAAAGTAAGCTCTGGTCCAACAGCCTGAAACAATCAGGTAATCAGACAATAAACTTCAACCATACAATTACGAATTGACACTCATGTGTGGATGCAGGAGTTTAGAAAATCACATGATGGAGTTGCTCCATAGTTTGTAAGTTGTAACCTGCTGGAAACTGCACTACTTAACAGTAAGCACAGAACCACAGATGGTGGTATTCTGGAAAATCTTGCAGAATTAGGAACCTTATTGTGCGTGTGCATGTGCATGTGCGTGTAATGCAGCCAAACCCCTCATTAGGATGTGAGGTGTCCTCCTATAACCTCTCTACATTAAGCTTATAGCGAAAGGTGGGAATAGGCATCTTCAACAGTTCTATTCAAACATAAAATCAAAAGTTTGATATTCCTGAATTGCTATGAATCTGCTGAGTACGTAGGTTAGGGGAATTTCAAAGCAAATAATGTGACCTTACTTCAATAAGTCATGTACATACTCCATCTGTTTCAAACTATTGGTCACTTTATCTTTTTCCTAAGTCAAATTTCTCTAATTTTAACCAAGTTTATCGGAAAAGCATCAACATCTACAACATGAAATTAGTTTTATTGAATCCACCATGAAATATGTCTTGATAGTGAATATTTAGGAAAAATAGCCAAAATCATCCATGAAGTATGGTGCTCGGCTCAATTTGGTCTTTGAACAATGAAAACGTCCATTTTAGTCCCTAAACTATCCTAATCGGCCCATCTTCGTTCTTGAATCCGATGTGGCACGCCACATAGGCTCCTCCAGTCACTGCCCAGTCAGCTTGGGGTTGAAATACCCTTTTTACCCTCCATCCATAGAGCAGATTTAACACATGCTTCCAGCCCGCATCGCTGCGAGCTTGCTAGGAGGGTGATCAGGGGAGGTTTGGCTGCGTGGCCTCGCTGGCAGGGAAGGGGTGGCGAGGGGCAGCGACCTGAGCTGGCAGAGAGGGGCCACGCTCGCTAGCAGGGAGGGGGAGGCGAGGGGCGCGAGCCGAGCTGGCTGGGAGGGGGCGGCGCACTGGCAGGGGAGGGGGTGGCAAGGGGGCGGCGAGGGGTCGGCGACCTTGCAGGGGAGTGAACGGTCTGGCTCGATTCGAGCTGGAAGCTGGCTATGTTAAACCCGCTCTATGGATGGAGGGTAAAAAGAGTATTTCACAACCCAAATTGACTAGGCAATGACTGGAGGAGCCTACATAGAGTGCCAAGTCGGATTCAAGGACGAATGTGGACCAGTTAGGATAGTACATGGACTAAATTGGACGTTTTCATAGTTCGACCAAATTGAGCCGAGCCCCATAGTTCAGGGACGATTTCGGCTAATTGCCGAATATTTATTTAGTACTGTAGTGTCAATATATTTTACAATAAACTTGGTCAAAGTTAGAGAAGTTTGAGTTAGGACAAAGCTGAAGTGACCACTAATTTGGAAAGGGGGGAAGTACATGACTAGGGGGTGTATAGAATATGATATTGTGTGGTACAAGAGCAAAACTGTGTTAAGAGAGTTATGAGTTGATATCTGAATTATAGCTACAAGTACAAAGCAATACCTGTAATTCCATTATGAATTCTGTCGATGCGTCAGCACTTTCACTTTTAACTGTGTCTTCTGCAGTTTCCTTGCTGGGACCTGGCAAGAGACCATCATCTTCTCTTATTAGGTAGACACAGTCATCCTCTGATGCTGAATAACAGCAATCATCACCAAGAGAAACACAGGAGTCCAAATATTCTCCATTCTGTAGCAAGATATCGCATTGCCAAGACCAAAAAGGTTATATAGATGTGGTAAGTAGAAAGTGGGAATAATAGAAATTGGAAGCACAGAATATTACCACTATAGTGACATTCCGAAATTGCAACCTCTTACACCCCAGCACATGAATAAAACTCTCAGAGCTAGGGCTTGATAGGATTTTACCCTCTCTATCCAGCAAATATAACTTTCCACCCTTCCCATCATATATAAAGTGATTAAATCTTTCATTATCAACAATCAAGGGCTTCTGAGGTGAAAGACTAAATGTTGAATCCTCCTGATAATAAATCTGATCATTCAATATTACTGGAGAAATCATGTGTAGAAGGTCCTTGTCTTCGTCATTGGATAAAAGACTCCGAGCAGATGGCACAAAGAACTCAACTATGGCTAGTAAGAAGTCAAGTGCCACAAGAAACTTGGGTCGCTGAACACAGAGAGAGAGAGATGATGAAGATTTTCGGAAGATGGCATCAAGAATGAGCATCGAGGGGATTGGCTCAAGGCCTAGATCTTTTTGTATTCTTTGTTCGCCTGAATCAGGTTCATTAGGATTATCATAGCCATCAGCGGATGATGTGTCTCGAACGGTTGCAGATTTTCCAATAGCAAGCCTTAACTCATCTTTTGTTCCTTCACGATCATCAAAAACAGAAAAGCCTTTGAGAGTAGCATACAGAAAATTCTCTTCTCTTGTGTTTGATTTATATAGAAGCCATGCGCCAGTCGCCTGAATACAGGAAATATATGAGATGTAAACCAATCCAAGTAAAGAGCTATGACCCATATGAAAGAAATCTCCAAAGGGAAAAAATGTGTACTTAAAATATGACCTAGACTCACAAAATAAGACACCAGAAGAATACTTCAACTCACACAGAAACAGCATAAAAAAGATTATCTGATTCTCAAGTGACTATAGACATAAATTCACATTGTTACATTCTATCCATATTTGGAGAGAATGATCCCCCATCCCTCTAGGTTGTCCTTTGTTTGTGTTTGTTAGAGTATATCAGGGATATCTCTATATTAGGTGGAATAGGATTGTATCCGTATTCTACTATATCAGTAGGAGAGGCTCGTTGCCCTCCAAGTCATGTACCCTGTCGTGGTGTGGAAACCCACAGCCGGGTAGCGTAGTGCACCCGCCTAAACCCTGAGGGTGCGTACTCGGGGGTTAGCTAGGATTAGCCCAATCTCGGTGGAAGAACGCGATGAACACAGCAGTTTAAAGTGGTTCGGGCCGCCGGAGCGTAATACCCTACGTCCACTGTGTGTTGTATTACTTGTGCTCTCAAGAGGTTGAGAGCAGGGTTGTTCGGCGTGAAACCGAGCGTGTGTTGTGAGAGTCTTGGAGTATCTGTGTCCACCTCCTGTCTAGCGGGCGTGCTCTCCCTTTTATATGTCCAAAGCGAACACGTACACTGAGCGGAGCCCCGACTGGTGGGCCCGGCGATATATTTGATATTGTACACAGCGGAGCCTTAAATGCTATAGATCTGGAGATCTTCGTCGTCGGCCTCCGTGCGTACCTTCAGACTGGGTATGGCCTTGAGCTGTCCTATCGGAGTAGAGTCTAGCCTCTGCAGCCGCGCGTCGAGATCATGATGAAGCGCCGAACTACTGACTCAGTCCACTGTAGTAGCGTGCACTGTTGCTCCAGTCAGTAGCTGGTCATCATGACTCGTCGCTCATGCGCGCGGCGCTGAGTCTTTAATGCTTGCCTTGGTAACTGACGAGCCGCCTCGGTAACTGGCGATCCACAGTGTGGACTGACAAAAGCTGTCCCGTGCCCAGCGGCAGCAGAGCACGTCTCAACCACTCACACTTAATGCGGGTGGGTGAGGGAGCTTCCAACGGAAGGCTTGCGCCCGAGCCCGCGTCTGCGTGACACATGGCGGCTCCGGACCCATCCCGAGCAGCTAGCTGAGCCGAGAGCTCACGGGGGTCCGGATAGGCACGTGGAGGTCCCGGACCCATCTGCGGGAGTCCGGATGGCACGTGGAGGTCCCGGACCCATCTGCGGGAGTCCGGATGGCACGTGGAGGTCCCGGACCCACCTGCGGGGGTCCGGGTCCGCGGCCACAGGTGCTGAGCATTTCCACCTCTGGGACACGTGGTGACACCGGACCCGTCCCCGAGCGGGAAGCGGGTCCGGGACCGTTGGTCCGGTGAGATGGAGTCGGACCCCAGGGGTCCGGCTGCTCAACTCCTTATGACGTAGTTACGGATAACTACGCGAGTCTTGGCACAGTAGGAGTGGGTACCCCAGTTGCAGGGTACCGACATACCCCTATATATTCAGCCCCAAGGCTCAGGCTAATACAATCCATCCATTATACAACAATTCTATTCTCCAACAGTGCTCACTAATTACATAGCTGAGATTGGGCAGCTCCATATAAATGACCACGTACCAAGTCTGTGAACTCACTTGAACCTTATCAAACATACCAAATGCATGCCTCATTTTTCCAGGTTTCGTACAAATAAACTAAAACCTAAGAAATTTCCATTAGAATTTACATTTTTCTTGCAAAACCATCACAAGGCTACTTCATTTTCCATGTAAAAATACACTTACCGATACTGGTTCAGCTAGAGAACGAAATGTTCACCACAGGTTTAGGGATAATATCACAAGTGACATGCTAGTGTACAAAGTTGAGTTCAGACAACCTTTCAACATGACTACGAGACAAGCACATGCAAGGGAAAGGAAAAGCTATGAAAAACAAACAGAGCAGTCAATGAAGTTCCAAAGTATTTTTCTCAACAAAAATTGAATACCTGCACACTAGCCAGACGAGAATCTCTTGTTGATCCTGAATGCAGTGAAAGCTCAACCAGATTTATTGTGACAGAAAATTTATTAGATATCCATGTTTCCGCATCATGGGACAAGTCCTGAATACTTTCAGAAGAAGATACTGATGCATGAGATGGAGTAGTGGAAGGGCCATATCGAGGATCATCCAGAGTAGGCACAGTACGTGGTGTCTCGGAGAAGTTAGACAATGCACATTCAGATATGATCTCATATTCTCGATTAGATAGTGCTGCTTTCAAAACATCCACCTACGTGATATTGTAGATAAAAGAAACAAGCATCTCAATGGAGCTATAAGAAAAATTAATCTAACCAGGGACCTCCAATTAAAAATGCATTCAGAGCAAATGTGCTACCTTAATTGCTGCCTCCACCGCTGGCAATTGATGCCTGAGATCACGCAATGATCTACGAAGTTCAAATGAAAGACCTTCCACATCGTGAATTATGGTTTCACCACGCACCATATCCATACCAATAACTAAATTTATGTCCCTTATCTATAAAGGAAAGTTTAATAGTTATATAGAATAATTTTAAGCACGGTATCAAGACACTATGATGAGGAATAAAATGTGCGAAACAGGGTTTTGTTTCCCAGTGATCCAAATAGGAAACTAAATCATAAAAGTTCAACATGGCAGGAACTTGGCTTAGATTCCTGCAAGCCCAAAACACAAAACTCATAATAAAGATACAATCAGTCATGGCTACTATAAGCTGCACTTGGAAGCCTGTTACTATTTTACAACAAGATCAGCTATATGAGACAAGTAAATTTAATGATGGCATAAATTTGTTAATAAATAGATACGTCCAGCACGGATCTCCCCTTTGGATCCCCAACTAAAAATAGAGAACTTGTTGACGAAGTGAACTTACTGTAACTGTCAAAATGTCTAAGTGAACAGCACTCATATCATTCTTAGCACCACCTATCCACTGGAATTCATTTTGGATTGTTATGTATACGACATCAAGCTCCAAAAAGCTGCAAACCAAAGTGATCCTCAAACACAGCAACACACAAAAGAGCTGCGTATCTTTGTATTAAAAAAGAAGAATAAATCATGTTCATATACACAATAGCATCCTTACTCAGCACTATCAGTTTCGCGGGGCATAACAATTATGGGCCTACTGAAAGAAACATCCAATTTGAGAGCAGGTGACCCTTCCATATCAGTTTTGCTAACCCACTTCTCCGAGTTAGTCACATCATCTTTCAGCTTTACAACACCATCAGAACTTTTGGGGACAAGTCCCATAAAATAACTGATAACCTGCGCACACACGCACACACAAACACACACACACACACAGAGAGAGAGAGGGAGAGAGAGAGAGAGAGGTTAAACTATTTGCAGGGTTAAGAAACAAATTGAGCTCTAAATACCATACCTCTTGAACAAAACGGTTTAGGTAGACAATTCTAACTTCAGAAAGCTGCCCTAAAAGGCTATAGTCATAACCACAATAATCTTCATCACCAACATTGTATGAACTAAAGTCAATCTGCACCATGATTTTGAAAATTGATTATTCTTCTGCGATTCATAAAAAGATTATTTTCTAGAAAAAATAATTTAAAGCATAATAAGTTACAGCTATAACAAGAAAGTTAAATAAATTAAAATCGAATACCTCCACAAATGAACGTCCTCCAGGATTTCGCATGTCACAAACCCAAAAGTAAGGGTGACTGCTACGAAGACTATCATCACTTATTTTAAGGTTTCCAAGTGCAGCCTTTATGCTGAATGACGATGTGAACACCTTGAGTAACACCACAGATAGTCAAGAACCTAGCATGCTTAAAAAATCCAAACAAAAATCTATGACGAAGATTAGAGATGGTCACATTACCTTTATATCAGTTGAGAGGTTATTTTGTGATAAAGTAGCAAGCCGATCACCATTTTCATTCATCAGTAATATCTGTGCCTCTGCCATGTTGGACGTAAGATGAAAAACTATTCTGCTTTTACCTTTAGCCAGTAACCCTTTTATGTCTGGCTCTGGTCCCGCATCAGACTTAGATTCCTCAATTGTACCATCCTCTACAATACCATGATATGTATCTTTATCTTTATCAGTATCAGGCCCGTTTGTAAGGTTGATGGAATTCATAAATTCCATGATTGCAATAACAGTTGGCCGATGGCAAAAGAAGGTCAAAGTAGCAATGCTGACAACTACCTGGTAAAATGGAGCAAAGTATGAAATATCACACATGATCAAGGTGGTAGGAGGAATAGCCTGTGTTAAATGGACACGGGTGCAGGTGTCGGAATCCGACTCGGGTGCGGGTGTCCGATTCGGCAAATCCTAAAAAACAGGATTCGGAGATTCGTCTGGGATTCGTCTAATATCTTTTTTATTTTTAAATTTTATAAATAAATATGCAGGGACTGGACTGAAAGTTAGACAAAAGGCCCAAAAGGCCCAGCCCACCATCCCATCCCACCTTTATCTACACCGTCCAGATCCCCGAATATACGTATCGCAGCAACACAGGCCAAAAGAAGCCCAATAGAGCCCGTTAGCCCACCCCAGAGCAGACTACTCTAGCTCCTTCCATCCATCCGACCATCCCCATTCTTCTCCGCCCAACCGCCCCCAACTCCCGTCATCCTTGTAGCGCAGGCAGGGCATAGGGCCAAGCACCCGAGCCCCCACCCCACCACCGCCCGACGCAGCCACCTAGCTCCGCCTCTCTCGGCCGGCGGGGTTGTGGATCTAGCGCGGCGCGGAGGGGCAAGTGGATCCGCGGCGACGGCGGGGCAAGCAGCCGAGCGGGGAGGCTGCCACGGGCAGTCGGCGGCCTGCGGGTGGGCAGGCGGCGGCGGCTCGGCGGGCGCCGGGCGAACGGCGAGCGCAGCTGCAGAGCTCCTGGCGGACGACGGGTGGACGGCGGATGGGCGGACGACGAGCGCAGCTGCCCAGACACGGCTGCGGCGTGTCTGGTACGCGTCGCATCGCGTCCGACGCGAATCGACGCACGGATACACATCGACGCGCCAAAAAAATTTTGGACGCGCGTGTCCCGGTAACACAGGGAATAGCTACATTGATACAAAAAGCCTAAGCATGATCAAGACGCTAAGAGGAACAGGTCATTCTATACAAAAACATAAGTATAAGTATATAACATGAGAAGATTTGAGATATTTACCCTGTTGTCCAAGTTGTTGTACTGGGGAGAATGCTGATCATAAATCACTATCTGAGCTTTCACAAAACTATCGAAAGTATCATTACCATCCAAAGTGAATCCAACAGTTTGAAGTTCACTGTCTGGTATCAAACCAGGTATTCGGTTAAATGTCGGAGGCTGTAGGGAAGGAAGACTAGTAGGCAAGAAATTCTGGGTACTAAAATAATCTGATATAGTCCTCTCTTGAAGCATAGGTGTTTCAAATTCATCAAAATCATCTGATGCCTCAAAAAAGTTTTCCTCACTGTCAGTTTTCTTTAATGGAGTGCCTTTAGGTCCTGCACTGTTCTTTCGACTAGGTGAGGGGACTTCTTGGGTTTGCATGCTATTGATAAAAGATCTTGCCAAGAACCTTGGCACTGGACTTCCTGGGTAGTAATACTGGTCTTCGATTTCTAGTGACCCCAAAATAGTTCCTATCAGTAGATTGCCACCTTTAATTGAAAGTTCAACCTGTTTGTTCCCAAAGAAATCATATATATATATATATATATAAATAAATTGCAAAGCAAGGAGCAAAAGTGGAAAACAGATGAAGAGATCGATACCTGGCCACCAACTGCCCGAAATTCAAACAGGCTGCTCTCCTTAGCTAGAAGAATTTTTTTTAATTTGTGGTTACTCTACAGAAGCATGGGTTACATTATTAACATTAAATCCAGATTACAAAGAATATTAGTTATGAAAGAAATACCTCATAGCCACATGAAAAGCATATCTTTAGCTCATCAAGAATGCCAGCAACAAATAATTTCTCTGTGTCAACAATATCCGTAAAGTTGCCTTTGAATGAGTTCGTCTCTGATGGGAGAGCAACTTCAGGAAAGCTCAAGACTGCAGCAGAACCCTGCAAGCAGGCTAATAATTACAAGGATGCCAACAAAAGATTAATGTAATGAAGAATTGACGAAAAGAGCAAGGAGTACCGATGCACGGTATATAGCACCCTGCAAGCGGCTCTGCCATATCTTTCGTCCTTCCTCATTATCAAACAACAATATTAAAGCACCAGTGTCCTCCACGATCTGTAAGAGAAAAAACTTTATTAAGATAATAATTTATGCAAGAGGATTGAAGCAGAATAACACTTATGAAGTGGATAATGAACTGTGCTACTTGACCATTCCTTAGGATTAACTTGGCCAGAATCGTGCAGTGCCAGGATGTTAGGCACACCATTTGTAAGCTGAGTAGGGACCTGATGAACTTGTTTCCCACGTAAACTGCAACTCAACACAAACAGTTAAAAACAAGTATGCAGGCACATAAAAAAGATGAATAGAAACCGTTTGGTTTTCTAGAATGCGTCCTAGAATGCGTCTTCTAGGTGCTGCATGAAGTACTAAATGAAGTCTATTTGCAAAACCTCTTCAGAGATGGGTGTAATTTTTCGCGACGAATCTAATGACGGTAATTAATTAATGATCGACTATAGTAATGCTACAGTAACCATTCTCTAATCACGTGGTCAAAGGCCTCATTAGATTCTTCAGGGTTCCTAGAGCAGGGGTTCTAGAATTGGTTTTGTAAATTACCTTTATTTGACACCCCTAATTATTGGTCAAAGTGCGTTCTAGCTCATTCTAGGAATAAACCAAACAAGGCCATAGTCACATGACATCATGTCTACCAGACATAGATTTAAGTATTATATGTTGTTATTGAGGGGCCTTGGGAAGGAGAAGATGCTGACGACATGAGGCTAAAGATGGCGACATGTGTCCGGAAGGTGGCCTCAGAGGTGCTTGGCGTGAGTAGGAGAGGCAAACAGGAGGGGAAAGACACCTGGTGGTGGAATGACGAGGTGCAAAGGGCTATTAAGGAGAAGAAGGAATGTTTCAAGCGCCTCCACCTTGACAAGAGTGCAGCCAACATCAAGGGCTATAAATTAGCGAAAAGGGCTGCAAAGCGAGCTGTGAGTGTAGCAAAGGGTAAGGCGTACGATGACCTGTATCAGCGACTAGGCACGAAGGAAGGGGAGAAGAACATTTATAGGATGGCTAGGATCCGCGAGCGGAAGACACGGGACATCAACCAAATCAAATGCATCAAGGATGGGACGGATCGACTTCTAGTGAAGGATGACGAGATCAAGGCCAGATGGCGAGAGTACTTCGACAAGCTGTTTAATGGGGAGAATGAGAGCACTACCTTTGAGCTAGATGACTCTTTTGACGATACCAACAAACGTTTTGTGAGGAGATTTCAGGTGGCAGAGATCGGAGAGGCTTTGAAGAGGATGAAGGGCGGTAAAGCGATGGGCCCTGATGGTATCCCCATTGAGGTATGGAGATGCCTAGGTGACAGAGCGATAGTATGGTTAACTAAACTTTTTAACCTTATTTTTCGATCAAACAAGATGCCTGAAGAATGGAGAAGAAGTATATTAGTACCGATCTTCAAAAACAAGGGAGATGTTCAGAGTTGTACTAACTACCGTGGGATTAAACTGATGAGCCATACGATAAAGCTCTGGGAGAGGGTTATCGAGCACCGCCTAAGAAGAGTGACAAGTGTGACCCAAAACCAGTTTGGGTTCATGCCTGGAAGGTCGACTATGGAGGCGGTTTTCCTAATACAACAATTGATGGAGAGATATAGGGAGCAGAAGAATGACTTGCACATGGTCTTTATTGACCTCGAGAAGGCATATGACAAAATACCGAGAAATGTCATGTGGTGGGCCTTGGAAAAGCACAAAGTCCCAACTAAGTACATTACCCTCATCAAGAATATGTACAAGAATGTGATGACGTTTGTCCGGACATGTGGTGGCGACACCACTAACTTTTCTATTAACATAGGCCTACATCAGGGGTCGGCATTGAGCCCTTATTTATTTGCTTTGGTGATGGATGAGGACATACAAGGTGATATCCCTTGGTGTATGCTCTTTGCTGATGATGTGATGCTAGTGGACGAGAGTAGAGCAGAGGTAAATAGGAAGTTAGAGCTGTGGAGACGCACGTTAGAGTCAAAAGGTGCATGATGTGCGATTTCAGCGCATCTAGGCATGAGCGTGGTGACGTTAGTCTCGATGGGCAAGTGGTGGCCCATAAGGACATTTTTCGATATTTAGGTTCGATGCTACAAAAAGATGACGACATTGATGAAGATGTTAGGCATAGAATCTCAGCTGGCTGGTTGAAATGGCGTCAAGCTTCTGGTGTCCTCTGTGACAGGAGGGTGCCACAAAAGCTAAAAGATAAGTTCTATAGGACAGCGATTCGCCCGGCGATGTTATACGATGCTGAATGTTAGCCTACAAAAAGACGACATGTCCAGCAACTGAGTGTAGCATATATGAGGATGTTACGGTGGTTTTGCGGGCACACAAGGAGGGATAGAGTCCGGAACGAAGCTATTCGGGAAGGGTAGGGGTGGCACCAATTGAGGAAAAACTTACCCAACATCGGAACATCGGTTGAGATGGTTTAGACATATCCAACGGAGGCCTCCGGAGGCGCCGGTGCGTAGTGAGGTGCTAAAGCATGTTGATAAGGTAAAGAAGGGTAGAGGTAGACCTAAACTGACTTGGGACGAGTCGGTTAAGAGAGACCTTAAAGATTGGGATATATCTGAGGATAGGAGCGCTTGGAGACTAGCTATCAACGTGCCTGAACCATGACCTTTGTGTCTTTTGGGTTTCATCTCTAGCCTACCCCAACTCGCTTGGGACAAAAGGCTATGTTGTTGTTGTTGTTGTATGTTGCTATTGAAACATTGAAGGGATTAAGCAATGCAAAATATCTGATGGCCTTGGTATCAGTCTATCAGAAATACGAATCACCATGTAGAGAAACTTAGATTATAAAAACACCTGTAAAAGTACCGAGGTACAAAAGATGATAAAAAAAAAGCTCGAGTTTCTACGATTGCTGAAGCAAGGGCTCGTGATGAAAATATTGACAAGTATTCAAAGTTTCATATGTTGGAAATTCGAGTAATTTTTGCTAAGGTAAAACGATAAATTGAGGGGTAGTGTTCACATGCATGCAGACACAATAAACTCCAAACTTGACAATTACTTAGAATTCAGAACTATATAAGAAAGTTCATAACCTGAGCCATTGCTTGTACGTTGTAGACGTTGAATTTTCAAATACATAGAGAAACGGGCCCACTAAACGCAAGTATCTGCGTTGCCAAGCAGCTTCCCGGTTTCCAACACCCTAAAAACATATCAAGGAAAAAATAAAAATATGAACATAATACTTAAATGATGGATCATTAGTGAGTACATTACAAAGAATGCAAACCTTCCATGTGAGAAGAGACGACCATCCTTCAAAGTCAGCCTGATCCCACAAGTGTTCAAGATCTGAAGTGCTATTCTCACTATCACTATCTTGAAAAATCTTTAAAATTTCCATCAAACGATGATAGCGTGCTGGAGAGAAATGAAATCCCAAGGAAGGAACCCGTATCGCCATTCTTGTGGAAGGATACACAGGACTTTCCAACTGGATCTGTGCAACAGAAGGAGCAGCGACCCATATCATGTTGAAACTATTTAATTTCCCTCCTTTTATTTTCAATTACTTTGTGTGGGGAGGAGTAGGTGGAGTACTGTTTTACCTGCTGAAGCTTCAAAGCAATCCCACACTTGTCAATCACTGGCAACAAGTTGATTCCATCAGATGTTTCATTCCAATGGTAATCACCATCCACCATAAATGCAGATACATCACTAAGCACCAAATTGAAGTTTAGATATATATCCTGCTCTTCTGAAGAATAGGAATCCCATATTTCCTGAAGCAACAAATGACATTAGTAGCAATCAAAACCAACTACTTAAGACAACAAAATCATACTTGCAAATAGCGTACACCACCTCTGTCCGAAGAACTAAATTTCCAAGGTCAAGCAAAAGCTTAGTCTCATGTACATCATCTGGTCGGAACTTGGTAGGGACAGTAATTTTAGGAGCAGCAATATCCATGTTCAGGGAAAACCTGATAGGGTTATGTAATAGACTAGTCAGCATCGAAGAAGGGATTGACAAAAGAAAATATAACTAAGTTCTTTAATGTGACTTTAGAATAGAAGCGAAGGAGTAAAGGAAAGCAATGATGTAGAGTAATTTAAATATGAACCGAAAGCAATAACGTCAGCATAATTTCATGGTATAGACAAAGTGACAAAAATCCTTATTTTTACGTAAAACCGCAATCCCATTTTTCAAATTCCCTTTTTGAGGTTGAAATGCTATTGAAATATTTACTCCCCTTACTGTAGTTACTGAGTACAAAACTATGGTTGCTATATCAGTTCTTTTTTCCATAGCAACATTTACTGGTAGGAAGCTAATAATGCACAGGTTGCTTCATGAAAGGCACTGAAATCTTATTGAACCCACAACTCCTAAAAGATTGTTTTTATATTCTCTTTTTTATCCATGTCAATATATTTCTTTAGTTCTCGGTGTATCAAAATGGTGAAAAAATTATACTAACCTGGACTGATCTTTAAGCACCCGGGTCATTTGCTGTTGAGCGGTCCGTTTCACTTCATCTAATGTCATCTTCACAAAGCAACACAGAATGATCAATCAATCAATCAATCATCTGATCCCATGAAACAATATTTCTTCAAATCAATTTACTTGTAGATAGATACCTGTACAGCAGCAGCAGTTTCTAGTGCCAGGTTCTGGCTAATGGTAGGGCTACTCTTGAAGAAGCCAACGATTTGATCGATTGAATCTTTTAAATACTATCAGAACACAAATTCAAATCATCAAAGAGTAGAATAAATGCATACAGACAAAGGTACGATGAGAATAACTTACAGTTATATAACAAGGAGAAGCTTTAGCTGTCAAACTCCAGTCCAGTTGCTCATCAAATGGTTTGTAGGAGAAGATACCAACAAAAGAGTCAACAGCATTTGCACTCTGGTATGTACAGAATATGGAATCATTTGAGTGACTACCATAATTTACTATGAATACGTATTAGGCAAACTGAAGACTCAGACAGAAACCTCAGCAAGCAGGCCGTATGGAGATAATAGCCTGTAGGAACCAAGCTTCAGATCAAATATTTTTGCCTCCGGATACATTTTCAAGTTACAGAAGAAATCTTGACATGAGAGATCTGCTAGGCACTCCGAATCATCAATGGTCAGCTTTGATGCATTATGCTTCATACGTATTTCAAAATCAAATTGCATCAGTTTCATATCCTGCTGATCAGGGATATACTCATTGTTTTCTTTGTATCCAATGATCCGATTTAATCTTTCCCAATCTTCATCAGTAGAACTCTTTAAATCTTCCTCGTCCTTTGAACAGCCAGTCCTGTATGAAGAGCACTGATTAATTGCCACATATTTAACAGTTCAGAAACAATAAGATTGTCTGGCCCAGAAATCAACCATCCAAATGACCACCAGGATTGCTTTTTATTTTGTTGAGCATACTGATGCGTCTCTGCTGACTGTTCTACAAACTTGTGAGCCAACATCCTACACAAACAAGAGATTAAAAGTAATTGAATAGAGGAATCTACAATCAGCAATGGGATACATGATATGGTATAAGCACATATGTAACATAATGTTTCATTGAGTGGAAATAATTATGAGAAGAGACAACAGTGCAGATGGTATGCATGGTAACATGCTCTGGAAACATGCAGTTTACATCAGGTCATGTATTCGTTGTAGCATGCAATTTACAGGAGTGTCAAAAGGCTGGGCGCCAATGTCAGTATTGCATGCATTCACTGGTCTTACCCAGGCAGTGACAGGAAGGCTGGGGCAACAACAGTATAGTGCTCATTCACTGGTCTTTACTGGTAAGAGGGTAGCTGAGCAACTAAGAGAATATAAGGAAGTGGGGAGAAAACAGTGCAGTAAGGTGAACTTCTTTTGTGGATTAATCAATGATCACCAGGGACAAAACTGTGAAGGCAAAACTTTCAGGCAACCACCCTAAATTCTACATTACACTCTTGTTAGGAACCTCTGGCACAGATCATGCATCATTCTACCAACTTTTTTCACTTAATATTTGCAGCCAGGATTCACAGGATAATCCTCATGGAGGATGTATTCAGGACAAACAAAAGCATGTTACCTCCATTGTAGAATAACCTCCATATCAAGTTCACGGTCCATCCTCTTAATCTCCTCATGGTCATCAACAACCAGTCGGCTCATGTCAGATTTCAAGAGGGATGCATATAAAGATACATATGCCTTCCGAAGCCGTGCATTTCTCAACAATTGCTCCCAAGTTAGACTACCACTGCATACATAAGATAGATATATCACTGCAAAAGAATCGCATTGACATAAAAGCACATGAAATGATAAGAAATAAATGATAATAAAGTAAAGAAAACAATGTCAAACAAAATATTAGTGATACTACTTGAACACCTATCCTAGCATAAAGTAATGATAAGAAGTACAGCATCAAATCAATTGCCAGGATTATCAGCTCCTTGAGTCACTTGTTCTTACATAAAAGTAGCAGACATATCACATATGGTGCAATACTACAAATATAAACTAACGCCCCCCCCCCCCAAAAAAAACAAAGAAAAAATACAAGTGAATAACCTGCCGCATGATTAAAAACAAATACTGTGATGTGCATTGGACTTGCTGTGAAGTAAAGCAAAACACAATAACCACTCCTCTGGTATATAGGTAGCCCGAGCTACGCAGGAGGATAACATAACCAGAAACTAAGTGAACACTTATTCTGTCATATGCAGAACGTTAGGGCACATGTGGTGGGGGAGAAGCACCGTGGCCTTTTAGGACAAGTGCAGTGTTCATGCGCAGTTACTGTTCAAACAATACCCATAGAGCTGAGGCTTTACCATTTGGCTGTTGTTAGATATAAGATTACATTGGTTTATTTCCTTAATTCCAGATATTATTGCCTTAAGTGTCAAGTTACCCAATCTCCCATTCTAAGAACTCCATCAGGTTATCCTCCCAGCAGTGCTTTTACTGGTTACCCCATTGATGAACAAGGTTCATCACATCTGGCGAATGGAAATAGATTCATGATAGTAAAAAAACCATGGAATCCATGAATGAATTGGAGGTCGAAGAAGAATATGCATAATATACCTTGATTTCTTTATTTCCTGAGTCACCACCTTGTATGAATACTTCCACCATGCTCGTGGATCTGATTTTACTGGTAAAGAAGGTCGGAGATGAGCATATCGCAGCCGTTGGTTAAAAGACGAGAAATTATCAGCCATCTTCAAGATGTCCCTGTAGCCATCCTGGTTTGAGGAAAAAGGTACTACTGTTCACAGTGATTTGGATAAAACTGGAAGAGAGAAGAGAAGAGTACAAACCTTTGATAATGAAAGAGTAACATCATCCAAATCAACAGCAGCATTTTGCAATGCCTGTCCTGTTTTCTTTGCCTCAGTAAGTTGTATTTTTGTATATTTTGCTTTGCCAGATACAGGTTGTAAAATGTAAGTGTGCTTTTTTGAAGCAGATCCGGAACCACCCTGCTCCGGGAAATCAAAAATCTGAAATACATTTTATAAAACAACAAATGTTTTTCAGGTAACTGGATGCAAACAATGGAAGAATAGACAACCTCCCACTAAAACCTCACTCTAGCACCATGCTTACCGATCAATCCACCATGCGGCTGTTCTGGAAGATATTGCAAAAAAAAAAAAAAAGTGGGGAGAGGGAGAGGACGACTGTCTCTACGCAGATTTATACCCCCAAGGCCAGAGTCTTTATTTGCGAATGAACACAACTGGAAGGTACCTGACTCCATTCCGATGGCAGTAAATCTTCCCAGGGCTTATCCACAGTCCAAGGACTGCTATCGGAGTTGAAATACATCGCCAGACTCTCGAGTTCAACAGACTGCAGAAACATTCACTAGTAAGTTACCAAAGGAAAAGAAGTTATGGGAGATGATGGAAAGGGAAAGAAAAGCCAAGCTGAAAAAATATGCAAGATAAATATGCCAAATGCTCCCAAATTCAAAAGAATGTATTCACTATTGAAGGGAACACAATTTATTGCAAGGTGCAGTAACCTTTGTGCAAACAAGTTTAACACCAAAATTAGAAAACTGGAAAGTGAACCATAGTTGTTGTTACTTTGGAACAGGGGCGGAGCCTAGTGGAGGCCAAACTGGGCTCCGCCCCCCCCCCCCCTTGCTTGGTGAAATTTTGCATGTCTGTCTCCTCCTCCTGAACTCTTGCTGCACATATGCATGACCGCATGCAGCATAGCAACAGCTGCACGCCACTCCTGATTAATGATTCTCTCTGGCTGGATGCTAGTTGCACTTGTTTATACTGTAAAAAATTTTCTGTATAGGTGTCTGTGTTGGCGCTATGAATTGCCCCCCCCCCCTAGTTTTTCTTCACGCTCCGCCACTGCTTTGGAAACTATATTCTTCTATGCAAAAACTTAAAAAGCTGGAAGATAGACACCATTTTTTAGTGATGGAAGATAGATATGTCAAAGAAATATCACAGGCATTTGCTCATGTACTCACTTTTCTCTTGAAAAAAGGATTACCCATGGATAGAAAAAACAAAACTGAACTACCAGATGTTCTTAGTAGACATGAAATAATATCAGACTAATCATGGAAACAAAATGTAGAACTTAGGAACGATGTACCTTTTTTACTCGGTCCAAATCCCCACCAGTAGCAAAAGTCTCCTTTCCAAGGTCATCCACAGTAACTGCCGAAAGCTTTGAAAGTACCACACCTGCTGCGAAAGGGTGGCCTGGATTGCTACAGGAAAGTTATGGCATTTTAATATATATATATATATATATATATATATCATGAAAGATAAATACACCAAACAGAATTGCATTACCTCTCTACATCTTCATATCTTATATGAATATTGCCGATAGATAACTTGATATTTCCTATTACAGTGCTAATGAAAGATCCAAGCCATGACGAATTCTTCAAAGAGAGAAAATTGCAATAAGAAATAAACAAAGTATCTAAGATGGTCAGCTTCAAACCACACAACAGCAGGTAAAAAATGTAGGGGAGCATGACTATCCCAAACATTAGCAGTCCATGGTCATAAGACAATAGTACAGAACTAGGTACTGGCACATACTAGTTCAGATTTCAGTTGCTGCTGGCGCTCCAACAATTTTATCTCCATTTCCTGTGCAAATAACAAACAAATCAGTACTTGCATGAATGTGACATAGATTGCAAAATCACTTA
This sequence comes from Panicum virgatum, assembly GCF_016808335.1. Classification (NCBI taxonomy): domain Eukaryota; kingdom Viridiplantae; phylum Streptophyta; class Magnoliopsida; order Poales; family Poaceae; genus Panicum; species Panicum virgatum. The sequence continues at coordinate 51,749,855 of NC_053153.1, read as the reverse complement.
GCTACCATCAGAAGTTTATTACCCTAACTCTACTTCTTTTTGCTTCCTGGACAGCATCCTCGCTGCAACCTTCCACTTGTGTTGCTGGCTCAGCTAGTATAAAAATCCGATCAAGATAAACCAAAACTGGCTCTTGTCCGAGCCTGCTCCATGGAACCTAACAATCATTGACATGAACCTCCTTTATCCCATTCCTCCTTATTACAAAGAATCATAAAATCACAAATACAGCAAACTAGTGCTGCATTTGTACTAATCAATGAAATTACTACAAACCTTGAGCTTCACTGAACCAAGGAAACCGGCTTTGACTCTAACAGGCAACTTCAAAGAATTGAGTGCTTCTGGCTTCAGTTGCATGTTCGTGAGCTCTACATCACCTGGATTAGTGAGCAGAAAAGATAGCATCATTAGGTAACAGAAGATGCTAACGGTATCAAAAATGAAAATATGGTCCATAGACGGGGCAAGAAAAATGTGTGTCATTGTGCATGAGCACAAACGGATGTGGGTATCTTCAAGCTATAGCTAACATAGTACTATGGACCACACATTGTATTTTGATATCATCATGAAGCCACTGCCAGTTGCCTAATTGCATCAAATATCCAGAACTGTTCTGCCAGCCAGCTCAGTTCCCTGTCCATCTATCCATGATGCAATATTACTCACATCCTGTGGTCACTAACACAAAAGGGCATCTGATACCTATTATCGTCCCATACACTTCTCATGACACAGTCTTCATTACAAGCTCAATAAATTCAAGTAATGTTCTCATCAAATGTCGAAGACAAATGCCACCTTGATTTCCAAATCCAATGTTAACTAACATGTCAACAACTAATATAGATCTCTGACAAAAAAAATCAGGCCCAAAAATACACCCCTTATGCAATCACCTGCTATGAAAATTCCTGCAAAATATCAATTGAAAATATCGTTGCCAAGTGCCAACCATTGCTGTATTTATTTTTTCTCAAGTATGGCTGGGAAGTTGTGTACCTGCCTACCTGGCAGATAAATGAATGCCCCCAGCCCAAAAGGAAAAACATCACAGAGAATACAGATTTATCATGTAAGCAACCGCGACTACAAATGAAAATTCAACTCTCATTTTATCCTGTGGACTCCTTATCATCAGTTCCTAACATGAGGTTGAAAAGCTCTTATAAGAAATCAGGACATAGATTATGCCCCGATTTAGACAATTTTTTTCGAGAATGTGCAGGAGAGATGTGTATCTTTGCATGCTCCATTTTCAAGCACGGTCCAGACAATCAGCATGTTCAGATGATCAGCTTATCACTGTGGGTGGACACAAGGGTACCTTTTTTCAAAAAAAAAATCAGCAAACAATGCTGTCCAAATATATTGTGTTCTTATATGCAGGGCACAGGTATCTGCTAGGGTATTACTTTTGACGAAAATAATTGTTCCACACGACGCGCATAATTCATCTTGCATGCTCTCCTCATTCCATTCATAAAGCTCTTACAGTTGCAACCCTAAGCATAACTCTGCTGTGAAAAAACAGAGCATTTCAGATGTCCGTGTCAAGTGGATTATGAGTTAAGCTCATTGAAGGATTCTGAGCTCAAACTAGTTCAGGTCTGACCCTTGACTAAATGTTAGCATATTTAACAAGTTCAGTGAGTACAGAATCAGCCATTCAGGAACATCAGTTACATATTCCACTTACAGTTACTTTGCGTGAACAATCTATACATGAGGATGTACCACTTGCTCACTTGCATCTCCAGTTTTATATTAGTCGGTTTCAAATATGATAGCATCTCAATAACAGCAATCCTCACAGTAAGGGATCTAAATAATCCACTGCGCATCCCCCTCCCCAGCAGAGTGCCTTCATAATTCTGTAATCTGAAGCTAGAAGAGTGAACAATTCACACAAAGCTCTCACTAGCCCTTGCACCGACAAATTTGTAGGACTGTTCCACAAGACACTGTGTTGCTTGAAGGCATGCTTAGTGACTGGTAGACATCTCAACACTAAGATTGCTGGCACAAATACTTAGAAACAGCCAGCAGCTCCACCACGCAAGGTGCTGTTTGGTTGGGGTGCTGTTTGGTTGGAGAAATGGTAATGTAAATGGAAACTTAATGATGTCACGGTGGTAACAGCTCCGGAATAACAGGTTACATTCTTTGTTTGGTTTGAAAGTATTGTAACGGTAACAGAAAAGAAAAGAGAGGAACAGCTTGGACCGGACTGACTGATTGGAATTTGGAAGCATGCAAGGCCTGTCAGTTTAATGCACAGAAAAGGTTGGTTACTCCAGTCAAAGAATCAATCCCCTTGGGGCCTTGAACCTCAGGCACGCCAAGGAAGTGATCCCTATCTCCAATCACGGTCAGGTATCTTCGCCATTAAATCGAGCTTAATTCGAGCTTTTGTTGCCAAATCAAGTCCCAGTTAGCAAATCGAATTCAACTGCTCTCAAATGAGCACCTGGGAGCTTATATGTGCCATTAATAGAGGACGGAGTCCTCTGCGAGCTTTGCTATGCCAGCAATTAGACCCACTGCAGCCTTTTGTGAGCTCCATGGTGATAGGATTCGGAGAGCGATGAGTCTGGGCGCCGAACTGAGCCAAGGCATGCGCAATCAAAACAGTAGCAGCTCTGCGACCCCATGGCGATCGATGGGACTTGTGCGACAAACCGCATTACGGCCAGCAGAGCACTCAAAGGCAAGCAGGCAGCTCCTGGCTCAGGGATGAAGAAGAGCAGCGCACGGCTGCTGCCACTTGTTTCGTTTGCGAGAAGAGCTGTGATTTGTTTACAGACGAAGGGGAGGGGAAACAGATTTGAATAGCCATGCTAACCGATGCCGTGCGACCCGATAACATGTTTCATTAAACAAACATATTTAATGGAATCAGATCACGCTGTAATCTGATTACGGGCTAAAACCCCGAACCAAACAGCACCTAAGTGACCACAGCAGTACATCACCAAGTTAGTTTCATAACTCTGAGCACTGAAAGTGGGACCTCTTTGGAACAAACATAGCTTAAACAGCTCTGTGATGACAGAGGGAACCGAAGTGTAACAAGGGAGAGTCGGCGATTCATCACATTCATGAAACCAATTTTAGCCTACCACAAAAATACCCCTGAGATTGTTATTTGCTGCCCCCATCCATTGCAACTACGAGCCTTTCGAACAATCAAGCTCAACAAAAAGTGTCAGTCAGTGCCTAAAACCCCCAGTCACTCCCGATCGCACTACGAACAGAATCAGGAATGGGGGTACCACAATGTAGCACGCACATCAACCCACGCTCAGACTGAACTCCTCAACATCCAAAACCACACGAAACCCCTGTTCCTCGCCAATTTGTCAGCACTAACACTACTAATTAAGCACGCACGACGCCCAATTAAAAAAACAAATCAATATCAATGCGCAACTAGCAGCGACGGGCGGGCGAGAAGGGAAGTAAAGTGGCGGCGGGGGAGTCCTGGCTCACCTCTCCAGACGCTGATCTTCAGCGCCTCCTTGTTAAGCCCCCGGACATAGTTGCCGAGGTACTTCTGCAGCAGGAAGGCAACCTGGTCCTCCAACATCTCGGCCGCCGCCGGCGATCGGCGACGCCCGCCGGCGCCGCCACCGCGAGACCCGAAGGGGGAGCGGGACGGGACGGAGGGGGACGCGCTCCGGCTGCCGGTCCCCTCGCTCGGCGCGTCGCACGAGAGGGAAGAGCAAGGACTGGGCTAGCACGCAGCAGCCAGCTCACAAGGCAGAGAGGAGGCGGCGGTTTTTTTTTTTTCTTTTGTCTCGAGCGACTCGAGTCGATGAGAAAGAAAAGAAAGGGGAAGGGAGAGGCGGAGGAGCCGCGGAGGAGATCGCTAGAACGATGCAGGTGGCGCGGCGAATGCCCGGAATGCCCTTGCGGATCAGGGGCATCTACAGATCCTGCCTGGGCCCACAAAGGCACAGCTGGAGCCGGCCAACAGGTCCAGGCATGAAGCGGACGCAATTAGGTTTGTTAATTGCGCATTAAATACTGCAATTAGGTCGTCTTGGGAGTTGGGAGTAAAATATCTGCCAGATCGCACGCCAGATGCTTTTATCTAATCTGAATCGAATTTAGCATTACAGGGGCACGAGAGTGCGGCAGTCGACGTGTATACGATTACGTGGACAGGACGGAGCGTGGTGCTGCCGTTATTTGGTGGCAACTCGGTCGGCGCCGTCGAGGCGTCGGCGCCGGCGCCGGTGGAGGCACTCCGGCGTACGGCGCCGCAGGGGTGGACGCGAGCACAGACGAGACGAGATCGTCCGCTTTATCCCCGAGCACGCAAAGGTGGCGTCGCGGGAGGGCGGCCACAGCCCAGCGCGCGCCGGCGTGATCTGTGTGGGGCCCACAGATTGGAGCTCCTGCCCCTAGACCCCGAGTGCGGCGTGGCACGGTGCAAACTGCCACCTGCCCGCCCAGCCGATACCCCCACCTAGGATGAAAACGGACGAGAACGGGCGGAAAAATCCCTCAACCATTTCCGTTTTCGTTTTTTATTACGGAAAACAGGAGCGAGAGCGGAATAGCCGGGTACGGGAGCGGAAACGGGATATAACGGTTACGGAAACGGGAGGGAACCGAAAAATCTACCGGAATACATTATGATTTAATCACCACTCATTTTGCATGAATATAACACAAGACACTTCTTTACACAAGCTATTTTTCAAAAATATGATCAATATTTCTTGTTTCCTATGATTAAAGCGTGAAATATATGTATTGATGTTGAGAAACATAAGAGGATATATGGTGTGCCTATTTATTTTTTTTCGGATTTTATAAATAGGGGAAAATACGGGATTATCCCGGCTAAAAACGGGATCCCGCAAATACGGGCGGGATACACCCTCTCCCGCTTCCCGTCTCATTTCCGTATTTTTTTCGTAAATACGGAAACGGACGGAATAAATATAGAAATACGGGCGGGACGGGACGGGATTTTTTCCGTCCGTTTTCATCCTTACCCCCACCCAGCCACCCCACATCCTCAAATTTTCTTTTTCATGGGAAATTTGGGTGGGGCGTGTTTTGATCTTCAGACTTCAGCAATAACAAGGGGAGAGCAAATATAGACATTTGGTAAGGGTAGAACAAAATGATGTAAAAAAAACTCACTTTTCAATGCTACCTAGCCTGCCGCGGGGAGATCAAGATCGTGGGCTTCACGTGTCGCAAGTTTGACCTCACCTGGTTACCAAAAGGTGGATAAGCGATCCAAAGTTCCAAACGGCTTCTTGGCGGCTGATGAGTGATGATTTGCTTAAACCAAGTCATTAGCCTTGCAAAGTACTCCACTAGTAGTAGAGGAAAAGGCCTAGGGACACTTGTTTTTTTATGGAAATATGGACATATGTGTCAACTGTCAAGGTGTGGGTGCGTGCATAGCCTGACTTGCAGGATCGAAGATTCTGATTACAGTGATATGATACAAAAGCATGGCAGCAAAAAAAAGTTTAAGGCTTAAGGGATAAGCTACACTTTCAAGTCCAGCAGCAGGTGGCTCCGGAACGATCGACGGTGCCGTTTTCTACGATGCTGGTTTGCCGCCACTTGTCCAGGTCAGCTTCTTTTCGAGTTCTTTGTTCCTTTCTTCAGTCACACTCCACCAGTTACGATCAGAATATTCGTTAGGATCAAAGGGCTGATCCTGATTTTTTTTTTCCAGTTGTTCGGAGGAAATTATCAATCGAAAGGTCCGCGATTCCATTTCTTGGCCCATATCGCACAAGGATCGGTGGAATGGGCCGCATTGCTACTTCATATTTGGAGAAGCCCATCACATCCTCTATCATCCATCATATCTTAGACCCATAACAACAAGAAAGAAAGGAGCAGCATCCGGCCCGTTGCACATGTGGCCTCTCCACTATTATTTAAACTCATATACTGTACGCAGTAGTGCACACTTGATCCCCCCTCCCCAATAATAATAATGCACGCATGACGCATCATCTTGCAACTCTTCGAAGGAAAAAAAAGGATTTGTATGATGAACTACCGCTCGAAATGTCTTCGCCGAAAACCACGTCTGCTCAGAGTTTAGTGCGCAACGAGCCAGACTAGTTGACCTAAAAGGCTAGAGCCTCTCCACTATAATCTTCTTCCAGCTCAAAATCGCATGCGTGCGGCATCCAATACCCGATCTCCGTATTCATCATTCATGCACTTCTCGTGGCCAGGGGCAACCGGGCAAGCAACCAAAGCATCATTCCCGTGCCTAAAACACCACGATCTAGCTCAACGAAAAGAAAATTATAATAGGCACGCACGCCACACGGATCGCCTCCGGTCAAGTCCGCACCACCAGCTCGGCAGTGCATCGGCTGGGCCGGGCGGCTACTTCGTTAAGAAATTCCATAGGCATTTTCTTTTCGTATTACTTAGCCTGTCACGGATCTCAAGGTCCATTGGATCCTGTGGCAACGACGCAGAAGGGATTGGTTCCCCTTGCAACATCTGGCTGGAAAGATGGCTGATCCTTGATCCACTCCAAGGTGTGTGTGAGTGCGACACTTCGTAGCCTGGCTGAACAGGCATCTTGCGGTTTCTTCCTTCAACCACAGAGGGAAGAGCATCACTTGCGGGGGGCGCGCGCACCTTCCTACGCGCACGCATTTGGTTCTCTGGCACCGGAAACAGATCGCATCCACCCAGGAGCTTCCATCTTTTTTTTTTTGAGTAAACAGGAGCCTCCATCTTGTTCCGGGGGGCTGGAATAGTTTGGTACCCGTAATTTTCAGCAGCTCCCATCGACCGTCGTCCTCGTCCCTTCGTCGGGAAATTAAAATGAGCCCCCGGGCGCCGTTCCGCCGGATATACCGACGGGCGCGCGATCGTCCCGAGCGCGGAGCAGGCTTCTCGAGATCTGGGAACCGACATGTACAATATCCCGGTGAAATTGATATACGTCAAGTTTATTGATGAAATACGCACCTGTACGGGCCCATAAAGTATACAGATTATAGTAATGTAATCGTGCTGTGGTGGCCCCCTCTCCCTCCCCATCCCCGTGACTGCCGTCCAGAAAAATCTAGGAGCCTTCCGCCCTCCGGACCGTCGCCGAGTTTTGCCCCGTCCGCCGCCGGAGGTGTTGCCTGCGGCCTGCCTGCGAGTGGATCCTTCCGCATCAGAGGCTATCGCGCCCCCCCCCCTCCCTCCCTCCCGTGGGCGCGCTAGTCGAGCCATCCGGCGCCTTCGCCGTGACGGCGACGAGCGACAGAGTGCCGATCTCAGCATACAATGGTTCATGGTCCAAAGTGCTATAGCCAATCGGATGGATTCCCCGCAGATTCTACCTCAAATCATATGCTGCCCTGTGTGAGGCATTGTCGCGTCGGGCTTCTCGACAGCCAAGAACAGGTATGACAAGAACTACTTAGCAACGATGCTTTCAATTTACTGTTACACGAATCAGGCTGGGGTCTGATTCGTCGAAGATGTACTTTGCTAATGGCATCCATTATCAGGGAGGATAAAAGTTGCATATGTGGATTTCGATTTGAACAAAGATCCGCCCATCGACCTTAACGCGGACATCTCTCATTCTGATGAGCTACTACGATCAATCCCGCTAGAAGTTCTGGAAGGGGCTCAGTCGGCGCAGAAGGAGAGCTTCATGATGAGATTGCAAGGTATGCCTTGGATGCTTAAAAAAATGCTATATTTTTTTATTTTTTACTATGGTTTATCCTATTTGCTGGAATCGGTTCTAATGGGGGTACATTTCCACATGCCGAGAATAGCAGCAGCTGCAGCGTCATTTGTGTTGCTAGCGAGGAGAGCACATGTTTTTTTTTTTGCCTGATTCGGACACTGGCCATGATCGTACTGTTAGCAATGATCTGTTTGTAAACCTTTGGAATCAGTAATACTAGTACATAGATCACCAGAGTGCAAACGGTGATTTGGAAAGTTGGTTATGGGTTCTGAGCATGGTAATTTTTTGGATTACTGTAGGTTTTCATCGCTAGCAAGGATTCGTTGTTCTCTGAGCTGTTGTTCGACAATATCCTAACCACCATTGGAAAATCCATCATCCTGATTCCTGAGCCTGCAACTGTTTCTTTTTTTTCTTGTGGTTATCTTTGCCAAATTATCTTAACCACCACCGGAAAATCCAACCCGAGTTCAACTGTACTAGTAGTTCATAAATCATGGAGGTGCTGGGCCAAAAGGAGTATATAAACTTAATTGATCTGGAAATCATTTTTTGTTACCTTTTTGCATTGCCATCCGGATAAATATTTCGCTAGTAAGTGAGGAAGGGCATGCTGAGTATATGGGACTGCAAACCTTTTTATCTTGTTTATTTTTTAGAAAGGAGTATTTTGTAGTGTCAATGTGAAGAGTTAAACTGTGTATTAACATGAACATGATGGACTGGGTCAGTTTCAAGAGGAGTTTGGTTTGGAATTCATGTTTGCTTGTCTGGTTGCTATACATTTGTTTCCTAATCCGATTCCGACAAGCTAACAACAGTGAAGCCGTACGCCCGGATGACCTAGCGGGCTGATTTCTAACACGCGCGTGCCATGCTAGCTCCAAGTTCCGTAGATGATTAGCCGGTCCTTCAATTAAACCCGCCTTGAATCCCGGACTCAAGGTGCTATTAAAAGTGCATCATCAAACAATTTTGTTAAAGTTATGCTTATAAATATACGAGCGTGAGCATCATTTACCAAATCTGTGCAACCGCCCAGCTGAAAATAAAGGTTTCTCTAGATTATTTGCAAGGTAAAGAAACCTAAATTTTGTGAGACAAAGTATAGCCATTACCTTGCACAAAAAAGTGTGTACGCATTTTTCTGGAAATAGGGTTGAGCCTGTGCATCTTGAGATATTTTGCGCATATGTATATCAAGACATTTTTGAGATATTCTTATATAGAAAATGCACAAGGATATTGTGTGCATCTATCTCTGGGCTTCTTGCTCTTTCTATCTCTCCAGCTCACCTCCAGGGACAATCATGTGCATGAATTATGTGCAAAATCATGTTTGAAAAATTATGCACAACTTTTCATATGATTTTTTCCCTAATGGCAAAATCATGTGCATGAATTTGAATTTAATTTTATTCATGCACCAAAATATGTGCACCTTTACATTAATATGTTCTGTTTTCTCCCAATCACATGCAATGGTCCATAATTTTTGTTGGTATTGCAAATTGCAGTGCTGAATCAGGCTATTATTCAGTCTATTATGCTAAGATGTACAATGGACCTAAACTGAACTGAAAATGTTCAAGGTAATCTTGATTAGATCCACAACATTATGAATATTTGCAGTACATGTTCCCTTACTAGCATTTTTTCATGCAGGGAATGGAGAAATTTTTTCATGCTACAAGCTATCGAAGATTATGGTCACCAATCAGAGATATAGATCAGACTTGGCTGTCGTTTCATTTTGGAGACATCAAAATCTGTTCGTGTCATTCCAATAGTATCTAGTTAAATGATTTCCCGTGTTCTATGTGCACGTAAAGATCTCATGTACATAGTCCTTCCTTACTAGCTTATATACTTTATGTTGCAAGTATGTTGTAACTACTATCGAATTGTTCCCACATGCTTTATTTTTGGGGCATCAAGGCCTGTTTGATAAATTTTTATGCCCCCGATAAGCTTCGTTCTTCTACTGCAGCAACAATTACTTGGATTACTCAGCATGACATGATAAGAGTCACGATCACTTCGATCCAACATGATCACATTTACACAAGCAGCATGCTCTCTCCGTTCCAAAACACAAGTCACCCTATAGTTTTAGGACATATTATCTGGAAGGGAAAATGACCATGTTTGTCTCTATTTATTACTCATATTCGGCAGCAATTGATTTTTATATTCACATGTACACTTTTTAAAAGGGTAAAGTGACATGTTTTTTGGAACAAATTTTGAATCCTAAAATGACTAGTTTTTTTTTTGACAGAGGGAGTATATGTTTGTCATCCACTTACATGCAGGGTTTAAAATTTCGGCGGCATACCGCCGAAATTTCGGTGTTTTTTTCGTTTTCGGTCCGCACCGGCTTTTGGTATACCGGTGTTTTTCGGTATTTTTCGTTTTAAATTTTAAAATTTTAAAAAAATTTATAAATAACTATCAAAAAAATTGGGAAAAAATATGATAAAAAACTAGGGGCTTTTATTAGCTAATAGCACTTAAAATCATTCAAATCTAAATTGATTTGGTAGGTAAAATTGATAATTTGGGTTCGAACCCGTTACAGACCCGCTGGTTTTCCGCGCGTGGGCACCGGTTTTCCGGGACCGGGCACCGGTATTCCGGCCGGTATCGCCGGCTTTCCGCAGCCGCAGATCTGTGAGTTTTCTGTAATGATTATTCATTATTTATTAGTGGATTTGAACTTTGATTATTCGTTAGAAATCATAAGGCTTTATTTCATAGAAAAATCCCTATAGGTTATGCATATTGCATGATTGAAATTTTTGAGTGCTATGGTATTGCATATAGAAATACCTAATGATTTGCATGATCGAAAAATACTTGAGTGTAATGATTTGCATGATCGAAAAATACCTTATCATATATAAATGCTTGAGTGCTAGGCTGCTTGCTATTTTTAGTTTATAAGCTTCCGTGAATGTCTAGCGTATTTACTTACACTATACTACTTCTTTGCATTATTGTAGTGTGTTTCATTTTTTATTTCTCATTGTGTGCTGGAGTTTATTATATATTGTGTATTATAATCTATCAATATAGACATAATTAGGCCAAACTCCGCCAAAATTTTCAATTTTTTTCATAAATACATAATTTTCCATCATTTTCCAACCATTACCATCATTTTTCGGTGAAATGCACCGGAATACCGGTAAAATACAACGAAATTCCGGCCGGAAAACCGAAATTTCGGAATTTTGAATTTGAGAACTCTTTCCAGTCGAAATCACCGGAAAACCGCGAAATTTCGGCCGGTATACCGTTTCCGGTGGCCACCGAAATTTTTTTCAAAAACGAAAACGTAAACCCTGCTTACATGCACTCAAGTAAGTTGCACATGCATGTGTGCAACTACGCAGTGAACAGGTGATAACTAAATTGGTGCATGTAAAATTAAACAAAAAATATGGATAGATAGAGGAAGCAAGCATCCATGTGCAAGTAAAATCTGTGGTAAAGAAAATACTTGTGCAATGAGAAATGAAGAAAAAGAAATCAGCACCTAAATAGTTGCGGGTGGAACTATCCATGTCTTCGCAACTATTCAAACACCGATTTCTCTTTTTCTTTTCTTCTTACACAATTTTTTGTTTAAGCTCAAATTTACATGCCAATATAAAATTGTATTCTCTATCAATCCATAGTTTTACAATTTTACATGCACCGGTTTAGGTGCTACCGTATTTGGTACTCCTTCCGTTCCAAATTATAAGACATTTCAACAATCTTGGAGAGTCAAAAAAATTTATGTTTGACCAAATTTACATAATAGAATAATTACACTTATTATATAAATTAAGTACTATTAGATTTTTATTAGTTATATTTTCATAGTACATCAATTTGATATTATAAATCTTTATATTTCTCTCTATAATCTTGGTCAAACTTGATATTGCCTTGACTCTCCAAGATTCTTGGGATGTCTTATAATTTGTAATTTGAAACGGAGGAAGTAACACCTAACCTGCTTGTAATGTAGGAGATGTTTTTGGTGATAATATGGTTGGAGGAGTAAATAGTGTAAGCTAATATCAAGTATGCAACCAGAACCAATACATTTGCAGTCCAATTTAGAACCACACTTTCACTTACTCCAACCCAAAAATTATTTCTTTCAATTGTTAGGAATATAGTTGCCACCACTCGCAAATATATCAGTGCACGAGTGAAACCTTGAGTTCAATTTTGGTATGAAAGGTAATTGCCACCATAACTTGGGTTCGTACTATTATATAGAAATAAACGGTTATCATGCACAAAAAATATGCATCATATAGTTAGATTAACTACTGCTTGCAATACATTCCTGGCCTATCATCTCAATTAAGCCCTCCGCCAACAATATATTTTCCTTTATAAGTTCACGCTGATGTTCTACATAATGTCTTACACAATTGGCATTGTGTCTCTTCAGAAGGTTGACAACACCACTTCCTATCTAAAAAGCACAACCCATAAGAATGGAAGACAAAATGTGGACACCAAAATTATACATGCATTTTACTTACAATGTTTGGATATTTAATCTTCAAGTACTCAAACAATCCTCCTGGGTTCAGGAACTTTCCAATGTCAGCAACCTGGTATTCCGAACACTTTTCCGTGGGCTTCTTGCGATAAACGCCACTGCTTCTTGCGATACATGTGCATCACGTCCATCAATTTTCCGTGGGCCACATGGTATTCCAAACACTTTGTGCACATCAGCATCGAAGAAACGCATCATATGGTTATCACCAACCACAATTGCTTGTGATTCGATATCAACTTGATTCAGCAACCATAAGCTAAGCTTCAGGTTCAGCTTGGTCAGATTAGGGACATTCAGCATCCCACCGAAACCAATAGCCTCCACAAGCTCCCTTTTCCTTTTTGTGAAAATGACTGCACAAGCCGATAGATCTGACCTGGGGAAACACGGGAGTTACCAACCTCGATGTGCCCTTGCACCAAAGCCAGACTTCCATGTTCCTTCTTGCCGATGGCTACTTCTCCCACACCTTGTCTGCTCCCAGATCCGGCCGCATCCCCTCCCTAGGAATACATCAAGGAACGCATTTCTCAGAAAATGTAGCCGTGCTTGAATAGGGAAACAAATCGGCAGCGCAAACTCACCTCCGCCATGCTCTGACGATCACGCGCGACACAACTGCTGCCTGATCCTTGTCACCAATACTTCATGCCGCTCAACAGGATTCCGCTTACAAACATGCTGAACAGAGATCTCCGATCTGTACTAGGATGGCACAATGGATGTACAAGGAGCTGAAACGCCGGGTTCTATTTCCAACGTCCGACCAGGCCCAAAACAAAAAAATGAATTGTAGGATATTCTATCTCCAGAAGACTCTAGCTGAGCCCCGCAACTCCATCGCAAGCCACGCGTCTCACCGACGCCTCGGTACATGTGCCATAAAATATAAAACTTGCACCCAAATATGGAATTCACTGTTATTAAATACGCCACCTATACGCGCGCTCGTACCTGAACGTCCTGATCTCAACGTGATCCGCGCCGTACAGATAACCGGCGCACCGGCGCCGCGCGGCACAAAATCCTCTCTCTCCCTTCGTCCGCTCGCACGGTTCCCGTTGACACACGGGATGCCTCCGGTTTCACGTCCCATCAGTTACTGCGTGCCGGTGGCTGTTCCTTGTCGTCGCCGGCGTGGTGACTGGTGCAGGCTTCTGTCAGTGCTTCTGTCACTGGTGGTGCTAGTACCGGTCACATTGAATCTTCGGATATATACATAGAGTATTAAATATAGTTGAAAAAATAACTAATTATACAATCTAATTGATTATTATGAGCTGAATCTTTTAAACTTAATTAGTCCATAATTAAATATTATTTATTAAATAATAACAAAATATGCTACAGTACTAAAATCTAAAATTTTTCACCAACTAAACACACCCTCAGTTTTTATCCGGGAGGAGGAGGGGCTATTGCCTATTGGTTGGTTGCGACGCCACGGCGTCAGCGTCGTTTACTTTCTCTTCTACTACCTTCTACGCGAACCGACCTCGGCTAGTGGAAAGTGGAGATACCAAGTGGTCGATGCTCGGTACGAAGCCGCTGTCCATGCCTTCGATCCCGACCTGGCGACCTTGATTTTTTTTTTCATTCAGGACCGTTCGGCTGTCCTACCATCGTCACCAAGCTCTATTATGCCTTCGCCTACCTTGTCTGACCGATACGCCTTCTAAATCCCTGACAAATGTCTGGCTCCCCGTCGAGGATCGGGCAAGCTGCTGCATTTTTTTTCTCTCCCTTTCTGACGGGGTTCCAGGCTTCCAGCAAGAATGGCAGCGATTCAGAAACGGCGGTTGGCAACAGAGCAAATGGGAGAGGAATCGATGCTCTAGTGAGGGCCGAGCGTAGCTCGGTTGGTTCCGTCTCGCGGTCGCTCGCGGTTCAATCCACTTGCCTGCCTCACGCTGGGGTTTTTCCCCGGTTTCCCACGTATTGGAAGCTTGCTTCTCAATCTCATTTTTTGCGTGTGTAAGAACGCGCACGCGTGTGTGCGCGGGGTGTGAGTGTGATGTGTGTAGTGTGCGTCCTTGTTGTACCCTCTTAAAAAAAGAATCGCCCTTGAGTTGTACTCTCTCAAAAAAAGAATCGCAGAGGGCGGCGCATGGAAGGCAGGCATGATCCGTCTGTTTTGGGTCGTGTTTGGTTTGGAGCGTAAAAGTTTTCGCAAATTTTTTTTATCCTTTAACTACTAATTTAGAGTATTAAATAAAGTCTAATTACAAAACCATATCCGCAACCCCGTGTAAATTTCGTGACAAATCTAATGAGACCTTTGATCGCGTGATTAGAGGATGGTCACTGTAATATTACTGTAGCAAATAATTAATTAATTACCGTCATTAGATTCGTCTCGAAAAGTTACACACATTCCTTAAAAAAGTTTTGTAAATAGACTTCATTTCGTACTCTATACATGCGAGATTCTTTTCTCGGAAAACATGCGCGAAAAATTCTGTAGAAACCAAACACTGCAGCTGAGTTCTGACTCGGCCAAGCACTAAAACCTTCATCTTGTTAGATAACCATTCCCGTCTGCACAAAGAACAGTCGCCATCCAATTCAATACTGAGCTGAACGATTCCTGCAGCCACCGATCGTTATCCCAACATTTGCGACCGCGACGGGCAAAACGGAAGATCATGAGTCGATTTCCTCCCAAGCGAGTACTCGGGTTCAGACAGAGCTGTGCTGCAATTGTAATTTACTGTAATTATAATTTATTTTATTCATTTGGCTTGTCAACTAATTAGCCACCAGTACTTTTCTCTTATAATAAATCAATACAAGCCATCAGTCATAGCCACCAAGCAAACAGAGTGGCTCTACAGTCCACCCGCATCATCCTCGCATTGGGAGCGCTGCACCTCAACCCGGTCGATTCGGCCCGGGATTGCGTTCGCTCCAGGGTACGGGGTTCAGCCGTAAAGGCGGCGGGATCGATCTGGATCGCGGCAGTAATGGGTTTGGTACTCATCCGCTCGCATCGCATGAGTATGCTACTAAAAAGACTACTACTCCTACACACAGACAGACGTGCAGCGTCATCAGCGTGTGTGTCTTGCCAAGAAAGGCCGCTGCCGATGCAGACGAGCTGCCACTACCATGCCTGTCGATCGACGTGGCTTCAAGATTAAAAAGAAAAGGATTGATTATTCGATTTCTTTTTTATAATTGATTATTCGAGTTGGGCTGCTGCTGGTAACACGAGTGTCGCATAGCTCCGGCTGGGAGCTCAGCGAGAGTGGCGTTGCTCTTGGCACGTACTGCACTGCTGAACTTGATCAAGCAACTCGTGTGTGCTTTGTAGGTGAGGGTTTGTTGGGCAAGCGGTGGTACACGCTTATCTGATTAGTGATTGATCACCAGCCAAAACAAATGAAGATGACGGAGGAGGGTACGTGACAAGGTCCGCGGACTTCGGGTTCCACGCTAGCTGGCGTTGTCTTGTTGACACCGCGAAGCGCTCTGCCACGCTGCCTGAATATTTACCGCTCTAGTCGTCGTCTAGAAGCGACCGGGGGAGAGTGGATAGTCGTCATCCAGCTAACCTCGAGATCTACAGCGATGGCCCACCAGTCAGCGTCCACGTGGTGTCCACAGGATGGTGGGACCCGACGCCGCTCCCCGGCCCACCTGTCGATGGCAGAGGGGAGATCGCGCAGCAGCTGTCACGCACGATTCGAACCACCCCCTTCCCGCTTGCCGCGTAGTACCTTCCAGGACCCCATCCCTCGCTCCGTCCATAGGCCATGGGCCATGGCGCACCGCTTCGCCGTGGCTTGCTTGCCTTGCGCGTGCGCCGGCCCGACCGGCGATCGCGACCGCTGCTCACGGGGGCGAGCGAGCTCGCCTCTCAAGTCCCAACCGTCCGCCGCCGTATGCGATGATGCGATACCGCCGGCCGGCTGGGGGGAATATGGGAATCCGGGGGTGGAGGCTTTTGGTGCGCCTGCTTTGCGTGTCGTGTATTGCACTTGCACAGCAGCTAATACGGCTCGCACGGTGCCGTACGCAAGCGATCGTGTGTTGCGGTGGTGCCGTGGTGGTTTCGGCACGCTCGTGAAGCGCACAGCATATATGCGCCCGGCTTCACGCTCCTGTCGGAGTCACGGTCGTGCGCGGCGTGCCACCGTATCGTTTCTACCTCGTACAGTTACTGGTCCTGCGACAGCCGCGACGGGAGGATAGCCGAGGTCTCGCTCGCCACGGGCCTCGTGCTGCAGCCTAACGGTGCGCGCGCGCGCCCACACGCTGGCAGCCGCTCGGGCTCGCACCATTCCAAGCACGCGAGTCACGCTCGAGCGATTAGGGTGGGGTAGACGTTGACGCTGGCGTACAGCAACGCCAGAGAAACAGCGAGTGCGGTGTAGCTATAGCTTCAGCTTTTCTGCTCTCGTGGTGCATCCCAGCCAGCAGGCCACCGGCGCTTCAGTGGGGGAGCAACCACGACAGGTTTCTGCTAGTCGCTCGCAGGCCCACCTGCAGCTCGCAAATCCTATCTCTTCGGATATTTCGGATTGATGCTTCCGTCCCACCGGCCACGGCTGCGAGCCCGCAATACGTTTCTCAAGCGCAAACCAGCCGTGGTGCCTTGCATGATGGCGCTGCTGTTGGCGCATACTACTCTCTAGCGGTCTAGCCTTTTGCCTTTCTTTTTCCTTACGAATTTGCTATTCGACCGGCAAATTATTCGACGGTGTTGTTTGTGCGATCGGGAGTTGAAGAACACGTACGCGCAGTCTCTCTCGTTGCCCATGCCTCTTTCTTCTTCTTCCCATCGGTACATGGGGTTGGGGTACCAGCGAGCCAACTGACCGCGCACCCATCGCCCAGGAACCGTAAACAACACACACAGCAACCGGCCGGCGCTGCAGGCTGCAGCGCTGCGGCAGGCGAGAGAGGGGGGAAGAATGCGCGGGAACCAACGGTCGCCCACCCCGGGCGGTGGGCCCCCAGCAGGCACCGGCCCCACTTACTACTAACTTCGGTATCAGCCCATCAGTGCGGGTGGCCCCGTGGCGGCCCAACTCCCCACCAAAGCGCGAGATCGCGTGATCGGTTCCGATCGTGCGTGCGACGAGATGCGGACGCGCGGGGCGGGGGCGGGCGTCCGTCGTCGGCGGTTGCGCCCGAATTGAATTGGGGCCGGGGGACGCTGCCTGCCTGCAACCGCACGCCGCCGCGCCGCGCACCCGGATCCGGCCACCTCCGCGACTGACGTTGCGCGGCGAACAACCGACAGGGCCGCCGCTGCACGCGCCCCCGATCGGGATCGCGCGGCGGGCGACGCGGCCGGCGACCGCGGCCGCGTACGGACGGCGAGGCTCGCGTCCCCGTCACGTGACCACTCCGCATCACGCGAATCCGCGCCTCGCCTTTAACCGCATCGGCCCCACAAGGCGCTGCTGGCTGCTGCAGTTTTAGCATCGCATGCCTCCGGTGATGTGTAGTACTGGGAAAGTCATTAATCAGGGCAGGCAGTAAAAAAGTGAAAAATTGCATGCTGATAGCATCATATTGCCTTCCTAAATGTACTGCTGGTCAATGATCGACCGATGCCTTCCAGAAATCCACAAGAACCAAGGAAAAAGACGGCAGGATAGTACTAGTGCTAGAGCTAGATTGAACTAATGCTACTGCCAAATACAGGGATTAATGAACAAATGGGAGAGAGAGAGAGAGAGAGAGAAGTAATGCAATCTACACAATTTTTCATCGTTTTCATCGGCCATTTCACGCCTTTTGGCAGGAGTACCAATCGTTTTCTCCTTTTTCCTAATGGTGCTACGAGAAGAACACTTGCACCGTGCCGGTGACAGCGCCGCGGCACATGGGGCAGGCAGCCGCGACGGCGCCGGCGGCGAAGGGCGCGGTGGCGGGGACGGCGGGCTCGCAGTCGGCGCAGACGCAGAGGTGGCGACACGGGAGCAGCACGACGGAGGCCGACGCCTGCCGGCACGCCCGGCACGGCCTGACCGGGGGCGGCAGCGGCGGGGCGATCTCCACCACCCTGTCCGGGTCCACGAAGCACGACCCGGCGTCGTCCGCCGCGGCGCCCGCGTTGTCCTCCTCTTCCTCGGCCTTGCCCCTCGCCTGCGCCGCGGCCGCCGCCTGCTGCAGCTGCGCGTGGAGCGCCGCGGCCGTGGACTGGTCCGCGAGCGCCTTCGCCTGCCACGCCGCCGCCTCCGCCCGCAGCCGCGCCACCCGGTCCTCCAGGTCGGCGCCACGCCTCGCGGCCTCCGATGCCTCCGCCTCCTTCTCCCTAATCCGCTGAGACGCCACCGCCTCGGCCGCGACGAGCAGCGAGCGGTACTGCCGCCGCCGAGCGTCAGCCAGCGCGCGCCGGAGCCTCTCCGCCTGCAAGCGACAAGGAGCGCCGTCAGCAACAGCAACAAAGGCCCCGGCGTATGTCGCTGGCGGGGCAGGGCGGCAATCGATCACGCGGCCTTTACATACATGTTCTTGGATCAGCCGGTCCATCTCGTTCCTGTGCTGATCGCGCTGCGCCGCGAGCTCGTCGGCGAGGAGACACGACGGCGAGGCCGAGGACGTGGACGACACGTGCTCCGAGCCCTCGTCGAAGTCGAGCCTGAGCCCCATCGCCGGCCGCTTGTGCAGTTGCGCCAGGCTTATCACCTTGGGCCCCTGCGCCTGCGGTTGCGGTTGCAGCGAGAAGAAGTGCGGCGACATGGAAGGCGCCGCCTCCGCCTCGCGCTGCCGCTTCCTCCCGGCGCCGCAATCTGCGTGCCCATGGCAACGGAACAAATCAGTCCTATCCACATCAATCTCGCCATCCGAAAGCAGAGCAGATAAGATAAGCACAAGAACACGAAATCCTGCGGAAGCATAGCCAAGCCGGCTCTTTGCTCAGATTACCTCCGTGCGAGAAGCCCAGGAAGAGCGGCGGAGCCTGCTGCGGCGCCATCGCCTCCTTCTGCCCCTGCTGCAGCTCCATCGCCGCCGCCATCCGGCTGCTCTCCGGCGCGGCGCCGCCTCTGCTGCGAACCCAGACGGCCAAATCACCCATCCGATCCAACCGACCGGCGATCACCGCGGAAGAAACGACCTAGATGGACAGCAGCGACGGGTACCTGGCGAGGAACGGGGCCTCGCGGTGGTGGTGGTGGTGATAATGCGCCTGCACCGCCATTGCTGGAGTCGGGCCAACCAAACCAATCAACGAGGCAACGGACGGGTGGAAGCACGCGCGCGCTAGGCGTGTGGGAGTCGGGTGGGAGGAGAGAGTCGCGGGCAACGCGAACGAACTGGTCCACCGCCTCCTCGTCTTATGAGGGCGCCATGGGGGGGAGCCGGGAGCGTGGCTGCCTGCTCTGTATCCCTCTTCCTGCGTCAAGTCTCACCTGCTTCGCGCATGCAGGGAGGACACGGGTGGCAGGCGGGAGGCGTGGCTCGGTTGATGAGGAGAGGGTGGGGTGGCGCTTGTGCCCCTTTCCATCTTTCCTTTTAAACATTTCTCTTTATATTTAAGGGGATGCTTGGCGTTAGCGCTGGCCTACTGTGAAAACTGACAGGCAATTTGTGATTTTAACAGACACGATTAATTTCTCCATATTTCTTTCCATTGCCTATGCTTGGTAAAACTTTACACAAAAAGACGAATGCACGCATGAAGTACTAAACGAAGTTTATTTGCGAAACTTTTTTATGGATGGGTATAACTTTCTGAGACGAATCTAATTAGCCAAATTCCATCACGGTTGGCTACATTTGTGCTACAGTAACCACCACCAAATCATTCTCTAATCATGCGGTCAAAGACTTTATTAGCTACAGCACATGCTACAGTACCGTAATTGTGAAGATTGTTTCATAATTAGACTTCATCTAATACCTCTAATTAGTGGTCAAAGGGGCGAAAAGTTTTCATGAAAACTTTTACACCCCCTAACCAAACACGGCCATTGTGAAGAAGAATTAGGAACCGTCCACATTTAAAACTGTACGAAAAACTGCTCTTTCGTCTTTGAGAAAAACTGAACCTGCGGTATTTTCAGCGCCTGTATTCAACCGGTAGACTTGTCCTGACACTGACATACGGCTTTCGATCCATAATTTTTTCAGACGACTTCCTTCTTGCTATGGTGTTTGTTCCGTAGTGCCAAGCACTAATTATTGGCGAGAAATGGGGTCGGAAATGCTTACAAAAGACGGTGGGCAGCACGGTTGGTGCTGCTGGTGACATATTTGATCATGTCACAGGGCTGCTAGAGCGATACCCTTTTGTAAGCAAATCATGTTTGTTTTATGATGAGCGGGCTATGGGTGGGCGAAATATCCAAGGCCCCATATGGAATCCTCCCGAGGAAAAGATTCGAAAACAACCTGTCCACTTTTATCATGCTGGTACTGACCCCCAAAACCCACAAAAGTGATTGGGAAAAGAAGAAGACACATTGATTGCTTGCTAAGCACAATCACTGGTGTGCCGTCCTGCAGCGCCAAAATCCTTTCTCCTCCGGTCGACGTCACGCCGATGCACCCTCAACAATCTTCAGTACAGCTAGTTTTCGGTTGTGAATTGTTTCTTCAGAAAAGAATCAGAACTGAATTGATGAGTGATTGCTCCAGACTGCAATGCTGCCAATTCAGGGTTCTCACGTTGGTGTCGATGGTGGGAGGAGAGTTTTCTTTGTTCGTGTCAGCGTCTACTAGTACGGTTGTGCCGTGCCATCCAAACCGTCACGCGCATTTTCGGCGTGATCGGAATGGCTTGCTCCTGTCACGCACTCACGCACCGCAAGACAAGGAATTAATCTTCTTGGAAAGAGAGGCAGGGGGTGGCAGGAAAAAAGGAGAGCAAAACGTCAAAATCTGCTAATCCGGAAGGCGATGAACGCGACGCCGGGGCTGCTCAATTAAAACTGTCGCTGAAAGGATGCGTCTCCCTCCCTGACCTGAGCCTGCATGTTTCCGATTATAATCAGTTTACTGATGGAAATAAGCGATAATCCTACCAAACGCCTCGCTTATTTTCATTTCTGTGGTAATCCGCTTTAGAGATTTAAACTATGAGAAGCGAAAATTGAGAAGCGAGAAAATCTTTACTTATCTCGGCCACGCTTAGATTATAAACTAAGCAAAAACAAACAGGTCCCTGCCCCGCCTGCAGTTTCTCTGCTCGTGTTAGGTTGGCAGCCCTCAGGAAGTGAAAAAAGAGGGGGTGAAAACAATAGCAACTTGTGTTTGGTGGTGCTCCTTTGCATTCACACCGCCGGTTTCTTACGTTACTCTTAACGTTTATTACTGCAGTCTTCACCTGCCTTGGGAGGATGAATGGAGCGTTGGGGTGTTCAATTCAGAGTTCCACACGTTGGAGTATGCGGTTGATCAGTTCCATCCAATGCATACGCCGATCGAGTTTCGGACAGAGCACCTAGCCGGAGTCCTCGTCAAGTTTTGTGGTCCTCGCTGGCAGAAATACACGCTGGAATGCTCTGCTCGCACCTAGCCGGAGTCGGGAGTCCTCGTCAAGTTTTCTGACGCCGCTTCCCCTTTCCCATCGTCAAGATCAAGATCAACTGCGCCCAGCAGGCAGCAGGACCGCTGTGATCTCATCAACAATTCAGGAGCATACTAGTCTTCAGCGGCACAAGAGAGCCACCACTACCTGTTTATTCGCGATTCCTTTGTTCTCTCTGGATGATGCCAGCCAGAGCCCCGAGCTGCGCCGCGGCATTTTTCTATTGCGGCGGCATCGGTTCCGATTGAAAAATTCGAGACGGGAGCACGCCACGGCACGGCACGGCAGGGCCAGGCGCGCGGAGTCTTTCGTAGAGTAGCCAGCAGCCTCGTTCGTTTTCTTTCCGCTCGGTAGCTTTCGTCGGGGTGAGGCATAGGCGCGTAGCGCTACGTTACCAAGGCGCGCCATTATTCATCTATCCAGGAATCATCAGCGCCGGCGGGCGGGCAGACCGCAGACGACAGAGACGTTGCGCTCATCGGATGCTGGCGTGGCGTGGCACCCGGCCCGGGAGGGAAGAAGAGTTCGGAGACGCCGGGGCCGGGGTTGACCGCCGTCGCAGATTCGCGGGGGCAGAAAAACAAAAACACTGCGCGTCAGGGAAGTTGCCAAGAGCTTTTCTCGTTTCATCAAAAATAAAGAAGACAAGAGCTTTTCTTGGCAACCGCGACGGCCGCTTTGCGTCGCGAAAGCAGCCGCGCCGGGTTCCCGCGGCCGCCTCACCCTCACCTCGTGCATGCGGTGGCTTCGCGCGGCGCAAAGGGTCGGTACGGTCAGGCGGGCCGGGGCAGGGGCTGGAGCCGCCCGGCGGCAGCAGCGACGCTGGACGCGGCCGGTGGCGCCGGGCGCCGGCAGCGGCGTTCCGTCATCGTGCATGCCGGGTCGGGGCGCTCCGCATGTGTGCAACGAGGCGAAGTGGCGAACTACACGACGCCTTCTCCTTTAATTGTGCCTCGAGTTCTGGAACGAGCGGGCTACCCTACCCAGGCAGCGGCTGGCCGGCTGCTGCTGGCTGCTGGTAACTTGCCCTTCACTTTCGCCGATCGGGTCAACAAGATGCCGTTGGAGCTGGTGCGGCCACATTTCATTTCTTCCCCTCGGCCACGTACGGTCCCCGGGGCGACATGTTCGGTCGGTCGTCGGATCGGACCGGTGGCCGATGACCTGTGGGGGGCCCGGGCCGGGGCGGGTCTCGCACTCTCGCGGAGTCGCGGCCTCGCCTGTCTGCCAGCACACTAGCGCGAGGTGTGGACGGGAGAGCTTCCACCGGCAAAGATTGCACCGGAATTCAGGGGCGAGCCTGCGTGATTCCTCCGCAACTCTTTCGTCGAGCAGTGCACACCCTCCTACCTCGACGCGATCCCTGCTCCGGACAACGCGGCCTCGCTCGAAGGTTGCAGCGTCGACGCAAAGGAATTTACCCAAAGAATTTACTGGTGGCGATTGGTGCAAGGGCCCCGGTGCACTTTCTCCAAAGTGAAACAGTCAAAATGTCCTGAACGCATGGCCGGCAATGAGTAAAATGGACAGGCGGTCCATGAACTTGTCTCACTATGTCATCCCGGTCCACGAACTCTGAAATTGTGTCATTACACTACCTAAACGCTATTTGGGTCCGATTAGAGGTCCTTTCGGGTCTAAACCAGAGTCCCCGCGCCTACGTGGCTTGCCAAGTAGGCCAGTCGACGTGGATTTGACCATCCGAGTCACCAAACAAATTGTGAAACCCCATTGGCTCCGTATCGTCCTTTCATTCCTAGCCATTCCACTATGTTGCGACTCCTCGTCTCCTCCGGCGACGGCGAGGTCGGCGGAATCGAGAGCAGCGGTGGCTTGGGGTGCCTGGACAAGGGAATAGGACCAGGCGGCGGCGCTCGGAGCGCTGGAGAAGTCCGCCGCCACTGCGGTCCAGGATGGTGGCGCGATTGCGTCAGAAAGGGGAGGCGGCTCCAGTGTACGGTGAGTTGATCAAGACCTAATCTCGTTCCCGTTTATGGCGTTTAGGCAACGAAATCGGGTAGTTGTAGGGCATTGGTGGGGTAGGATGATTTTGTTTGGTAACTTAGCTGTCAATTTGGGTGTAACACTAGGGTTTGGGATTTAGGCGGTTTAATCAAGATGGGTTTTTTGCGCGCAATGTAGGTGAGGGAAGGGAAGAGTTCACTGTTGATATACACCATGGTGGTTTTTTTGTTGGTGCTGGGAACCTACGGTCTTATGTGGATGGCAAAGTGGACTGGTTTGATCATGTGGAAACAGAGACATGGTCCCTGCTCTGGTTTGAGGATTTTCAGGAGCAGTTGGGTTATCCAAGCAACCCAAATTTGAAGTTTTACTGGCTTTTACCAGGCAAGACATTAGCTGATGGTCTTAGGGTGCTTGCTGGGGACCATGACATCAATGTCATGGCAGCTGTGATGGATAAGTACAAGAATATGGAGGTTTATTTTGATCATGACGACAACATTGGGGGTCTTGATTGGGATGACATTGTGCCGAATCCAGTAGCTCTTTTGCCAAAAGTTTTCAGCCCCCAAAAAGTTGAAGTTGTGCAGAAGAAAGCTGGTGAGAAGCTCCCTATTTTTTACACTGATTTTAGGAAAAGAAGAGTGGAACAGAATGTGACAGAAGCAGGTGAGGAGCAAGTAAATGGTGATGAGGAAGTAGATGGTGCTGATAGTGACAATTCAGATGATGATTTTGTGGACAGTGATTATGAATTGGAGGATGATGATGATTACATTTTTGAGGATTTTGTTGATGGTGATGTGGATGAGGGAGTATCAGAAAAAAGAAACAAGAAAGCTAAAGGGAGCAGACTCAAGTATGTCAACAGAAACATGCTTGATCACTTGTCAGATGAAGATACTGATGAGGAAATTTTGGACCTACCAAATGAAAAGGGTGACAGTGTCAGTATGAACTTCAAGTCATTCAGAGATGAGGATTTGAACAACCCCACCTTCTCTGTTGGTTTGGTATTCCCATCTGTTGAGAAGCTAAGACAAGCAATTACAGAATACAATGTTAGAAATAGGGTGGAAATCAAGATGCCAAGGAATGACAGGATAAGGCTGAAAGCACATTGTGCAGCTAGATGCCCATGGAATCTGTATGCTTCAATGGACAGTAGGGTCAAGGCATTTGTGGTCAAGACATACTATGGCAAACACACATGTCAGAGGGAGTGGTCTGTAAGGAAGTGCACATCCAAGTGGCTGGCAGATAAATACTTGGAGGCATTTAGAGCAAATGACAAGATGAGTATTACTAGCTTGGGAAGGACAATGCAAAGATATTTGAACTTGACTCCCTCTAGGAGTAAGTTGGCCAGGGTTAGGAGGCTAATCATGAAGAAGATACATGGTGATGAAGTTGAGCAGTTCAACATATTGTGGGATTATGGACAAGAGTTGAGAAGAATTAATCCAGGGAGCAGCCTGTATGTGAACCTTGCTGGCAACTTGTTCACATCATGCTACATGTCCATTGATGCATGCAAGAGAGGGTTTCTGTCAGGATGTAGGCCCATAATCTGCTTAGATGAGTGCTTCATTAAGACCAAGTTTGGGGGTCAGCTTCTGACTGCAGTAGGAATGGACCCTAATGATTGCATTTTTTCCAATTGCAATGGCTGTTGTAGAAGTTGAGTCTCTTTCTACTTGGAAATGGTTCCTGCAAACTCTGAAGGATGACCTCAAAATTGACAACACGTACCCATGGACAATTATGACTGATAAGCAAAAAGGTCTTATCCCTGTTGTCCAACAAGTGTTTTCAGAGTCTGAACACAAGTTTTGTGTGAGGCACTTGTACTCAAACTTCAATGAGAAATTCAAAGGTGAAGTGCTTAAGAACCAGTTATGGTGTTGTGCAAGAGCTTCATCAATTCAGTCATTCCAAAGGAACATGGAGAGGATGAAGACAATAAACAAATATGCTTATGACTGGTTGGCCAAGCTTGCTCCCAACACATGGGTCAGAGCCTATTTCTCTGAATTCCCAAAATGTGACATTTTGCTTAACAACAATTGTGAGGTATTCAACAGTTACATTATTGAAGCAAGAGAGTTCCCTATTCTTAGCATGTTTGAGAGGATTAAGTGTCAGCTGATGACAAGGCACTTCAACAAGAAGGAAGAGATGGCAAGTTTCTCTGGTGCTTTCTGCCCCAAAATCAGAAAGAAGGTTGCCAAAAATGCTGAGTATGCAAACATATGTTATGCACAACCAGCAGGCATGGGAGTCTTTCAGATTTCTGCACATGAATATCAGGACATAGTGGATTTGGAGGCAAAAACATGTGACTGCAGAAGGTGGCAGCTAACAGGAATTTCATGCTCACATGCTATTTCAGCTCTTAGGTATGAAAGAATTTCACCTGAAAGTGTCCTTCCTCATTGCTATTCAGTTGATGCATACAACAATGCATATGCATGCAGTATCTGGCCTTGCAGGGATAAGAGTATGTGGGAAAAGGTTGATGGCCCAAAAATCTTACCACCAGTGTATGAGAAGAAAGCAGGCAGACCAAAAAAGTCAAGGAGGAAGCAACCTCAAGAGAAGCAAGGACAGAATGGACCAACACTGAGAAGGCATGGAGTCATTATGCACTGCAGCTTCTGTTCAGATGCCAACCACAACAGTAGTGGATGCAGGTTCAAGAAGATGAGTTGTTTCACCTCTGAAGAGGCCAAAGAGCTAGTTGCAACTACCAGAGCCACATTACAAGATGAAGCTGAACAGGAGGCTATTAATGCAGCTTCATTAGTTGCAGAAGGTACCACCCAAGAGGAGGGGAGTAGTAACAATGATCATGTTAATCAGGTAACATTTGTTGCTAATCAAATCTTGCAAAATATCTACTTCAATGCACTAAAATATGCCACTTTTCTCAACTGCAGGAATTCAATGCTACAGATGTTGGTGAGCCAATGACCCAGGCAAGCACAACCATGTTAAGTCAGATGACTCATGAGGACAACATTGGCCTCACTTCATTGTCTCAGTCTGTTGGTCCACTTTCAGATTCTGAGTTCATCATATCCAATCAGCTAGTCCAGAGACTAGTTCCACTAACAACCCAATCCAAGGCCACGCCACTGCCACGCTGCACATCAAGTAAAAGACGAGCATCAAATCATTGAACACCTAAGCTAACCAAATCCAAACCAAACCCTTACCCTCCCACCCGGGGCATCTAAAAAAGATGCGGCCCTTGTTACCATTATCGTCAGTCTTGACCACTCGCTCCACGACCGTGTGGCGCCCGCACTCTGGGCAAGGTAGGAGAGAGAGATCGGGCCTCTGTCGACGCCAGCTATCTGCCGCCAACGAGCTCGACATGGTGACCTAGGAGCGGCGGCAGCGAGCTTCAGAAAGGGGAAAGGGAGCGGGTGCAGAGGAGGAGGACCAGGCGACTGGGATGGCCGACCGTGTGGGTCAATTAAAAAGCACAGGGGTTACTGTATAAAAGTCCACCTTTCCGCCACATAAGCTGGCCACATAGGCGCGGGGACTCTGGTTTAGACCCGAAAGGACCTCTAATCGGACCCAAATAGCATTTAGGTAGTGTAATGACACGATTTCAGAGTTCGTGGACCGGGATGACACAGCGAGACAAGTTCGTGGACCGCCAGTGTATTTTACTCGCCGGCAATCTTTTTCCCTTTCCCTTTACATTATGGCACTGTTTAGATCCCAAAACGCAAACTGCAAAATGTTTGTAAATCGCTTGCATGGTGTACTAAATGTAGTCGAAAAATAAATCGCATTATACAAATGGATTGTAAATCGCGAGACGAATCTAATGAGTCTAACTAGGACGTGATTAGACACTAAATTGCTACAGTAAATATGCTCTAATGATGGATTAATTAGGCTCATTAGATTCGTCTCGTAGTTTACAGACGAGATCTATAATTAGTTTTGTGATTAGTCTACATTTAATACTTCAAATGTTAAAGATTTTTTTTCCAAAAATAAAAAAAATGCAAAATGCAAAGTGATTTAAACACAGCCTACATCTGCCTAATGCTGCGCAGTCCCTGCACTCCAAGCTGACGAGCGGCGCCTACTTGCGACGGCCATCACCCCCCACACTCACGCTAAAACTATAGTTAAACTAGCACTAATTCAAACACTGATTCCTGGAGAGCTAGCTAGCTGGCTAACCCGGCTGGTGGCGTAGTCGGAAGACTTAAACGCTGGTGTTTTTGTGCGTAGTCGGAAGCAGGGGCAAACCAAAAACGAGTTGACCGCTGCTGCTCTCAGTTGACCAGCAACCCAACTTTTGCCGCCACGGCACCATCCTTTTCCGTCAGCACTCAGCAGTGGAAATAGGGAATGGCCAGAAGCGAGGCGACTCACCGAAGCGTCGTGGAGTGCACCGACCCCTCCTCGTTTTCTCTTCCCAAGCTAGGGAGTGGTGGTCGGGAGTACAGGCACTGTAGCAGCGAGCCGGCCATGATTTCCCTTTTTCTATTCCGGTGTCAGTGTGTCACACAGCCACGCGAGAGAGGGTCAGCCAGCCTTGCCGCCTCATGCTGCGTGGCTGTGCCACGCAAGATGCATGCGCGCACACGCTGGTATGCACACAGCACACTAGCACAGGCACGGAGGCCCAGAGTGGCCGGCTCCTCTCCGTGCACGAGCCAGACAGCCAGTGCCCGGGGTCGCCATCGTTCGCTGGGAGTGCGTTGCAGCGAACGCTCTTCAGGTACTTCTTCTTTTCCTCCTTTCTTCTTCTTCTTCCGTTTTCTTTCTTTTTTTTCTCCCAACGACCACCTCGCTGAGGCCACCCCGCCACCGCCAACCTCGCCCACCAATTGCGGGCAGCTCGCCCCCGCTGCCGGTGCCGCCCTGCCCGTCAGCCGCCGGATCCGCCGCCGCCGTCTCGACCTCCCCACCCTAACTCGCCGCCCCACCCTAACTCGCCGCCGGAGCCTCGTCGCCGCGGCTCGCCCCGCCCGATCCTGCCCAACTGCCGTCCCCCACCGCCTGGCCGGCGGCGCCCCCGCCGCCGCGCCTCACCGCCCCAGCGCCCGCCACCACTGCCGGGCCCGCCTGCCACCGCCGGCCTCCCTCTACAGTCGGAGAACTCCGGCTAACCCAGCAACCCAAAACAATAAGGCCGCCGGCCTCCCGCCGCTGCCCACGGCCGGCGGCGACCTCCGCACCGACCGCCCCGCCGCCTCCTGTCCGGGCCGCTTCATCCCCCCTCCACTTCGCCTGTCGCTCGAGGTTGAAGACGATGGCCGGAGGTTACTTGCGCCCAATAAGAAATCTGGCCACTGCCGTACGTATGCATGCCGTCTCCCCGGTGGACGTTTCCGGCCGCATGAATGCCTGCCTACTCATTGCCAGAAATGAAGCGAGTTCGCTATCGATTCCTCATCAGCAAAGTAGAAACACTGAAAAGTAGTAGTAGTGGCGAACTAAAACTGGATGCAGAATGCGCGCTCTAAGAAAGTGCTCATGCCATTGCCATGCCCCAGCACCAGCAGTATGCCGCGCAGACAGTCCTGGGATCATGTCACTGGTGTTACTACCATTGATCCCCCGCTGACATACACAAATCCAGCATGTATCATCAGTATACTAGTACATTATTACATACTGGTACGGCGTTGCGTAGGAGTAAAAGCTCATGAAGGCGAGATCTCCGTGCTGCTGCATGCACCGGTACACTCATTCGGGCAGGATCATTCGCCTTGGCGCGGTAGTACGCGCAGGCCGAATTTAGTGCCCGGCCTGCGCAGTAACGCTGCCCGTGAGCGAGGCATCCGGATCGGCACGGCAGGAAGTCGGCGTGCCCATTGGCTCGATGCATGCATACACATCGGACGGTCTGCCACCACGCACGCCTGCCACTGTACGCTCCGATCTGGTCCGGATCTCGATCGGCGATTTGCAGTCGCGTGGACCAACTCGTCAGTGACTGCGACTCTGCGAGCCGTCAGTTCCTCGTTCGTTCTCCTGTGGTCTGTGGAGCGGGCAACGTGATTGATGGTCTGTGTCTAGTCATCGAGATACGCGAAAAGAAGAGAAATGCAAAGCAGAGCGAGAGCGAGAGAGCGCAAGGGACGGAATGGATTGGATTCCTGCTGCAGGATTCGCGCCCCGGCGAGGCCTCCACCATCCGTGTCGCCGACGCCGAGCCCGGGGAAAGGAAGGAACCTAACCAAGTACCTAGCCTTGGTTCGGGAGCTGTACGTGGAATGGCTGGCCTCGGCTACTTCTGCAGTTCTGCGCCGGCCGGCGGTGGAGGGCTGGAGGCTCGGTACTGGCGGTGCTGGGAATGTCACAGCCCGCAGGCCGTTTGGGCCGGACCGAATGTGCGACACTGTAGCAAAAGCTACTGTAGCGTCGCGGGTATTGTAACAGCGGCATAGCACTTCCCAGTTAGTCTCGTACCGGAAACGGAACAGAGGCAGACCAAGTTAAATAGCCGGTCGCGAGAAGCTAGTAACTCTGGATCGATCCTTTTGGGCGAAGTGAGGACGAAAGCACAAAAAAGTTATTTAGCAGGTGTGATTTACTCAAAGTGTAGAGTAAATTTTAGCTGTTATCTCGGGCCGGTCGTTACAGGGAACGAACCAATTCTGCCCAGCACAACGTGCATCGTGTCATGGCTAACGGCACTGCGCCGCCCTGCACCGGAATCGGACAGACAGCTGCGAGTGCGAGGGAAGAAGAACACGTCCATAGCCAAGCTGTTTTTATTTGTTCTGCTCAGCCGCTCCTGTCGTGTCGGCAGAGGGGATGAACCGAATCACGCGTATTGTTTTTGGTCAACCAACTCTACTAGTCTGAAACTAGGGTATACGGAAGGTGGAGAATGGACGGCGGGAAAGAGAAGGCAACATTTTAGCTGAGTCGAATCTGACCGACACCGAGCATGATGAGATCGTTGAGAAGGAAGGAATGGATTGATGATGATTAGCACGCTACTGCAGCAACGATAGTTTGGTCTGACGAGGGGCCGAGACCCAGACGAGAGTGCCGGTCGGATCCAGGAGCCGCGTACCTCTCGGCATCCGCTTGCCTGTTTGCATCATCGGCCGTCGTTCTCCGGCCGGTCGCGCGCGGTCCGATCCCTTTGCTTCGCAGCTGACACACGTCCACCGCTCCACAGCATTTCACTCAGCCTAATTGTTGCTCTTCCTCCTGCATGCCTCACACAATACTTGAACCACCCATGGCCCCATCACAAGGCAAAGCGGCCTTCAGGCTTCAGGCCTTGATTGGCGTCACGTTGCCAGGATCGTGCTTGTGCATGTGATAAGCCATCCAGCAGCGCTGCGTGCTGACGAGTCGTGCTCGACTGTTCCCTCCCTAGGCACCACAAAACCACGCTGCGTGCAGGGATAGGTGGCCGGCAATGCGTCAAGGGCGGCGTGCGCTGTCCCTCTCTGGCTCTCTCCTGCCAAGGCCTTGGGCTCCCACTGTCAGGTGGGCCCTCGTGACAATGGGTGGGGCTACATCCACAGGAGTCGGGTCCCGACTGCACCGCCTGCAGTCCCCAGCAGCCAGCAGGCGTACGGACCGTATAGTATATGGAGTATTAGTATAGCAGGAGTTTGTTATTTTTTCTTGAAAAAAGTAATAATACGGAAAATGGAAGGAGTGAACGGAACCCGGCACAGTTTCCTATGGCTTTGCTGCCTGTACTGTCACCAATCATCCAAGACCGTGTTTAGATCTAGAAGCAAAAATTTTGAAATAAAATTATGCTATTTCGCAGTACCAAATAAAATTTATTTGCAATTTTTTTGCACGGATTACTGTAGCATCACTGATTAATTATAGATTAAGGAGGCTCATTAGATCCGTCTCGTGATTTCCAACTCATTTGTGCAAAAAATTTTATAAATAAATTTTATTTAATACTCTACGTATATGTTTAAACATTTGATATGATGTTTTTGGACATAAAATTTTATGATCTAAATGCAGCCCAAGTTCAGTGCCCCCTAACACGGGCACACGGCAACACTTTTCCTTAAAAAAAAAACATGGCAACACCCGGTCCCAAAACCGAAAGTACCAGGGCCAGCACCAATTCCGGGCAAGACAACACAACCCATGCTAATGTTCAATCCATGCTAATGTTCATTTGGTAGCGGCAGCAGGTGGGTCGTGGGTACAAAACCGTGTAATGGAAGCACCGGCCGACCAGCCATTTGCCCATCCCCCCAGAGGATTTGCTTCCACCCCACACACCGCCTCTCCTCTCATCACCGGTGTGCCCACTGGTCGTCTGGTCCTTTCTGCCATCAGATTTCTCTTTCGCTTTGCCCGCTGCAACCACAGGCCACAGTGACAGAACCATCGATCCACGCCTCCACCTGCACCTTCCCCGCCATCTTCCTCACTCGCTGCAACGTGCAAGTGAAACTCTTCTTGTTCATTCAGAAGATCAGCGTCGTTAAAAAGGCGGAGTAACCGGCAGTGAATCGTAAATCACAAACGGAGAGAGAGAGCAGCGGAGAAGGGAAAAGGGATTCAGGGGAGGAAGAAAGTAGTGCAGGGTACTGCGCTCTCCATCTCTGAACAACTGGAAACTGTGGATGGGTCGCTGGTAAGCACAGCCCAACGCCGTGACAGCGAGGGACTCCGTTCATCCTCGTCCCGGCTCTCCGGTTAGGTTCACTAGCCCTCGAAGCCTCAAAGAGGTCGCGTCATCTGCCGGCCGGCTTCTGTGTCAGAGCTGTGTCATACTAGCGGGCTGTAGATGGTTTATCTGGGCCTGGCCTATTTCGTCGCCAGCTCATGTCGAGCTTGGGCTAGCCAGTCGGCCTGCGACTGTGCCCTTGAAACGGTGACCCGGCATCCTACCCTGGGGTAACGATCAATCAGGAGACAAGCACTTTCTGTTGCCTTCCTCTCTGTTCTTCTAGTTCTTCCTCCGCTGCCATTTCTTCCTCGTTTCTTCTTCGAATCACCTTCTTCCCTTCCCCAATTGCCTCTGGATGCTAACAATTGGTACTCAGAGCCATTACCCACCGATCCCCAACTTTTTTCTCCTAATTCGTGCTAGTTTCGGTTCCGTTCCTGATCTGAACCCACCATGGTGTTCTAGGTCCACTCCGCCGCGTCAATCCCGATTAGGCGTCCTCGCCCCGCCCACCGACTCCCAGTCAGCGGCGGCCACCGCATAACGCCGGTTAGCCGTTCCGGTGCCGTCGTCCATCTCCCTCTCGCGCCGCTTAGGTCTAGTCAAGGAACGGGCGTTCAGCACTGTGAGGTCGTCAACCGCGCGATCTGGCGCCGCGTAAGCCTACCAAGTTTGAAGGCCACATGACTACCGCCATGGATGACCTCACGAAGAAGTTTGAAAGCTTCGAATCGCTGATGACCCAAGCACTGGACAAGTTGTTGGCTCACTCTGAGCGCATGGAGTCGCGGCTTCTTCGCCTTGAATCAGCCCCGCCATCTGCTGCTCCTCCACGCGCGCAGACAGCACCACCACAACCACCATCTCGTTGGGTCAATCCCTTTGACCTGAACATGGCTCCTCAGCTGGCGGCGCGCCCATCTGCGACGGCCTCGGAGCGGCCCAGCGGGCACGGCAACGTCAACGGCCACCGGGACGATGGCGGTGGGATCCTCGGGGCCCATCCGCCACGCCCGGTCACGGGTATGCCCCTAGACCCTCCACTTTCCCACGATTATGATTCTGAGGGGATTGGGGTGCTGTTCTGTGACAGAACCGCCAAATTAAAACTCAAAATTAAGCGAAATGGCTATCATTTGAACACATCAGGCACATTTGGCTTAACGGTTTAATTTGACAGCCCTTTCGGCACTGACCTTCCGATCGAAACAAACACCAGTAGTCTAACACGAAGGTGAGCGCAGGCAGTACAAACATATCGAGTACATACAAATACAACTACAATACAGAGTAGAGTACATTAAGTTTTACAAACCTGGTTTAATTACATAAATAATATACAAGTGCACTACAGTTTAAAACAAAGTTCGATACAGGAAACCTGACGTCTATAATACATGAAGCGCAGAGTCGAATCACACACTCAGCCCACGGGTGTGTGATTCGGTAACTAGCAGGGACTAAGCATCTGGTCCGGCTACCTCCAAACCATCCGCGTCAAGCCGGATGAACTTGGCACAACAAGGGCAGAAGTCTACCTCATTCTGACCTGAAATAGTTCGAGCCACAACCCTGAGTATACTAATACTCCACAATACTTACCCGACTAAGGGTATACATTGCCCACTATCTAGACATGCACGGCTTTTTGGCTGTGGGTTGTTTTGCGGAAAAGCATTTAAGGGTGAATCCTTACTTTCCATATTTTAGCTCAAGATTAGGAATGAGTACTTATTTTCTATGGTTTGCATTTCTACACCAATCAGTGTGGAAAAATAATTGATTAGGTACAACCATATTGATCATTTCATTCCCTTCCATGTTCTTACTACGAAGT
Source organism: Panicum virgatum (assembly GCF_016808335.1). NCBI lineage: Eukaryota > Viridiplantae > Streptophyta > Magnoliopsida > Poales > Poaceae > Panicum > Panicum virgatum. The sequence continues at coordinate 51,715,635 of NC_053153.1, read as the reverse complement.
GACTCGGAGATCAAGGTGTTCATGTCCGAGAGCGACTGACGGCGAATCGATCCGATTTAACCTTGCAAGGTGGACCTAACCAACACGGCACGTATTAGCCCCGTCGGACCATACGGACCAACCCTTCCCCTCCCCGTCTCGAACTACAGAACCGCCCTACCTACATATAGTCAGCCGGGCTCAACGAGAGACCACCAAAAGTAAACATATGCATCCCAATTCTCCGCGACTACCCGACTCGCCCTAAGGGGTGGTGATGAAGTTCTGTACTTTCAAAATGAGGCAGTACTAGGCTTACCGGTTTCGACTACCTCCTACTCCCGGCATGCAGTTAGTACAATTCAAACATGATCAGCAGGGCCAACAACGGTACGGTCCTCAATCGACACAGACGGGGCTAGATAGTTCCCGTCCGGTCTCCAATTCCTTTCCTTTCCTTCAAATTCTAATATTCCATAATCAAATCATAAAGGCATCCTATATCTCTCACGAGTAACAGGGAATTACTCGACTTCTACCGGATCCTATTTAGTATGGCAGAGCTATCGACCTACACATACTAGTATAATATTCAAGGGAACTTAGGGATCATGCAACTAGGGTTTCAATCAATTCCTGAAAACGTAATGCACAAGTAATAAATATATATTGTTTCATAATTTAAATTATTGGGTTATGCACCGGAGCTTGCCTTCGGGCTGCTGCTCAGTGCTAGTGTCAACTGGGCCTTGGGCCGGGTCGTCAGGAAACTCTTGCGGGGCTTGCTCCGTCTGCTCCTGCGGCTCCGCGATCACCTCGTACACGACTTCCTCGGTCGCGGATTCTATATGTATGCATATGAGACAATGAGTAAATGCCAACTTGACTTTGTAATTAAAAGATAAACATTAAACAAATTAACAATTTACATAAAATGATGTAGGTATGGTGATAATTAACTTAAACCCTAATTGCTAAGAACGACTAATCTACCTAAGTATCAAACTAGAGCACCATTTAATATCAACAGAACATGACTTGCAAAGACATTTATGAAATTACTTCTCAAGATTTCTAAAGAATCTTATATATAAAGATATTATTTATCCCTATACAAATATACTAGCTAGGTACACTTTATAATCATGTACTAATCTATGTATTATGAACATGAAAATTTTTCAGGGAAACACTCATGTCTAAAGTAAACTACCGTAAAATTTTCATAATTTCTGGATGTATAGATTTATAGAAACTAATTAAGCAAGACTAAACACAATTTAAATTTTTGCAGGGGTAAAAAGGTTATTTTACCAGCATGGATATTTTTCCCCCATAGATCTTACTCTAACAAAATTTATTTCATATTTTTCACATTTTTTCTTTGAATTATAACACATTTTTGAAGTTTCAGCACAAACTAAAGAAATTAATCAACCCTAACCCCTGACCCGTGGGCCACATCGGCCAGTGAAACAAAACAGAGCTGGGGGCGGTCCGGCCAGGCGCGCACGCCATGGCGCGCGGCTCGCGGCGCAAGGGGGGCGAGGGCCCATGGCGACGGCGGCCCGCGCGGTAGCCCGCGCAGCCGCGGCCCAGGCAGGGTCCGCGCGCGCGGCTCCGGGCAGCGGAATAGCCCGCGGCGGCGGCAGCGCAGGGGTGACACGGCGGCGGCATGGCTCGCCGTTCCAGGCAGCGGTGGGCCAGGCGGCTGCGGCGCGAGGCAGCTCGAGCATCAGCGCGGCCAGGCGGCCTCGGTGCGCACGCTAGCGTGGCGCGGGATGACGCGAGCGCTTCCCGCGGCGTACGGCGGCGGCAAGCACCTCGGCCGGCGGCGGCATGGCGTGGAACGAGCGCGGAAATAATGCGAACACGGAAGAAGAAGGAAAGCACAAGCATCACGAGCTCATGTACCGTCAATTTGAGCTGTTGGGCAGCAGAAACGATGGTCGGAGGTGAGAGTTCGACGGTGAGGTGGATCTCGGGCACACGAAAGACCGGCGGCCGGAAAAACTCCGATTCCCGGTGAAGTGGGGGTCGTGGCTAGGATTGGAGGGGTTGGGAAGGGAGTTAGGGAGGTTGTCGAGCTTTGGGTGCAGTGGATTTGAAATCCATGGAGCGGAACTCGCGGATTCAACTGGAGACAGCGAGCTTGCTCACGCTCTGTCCATGGCGACCAAGGAAGAAGAAAGGGAAAGAACCGAGGGCGCGGAAGAAAGTGAGGCAGGTGGCGAGCTCGGGAAGAAGGGCGTGAACGACTTGACGACCTTCGACGGCCGAGCAACGCGGCGACGCTCCTCGATGGCCACACACGGCTTCGGGAGAACTCCTCCCGCCATACCGTGCACTGTGCGGCACAGGGAGAAGAGAGGGTGAGAGATTGACAGGCGGGGGCCACGTGTAAGCTCCAATTTTTGAATAAAATTTTGTATTTTCATTTGAATTCCAAAGTTTGGATTGTTACAATCCTTCCCCCTAAAAGAAATCTCGTCCTGAGATTTAGGAGAAAAGTGCCGAATTGAAAGGAAGTCGGAAAATCATATACCTTGGTATAATTGGAGCAACTCAGGACATTTGGACTGAACAAATTTCTCCGTTTCCTAGGTAGTTTCTCGCTCGGAGTGATTACTCCACTGAACTTTATAGAAATTGCTGATTTGATTTCGAGTAACCCGGGTCTTGTGATCAACAATTCTCACAGGATTTACCTAAAAAAAACAATTCTCACAGGATGCTCCGGATAAATAAGATCAGGTTCCAGCTGTAAATTCTCCAAATCAACTGCCTCAGTTGGAACACGAAGGCACTTTTTGAGCTGGGAGACATGGAATATATTATGAACCGCTGATAAATGAGGAGGAAGCTCTACTCGATATGCTACTGGCCCACACCGCTCAATGATAGGAAAAGGACCAACATAACGGGGCGCCAGTTTTCCACGTACTCCAAACCATTGAACACCTCTCATTGGAGACACCCGAAGGTAAACATGATCACCAACTTCGAATATCAGAGGCCTGTGTCTCTTATCTGCATAGCTCTTTTGGCGGGACTGTGCGGCTTTCAAATTTGCCTATATAAAGCGAACTTGGTCTTCAGCCTCACCAACTATATCGGGCCCAAAGAAATTTCTTTCACCGGCTTCTGACCAGTTCAATGGAGTCCTACATCTTCGTCCATATAAGGCTTCAAAAGGTGCCATCTTGATACTTTCCTTTTAGCTATTATTGTAAGAAAATTCAGCGAGTGGTAAACACTCATCCCACTTTTTACTATAAGAGAGTACACAGGCCCGTAGCATATCTTCAAAAATTTGATTAATTCTCTCAGTTTGACCATCGTCTGGGGATGATAAGCTGAACTGCGGATCAGTTGTGTACCAAGGGCGGCGTGGAAATGCTCCCAGAACCGAGCAATAAATTGTGTACCACAGTCTAAAATGATAGTTTTTGGAATCCCATGAAGGCTCATAATACGGTCCATATATAGTTGAGCATACTGCTTGGCCGTAAAAATAGTTTTTACAGGAAAAAAGTGTGCAGACTTGGTGAGGCGGTCAACAATAACCCAAATGGAGCCATATCCTTTTGAAGTTTTGGGTAAGCCGACAATGAAATCCATACTGATGTCCTCCCACTTCCAAGATGGAATGCTCAAAGGCTGAAGAGGACCGGCTGATCTCAAATGTCTCGCTTTAACTCTTTTACAAATGTCACACTCGGACACATATTTGGCAATTTCCCGCTTCATTCTTGTCCACCAAAATCGCTGCTTCAAATCTTGATACATTTTATTGCTGCCCGGGTGGATAGAATACCTAGAGAGATGAGCCTCATCAAGGATTTGTTTTCCGAGCTCTAAATCTTTAGGTACCACCAAACGATTCTTAAACCATAGAATTCCAGTCTCATCTAAATGAAAACACTTCACCCCCGGGTCATTTTCAGCAAGTCTTTGGCAAATCTTTTCCATCCCGACATTATGTTTTTGAGCAGCGCTAATCCGATCTCTAAGAGTAGGTGAAAGGACCAAATTATTAAGACTGCCGTGCGTGATGATCCCCAAATTTAATTTTTCCAGTTCAAAACAAAGGGTTTCATTGGAAGGCACAATAGACAGGAAGTTGCACTGAGCCTTGCGGCTTAAAGCATCTGCAACAACATTGGCCTTACCCGGGTGATAATGAATCTCCAAATCATAATCCTTGATCAATTCCAACCATCTCCTTTGGCGTAGATTTAGTTCATTCTGGGTGAAAATATACTTGAGACTTTTATGGTCCGTATATATGTGAACAAGATTGCCCAGAAGATAATGACGCCAGATCTTCAAAGCATGAACCACTGCTGCTAGTTCTAAATCATGAGTGACATAATTTTCCTCATGTCGCCGGAGTGCTCTGGAAGCATAAGCAATTACTCGACGGTCTTGCATGAGGACACAACCTAAACCCGTACCTGATGCATCACAATATACCTCAAAGGGTCGAGTAATATGAGGTTGGGCTAAGATAGGGGCAGATGTCAAAAGTTTCCTCAAGGTCAGAAAAGCCTGCTCACATTTATCATCCCAATTAAATTTCACCCCTTTCTTGAGCAACTTAGTCATGGGCTTAGCAATTTTTGAAAAATCCGGAACAAACCGCCGGTAATATCCTGCTAGGCCAAGAAAACTCCGAATTTCCGAAACAGATGTAGGAGCTTTCCAATTCAAAACATCTTGGATTTTACTAGGGTCAACAGAAATTCCATCCTTTGATATGACATGACCCAGGAATTTAACCTTCTTTAGCCAAAACTCACACTTTGTGAATTTGGCATACAACTTGTGTTCCCGAAGATGCTGGAGAACAATGCGAAGGTGCTCAGCATGTTCTTCTTCATTCTTGGAATATATAAGAATGATGTCAATGAAAACCACAACAAACTTATCCAACTTGGGCATAAACACCGAGTTCATGAGATACATAAAGTGAGCCGGGGCATTCGTCAACCCAAATGACATAACGAGATATTCATAAAGCCCATATCGTGTGGAGAAAGCCGTCTTTGGGATATCTTCGGGCCTAATTTTTATTTGATGATAGCCCGATCGAAGATCAATTTTGGAAAATACATTGGCCCCGACTAACTGATCAAACAAAATATCAATTCGGGGAAGTGGATATTTGTTTTTGATTGTGACGGCATTCAAAGGCCGATAGTCCACACACAACCTGAGGCTTTGATCTTTCTTTTTAACAAAGAGCGCTGGACAGCCCCAAGGTGAAGTGCTAGGACGGATATAACCCTTATCAAGCAACTCCTACAATTGCTTCTTTAGCTCTGCTAACTCATTGGGTGGCATACGATAAGGTCTTCTGGAAATTGGTGCCGTCCCCGGTTGCAGCTCAATGGCAAACTCAACATTTCGATCAGGAGGCATGCTTGGTAAATCATCCGGATACTCACACACCACTGGTATGCCAGCCAGGGTCTTGGCCTCGACGCGATTCACCGTATGGGTTAAAGATGCATGGTTCATGAGATGCTAGGCCATAGAACCATGGGTGGGAGAATTGATGTGCACAGTTTGCGAAAGAGTGTCCAAGAGAACTCCGTGTATTTTTGATCTATTTCTTTTACAGAGCTCTATACAGTTGCTGATGGAGGATCTGTTTCTTGTACAAGAATGATTCCTCAGTTACAATGGTGGACCCAGGGATATTCTTTTGCTCAGGATAAGAGAGTCATCTAGCTTGGCAGTTTTGACATGATTCTTGGGGCTGATTGGCTGGAGAGCCATAGTCCTATGTGGGTCCACTGGGTGTTAAAGAAGATGAGATCCACTTATATGGGCAAGAAAATTCTGTTGCAAGGCATTACTGCTTCACCACCTTCTTGCAGAGCCATTGGAGCACACAAGTTGAAAGGCCTTTTAAGAAGGAAAGTTGTGACACATATGGTCCAACTCAGGCAAGTGCTCCATGAGTCCCCACTGCATACAGTTGCTCCTATTGAGCATCTATGGCACCAGTGCCCTCCCTCTGTCCAAGATGTTCTTTTGAAATACTCAGCAGTTTTCCAGGATACAGATGGTTTACCACCAACTCAAAACTGGGACCATACTATTCCCTTAATTCCAGGGGCTCAGCCAGTAACCACAAGGGTTTACCGTTTTCCTCCTGATCAGAAGAATGAAATTGAGAAGCAGAAGAATGAAATTGAGAAGAAGTTGCTGGAAATGCTCAGCAAAGGTATAATTCGACCCAGCTCAAGCTCATTTGCATCTCCAGTACTGCTAGTGAGAAAAAAGGACGGCAGTTGGCGTTTTTATGTGGACTACAGGAGGTTGAATTCTATCACAGTGAAGAACAAGCACCCTATGCCTGTGGTAGAAGAATTGTTAGATGAATTGGCTGGCTCATGTTGGTTTTCTAAGTTGGACCTACGTTCAGGGTACCACCAAATACATGTGGCTGCATAGGATATTCCAAAAACCGCTTTCAGAATTCATCATGGCCTCTATGAGTTTCTTGTTATGCCATTTAGGCTTACTAATGCCCCTGCTTCCTTTCAAGGCTTGATGAATGACATATTTGCACCATTTTTTAGGAAATTTGTCTAGGTTTTCATGGATGACATATTAATTTACAGTACCTCCCTAGACTCTCATGTGCAACACATTGTTGCTGTTCTTCAGATATTACAAGATCATCAACTATTTGCCAAAGCTTCCTAATGCTCCTTTGCTCAATCATCCCTGGAGTATCTTGGGCATATTATCTCTGATCAGGGGGTGCCCACTGATCCAGCTAAGGTGATTTCTATTCAGCAGTGGCCTGTTCCAACTAACCTTAAGGATTGAGAGGGTTTTTGGGATTAGCTGGTTATTACAGAAGATTCATTCAGCACTATAGTTTACTGAGTCGGCCTCTCACTGAATTGCTGAAAAAGAATGTTCCCTTTGTCTGGACATCAGTTACACAACAGGCCTTTGATACTATGAAGATGGTTTTGACTTCTGCTCTTGTCTTAGCCTTACCAGATTTCCAGCATGATTTTGTTTTGGAGACTGATGCCAGTGAATTTGGCATAGGTGCAGTGTTTATGCAGAAGAATCATCCTATTGCTTTTCTCAGTCAAGCCCTCAGCACAAGGAATTCTGCACTTTCTACCTATGAAAAGAAATGTTTGGCCATCATTCTTGCTGTGGAGAAATGGAGATCCTACTTACAGGCCATACCATTCACCATTAAAACTGATCATAAAAGCTTGTTACATCTTACTGATCAGAGAATTCATACTAAGATTCAGCAAAAAGCACTTCTAAAGCTCATGGACTTGGATTTCACTATTGTCTACAAGTAAGGTCCCATTAATTTAGCAGCAGATGCTCTCTCTAGACAACCTGGATTTTCTCCCTTGTTGGCTATATCTCTGAGTACCCCGACTTGGTTGACTAATCTGACTACTAGATATGCTGAAGATCCTGAAGCTCAACAACTTTTCACTAAACTCAGCTTGTGTTCTCCTAATGCTGTTGGATTTGAGTTAACCAATGGCATCATCAGGTTTAAGGGGCGTGTTTGGGTGCGCAATAATTCTCTAGCCCAGAACCACATTCTGCATGCTTTACTCGAGTGAAACAACTCTTTGATTGGCCCAAAATGAAGCAATTCATCAGAGATTATGTCAGAGCTTGTACTACATGCCAACAGGCCAAACCTTAACATTTTAAGTCTCCAGGTTTGTTACAGCCTCTACCCATTCCTGAGCAAGCTTGGTCAGTTGTTTGCATGGATTTTGTGGAGGGCTTGCCTAGCTCACATGGCTTTACTGTGATCATGGTGATTGTGGATAAACTGTCCAAGTATGCACATTTTCAACCACTTGCTCATCCCTTTACAGCTATGCAAGTAGCTCAATTATACTTTGATCAGATCTATCGATTACATGGACTACCAAAGGCTATTGTCTCTGATCGGGATAAGATTTTCACCAGCACTCTTTGGCAAACTTTGTTCAAATTATCTGATACAGCTCTGTTGATGAGTTTGTCGTATCACCCACAAAACAATGGTCAGACTGAACGCCTTAATCAATGCCTGGAGACATTTCTTCACTGTTTGGTCAGTTCTTGTCCTAGGAAGTGGAAAGTTTATTTGCCATTAGCCGAGTTTTGGTACAATACAACTCTGCACACAGCTCTGGATCGTTCTCCCTTTGAGGTCCTCTATGGCCACCCTCCCAGGTTGCTTGGTATTACTTCGGAGACTATCTGTGATCTGCTTGACTTAGATGCTTGCCTCAAGGATCGTGCTGGTTTGACTCAGGTCATTCAGATGCAGCTCCAGCATGCACAACATAGGATGAAACAACAGGCTAACAAGAATCACTTTGAGAGGGAATTCAGCGTTGGTGACATGGTGTACCTCAAGTTGCAACCATATGTTCAGGCTACAGTTGCCCCTCGCAGTAACCAGAAGTTGTCTTTCTGGTTTTATGGACCTTTCCGAGTTCTAGCCAGGGTGGGTAAGGTTGCATACAAATTGGAGCTTCCACCAGCATTTTGCATTCAAATTGGAGCTTCCACCAGCATGTCGCATTCATCCTGTCATACACATTTCCCCAGCTCAAGCTCCATGTTCCACCGTCAGTTCAGGTCAGCTCCACTCTTCCTGATCATACGGACTCTGTCATGTCCCTGTGCCCCATGGTGCTTCTTCGTCGCGCCTTGGTTCCTCACGGCGGTGCCACATCAGCCCGCGTTCTGATCAGGTGGACACTTGCTTCATCCCATCTGGATACTTGGAAAGATGAAGCTGATCTTCGTCGGCATTTTCCTGATGCCCCGGCCTGGGGACAGGCTGTTTCTTATGGGGGAGGGAATGTCAGAGCTGTGTGATACTAGCGGGCTGTAGATGGTTTATCTAGCCCTGGCCCATTTCGTCGCCAGCTCATGTCGAGCTTGGGCTAGCCATTCGGCCTGTGACTGTGCCCTTTAAACGGTGACCCGGCATCCTGCCCTGGGGTAACGATCAATTAGGAGACAAGCACTTTCTGTTGCCTTCCTCTCTGTTCTTCTTCCTGTTCTTCCTCCGCTGCCATTTCTTCCTCGTTTCTTCTTTGAATCACCTTCTTCCCTTCCCCAATTGCCTCTAGATGCTAACATTCTGTCGTGGCCTCATGCCGTCGCAGTCTCGTACTCTCGCTTGCCTTTTTAGAAGATGTTGGCACCTCGAAGCATAAGCATCGTTTCTCCTTTCTCTTTGGTCCTATTGACACCAGATTTTGACGTGTGTCAAGGAAGAGTGTTGCAAAGGAGAAAAGGTTCTGTATAGTATGATCGGTGGACTTGGAAGGGTAATCATGTGTCATCATTGGAAATCTTGTTGACCGAAGAAAGGGAGGTTGACCATATACTTTGGCTTCGGTTTGGCAGGAGTTATCTTATTTTAGAATTAGTTTTATTTTCTAGAATAGAATCGTGCTTTGCCATAATCAGCTAGGACTATATTAGCGTGGGGTATAAATATGAACCCCCGGTCACTGTAAAAGATTGATACACATCCAAACAAATAAATTTTACTATTTGCAATTTATTTTCTCGTCAGTGACTTTGCCATCTTTTTCTTTTTCTCTGCGAGTTCTTTCAAGCCAATCGAGGACGCCTCACATTCGAGCGACTTGGTTTGCTGGTAAGTCTTCGTTTACCGAGTAAATCTGAGCTTTAGCTTCTGGGCGCATCGCTGTGGCTTCGTTCAGATCTATTCAAAATTTACCGAATTTATCTAAGCTTTGATCTCGGGCGCATCGCTGTTTTCTCGTTTAGATCTATTCACAAACTATCAGGCTTAGTGATTTGTTTAATCGGCTGTTAGCTCCTTGTTTATCATAATAAACTCTATAAAGCTGATTAGATTGATTTCAATCTTAGCTTTGTTCAGATCCATACATTCGTGGGTTTGTACATTGTTACCTGGCACGTGTCGGCTTTAGATCTAGCCGTCTAGTTGCATATCGGTATCGGCAGCTCCTTGCCAATTCTTTGTAGATCGCTTTTATTACACGCTCTTTATACCCGATCTGCTGTCGTTTTCTGTATTGGCAGAGCCTTGCCGATACGCTACATAAGAGTGATTCGGAAATCCAGCCGATACACTCTTGAATTTGACTGTTTGCTATTTCTTTGTCAATTTACAGGTCAAATTGACTGGCACGCCTTGGTTTGAATCAAGTGTAGTCCGAGCTTGGTGTACGGGGCTCTCAGGCTTTGGTGTGTGATCATTTCGCGTCAACACATCTTTTGGCACGCCCGGTGGGACCAGAAGTATTAACACGACAACTGAAGAGAAGGATAAGGTTTCCGCACAGAATCAGATCCCGATCCATAAGGACAAGCTGAAGGAGGAGCATAAAGTAGAACTCATGGCAGCCGCTGAAGCTTATGAGCAGCGGTGCCTTCTATCCTTCAGCACCAATAGGAGTGGAGAGGTAATCAAGAAGTACGATTTTCCTACTCTTCCGTCCTATGATGAGTCACAGAAGGAGGACAGGATGGTGCATATGATGAATCAAACAATCGGGCAAGCTTTCATGAATCATGCTCCGATCATGGCAAATTCTGTTCACAATGCTGTGCTCAAGACGCTGCAAGATAGGGGAATGCTTGGCTTTGTGGGACCGGCTTACCAGCAGGCTAGTCAGATGGTTTTCTCCCCTACTGGAACGGCTACTGTAACATCACCGATTGACCCTCAGACTCAGGCAGATGGGGATATTGGGAATACACAGCCGATTAGTACTGCAACATCGCCTCAGTTTTCTTCTGTGTACACCAGTTCTACACCAATGGCTACACATGCACAGGGGAACTACATGACAGGGTTTTCGGTTGGATGGAATCCTGCTACTGGATTTCGTATGCCCCCAGAGTACATGGTGTTATCTTCAGCAGGGCAACCAAGCTCATCGGCTTCGCAGCCGATGAATCAGCAAATTAATGCGTCGGCTCCACAGCCGACCTAGTCTCAAGACACCGCACCGGCTCCACAGCCGCCGGTTACAAACGCATCAGCACCATTGCCAACAAGTCCAAACAACATGTTGGCTTCTGGGCTGACATCTCAACAACAAAATCTGGCGATGATGATACAGCCCAAATCTCCTACAGAAGTCATGGTAACTAGACTCCCTCATGCCAATGGAGTTACTTGGGTATTCCATGATCCTGTGTCTGGTTTTGTACGTCACGTGAATGTGCCCAACATACCTCCTGTGGCATAGCAACCAGTTAATCAAGGGTCTGCACAAGCTAATCATAGCAATGAGATGGTCCTCTACTAGCCACCATCCAATCAAGTCACTCGGCAAGTTGCACGAACTACATCGGCCACTCAGCCGATGGCTACACCCAGTGCATAACCAGCATCGGCAGTCTTGCCGATAGCCTCACCAACGTCATAGTCAGCATCAACTGATGCTCAACAGATTGACTGGGCATCTAAGATTGCTGAGGTGATGAGGAATCAGTTTGGTTTGAGGTCAAAGCAGTAGAATCTGATGTACATAACTCCATATCCAGCTGCGTATGATCAACTGCCATTGCCCTACAAGTACAAGCTTCCAGATTTCACCAAGTTTTCTGTACAAGGGGAGGTCTCCACAGTAGAGCACATCAACATATTCATCATGTAGTGTGGAGAAGCAGCATAGAATGACGCGCTGAAAGTGCGTTTGTTCTCTATGTCTCTCTCCGGATCGGCATTTACATGGTTCACGACGTAGCCAGCCAACTCTATAATATTCCGGGCCGATTTAGAGAAGCAGTTTCACCAGTTCTTCTACTCTGGCATAAAAGAGATGAAGTTGACCAATTTGACCAACCTGAGGCAAAGGAATGATGAATCGGTCGCTGCTTTTATTCAGAGGTTCAGAGATGTCAATAACCGATGCTTTAGTTTGGTTCTGTCTGATCAGCAGCTTGCAGAGGTTGCTTTCTAAGGACTATTGCCACACATCAAGGAGAAGTATGCTTCTTAGGAGTTCTACAGCATCAGTCAGATGGCCCATAGGATGACAGGGGAAGTCAAACCATATGAGCAGAAGAGAAGCAACTTTTATAAGAAAGTCAATTTTGTCGACTGCTCAGATGCCTCCGATTATGATGATGACCAGATGGTAGGATCGGCCGAATGGGTTCAGAACAACAAAAGGCCGATTTCATGTCCGTTTGGTAATAAGGAACCCGAAAAATACGGGTTCGATATTACCAAAGCTGATAAGATCTTCGATCTATTGCTGTCAGAGGGTCAAATCAAGCTGAAGCCGTATCACAAAATCCCGACAGATCAGGAGTTGAAGAACATCAAGTACTGCAAGTGGCACAATGCAACATCTCATGACATCAATGAGTGCAAAGTGTTTCGTCAACAAATACAATCGGCTATAGAACAATGGCGGCTCAAGTTTGAGACACCCAAAAAGCCAATGAAGATTGATGGACACCCGTTTCCTGCTAACATGGTAGATGTTGGAGGGAAGAGGAATGCATTGCAGACAAAGGTGCTTACGTCACAATCGGCCAAGGAATCCGGGGTTGTTGATCCTAAAGCTCAGAAAACAGCCGGTGAGGCTAAAGATAAGGAGCCGCAGGAGAAAGAAGAATCTGCGGCACCAAAGAAGAAGGTCACGTCCCGAATGTTGCTAAACAAGTTCCAGCGTGATCAGGAAAGGCGATAGTACAGGGAGGAAACTGCGCGACGTCATGAGGGGCATTGGAAATTTCCTTTCTTTGTGTATTGCTGTGAAGAAGGGTTGACTCTGCCGACAGTGGATAATTGTCCAGAGTGCAACGGTTTTTACCATGAAAACCGATCGCACAAGAAGCCACGGTTTGATCAGAGGCCTCATGGGCCGATCATCAGTGAAAGAGATGATGACAGATGCATCTCTGTACACGATCGGCTGGGGGGGGCAAGGTTTCAGAGCATGATCGGCTGGGGGGAAGGACCATGCTACGTGATCCTGTAGGAGGAAGGATTTCTGCTGATGAGCGGGTTGAGCAGACTGCTAATGCCCGTGTGTCCGATGAGTACCCACATCAAAGGGATCTAGAGAGAGAGAGAGAGAGCTTGTTCATTATAATATTGATCGGCCTCGGTGGTGTCCAGCGGGTTTGACCAGATCACAGAAAAGGCGAGTTCAGAGGCTGCATCAAACAGAAGTGCTGGAGGAAGAAAGGAAGGAAGCTCTCAGAAGAGGAGTCAAGTTAGAGGTTTGGCGTGTCAGGCCAAGGGCCGATGATAGGCAAGGATCAGGATCATCGGCTACGCCTATTATCATGGTTGTTATGATTCCACCGATCGAAGCAGTCGGTTTCCCAAATCATTCCTAATGGATGAGTTCCTAGATGATGAAGGGAAACTGGGGCATGGGTTCACGTCGTCTGATACTTTGGAGGAAGTAGACATTGGAGATGGAGATAGACCAAGGCCGACGTTTATTAGTGCCAAGTTGGATCCTGAGTATAAACAAGAGTTAGTAAAGCTGTTAAAAGAGTATAAAGATTGTTTTGCTTGGGAATATTATGAGATGCCAGGATTGGATCGATCTATTGTTGAGCATCGGTTACCTATTAAACCTGGATATTGGCCATATCAGCAGGGTACAAGACGATACAATCCTAAGGTTTCACCAGATATAAAGGCCGAGATAACAAGGTTAATAGAAGCAAAGTTCATCAGACAGTGTAGATACGCTGAATGGATATCTAATGTGGTTCCTGTATACAAGAAGAATGGAAAGCTGGGTGTATGCATTGACTTCAGGGATCTCAACAAAGCTACACCGATGGATGGCTACCCGATGTCAGTTGCCCATATGTTAGTAGATGTTGCTGCAGGGCACAAGGTGATCAATTTTATGGATGGGAATGCTGGATACAACCAGGTATTCATGGCTGAGGAAGATGTTCATAAAACTGCATTCAGATGTCCAGGACACGTTGGTTTATTCGAGTGGATTGTCACACTACAAAAAATCTAGTGATCCATGATGATTAAAATTCGTCACGGATCACTAAAAAACCGTCATAAAGCAGTATCTATGATGATCTCAAACAACATCATGTATTGAGCGTCACAGATCACACCTCGTGACGTTCCTTAAATTTTCGTCATGGATTGCTTGATCCATAACGTTTTGAAACCGTCATAGAATGTTCCCGGGCCCCCGAAGCCCACCTGTTCTCTATGACGAAAATAAACGTCACAAATAGTATAATTTTTGTTATAGATTTAATTGCCACATCATACATTGATGACATGGAGAATGACGTGGCTATTGACTTGACGATGACATGGAGGATGATGTGGCTGTTGACATGGCAATGATGTGGATAGCAATGATGACGTGCAAATTAACGTGGCCGATGACATGGTTGCTGACGTGGTGGGTGACATCAGCACCACGGCCCATTTGTGGATGGGCCCAATTCAGAATGGTCCACAGACTTGGGCCAAATATTTCTCAGCCCACCATTAATTTCTAGCTAACCAAATTGAGCACTATATACACAGCCCAAATAAAAATTTACCCACCAATTCATCCCATTTTTTCCACCCATTTATCGAAAGAAAAATTCCAGCACAAAAATAATAGCATCACAAGAATCACGTTTCCATTCAGCATGGCATTAAATCAACAGATCACATACATTTGTTTTCATCTAGCATCACTTGCCGTCCATTGTAGCATCAGGAAAAAAAGATAGGTTTCAGCAGAATTGCAAACACAAGTTTGGTTCCTGCAAAAGCTTAGTCCCACCAAAAGCTAACATATCACCATGACACTTTGCTCGGTCCATTTTGACACAGCAAATACTCAAGCTGCGCCTCCAACATAGCTGCATGTATGCTTGACGCAGAAATCTTTGTCCTAGCAGAAATATGCATGTATGCTTGACGCCCTTCTCATTCACATCCACAACCATGTTGTACCTGCACATATATATTGTAAAGTTCAGATGCACATGTACATGGTAAATTTCATATGGTATTATGAGGTAGCTACTACCACATGCACTGTGGAACAAAACTAGTATCATTTAGCAGAGACAACGCAGGAAAAAGGACATGCTAAAAAAGTTCATGCAAGACATTCAGAGCTGAACACATGCATGTAGCAAAACAGATCCCTACATTATTTTTGATGCATGTAGCAAATAAATCAACCATATTACCCTACTACTTGTCTTGAGGAAATATATTAGAAAAATTCTAAGCATGTTATCTGATACAAACCTCATAGACCTTCTGCACCTTACCTGATACAAGTGCCAAGCTTGAGTAGGAGACCATCAGATCAAACTGAGAGAAGTCGAGCTTGGAAATGAACTCCTCGAAAGAAAAATGATACACTATAACTTAGAAAACTGGATATCATATGATAAAATGAAAAGGCAAGATTTCAATTCTTGTTCCATAGATTCAGTTAGACATTTGAATGAATATCTGGCATGCAAATTGTTGAAACAAAGAGGAAAGCCATGCTGGCCACTAATGGCAACAATTCAAATTTGAGTGGACCAGCAAGAAAAAATGCCACTGTGGACGACACAATGCTTGCAAATTATATAGCTGATGTGATATAGTATATTATTCTCCACATTTCTTAAATTCCATTCAAGGCTGGCATTTGATTTAACCTGGAAACAATGACAGCAATTCAGGGAAGCATGATTTCGTGAAATAGACATTGAGAACTGACATAAATAGGGTTGTGATAAGATCGGGAGACCGAGCAAATAGCTTGCATCTCTTCTCTTGCAAATCCATCTATACAATTCCACACATTGAATGTGTTTTAATTTAGATGTCAATGGGATACGTTGATAAATTAACTGGAACTAACATCACATGCATGGAAGAAATATGCAGAAACAAAAAATAAATAAAAATGTAATGGCCACATGTACAGGTTAGGAAAATTTCATAGGCATGGATAGCTTTAAAAAACATCACTGCCATATATACATGAACAGACTATAAGCATGGACATATACTCAGATTAGCACAAGACATCACAGGAGGGGGTGGTGGGAGGTTTGCATATACAGAACAAGTAGCAGGGGGGATCCGAACCAGCACCACGCTAAGAACCCAAGAACTGACGGGTCTGCAACCTTGCACAAAATCAAGACGGGATTTTGGATCTGCATGTTTGATAAATGGTGTGCGGTAATGGAAAGAACAAAAAAGTGATCCAAGAAAAATGGTGCTCACCTCGAAACCAATGAAGACCTCATATCCGGACCAATCACTGCAAGATTGTGACGAACAAGATAAAGATAGAAGACATTTGCATCAGATAGTAGGGTTACAGGAATAAGAAATAGAGAGAAAAGGAGAGGAATGGAAGGCAAACTTTGCCTGTACACAAGAGGTAACTGAGAAATCAAAATGTCAAGAACCAAAACGGAAGGAGAGGGTGGGGGAGGATAGAAGAACCAGCACAAGCTGCCGTCCTCTGACTGGATAGGTGGGACGCGCACCAGCATGGTCGTCGCGCAAGAGAGGACCCCATGCGCCGTAGCCATGGAAGGGGGCCTCCCCCCACGATAAAGCCCGCCTGTGTCGGAGCTCCGCGAGTCAGGGTGGTTGTGAGCTCCGCGCGCCGCCCTCGGGAGCAACGCGCCGCCGCATTCTGCCGTGGCTAGATCCACGAGATCTAACCACAAGGAGCGCCAACGACAGGGAGGACACCCCGGGCCCGGAGACGACGGATTCGGGACAAGGGGCGGCGGATCTGGCGACTGGCCACCAGAAGCAGACGAATGCGGCGGCCGTCGGGTGCGACCTCATGACCTTGGTGCCGATAGGTATTGGAAGCGGAGGAAGGGGACAGGAGGAGCGCGCGGCCTCCGGTGGCATGCTCTCCACATATCCGGGCTTCACCGGCGCAGATGGACCGCCGGCGGGCGACCGAGCAGGAGGGGAGCAGCGTGTGGATCTGAGAGCAAGGATAGTAGTATTCACCCGCTGCTGGCTGAGAGCACTTCGGGTATTGGCGGACCCCAGTGGCCATTAATGCATTGCAGTGACACAAACCAGCCATTTCGCCGGCTCTGAACGAGCGATGTGCTAGGCGCTCGCTTCATCTTTCTCTCTCTGCCACATTGGCTCCCAGCCGGCACTCAGCTGGTTATTATACTTGCTCCGAGGAGTGAGGAGAAGAGGGAGCCGCAGGGAATTATGAGGAGGGGGCGCGTCGGCTGGTGGAGGGAGTTAGGGTTTGAGTCTGGGTCGGTCATTTTATGCAATCAGGGATCCATGTGAATTATCTGATCGGTAATGGATGGCTGAGAGAAATCGGACCTTGACAAGAAACGGGCGTGGCTTGGTTTTCCAGCCCGTTTAACATTTTCTTTTTTTTATTTATCATTTTATTACACCATCGTGAAGTAACATATAGAAATCATTATCTTATATATATCAATATATTTTTGATATATAGTAGAGTACATATAATTTTTGTTTTAGAAGTTTCAATAATTTTCGAGCTCATTTACTATTTTCAGTAGTTTAAATGAATTTCTTGATGTTTATTGAAAATAATTAAATTTGAAGGGCATGAATCTCAAATAATATTTAAAAAATTTCAAATAAATATATTTTAAGTACTTCTATTATATATAGCTCATATCCAAAAAGTAGATAAAAATTTCAAATGTTTGTTAGGAATTATTCAAACTTCTACTTACAATCATATTATAAAATAATAATGATAATACCTAAATTTTCTCTAAAACTTCTATAAATTGGTACAGAATCATTTTATGGATGTACAAACTTGACAAAAAAGTTTCATAAGATTATGATAATTGGAGTATACATTGTGCACAAAATATATAAATCTCTCACATTGTTTCATACAACTCAAGTCAAACTTTGAAATTTGAATACAACATAACATTTTCAAACTCGTATGCACCTATCATTTAGACACAACATTATGTTAGCTATAATATAAGAAAATATTAAGCTACATTAGCAATTGTTATGTAAAAACATGATTTTTTCTATTCTCCATTTAGATGGGAGAAAGCAAGCCATATGAAAAAGTTCCGAAAAAGCAAACAAACTCTATTAAATGAAAGATCATGACTTTAGAAAAATTTAGGAGAAAGAAACATCAAATTTCAAGTTCATATGAGGAAAAAATACTAGTTACAAATTTTAATTCTGGATTAAAAAGAGAAAATGAACTATATTTGTGTTCATCTCACTTGACGTGAAGCAATAAGAGAAAAAATGGAATGCGAAAGTCATCAGAACCAGACTTGTAGACTAGTGGTTAGATGTCCTCACCTCAAATGGGAGGTTATGTGTTCGAATTCCTGTTGCCACATATTTTTCCATTTTACCTGTACATTATTTTAGTAATATAATGACAGCCGAGACAGTTGTCAAAAAACCATCGACGGTGCAGTGGTGAGGCTCCTTCATTTTTGGAGGAAAGTTGCAGGTTCGAGTCCTGCATCCGGCACTTGGTTGTTTTTTTTGTCGCGGAATTCCTAGCTCAGGAACAATAATATATAAAAATATTTATTGCCCATAGCATTCACAAACCAAGGTTTGGCGCACTGGTAGGGCGCTCGGTTCTTGTCTTGGTGACCCCGGTTTGAATCCCCAATTGCGTCTCCTTTTTTGTTCGAATTAAAACATAGGATACATATGTATAAAACACTTAATACCTGACATAGACATGCAAACATTGTTGTAGCGTAATGGTAAGGTGTGTGCCTCTTATCCTGATGAGCAGGGTTCTAACCCCTCCACCCCTTGCGCATTTTTTCCTTTTTATGCCATACTAACTAAAAAAAATAACGCCTTTTTCTTTTTTATGCCATACTAACTAAAAAAATAACGCCTAGCATACCATGAATGAGAGCATAGCTTGAATAAGCATCAAATAAGAGAAGCAAAACCTTGAAAAAATGATAAATGTCAAAATATATAGTCAAAATAACTATGACAATTTTTATGACATTAATGTTAAAACATCATGTTTTGTGGGCTCAATTATGACGAATTCAATAAAACGTCACTAAGTTTTGGGCCTAGGGCCCATACCTTCAAATTCATGACGAAAATTTGAAAATTGTCATGGATTGTGTGTAATTGTGATGCAGTTTAAAAATGTCATAAAATTTTCGTCACAGATCACCACATTTCTTGTAGTGTCATGACATTTGGGTTGAAAAATGCTGGAGCAACATATCAGAGGGCCATGAATTATATCTTCCATGAGATCATCAGCAAAATTGTAGATATTTACATCGATGATGTTGTGGTAAAGTCCAAGGGGTATCAAGAACATTTAGCCGACTTGCGCAAAACTTTGGAGTGCACCAGGAAACACAGATTAACGATGAATCCTAATAAATGTGCATTTGGAGTGTCGGCTGGACAATTCCTTGGATTTATGGTTCATGAAAGAGGAATTGAAATTAGTCAGAAGACTATCACAGCCATTAACAAAGTAGTGGCTCCAGAAACAAAGGCTGAACTTCAATCATTGATCGGCAAGATTAATTTTATTTGGAGATTTATTGGTAATCTGTCCGGTAAAATTCAGCCATTTAGTTCTTTGTTGAAGTTGAAGGCCGATCAGAAATTTGTATGGGGAGAAGCACAGCAAAAGGCGTTGGATGAAATCAAATAGTATTTAACATCGCCTCCTGTGTTGGTTCTGCCACAAAAAACACAAGCTGTTTAAATTATATTTATCAGCTGATGAACGTGCTATCGGATCGGTCCTTATTCAGGAGTTCGAGGGAAAAGAACATGTGATATATTTTGTTAGCAGAAGACTCTTGGATGTTGAAACCAGGTATTCTCCTGTTGAAAGATTATGTCTTTGTTTATACTTTTCCTGTACCAAGTTTAGACATTATTTATTATCGGCTGAATGTGTTGTGGTAAGCAAAGATGATGTGATTAAATACATGCTCTCACTGCCGATTTTGAATGGGAGAATTGGGAGGTGGATTCTGGCCTTGTCAGAGTTTGATCTGAGATATGAATCGGCTAAAGCAGTTAAGGGACAGATTATGGCCGATTTTGTTGTTCAATATTGTGGGCCAGAATTGGGAGTTGTTGATCTAGTTCCATGAACGTTATTTTTCGATGGTTCGTCATGCAGAGCTGGATCTGGTATTGGCATTGTTTTGGTGTCGCCTCGGGGGGCAACGTTTGAGTTGTCTTTTCAATAGAAGCTACTGCTACTAACAATCAGGCTGAATACCAAGCTCTGCTCAAAGGAATTCGGCTGTTACAAGAAATTGGGGCTGATGTAGTAGAGATATTCGGAGACTCTATGCTGGTGGTCAATCAGTTGATCAGCACATATGAACATAAAGATGATATTCTACGGGTTTATCATGAAGAGTGTTGCCGATTGCTGAAAGAATTCAAGAAGGTGACTATAGAGCATGTTCCCAAGTTCTATAATGGTGACGCCAATCGGCTGGCGCAGCATGCTTCTGGTTATCGGCCGATGGAAGGTGTAATGGCTCTAGAATTACCTGCTGATTATTGGAGGAAGGAGATAGTAGATTATCTAGAAGATCCCTCCAAGAAAGAGAGCCGGAGAATCAGATTTCAAGCAACTAAATATGTGTTGCTTGAGGGAGAACCATATTACCGAACAATTGATGGTGTTTTACTTAGATTCCTTGACAAAGAAGAAGCTAAAGTCTTAATGGGAGAAATACATGTGGGTGTCTGTGGTTCACATCAATTGGCATACAAGATGAAGTGGATGATCTGGAGAAATGAATACTTTTGGCCAACCATGTTGGAGGATTGTTTCACTTATTATAAAGGTTGTCAAGAGTGTCAGAAATTTGGTAATGTGCAAAAAGCACCGGCATCAGCTATGAATCGCATTATTAAGCCGTGACCATTTAGAGGATGGGGAATTGATTTGATTGGAGAGATTTATCCACCATCCAGCAAAAATCACAAATTCATACTGGTGGCAATAGATTATTTCACCAAGTGGGTTGAAGCAATTCCTCTGAAAACCGTGACGTCCAGAGAGATGATTGAGTTTGTAAAGAAACATATTATCTATCGGTTTGGTACTCAGACTATTACAACTGATCAAGGTAGTATGTTTATTTCAGAGGAGTTTGGAGAATTTGCCGCAAGTATGGGAATTAAGCTGTTCAATTCTTCTCCATATTATGCCCAAGCCAATGGTCAAGCAAAAGCTTCTAATAAAGGGATCATTAAGTTGATTAAGAGAAAGATTGATGAGCAGCCAAAGAAGTGGCACACTACTCTTAGTGAAGCTTTATGGGCCTACAGAATGTCTTGTCATGGAGCTACCAAAGTATCCCCGTATCAGTTGGTATATGGTCATGAGGCTGTTCTTCATTGGGAAACTAGACTTGGTTCTAGACGAGTCACGTTTCAAGATCTGTTGGCAGCCGAGGATTATGCTGTATTGATGAAAGATGGGTTAGAAGATTTGGTTGGACATCGGCTGAATGCTCTCATAAATATTGAAGCCAATAAAGTTAGAGTGGGCCGATGGTACGATAAGGTCAAAGCCAAAACTTTTGACCAGGGAGACTTGGTCTGGAAGCTGGTTCTGCCGATAGGAACTAAGGATCCCAAATTCGGCAAGTGGTCCCCAACTTGGGAAGGACCATATAAAATCAGCAGATGTGTTCCTGGAAATGCGTACATTCTGAAAACTTTGGAAGGGGAAGAGTTTTTCAGCACGCTTAATGGCAAGTATTTGAAGAAATACTACCCGAGTGTGATAGCCGATTGCGCTAAGGATCAGTTGGTTTCAAATATAGCCGATACGAAAAGTATTGTCTTTAGTGTAAAAATAAAAAGGGCTTGATCGTAGCGGAATATGTTCAAGTACTCTCATGGCCAATGCAACATACATCGCCCTTAGATCAAAAAATACAATCCGAACACATAAATTTGAGTTTGGTTTGGTGTTCATTATGTGATTTCCTTTGAAGTATCGGAGTTCTTTATGGACGGTTTCGATTTCAGATCGTGGGGACGTGTCAGTTCGTTCAATATGATGATCGCGGATTGCAGTGACCGGAGCTAGGTGAGGTGGAGAGGAAGCCCCATACCCCCTTTCCCCTCTCTCTCTGTCGCTCTATCTCGCAGGCGATTCCTCGCCAAAGCCGCGGCTCCGCCCCCTCGCCGCCGAGCGGCCACCGCCGCACCTCCTGGATCCCCTAGCCGCGTTCCCTGTCGCCCCCTCTCCCTCCCCGGCCTAACCCCACCACGAACCGAGCCCCGGAGCACCGTTTTCGGTGTACTCCGGCGGTCCGCCGCCGCCTCTGCTCGCCGCCGGCGCAAAGCGCCGCCCGCCCGAGCCGCCGGCTCCACCTAGCGCCAAGCCGCGCCGTCGCCAGAGCCGCTAGCCAAGCCACCGTCCGCCTGAGCTGTCGCCCGAGCAGAGCCGAGCCGCAGCTAAGCCAGCAGCCGCGTCTCAAGCCGCCCCACCCTTTTTCAGCCATTAGATCGAGATCCAACGGATCGGATCTGTTAGATCCGAGCCGAACCAGAGCCGCCCCGGTGCTTTTGCTAAAGAGACCCCGAGTTTCTTCAAAATTAACCCGCAGTCCTTCCTAGTTCAAAAGAAATTCCAGAGAGGCCCTTTCTAGATTTTTCTTGCAAATAAGCCTCTAGAATCTTGTTTTAGCCATATCTTTCACATTTTGACTCCGATTTTAGCGATTCTTGCGCTCACGTCTTCCTTGCATCGTGCTCTACATCTTTTTCAACTTTTCCAGTACTGTTTTTACTGTTTTTGTACTGTTTCTTATTTGTATTGTTTTTTCCTCTTGTGTGATCGTGTAGACGACGTGCCGTTCGAGTGTGATCTTTCGAGGTGAGATAATTTTTTTCTAAACCCATTAATGGACTTTCTGTTATTAGTCTTATGTATAGTGTACAATGTTTTCATTATATATATAGTGTATAATTTAGTTATAGAATTTTGTTATTAGAGAGACTTTATTTAATCATGTATTTAAATAGAGAGTGAATAATGCTTGTATTTATGTATTTATCATGTATTTCTGTAACTCATGTATTTATCATGTAACTCATGTATTTATCATGTAACTCATGTATTTATCATGTAACTCGTGTATTTCTGTAACTCATGTATTTATCATCTAACTCATGTATTTATCATGTAACTCGTGTATTTCTGTAACTCATGCATGTATTTATGTATTATGAATTCTTCATTCTTAATTATGAAATCAAACACGACGCTCTCTCCTTCTTAACAACTTCTTAACGGCGATCGGTCTCTCGCTAACTCTCGTTGTCTCCTTGTCCCCGACGCTCTCTCGCTGTCTCCCCACCGACCCTCTCTCGTTGTCTCCTCACCGATGCTCGGTCTCTCGCTCACACACACGAGCGCGCACACACACACACTCTCTCTCACACACACACACTCACTCACACACACTCACACTGACTCACACACACACTAACTCTCTCTCTCTCTCTTTCTCTGTCCCACTAACACACAAACACACACACACACACACTGACTCACACACTCACTCACACTGACTCACACACACACTGACTCCTGCTTCATTTAAGGATGAACACATACTCTAACACATTTTTACGTTTTCAGTTAAGGATGGACCCCTTTGGTGATGACGAGGTCGCAAAGCAATACATGTTGGATGCAATAAACAAAGATACGAGGGCCAACACCACCCAGCCAATCGGTGAAGAAGATGCTCGGACAGCTGATTCGTTCTTGAATATGTCTGGAGATGCAGATGAAGAAGATGATGACTTTGCGCCGCCGCCCAATCGACAGCAGCATGTTCCAGTACGAATCTTAAAACTATATGCATGGTGACTTCACTAGATTAGTTTTGTGATTAACATATCTTTTCTGTAATTTAGTCGACCTCCGCATCGACTTCATTGAGCCAGTCAAAAGGGAGACGCCGGCCAACCAAGAAAATGGAGGGAAGACAGGTCATCACAGAAGTGGACGCAGAGGGCTGTCCAAGTGCTCCAGAGGCTGCTAGCACAAAATTTGTCAACCAATGTGGGATTATTGTTCGGGCAAGAATTCCGATCACCACAAGACTATGGAAAACGAGCAAACCCGAAGAACAGCAACACGCCGTGCCTGCACATCAGAAGGAAATGCTATGGGCAGAGCTCAAGGATATGTTCACTCTTCCTGAAGGAGTTGACCAAGAACTTGTGAAGAAATGTGCCTTGAGAAAGATGTCCCTTGCCTTTGCAACTTTCAAGAAGAAGTTGTACATCAATTACATCAAGAAGGATAAGGAGCTGAACTGAGACGATCTTCCTCAGGTTAAACCATACTGGGAGGAGTTCAAACAATACAAACTATCAGAGGAAGCCCAAGAAAAATCCGAATAGGCCAAGGTGAATGCAGCAAATAAGAAGTACAGCCACCACCTTGGGGCTGCCGGGTATAAGAAGTCAGTAAAAAAATGGTAGAAGATGGAGCAGTACCTTATGGATAGAGGCATCAGGCCGACGACTTGGGATTGGCTGGATAGATCCAAGTGGTGGTTATTTGCTAATGACGTGACACTAAACCAGTTGGATGGAAGTTTGGTCGTGCCCGAGCATATGCAAGAAGTGTCCTGCGATCTAGTCGCTGCAATAGATGAGACCCAACAAGGAACATTCCAGCCTCAAAGGGAGAATGATGAGCTGACAAGAGCATTAAAGAATCCGGAACACCCTGGACGAGCCCGCGGCATCGGCGTGGTCCCATGGAAAGTTGCTTGGGCCGGAGATTCCTCTTACAAGACTCACCGAAAGAGCAAAGCCGAATAGGAAGAGAAACTTCGTGCCATGCAAGAAGAGATGACCAGGAAGGTTGCGTCCTTGGAATCTCAGATGGACGCTAGGGTCAATAAGGCAGTGCAGCTAGCTCTGAGCCAAAGGGGCACTGCTGGGTCGCACCCGGATGTTGTGATAAGCCCGGTCTCTCAGCGACGCAGCAGCTGTGCATCCACAGCAGCGCCCGACGTACAAGCAGAACAACAACCCCAGATTGAGCCAACAGCAGTAGATGACCAGAGGTATCCAGTGGACGATGTCACCATGCCGACACCGTGCGAGTTTCATGTGCGAGC
Organism: Panicum virgatum; assembly: GCF_016808335.1. Taxonomy (NCBI): domain Eukaryota; kingdom Viridiplantae; phylum Streptophyta; class Magnoliopsida; order Poales; family Poaceae; genus Panicum; species Panicum virgatum. Next base: position 51,690,471 of record NC_053153.1, on the reverse strand, counting down.
AAGAAATATATCCATTCATGTCGCATACGGGTCAGCCCTACCCCTGAATCCTTCTACTACAATTCATGGAAGGCCGATACCCCCTGGCTACACCTCTGTCACAGTCGAGCAGATACTTGGAAACAATGAGGATCTTGAGCTCGACTTCGTTGGAGGGGATGGAGAGAAGACATTGGGAGACGCACTGCACGGGGTCGTTCTATGGTGCAAGGACGACATCAAACTTACTGCAAGCACAACGGCTCCCGTGCAGACCGATCGCTCGTCTCCGCGGTCTCCCTCACCGCCGTCCCCACAACCACCTCCTTCACCACCGTCTCCGCTGGCGCAAAGGGCCACGAGTACTCCAACTCCTCCTGACCCAGAAAAAGGAAAGAAAAAGACAGCATCCCTCCCAGCGGCTGGACCCTCAAAGAAGAAGCAGAAAACGGTCGAAAGAAAATTAACCTACGAGAAAACCGCTGAGGAGTTGGAAGAGGAGACTACTCGATATATAAAAGAACAATTAAAACCTAAAGCCCCCCCCCCCCCCCCCCCCCCGCCGAGGGAAAAGGTACCTCTAGAACTAGGGAAAAAGCTTCTCGCAAACCTAGACAACCCACCAAAACCGAAAAGCTTATCCTCGGACTATGATCGTACTCTGACAAAAGCACACAAGGTGAGAAATCTAAAGAAAAAATGTGGCAAGACCATTCCTCAGCTTTGCACACAACAAAAAGGACTCGAGCCCCTCCGGGTGCCAGGGTTGCCACTCCTACACCTGACGGACGTACAACTCCAGGGGGACCTACAGGCCGCGATATTTCTTTCTGGAACTAGATTAACGCTAGAGGAGGCAACGGGGCAAGTGGAGGCGGAAATCCCTGTCGCTCCCGTTCTTACTCCATTCCAGCATGGAAAACCTTTTGTCACTGAGGAAGAGGAGAAAAGTCTAGGCACGCAGATGTTCAATTTGCATAGATGGTACCTGCGAATATCGAATGACGAAGGGAAAATGTTTGGAGTCAAGTATCGTGACCATGATTTCTTCCGCGGGGAGGACGACTTCTGGGTATACTTTGAAAATTTATATCTCATTTACCATCGACAAGCCCTCGACGCAGCTATCATCACCATTTGGGTTTTGTAAGTATCACTTACCTCTACATTAATACTTTTTGTTAACAAGAACATAATTATATGTGTGCATTATAAAATTTCTATTGTATCATTTAGACAGGAGACCCAAAGAAGCCGAAAACATGGATGGCACCATCAGATCGGCTTCATGTCTCCTTTGCTAGTCAACCAGAAAGTGCTCAACGAAAATTACAAGGAAACGTGCCAAAACATGTATGATTCGTTGACTAGGCAAAATTACAAATCCTATATATTCATACCATACAACTTTGGGTAAGTCTTGGTCGACTCAATCCTCTGTTATATTACTAAATAAATACTAAGTCGTCTAATGTATGTATGTATATATCCTATCTATATCTGCAGTTATCATTGGATTTTACTCATATTTTCCGTAGAGACCGGCAATCTTATAGTCTTTGACTCAATGAGAAATTCAAAGTCCGCAATCCAACATATCCTAGACTCCTTGAACAGGTAAGTTCAATTTGCACAATCAAATCTTTTTTCTATTAATAACAATTCCTGAATATCAAACTTAACTTTGAGCGCAGGGTTTGGAAAAAATTTGTGAAAAATAACGAAGGACGTGGTCAATGGAGGCCCGAACTGAACGTTAACATGGATTATCCGGTATGTTGATTCATAAAGATTTGTCTAGTTAAGTATATAATCCCAAATTGTTCTAAATTGAGTAATTTATTTGTTTCTCCTTAAGTGTGCGAGACAACAACAAGGAACTGATTGGTGCGGATACTACGTATGCGACTACTTGCACATCATGACTCCATGCTGAAAGGCTACTGATGAAGACACGAGAGTATGTCCAAACCGTTCAATAGTACATTTTCATAATTGTACTATCGCACATGATGTTAATCCTTTTTTCCTAAATGATAGATGTCTCAAATGGGGGATGAATGTTACTATACTGATCGGATCAACGCCGTGTGCGAGCAGCTCGCCGGATTCATTTTGAACGAGATCTTGGATCCTATAGGCGAGTTCTACCACGACAGTCACATTCATAGAGGACTTCCATCGACCTCCTGAGGGGACCAGTAGTTGGACTGCAAACATGACTTGTACATTTGTAAATATTTTTAAACATTATGCCTTGATGTTTGTAAATTTGTAAATATATTAGTTCATCTAATTAGCTTAATTATATGCTCGTATTTTACTTTTAGTTACTTTCAAATATTCTCTTAAAACGAACACGAACGACCAATGAACGTATAGTACTGTAGAGCTTGAGTGCGTTTAGCAATTATAAAAGAATAAACAGTAATAAATATAACAAACAAAACTGGATTTTGAAAAAAAAATGAAAAATGTCATTGGTACCAGTTGGAAATACCAACCGGTACCAAAGGGGCTGCCACCTTGCGTCAGCGTGGCAGCCTCTTTGGTACCGGTTGGTCTTTCCAACCGGTACCAATGGAAGTCTAAGGCACCGGTTGAAAAACCCGATGTCTTAAGGCGAGGTCATTGGTCTCGGTTTGCGGGAACCGATTGGAAAACTGGTGCCTATGGCCTTTTCCAACCGGTTCCGATAGCCTGTTTTCCAGTAGTGTCTCGCCGTATGAGGCGCTCGAGAGCCGCCGCTTTGTCGGCGATAGCTCGATGAACCATGTGAGTGCGGCGACTTCCCGACGACCCTGACACCCGATGTACAGTCAAGCTGGGCATGCGACGCGAACTAATGGCGACCATGCGTCTAAGCATAACTTGACTGCAGCTCCGAGTCTTCTTGGTGCATCATCAAGAAAGCAGTTGGCTCCCTCCGGCTGAGCATATGTAACAGCAAGGCATGCTGGCCAGCGCAATACATGGGTTCGCCGATGCATGGGCAACCCGAGTTAAAAAAAAAACACGGAAACAGGCTTCCTGGTGTTCGCAAACGACGGCCGCAACGGCACGCTAGCTCGCAGCCACGTCCATGGTGGCGCGAAACAAGTAGCCGGCACCAACATGATTAACTCGGAGCTCGCAGCCATGACCCTGGTGGCACAAAACAGGTAGCTGGCATCGGCATGACGAACACAGAGCTCACGGCCACAACCTTGGTGGCGTGGACACAGACGATGCAAAAGCAAATAGCTATCGCAGCCTACGGCCTACACTAACAAGTTTGCGGCAGCGACGATAAGAGGCAGCAAACTTTAGTGAGCGCAACTACAACTCGTCGAGCCCGATATATAGTACGGCGGCCGCGACAGACGGTTGGGCGAGTAGTCGCGACGTTGTACAGTATACAAGCAAAAAAGAAAAGAAAAGATAAGATAAGATGTGCGAGCTTCGAGTTAAAACACATGGTGATCAATGGAGTTTATTAAAAAAAAAAGCAAACGAGACATGTTCCAGAGTCTTGTTTGAATAAAGGGTGCACACAATGCCCCGTACCTAATTGAATTTCTCCCGAAATTCTACTCCCTTAAGAGAATCTAGCAAACAACTCCATACGAAAGAAGGTAATTTTTATAGAGCCAGTGCAATGGATTGCTCGTGTGGATTTGTCTTCAGCAAGCTTTTAATTGAAAAGTTTTTGGTGAAGACCAAAGAGACCTAATTCCCCCATCCGGCTGCAGTTTATTTGTTGATGCGCCGGGTAAATACGCATCACATTTGTTTCTTCACCAAGTTGAGCTCGGATCAACTCCGTATCCAACCTCAACTTGGTGGGGGGCATTTGTTTGACGAGATTTTGTGCAAATCTTCAAACATGATCATATGAGTTATATACATTAATATGGGTCATGTCATGTGTTTCAAACCAATAAGAGAAGAAAAGCAAGCAGAAGAGAGAAAACAAGTTCATCTAGTTGCATGGACTTGTACGTGGTGAATATCGGCCTTGCAACTAGTACATGCATGCACGTCTCTATGGAGCTGCCAGTGTATACGTATCTAGATGCAATACGTGACGTGTTGATATACGGCCGGCCCACGAGACGGCCAGTATATCCAAGAAGGTTCTAGAAACATGGGAAGATTCTAGAGGCCCTTGGCATGGGCAGTCAGCCAGAACGCAACCACCTCGGCGAGCAGAACGTGCAAATATGTATTGATCCAAGTATTCCCGGAGCTAAATGGATTAGGAGGCCTTAGCTTGGGCCCATATCTCAGAGAGCGTCGTGTATGTTTATCTGGTCACCGAGATAGAGATTGACTAGCAAGCAAATAGAGATATTCTGTTCAAATTGACTACGGCGCAGCCCTCTACTGCCCCAGCAGGTGCCTATAAAAGGCCATCACCCCTCCGTCCCCTGGGGGCTCCCTTTTTTTCGATCGGAGCAGCCGGCGGCTGAAAGAGCCAGGGCCGAGGCGCGCCCCCAGCCCATCTCCATCAGAGTGCAGATGACGCCATGCACCTCGTCCAAGCCACGCGTCGGAGTCGAGGGAACGCCGGCCGTCATCAAGCTCGCCGTCTCGGACTACCGGCAACTTCCAGGGTGAGATTCTTATTGTTGTTTAGGTGATCTCCCTTTTCACCTGGGCCGGAGCACCGACGAGCCAGGAGAGACGTGCTCATCCTCTCCGCATCCATCGTCGTCCAAGCCGCCACCGGTGCCCGAGACGAAGTTCTCACGGAGGAGCGGGAGCCCGACCATTAGGACCCCATCGATCTGCTCGTCGTCGACGGCTCGGCAGCTGAGTGGAGCAGCGCCGCCTTGCCACTTGTCATCCACGTCTACCTCGGCTCGGTGAACACGTAGATGAGATTGCCGTGGATCAAATCCATCTACTTTATCGATCACGAATCCATCTACAAGAGGACGCAAGAAGAGTAGAGGCAGGGGAGAGCTGAAGAGATCACGCCTGCACCTTCATGTGCTGATCATCCTCGTCCAAGTCCGCACCACCATGCCGGCGGCAGCCCTCGTCCTCGTCATCATCGAGGCTCGCTAACCGAGCCGCGTCTATCAAGGAGCCCATGCCCGAGCAGACGGCGTCTCCAACACCATCACCACGGCCAGGCTAATATATGCATGGAGAAGCCAGGAGACGTCTTCATCCTAGACGTCCATACTCGCTCTGGCCGTCGGCGGTCTTCACCTCCGGCACCGTCGAGCCGGCCATCAGGACTCCATCAACGATGGGGAACAAGGCAGCGGCGTGGCGCCTCCTGCTCGTCATCGACGTCCACCGCCTCGCCTTGGCCCGGCCGCTGGCGGAACAGCAGCACCCCTCGTGGCAACCTCGCTTGCGCCTCCGTCTTCCTCGTCGAGCCAACGGGTCTGCACCACGCCGGCGACGACCTCGCCATCGTCTTCATCGTTTCCTCGCTTGCGCCTCCGTCTTCCTCGTCGAGCCCACGGGTCTGCACCACGCCGGCGACGACCTCGCCATCGTCTTCATCATCGTCTGCACCACGCCGGCGACGACCTCGCCATCGTCTTCGTCTTCCTTGTCGTCTGCACCAAGCCGTCCGCCGGTTGGAGTTCATGATCAACGACGACGACTGCCGCACGGCCATCTCCATCACGCACACGACGCCGGCTTCACGGTGCCACGCAACTGACGTCGTCACCGTCGAGCACCTCGGCGTCGACCCCATGGCTCCTATCCTTCTCGCTGGTAACTCAGGTTGAGATCGATCTATCTTATTTGTTTTGTTCTTGTTTCTTTGCATGCTTTCTTTCAGCACGCATGCATGGAGGAGTTCTGCACGTCATGGGCATCTCGTGGTCGCCATGAAGGAGATGGTCGCCCCTTGCGGTGAGCAGCCCGCCACATCGCCGGCCGCCGGGATCGTCGCCGTATCGCCGCCGCGGCTCGATGTCGTCCAGTTCGCCGTTGTGCAGTTCGCCGTCGGAGCTTGTCCATGAACAGCCCGCCACGTCGCCGGCCGCCGGGATCATCACCCTCGCTGCCGTGGCTCGCCGCAGTCCAACTCGCCGCCATGCAGCCAGTCATTGGAGCTCGTCGTCTCTGAACAGCCCATGCCACCGAGATGCATTGTTCAAGAATGCCACTGGCCTTGCAGCACGTCAACCCAAGATCCAGTTTCTGTACAAGTTTAGAAGTCACAAGAGATGCAAGTGCACACGCTAGCTAGCGAGCTAGTTAGTCATAGTGCCATGCACGATTACGTGCACCCCACAAAAGAAGCAAGCTAAAAGGAACAAGGTGCATCCACGTAAAGATGACCTTCGACTACTTCTGCAGACGGGACTTTCCCGCGGAACCACTTCGACCACGGCTGTGTTCACTTCCAAAATTTCTCTCTTCAAACTTCACTATTCACATATCACATCAAATATTTTACCTCATGCATGAAGCATTAAATGTAGATAAATAAAAAAAATAATTGCATAGTTTTGATGTACACGACGTGACGAATCTTTTGAGCCTAGTTAGGTCATGGTATGACAATAATTACCACAAACAAACGAAAAATGCTACAGTGTCCGATGTGACCCTTTTTACCACCATTTTACAGATCTAAACACAGCCCACGACAGGCTGCCACGACATCGACTCAGGCCCAGCTCCCGAGACCATGCACCGACTACTCATCTCTACTACGACTACAACATCGTGCGAGACCGATGAGGCCGGACGACACGGGCGGGTGCTGCTGATGTTTCAGCTGCACTACACCGGCTCATGGACACCGACGAGGCCATAGACGACGCCGACGCCCACGTCTACACTACCACCATCATCATGCATGGAGAACGTGAAGCGAAGACTGAAGATGGCGACCACAGCAGCTTAATCGGAGGTACTCTGGCAAACTAGACTTGCAGAGGTAATTAACCGGGAGCTTTTCGAGACCCTGGGAACTAGAAGACCACATCGCCCAAGTCAGATCTGCCCAACGGCGGCAGTCTATGGAGCGCGCACTTGTATAAGGGAACCGTATTTATATTTTTAAAATATGAATAAAACTTGTGTACCCTGTCTTTTGTTTCTTTTGTGTATTTCTATATGCACTGGCACGCCCGCTTCTTTATTTCCCACACAGAGAGAATTTTGTGTGATTTTTCTCTCAAAACAAAAATAAAAAAAGGAAGAGTAAATTCATACAAAGGGTTCTCAAGAGACAAAAAAGGAAACAAAGAAAATAAGAAAGATTACACATGGGCTGTTAGCCATGAAGACATAGGGTCTTTAAATCTAGCTTTTGCTCTAAGAATAACTAGAGCAAATTCTTTTCTGAAGTGATGAAAGCAAGCTTCGACCGAGGGTTGGATTCCTTTGAAAATGCAGTCATTACGTTGCATCCAAATGCACCAGCACATAACAATGATGATATCCATGAAGAAAGGAACCCCAAGCTGAACTTTAAGTTGAACCAAAGTGATAAATGGCTCGCTTTGACTAACAAATAATCCCAGGGCATTCCAGCATGCCCTTGCAAAATGACACTGGATGAAAAGATGCTCTAATGATTCTTCCACAACTTGGTCATAGCATACACATGAATAATCCGGGAGATACATATTTCTCCTTTTCAGAATTTCTCTCGTGCTAAGCCTGTCCTTCAAAAGTAGGCAGAAGAAAACTTTGTGCTTGTTTTGACAGCTTGATTTCCAAAGCCATTTAAATGCTACATGAACAACTCTGTGACCAGTTAGATGTTTGTAGGCCTTGGCTGAGGAGAAGAAGGGCGAGCCCCAAATATAGGACTAGAAATCCAGATCAGCTGATTCTGCCAGGCTATTGAGATTTTCAGCGAGAATAATGAGTTGTTGCAGAGCTGTATCAGATATAGGGAGGTGAAAAAGATCAGAAGGACCAGAAGCTGAGAGAGCATCATAAAGTGTAATCTAAGGATTCATGGCAAATGAGTATAGTTCTGGGAAATTCAGCTTTGGTAATTGGTTTAGCCACATGTCTTGCCAAAAAAGACAGCAGCTTTTACCATCCTTGACATTTACTATAGCCATTCATTTGAAAGAATCTAAGAGTTTAAGAAGATCTCGCCATCAGAAGGAACCTTTTTTCTGTAAGCTCGGCAGGGATCCATCACTGTAGTGTAATTCCCAAATCAACTTTACCCAAGGGATATCCATTCTGTTAAAGAATTTATGCAAATGATTCAGTAGTAGAGCCTCATTCTGGGTTCTGAGATTAAGAACATCAAGTCCTCCTTCTGATTTTGGAAGACAAACCATATCCCAGGCTGCTTTCGGTGGCTTCTTGGCATTAATATTTGACCCTCTCCAAAGGCAGTGTTTTCTATATTTGTCGATTTGTTTGATGACAGTCTTGTGCAACTGGAATGTACACATGAAGAACATTGGCAGAGCTGTGAAAATTGCATTTGTTACCTCAAGACGGCCTGCCTGAGAGAGAAGAGTTGAGGTACATGTTAATCTCTTTTCACATCTGGAAACTAGGGGCAAAAATTCAGCCACTTTGGGTTTGGTAATGCCCAATGGAAGACCCAGATAGGTGAATGGCAACTTGCCCAGTACACAGCCAACATTCTGTGCAAGAAGATTAGCTCTTTCTTCTGACAGATTAATAGGCACAAGCATTGATTTGGAAAAGTTCACCTTAAGCCCAGTAGATGAGGAAAATTGTTGGAGGAGGTTGATTAAGTGATTGACTTGACTGTGACAAGCTTCCATAATAATCAAAGTATCATCTGCATATTGAAGTACTGGAAAATCTTGCGAGTGTGTGAGAGGAATAGGCAGGTTGAGATTTCCTTGATTTTTCTCAGCATTAAGCAAACTTTGCAGAAGGTCTGCAGCAAGAACAAAGAGTAATGGGGACAAAGGATCCCCTTGCCGAACACCTCTTCTGCAGTGAATGGTTTTACCTGGTACGCCATTCAGAAGGATAGAGGAGGTACCTGAATTGAAAATGAGTCTCATCCATTGCAGCCACTTAGGACCAAAACCCATATGTTCCATAACAGAGAGCATGGCCTAGTGCTCAACTTTATCAAATGTTTTTTCAAAGTCTAATTTTAGGATGATTAGTTCCTTCTTTGACTGATGGCAGGCATGCAAGTACTCTAGGGCCCATGCAAGGCAGTCTTGGATGGATCCGGATTGTATGAAACCATATTGGTTTTTGTGGATGATACTTTGAATAACTGACTGCAATCTATTTGCCAGCAGTTTTGTGATAATTTTCATGGAGGTATTCAGGAGTGAAATGAGTCTAAAATTTGAAGGTTTCTTGGCTCCATCTAATTTTGGAATTAAGGCAATATGAGAACCAGAATGTCTCGTCGTCCATCGGTTATACAATTCGTCGCCGGCTCTTAAGATGTTTAAGAAAAAAGATTAAGAGCAGGAATGGCTCCTCCTCCGCATGACTCCCACGGTTCGTCTCTGATCCTGCTTACCCGTGGGCCAGTTTCCACCAAAATAGAGCACAAAATTAGGCCCATAAAGCACAGTGCGTACAGGGTTTGAAATTTCGGCGAAATTTCGGCGAAATTTTTTGTTTCCGCTCGGTACCGGGAAAAAATATTTCGGTATTTTCGGAAAATTTTGTTTTGAAAATTCAAAATTCAAAAAATTTCGTCCGAAATTCGCCGAAATTCACCGAAATTCCGGAACGGAATTCCGTTTCCGCCGATCACCGGGATTTCACCGGAAAACGAAATGGTTAACTCTGAGTGCGTACGGTAGACAGGTACTTAAGGGGCTGATGCGAAAGGTATGCAGGGTAACACACTGGGTTCGACTCACCATAAAGCGAACACTCGCAGTGCGTACATGTTTCATATAAATGAGTGTGCATATTAAATTGTATTGTATAATATAAAAAAGATTTAAGAGGACACTGCTGCCTGCAGCCTAGCTCGAACTAGGCCTACCCAGGACAAGCTCCGGAGGTGCAGCGTGAAAAATTGGTTTGGTTGATGTTTTCAGTTTTCATGCAGCCAGGCGAACTAGAGAAACTGACCGGTTGTCTACACGCCCAGCCACTGTTTGTCCGCACGATGGCCCCAACACTAGCTCCTGTATGACGCCGGCCAGGCTCGCTGGATACGATTGAATTTTGCACACCTCCAGAGCCAGACTCGTGGGAGCCTTTTGCCCCGCCAGAGCCAGGTTCACTATCTCGTGCAGCTAACCAAACAAATTGAAATTGCACCCAGCGGGCCTAGCTAGCTAGAAGTTGACACGGGAAACCAATCACGCTCTAAACTGTCTGAGGCTCTGAGCCACCAGGACCTCGTGCTATTCGTTGAGCACTGTGCGTTTTCTAGTTCGCACGCAGCATAAACGAAAGGTGACATGCCGAAGAAAGTCACACAAAAAAAAGAAACAAAAGGTGACGCTGCCGTGACACCCTTTTATGGCAAACCTCGAAGTCAAAGGTTCTATATTAGATATGGGGACTGTTTGGATCCAGGGGCTAAAAAATTAGCCCCTCCTCTTTTAGCTCCTTTTAGCCTCCAAGGATCCAAACGGGTGAGGCTATTTGTGATAGTGAATTAGCCCTCCTCAAAAAATTAGCCCCTCTAAGAGGTGTTTATTGGGGCTAATTCTGCGTGGGTACCATTTTTCTCCTCACCCCTCATGCATGGAAGAGAGAGCCAATATTTGAGATGATGCTTTAGTCCTTAAATTAGCTCATGGATCCAAACAACTCTAGTGACTAAAATTTAGAAGGCTAATTCAATAGCTAAATTTTAGTTCTCAAATTAGCTCAAAGGCTAAAGATGCAAACAGGGCCATGGTCTACGGGAATTGCAGCAGAAGAGGGTATTGGTTTGTTGTCGAAGTTACTGGTACTCCAGGCTCCAGCTAGCAAATCCTCTTGTGATTCTTGTTCGGCGCTCATGTTTCTGGACTTCTGGTAAGGTAGTCGCTGGTAACGGAAAAGAAGAACCGGAGAAGTTGCTCCATTTCCTATGATCCTACCAAAGATGGCGCCGGTCCCTGCATAACTTGGTGCGAGGGAATGGAAGCTCGAAGCGCACTTTTGCATCGATCGATCAAATTCAAAAGCCACAAAGATTGAGAGAAGAATCAAGGAATCGATGCATCGGCAAAGCCAGCCCAGGCCTCTAAAGACGGCCGGCCGGCCACTCGCGTCGGCATCGTCGTAAAGACGAAAAGGGCAGGGAAAAACAAGCACAGGCCAGGGACACGTCGTCTCATCTTTCAGCACACTGGATAATAATAACTAGGCATATAGCCCGCGCATTTGCGCGTCTAGTATTGAAAATTCAAAAATTTACATGTCGTTGTATTCTTATTTAAAAATTATACTATTTTTTACCATACATCACCCTATTTATTATCGTAAATTATGTGTTATTGTTGGTTAAAATAATTCAAATATGATCTACCTATAATAACAATTTAATTTGTTGAGCTTTAATAATATTATGCATATAATTAATTTTATTTTTGTTTTATTTTGATTGATTGTTGTTAGTTTTAGTTTTTATTAATAGTATATATATATAATTTTTCATAATGGCATTGGTGGATGATTTGTAATTAGTCACAAGCGTATTTTAGGCTAATTTTATTATAATGGCAGTGATGAGTTTCTATTTTTCTCCAATTAGCATGGAAATTTTTAGTCTTTGAGAGCGAACATGGAGACTTCATTTGTTGGCCAAATAATAACCTTATCGTGCCGCGCTTGTTTATTTGCTGGCCGCACGGTGGGTGGTGTGCCGAAGAAGCGACGCACGCAGCTCCGTGACGCGAGCCATCTCCTGCTGCTGCGGCTGCTGATGAGAGAGTTCGTTGTCGTTGGGGTCATCCGCTCAACAGACTCTTCTCCTCTTGTCCAGCCACCTGCTCGTGCTCGGCGGCCGCGAATCTGCAGGAACGCTGCCGTACTAGCCAGCAGATAAAGCCTATGGCCGGTCAGGTAAAGACGTTTGACGTGAAGTTTTATTCGATCCCGCTCGATCTTGCCCTTTTCCCGTTCCTTTCTTTGCTACAGAACCTGTATCACTGCATCATCCCATGGCAGCATGATATTTTCAGTGTCAGTGATTTGTTTATTTATTGCCAACATGAACTCATTTCGCCTTTGTTTCCTGAAACAACAGTGACTGCATCGAAGACCTGAGGCAAGGCATGGTATGATTGGCTCAAAGAAAGTCGGGTTAGTCAGTGGTAAACTAATTCAGGCTAAGAATCAGACAGATGTCCTCTCCTCTTACGGCGTAACACCAAACCAGGAACAGAGCCCAGCTGTCCATGTCGCGTCATCTCTGAACCTCTTTTCTCCCTATGGCCTTTCTCTGTCGTCCGCCCATCCCGTCGACGGCCTTGTTTGGCTCGAGGACTTTTTTTTTCAAAAGTCCCTATCACATCCGCGTTCCCGCAACAGTGTTGTCTCTCTTCGATACGTCGACACTGTACGTCTGCAATAAAATCGGGCTAGCTTCTGGTTGCTCTTTTAACAGGCTAGCCTAGCAATGCTAGCTTATGCTTTGTGGGGTGGGTAGTGCACAAAACAAATGTCTGACGTGAAGGTTTAATTCGATTCCGACGATCGATCTTACCTTTTTCTGGTTCTATCGCGTTCTCCAAAACCGGGCAAACAAAAATGTACCGGCCCAGTGGTGTCATGTCATTTCTATTCTAATTCAGAGTTCACTGAGGCTCTGCCCAATTCACTTCTACGTTCTTTAGATTAGCATTGCATCTCTCTACACTACTACATGGACTGATAGCCTGGCCATGTAGTTGGCTCTAGATCTTGCGAGCTTTTTCAGAGACAGTGGTGTACGGCAGAAAAATCGGTACGCCTTCGCTTCTAAAGTTGCTGAATTATTATAGCTTCTTTCTGTTCCTCTATTCCAGAACCTGGATGTTTGTATGTATCTCGCGCCAATGTTTTGCGCCAGCACCGCCTGAAGCTGAAACCGTCATCACTGCAGCTAAAATAAAGACCAGAGTCATAAGATGCATGATGACTGAAAGAAAACTAAGACGATTTGGTCACCAGTAAACTGATTCAGATGAAGAACCAGACAGGAAAGGGCGGGCCTCGGTCTCTCGCGGCGTAACACCGATCGAGGAGCAGGGTTTAGCTGTCCCCGTCGCGTCGTCTCTGAATCTCGCTTCTTCCTCTGGCCCTACCCCGTTGTCCGATCCCCAGGTCAGGCAGCTGGTGATCGACGAAAGGTCAGCGGTCATCAGCTGGGGAAATCAACTCCCACCGACTGATCAGCTGGTGATTGGTGATCCTCCCGCGTCAGATCTGTGGTTTTGTTTCAGATGCATCCCGTCAATTCAGCACTAGAGCAGAGCGAAGGTGAAGGTTATGCGCTGCCTCAGCTGCTTTCCTGAATCTTTAGGTCCATGAAGTTTAGTACTAAAACACAGGAGGATCGGATTCCTCATGATCGATGTTCAGGTTCGCTCGCAGTGTGTGACGATGCCGTTCTAGTGTTCTCGGTAGCTCCAAGACAAAAGCAGTGCCTGTCGGTCCGTCATCACATCAGCTATAATAAAACAGCGTTGACAGTGATACCAGCAACGGGGATCGGAGCACCTCAAAAAGGGAACAGCCAGCATTACTGTTATACGCATTGAGAGTAATGTGTATATATAGCGGTTATCATCCACGGCATCGGAGGAGGATTAAAGCGCGCGCAACCTTAATCAAAGACATGTGTAACAATCCTCATGATCATGCGTGCCACGCCGCGGCGGCCGGCATCAGCCTCATGCCCTCGTGTCAGTTACACCAGGCGCCGAGAGGGTAGTGCGGTGTGGGGGCACGCACTCCGGTCTCGAGAGCAGCAGTGATTGGCATGGCAGCATGGCCTGAGAACGGGGGTCGATCTCGCCCGGCAGCAGCAGGGATGCACGTGACTGTAGCCCGGCCCCTCCGTCTCCGTCGGCCAAGGAAGCGGCCGCTCAGAGTCGGGGAGCGCAGGAACTGGCCGCCGGCCGGGAGGGAAGGGAAGGATCAGGGATCACTAGTCCTCTGCTCTGCTCCACCATCAGGCACTGCAATGCTAGAGCAGAGTAGCAGTAGCAGACGGCTAGTGCGTGCGCAGCGTGTCCCTTGGCGCGGCGCCATACCCATACGCATCGATGGTCCTCATGCTCAATTGCTCATGGGCCTCATCATGAACCCCGCTGAAGAGCGAGCGCATCGGGGTTGGAGATACTACACATGTCTACTGGCGCGGCAGCTTTCTTTTTCTTTTTCTTTTTTTGCCGAGCTCTTTTTTGCTCATGGCGAAGCGCCTAATGACTCGACCAATGATTCCTGCTCGCACGCTCTAGGTCTGTGGCGTGGCATTGGCATGGCACCCGAGAGAGGAGAGGATACGGCCATTAAGGTCTCGACCATGGTTCCTGCCTTCATGGCCTCCTAGTAATCGTGTCGCCAAGTGAGCTACACTCTGTTCTAGCTACTTGTAGCTATTCCAGATTGGATTCCTTCCAGATTTTGAGAAACTGAAACATGGATTTTGCGTGCGTGCACGGAATGGAATTAAGCAAGTTCTAGTACCCCAGTAAAAACGACCGGCCAGGTCAGTCGATTCGATTGCTTGCCCACGAAACGTAACACGAGGGAAAGACAAGGAGGGGCGCGACAGCGTTGGAGAATCGGATCCTATTCCATTCCGGACTGCCGCCAGCCAGCCACTCGCGGCTCCGTGGGCCCCCGGCAAAGCAGCCGCCCGCGCAACCACCAGCCCGCCACGAGTCGCGCTCGCGTCGCACGACTCAAGGGCAGGTCAAAGGATGCAAATTTCCAAGCCAAAACTACACACGAGCGAAACCGCACTTGCTCTCTCAATCACACGACTGGATGGCATGACCCGCCTGCTGCCTAGCTAGGTTCCCCACGCACGGACGCTACGTACTCAACTGTATGTACGCTGACGGCTGACGGAGACGTGGTGAAGACCACGTACCAGGCGTGATGACCGGCTTTGTTTTGGTTGGCCGCGCGGCGCGGCGCGCTGTATTTTCAGCGGGTACGCGCATCGAAAAATAGTGCAACGGTGACGTCGGTTCTTAGGCTAATCCCAATGGATAATAGTTTCATTTTTTGTTGTTTCCAAAAATGCCACATCACCAAAACACAAAATGAAACCATGGATGAAACTCATCCCGCAATACATCGTTTCATGTTTGTTATTCATAGGCTCGCATTCCATTTAATTCTAAGACTCATCGAGTGTTGGTAATCATGCATACATGATTTTCATCTAGATGAAACTCATTTCATCTCTCTCCTCATTAAATTAGTGTCACATCATCTAAAATGGTGACATGGCGCCCTATTTAATGTGCATGAAATTCTCATGAAACCACCACTGGGACTAGTCTTAGAATACAGGCACGTTCGGATTCAGGACCGCTGCGTTTACGAACATGTGTGTTTTTTTTGTATTTTCGCGGGTTTCAAAAGGACATAGTGTACGCACGCATCAGAACATTTGTACATCTGCACCGAGGGTTGTCATACATATTTTACCAAATAATTTAAGAACAAAATTTGAGGATTACTTGGCTCTCTTCTCAACAAATTTCAAATGACAACCCACGACAAGTCAATACCCATACCCCGTTCACTGTATTGTGTTTTTTACATCCATAATGATAAGGTTGAATGTAAATATGTACGCAACATATGCCGCTGATATCAAAGGAGTAGCAGGTGCACTTAGTCATGAAGTACATCTCCTTTTCCCCCCCTAGAAAACCATAATTCTCGATGAATTTCCCTCCAGTAACTTCAAGCCGAAACCAAATCATTTCATCTCCAATTGCCTATAGCCATTGGCGTTTTTGTACTACTAGTACATGTTCCTCCAAAAATTGAAAATAGCCATCTGTCGGTCCTTTATTCTCCAGGGAACAAACCTCTAGACTTGATATTTCATCAAAATCAAAAGAGAAAAGCAAGCGGCGCATTTCAACGGCGAGCCAAATCTTTGGGCCCCAGAAATCCCAATTGTGAAAATCTAACACTACTTCTGCTAAAATATGTGCCAGTTGTTCTTAGAAAAAGAATTAATCGCACAAGAATCCAACGCCAACACCTGGTCCACTCCCATCCCCTCACCTAAAGCAAAGCCAAGCTATCTATCGGCTATCCACCTCCCTCTCCCTCCCAGGACAAATTTGCCGGCGCAAGTATAAATGGCAAGCCGCCACTGGACAAAACCACACTTATAAGCCACAGACAAGCCGCAACAGCACGACGCCGGCCTCCTTTCACCCGCGCCACCAGCAGGAGGAGAGCGCGCGGGTGGGAGAAGCGCGCGTTGATGGCTACTACCGTCGTCCCGCCGCCGCCGCCCCCGGCGCTGCCGGAGCGGAGAGTGCCGGCGGTGCCGCGGCTGGCGGACGACGGTGGCGGAAGGGGCGACGCGCGGGGGAGTAGCGCGGGAGGGGGCGGGAACGGGAGTGGTGGCGTGGCGGGCATCTCGCCGAGCATCCTCATCATCGCGGTCATCGTGGTGGTGATGCTGCTCGCGTCGCTGTGCATCCACTACTTCATCCGCCACCTGTGCCGCCACGTGGGGCCTGCGGGGTCCTCCGCCGCCGCTTCGTCCCGGCAGGCGCCGCCGCTCCCGCTCGTGGTGCGCCCCGCGGCGGGGGCGTCCGTGGCGCCCGCCGACGGCCACGGAGGGGGAGGCAAGGCGGCGGCGGCGGCGGAGGCGGAGCGGCTCATCGCGCGCCTGCCGCTGTTCACGCTGTGCTCGTCGCTGGCGTCCGTGCCCAAGTCGTCGCGCGACTGCGCCGTGTGCCAGAGCGCGTTCCGCGACGACGACGAGCTCCGCCTCCTGCCCGCCTGCCGGCACGCCTTCCACTCCCGGTGCGTGGACCCGTGGCTGCGCGGAAACCCGTCCTGCCCGCTGTGCCGCGCCTCCATCGCGCTGCCCCACCCGCCGCTCACCGACCTCCTCCGCGTGGAGCTCGGAAGCGTGAGCAGCCGCCGCTCCAACCCCGACGCCGCAGCCGCCGCCGTCCGCGCGTACCCGCTCCCCGGCGGCCTCCCCAACTCGGCGTCATCGGAGTACCTCGTCGAGGAGGAGCTCCAGGTCGTGCTCAAGCCGAGCCCGCGCGCCGCCGCCGCCGGGTCCAGCGACCCGCCGACCCAGCATCCGCCTCAGCAACAGCAACAGCAGCAGCTCGCCGCGGTGGAGCGCGGGCAGCCATCGTCGTCGACCGTGGGCCTGACCCCGACGGCGTCGTTCAGGTCGACGGCGGAGCGGTGGAGCAACCGCTGGAGCAGCCGGTGGAGCAGCGGGCGCTGGAGCAGCCGGTACGACGCCGGGACCGTGACGGCGGCGGCGACGGCGGAGTGGTGGTGGGATATGGACGGCGGCGCGGCCCCCGCGGCGCGGCGGCGGGAGGCGGAGGACGGCAACGGCAGCGCGTCGTTCTACGGGTTCGTGCGGTGGCTCACGGGTGCATACTAGCAGGCACGCTCGTACGCTGCAAGCATCCAATCCACACGATGCTAGCTCCGCCCATGCGGTGGCGGCCGCGGCCGGCGGCGCCGTCGCGCGCTGTTCCCGAAAGGCCCTCCTCGTCGTCTTCGTGAAACGAATCGGGGGTGCCCGGCTCTTCTTTTCGGCATGCGAGCGCAGGTTTTTATTTTATTTTTTGTTTTATTTTTGTTTGGGGGCGGGTGGGTGGATTTCGAGGACGGAGATGCCGTTTGCGGGTTTCAAAACTGCTTCCGAATTGGAGAATGTCGGCGGGAAGAATGAGGAGGAATGAATTTGGTTGGGGACTTTTAGGCAGGAGCACAGCACTCTCGACCATTCGAAGGAAAATTTTAAACTTTCCAGCTTGGAGAATTCCGGTACTTTTGCTGCATTTTGATTAGATTCTGTGGAACTCATTGTGTACGTATGTAGTGTGGTTTGGCCTTTGGCCTTTGTATATATAGTAGCAAATAAATTAGCAAGGTGGTGGATTAGTGAAGTGGGGCACTCCTCTCATCTCATGAGATAGGGGAGGCTTTGTTGTGTGCACATCTGCAAAGTTGAAGCAAAATTTTGGCACTAACCGACTCATAATTTACGTGAATTACGTTGAGATTTATCTACGCTGATCGGTGCACACTGTCCTTCTCACGAGGAAGAGAGCGCTCTCTGTTCTTTTTTTTTTGAAAGAAAAAAGCGTGCAATTTTTACCCGGGCACTGTACATGACTACATGAGGCAGCACGGATAGGGCAGGGGATTTGGTTCCAGTGGGACGCAACGCAATGCACATGGGATCGAGTTGGGAGAGGAGGTTAGGATATGGACGGAGATTGGTGGTCCAGGAGATTACGCACAAGCCTACAAGAAGTTCCCCCTCCTCCTCCTACTAGTCTTAGCTGCTCCTCAACCCCACTTCCCACTGGGAAAAGGACTCCACTGTCCCGTTGCAATGTTGCATCGCGTCGTGCTGGCCCATGTCCTTCCTCGCCGGCTACTAGCTGCTAATAAACATTATTACCACCGCACGACAGCACACTCGATCGTTGGCTCCGTGCGCTTCGCTATCCCAGTTAGCATTAGCAGAGCAGACGAACGGGTGGTGATCGCTCTGAATCCGATTAAATAAAGGCGTCGCTTTGACTGTACCCTCTGGCTTGACCTGCCTTCTTGTCTCTCTCCTTGTTGCTGTGACCGCGAGGAGCCAGGAGCCAGCCGGGCGCGCGAGGGGGGAGGTAGAGGGAGAGAGCTCGTGGGTGTGTTTAGTTCCCAAAAATTTTCCAAACTTTCCATCACATCCATCACATCTCCTGTCACATCGAAACATTAAATATAGCAAATAACTCATGCATGGAGTACTAAATATAGTTAAATAAAAAAACTAATTGCATAGTTTTGATATACGTTGCGAGACGAATCTTTTGAGCCTAGTTAGGTCATGGTAGGATAATATTTACCACAAACAAACGAAAAGTGCTACAGTGTGCTACAGTAATTGATGTGACTTTTTCTCCCCCTTTTCTCTCATCTAAACACAGCCCGTGTCGCTTTTGGTGGTGGAACTGGAAGGCTTTGTCCTTGCTCTGAAGCTCTGATCTGATGAGCTGCCATGCTTCAAGCAGCCAAGGCTCCCTGTTTCTTCCTTGCTACTACTAGTACTCCCCTAGCTTTTCTTGCAGCACACCAATAGGAAACGGGAATATGATTACTTTAGTTGCTGCAGTCCATGCTACTACTAGTACTCCCTCCATCTAAAAAAAGAATGTAAATCTCGTTTACTGAGGAGTCAAACAATTCTAATTTTGATTGAATTTATACAAAACAGTACTCCTTCCATACCCAAAAAACCTGACGTTTAGGACAAGGTTTGAATCAAACCTTGAGAATATAAGTCATGAATAACTCTCAAATTATTGAGTTTGAAAATGTAAAAATTATATGAATAGATTTGTCTTGAAAAATACTTTTATGAAAGTATACATATATCACTTTTTGATAAATATTTTTAGAGAAATAAGAAGTCAAAGTTGTGTTTTGGAGACCGTGTCGCTGTCCTAAACGTCAGGTTTTTTGGGTATGGAGGGAGTACTAATGTATATATTACAACATAAGTATCTTTAGATTAAGTATGTAATATATTTCTATACTATATCGATTCGGAGACACAAATGTTAGTAATTTTTTTATAAATTTAGTCAAATAAAAAATGTTTAACTTCTTGGGAAACGAAATTTACATTCCTTTTGGAATGGAGGGGTAGCTTTTTCTGGCTTGATATTAGTAAAAAAAGATTTTTCTTGCTTGTTCTTGTGCCAGCAGTGAACAGCGGGTGCATGGCAAGGGAGGGACAGGAAAGCGCAAGTACCGTACTGCATTGCTAGCTAGCGAGAGAGCTGGCTTGGCTGGGAGCCTAGGAACACTGACCGTGTGACTGATGCCTTGACTTGCTTCCTCCAGGCCAAGGGGGGACAGGGGCAAGAGACAAGACCAAAAAAAGCAAAAGGCCTGCTTCTGGACTCTGCAGCTGCAATTTCCTCCTTTCTCACCTTTTCCTTTCCCTTTTCTTTTCTTTTCTTTTTCTTTCCTTTCGTCTCTTGATCCATATATATGGTTTCCGTCTCCCCCGGCCTTTTGATGAGCCATTTTGCGTGACCCATGCTGCTGTTCAGTGATTCAGTCTAGTCAAAAAATACTTGACATGGATGAGGAACTGTGGCCGGTGACCGATCACAAACACTACTGGGTGCAATGCAACTCTGCTGCGTACACACAACACAGCAGGTCTCTTTTACTCCTCTCCTCTCATGGCCTGACCCACTGCACTGTTGCTGAACTGTATTGGCGCTTCATGCCTACATGTGGAGTGGACCAGACAGCAGAGCTGATGCTTGCGGTGGTAAAAGGAAAAAGGAGCTAATCTTGTGAGATTTATTTTTGCTGTGACTGTGAGAGTTGGTATATAATTTTACCTCGCATGCGCGCGAGATGCCTGGTGCAGGGGAACATCGGCAGCGCACCTCAGCGGACACGGCGGACTGATCCTATCTTCTTTTGTGGCAGCAAAAATTCAACGGGCCAAATCAGAAATCACCTCAGTTGGGAGTGGGAGTGGGACATCTGTTGCCAGACCCCCGTGGTTGAAACTTGAAAGCCCATGAACAAACAGTCATCACTTGTTATAGCGCTCACTTTTACAGTATCGCGCACCACTTGGATCCTGTCTTTCTTTAGCAAAAGCTTAGGTGAAGCAATGGGTCTATTCTTCTCCATGAAAAAATAATCAGCTGAATTAGCAGTAAAAATTCAAGTTGG
Source organism: Panicum virgatum (assembly GCF_016808335.1). NCBI lineage: Eukaryota > Viridiplantae > Streptophyta > Magnoliopsida > Poales > Poaceae > Panicum > Panicum virgatum. The sequence continues at coordinate 51,669,678 of NC_053153.1, read as the reverse complement.
TACGACGGTATCCAATAGGTAATTCTTGGTCACTATCTTTGGGCATGCAGCGAACGGACGCTAGACCGGCTGGTCGAGCGCTCCCAGTAGCGCCCTCGCGGCGCGAGTTCGAGCCCCCGTTGGCGCACTCGCCGGTTGTTTCTGGGAATTTCCCCTCCGCGAGGTAAAAACCCCCCTCGTTGTGCTCGCCGCAAGGCATGACCCCTTTGGGTATGGGCCAGAGTTCGGGGGGTTTCTCGGCCGAGAAGAGCTGAGCAGTCGCTCCTCTTAATGAAATACGGGTGGGGTCCGTTTCAACCCCCGGTCGAGTTTTTTTTTTAATCTTTGGGCATGCATTTTTGGTTTGACAACTAAAATCTGCCGCACCTAATCTTAGGTGACCACAATTTTGTTAGTAGTAAGTGTTTGTCTATTGCTATAACTTGTATGTTTAACTTTTTTTTTCCCTAGCCAGCCCACATGTCATGTAGTCCTTTTTCTTGTCTATCTTTGTCCAAGTTCAGGTGCCTATTTTTCTTCCCACACTTACCAAGAATGTGTGGCAAGTTGAACGTGCCAACTAAACATGTTCTCGACACATCGATCTCCATCTGATTTTGTTTTCCTTCGAAACCAATAAGGTCGATTGAGCAAGTTTCTAGTCGATTCAATGTCCCATACAAAGAAAACATGCAGGCCCCACAGGCTGCAATAATAATCCCATTTTATTTGCACATGGCTGTAAAAAAGCAGATGAAAAACATCTGCAGGAGGCGTATCATTTGCATACAACTGCGTAGTATGCGGCCAGGCATGCATGCTCTGAGGTGTGAACGCGTGGGTAGTGCACAGTGCACTTTGTTGAACCTGCGCGCATGGCATGGCATGGCATGAGAGCTACGCACGCCTACGCGGGCATCAGTAGTCGAGACAAAAACAAGGGAAGAAAAAACCATTGTTCCTACCGCTACCGTCGTCCGCTGTCATAATCAAGCTCCGTTGTAAATTTCCTGCCACTCCACTACTATACTCCAGTCCCGGTCGCTCGGGTCGATCGGGCGATGCTAGCTGATCCCTTTTCTTCTCGACCCCGCCGGTCGCCCACGCCTTCCTCGCCGCGGCGCGACGCTGCCTGCCTAGCTGCTCCCCGTCATGCTCATGCATGCCGCGCGCACTTGCCATCCACTCTTTTGCATCACCGCCTACGCACGCATCATGCAGCGCACCGTAATTACTCAAATGCACGTACGAGAAAAAGCGAGAGAAGAAGATCAGTGTAATAAGCTAGCTAGCTAGTTGTCACCTTTGATCCCCTCTGCTAGCCCACTGTTAATTAAATCGGCCCCGTTTTGACCCGGTGATCAAGAGACGAACGTACCGATCGATCCTTGTAATCGCCAAAAAAAAAAATCGTTACATCCCTGTCAGCAGTTCAGCACACAGGCACTAAGCTAAACTAACCTTGGCAATCAAGTAAGATCTTCGAGCCAACTTTGGTGTGACGTGCCATGCATCATCATCTCGGTCGCCATTGATTGATGCACACAGCAGACGGCACCACCCGGTTTGGTATCCGTTGCCTGTCTTTGAGAAATATAAACTGGCCATCTTCGTCGCAACTTCGATCGCGTTCGCGTTGCGTCCGCGGGCAGACCAAAGACCACGAGTCCACGAGTCGTCGTCGATCTATATCTATCCGATGACGCCGCAGTGAGTATATATGCAGCTGGCACCGGTGCGAGGCATATATAAACAATAATCTCCCAGGTGGTATGTTTGGCACGTACGCAACCTAGCTAATATTTGTATCCCCGCGACGGCTACTCGCGAACCTAACGCGGCTAGTTTAATTTTTTACTACAATGGTTAATTAGTGACGACGGATTCTTTTTATTATGATCGTGTCGGTAGAAAACCAAACTGATCGATGAGTGACTGCTATGCTAGCTTTGCTAGGACTCGATCGAAACGCACGTGCTAATAATTCGATCGTGACAGGGACACCAGTCTATCTCTCTGTGCTGTAGTCAGTACGAACTTACGGGGCAGTAGCAAGCAGCATCAGGGGTGTTTAGAAACAGGGACTTCAAAAAAGTCATAAGGACTTTTTAATATTTAGAAGTATTAAATAAATATTAATTATAAAACTAACTGCAGAACCCTGGGGTTAAACTGCGAGACGGATCTAATGAGGTATCTTAATCTATGATTAGCGAATGGTTACTGTAGCATCACTGTAGCAAATTATGAATTAATTAGGCTCATTAAATTCGTCTCGCGAAAAAGCACTCAGCTGTCAAAAAATATTTATAAACAGATTTTATTTAATACTATAAAATAGTAAGATTTCTTTTGATGTGATAGGGATTTCTGAAAAAAAGTCTTTTTTTTCTCGAATACGCAGGAGAGCTACGCATTTTTGTATTAAGAAGGAAAATAGTTTCAAATTACATCAACGCGCGGTCGTGTGAAACACGCCGGCCCCAAATACCGAACACTATATTACAGAAAAGAGCGACCGGGGACTACAGTAAGACCGAAAGGTTACTCCTCGCAAAAGAGACAACCTAAGTTTGTAGCGCCCGCGGCAATCCAATTGTCTCCCTCGAACTTGATCAAGCGACAAACCATGAGAGTTTGCTGGTTATCGTTGCGGAAGGTGCGAGCATTACGCCCCTTCCACAGCTGCCAGAAAAAAAAAAGTCTTGTGATGCCGGATGCGTGGCTATACACCGTACACCGTACACAGCGTCAGTACGAACGCGCGGGCCACGCAAAGCAAGCAGTCTCTTGGTCCACCCAGCCCACTAGCCCAAAATGCTGGCTGGGAAGGCGCCTGTAGCGCGCGCAGTAGAGCCAGCCGAGCGGCGCATCAATGCGTGGCTGGAAGCTGCTAGGACCGGCCGCGGCCGGGCTACGTGCCCGGGAGACCACCGGCTGCATGTGCCATGTGTCATGTGTGTGTACAGCGAGCGTGTCCCGCACTCTAGCTATGCCCGGGAGACTATTTAATGGATTAGTCGTTTATATCTCATCTATCCAGGCGACGCATAGTTTTTATAAAGCCAATCTAAGACTCTGTTTAGTTTCCAAAAAAATTTCTACAGTATTCGTCACATCGAATCTTCATACACATGCATGAAATATTAAATGCAGTTGAAGAAAATAACTAATTACACAGTTCAACTGTAAATGACGAGACGAATTTTTAAAACCTAATTAGTCCATAATTGTACATTAATTACCAAATAACAATGAAAGTGCAACAGTACTAAAAAATTCAAATTTTTTCACGAACTAAACATGGCCTAAGTGGAAGTTTTATAGACACAGTTACTTAGGTAACTGTGCGAGATGAGTTTTATGGTGATGAAACTCTCTTTACATATCATTTCATGAAACTCTATCATTCTCTCTTCTTGACACGTTATTAGCAAAATTAATGATATTTAATGTTATGAAACTCTACATAAAACTCACATTAAAACTGCCCTAATTGACCTGATCATACATCACGGGTAACGAGGAATGTTGTGCAAGCAAGCTTGTATCTTTATAATATGCTCCGTAAAAAAGCGTACGCTGCATCGACCATCCTCAGTAGTAACTTGTGTAAGAGCATTTTTAAGAGAGTTTTTATATCTTTTCTAGTTTATAGTAATAAAAATTTTGGTGAAAAAATACGACCATCCTCAGTAGTAACTTGTGTAAGAGCATTTTTAAGAGAGTTTTTATATCTTTTTTAGTTTATAGTAATAGAGATTTTGATGAAAAAAATACCCTCCAATAGTCTTTTCTATTAGATATCTAAATATAGACATCTTTTATTTCAAATTTCTTACTAGCTAAAGATGGAGAGCGAGAATGACTCTCTAGTCTATGTACAAAATATATAAAAATTGTTGAAAAGTACAAAAATATAAAAAATAATTATTTACTTAAATAACTCTCTAAATGATGATTTAGAAAGTGGATTTTAAAAAAACTCTCAGAGAAGCTTCAACGGGCCAAATTAAAGAGATATTTTAGAATTTGAGTCTAAATTCATGAGTCTTTCAGAATTTGACGCCCCACCCAAATCTTGAAATTTCTCGAGACCCAATCTTGAAATTTCTCCAAATTAAATGGGAGCGCTCTACTCTCTAACGAAAATCACAGCCCAGCAAAATATAAGGGCCCAATAAGACACCACGGAAGCATCGAGAAGAAAGCCATCCCATGCCATCCTCACGAGCAAGGCAAGCAGATAAGGAACGGGACGCACCAACCCCCGGCGATTGCCGAAGGCCGGAACGAACCAAACCCCCTCGTCGTCCTTCTAGAAGCTCCCGCGTCCCCTCCCCGTAGCCTCTGCTCTCCAATGGCGCCCTCCCTCCTGGCCGTCGCCGCCTCACCCTTCCTCGTCGCCGGCAGCAGTTGCAGCCGCCGGCCGCTGGTCGCCGCCGTCACCCGCCGGGCCGGGCTGCGCGTTGCCGCGCTCAAGTACGACCCTGCCAAGGTAGGTGGGCTCGGTGCAGAGATGACGCGTTCTGGTTTTGAATCTCCAAGGAATCAAGGGTTTTGGGTAGGGTTCTGAGGTCTGACGCTGTGGTGCTTGTGTTGGTTTGCTCGTCAGGTGGCGCCGCAGTCCGACCGGGTGCTCGTCCGTCTCCAGCAGATCCCTGAGGTCTCTCCTCTACATCAACTAGCCATGAAATTTTCCAATGCTAAAATTTTTTGTCATTATCGATTGCGTGTGTGGTAGTTGTCAGTGCGTTGCTCCTACTTCAAACGTTCGTAGATGTTTGAAGAATCCTTAAGTGTGATGATTCTAGTTTGCAAGTGAAACACTCTGTACTATGGATTGATGTTTTAGAAACCATAGGATGGTTACATTTAAGTTTTTCTGATGTTGTAAAAAGCTTAGTATACTGATGTAGGCTTTAGGGACTTCCATTTTGCTGTTGGTAGTTATAACAAAGTTGTATACTTGCTCCACTTTTCAACTGTTATGTTTCAGTTAATTTAAGTTTAAACTTGATCAAACACATTTGATAAAGTATTAAGGTGGCTAAACAAAATACCGAATCAATCCAAATTAGTTTACTTTTGGCTTTTGAAGCACCACCTGTCACTTGGTTTCTCAGGGAAATCTCATGTTCATCTGCTAAGCTGTTTTATTGGTTCACTGAAGCTGAGACACATGCATTTTCACTGTAATTTCAGTGTTCTGTTTTGTGCACTGTATAGAGATTTTACAATACTGCAAAGATATGTTCGGCTGTTGTGAATCCAACAGGTTTTTTTGCATTTCCTATTCCTATGTATGGTTACTTTGACATGTTATGTGCTGTCTAGGATGGCCCCTTTATTTTAGAAGTTAGTGGAAGCAACTGTTGCATATTTACTTGTCTATAGCAGAATGATGGTTCAATCCTGTGGAACTATGTTACTGGATGCAAATGTCTTTGCTGAAGTTATTATAAGTTGATACATCCATATAATTAGCTGTTCCAACTAATTTTTTTTAATACTTCCAGAAATCTGCTGGAGGTGTATTGCTACCTAAGTCTGCTGTTAAGTTTGAGAGGTATCTGATGGGTGAGGTGAGATCTCTAGTCACTATCGATTTCTGTGATTCTTAACTTCAGCAGGCTACAATCTAACAATATTGTATTATTCATGTTAGATTCTATCGGTCGGTGCTGATGTTAGTGAAGTTGAGGCTGGAAAGAAGGTAAGCAGCATTTTGTAACATAACCTATTGATGCATGCACAGACACTCACTTTTACTGGCAAGAAGCGTTGTTTTTTCTTGCACGTGATTTGTGTTTGTACTAGAGAATGTTCTATTACATGATGCACATATTCTGGTTGCTTGTCTTCTATAATCTTTCTATTATTATGATGAAGGAAATTAAATACTTAATGAAAACCTTGGCCGTATGTTCTGTAGTGTTATCCTGTCATGAAAGAATAATATATTTTGTTGAGTAAATTAATGAGTAATAATCTTCAGTGAAGGTTCCTATTCTGATGGTTTGACCTGTAACAGTGAAGACAAATGTATTTTGCACTCTTCATTTGTAGACATTCAATTTTTTGTTATATACTGGTCTGCTGAGATGTTTCATCGATCCTTTATAGATACCAAAAGCTAACAGAGGCCACTACTGATCGCTCAACAATATCGAAAGTGTCTGTCAATAGAATTAACCTGCAGTGGCAATAACCTTAGATATGCATGATGCACTGTAAAATCTGAAAACACACATTCTTTATTTTGCTTTCCTCTCCTGGTCTATTTTTCCCTCCTACTTTAGTGCTACGGATAGAGTACATTGTTTCTTGTATCAGTACTGCTTTATTTTGCTTTCCTGTCCTGGTCTATTTTGCACTCATACTTTAGTGCTAGGGATATAGTACATTGTTCCTTGTATCAGTTCTTACAGTTGGCGCAATCCTTCCTTATATGTTACTTTTACCCAAATAAGATGTCTATCTCACAGAACACACTAACCTGGTATTGTTTGCGATTTTGCAGGTTCTATTTTCAGATATCAATGCTTATGAGGTAAACTAATTGATTCCTGCTTAACTGAAAATATTTCGTGAGCTTTTTCTTAGTCCTGCATGCTCTGATTTTGGATATCTGCAGGTGGACCTTGGTACTGATGAGAAGCACTGTTTCTGCCGGGAATCGGATCTGTTAGCTGTTGTTGAATGAATTTTACCCTAAAATTTCAGACTTGGGCTCCAATGCTCCAAGCCTACAAGTGAAAGTTCTTGACCCTTGTCCCAACTTTGTTGTATGCCATTTGAATGTTCATGAGTTCCACAACCTGACGAGTGTTAGTTACCAGTGAATTTTGGCCGCCATGAGCAGTAATGAATTACGCTTCTTTCCTTTAGTTTACGCCCAAAAGGGCGGCCTGGTGCAAGTGGTAGTGCTTGCCGCGTGTGAACCGAGAGGTCTCAGGTTCGAGCGGTGGCCTTTACACATTGCACGGTGTGTGGGAAAGACCTCCCGCTAATAACCTCCCCCAGACACCTCGCACAGTGCGGGAGCCTACGGCACTGGATACGTCCTCTAGTTTACGCCCCCATAAACTGTTCAGATTTTATATAAAGCTATGCCAACGGAACTTGGAGTGCTTTCATTGCTTAGCTGGTGCTTGTGCTTCTGAACACACTTCAAGATATGTCGTGCCTATTTTACTAGAGAATGTGTTCGACATGTTAGATACTGTTTGCAATTAGGAGGTGTGTAAATATTCTATGTGTTCAAGAGACTAAATGGAAGGGCCAGAATGCGAAGGAGGTTGAGGGTACTGGATTCAAGCTTTGGTACACGGGGGCAACATCGGGTAGGAATGGTGTCGGTATTTTGATCGATAGGAGCCTTAAGGATGGAGTCGTAGATGTTAGAAGGCGAGGCGACTGGATTATCCTGGTCCGGATAGTAGTTGGAGATTCGACTGTGAATGTGATCAGTGCCTATGCCTCTCAGGTAGGCATGAGTGAGAGCACCAAGAAGCAGTTCTGTGAAGATCTGGATAGTTTGGTCAGTACCGTGCTTGTCCGCGAGAAACTCATAGTAGGAGATTTCAACGGCCATGTGGGTGCGACTAATGTAGGATTCGAGCGGGTGCACGGGGGTTTTGGGTATGGTAGCAGGAGTCAAGAGGGGGAGGATGTTTTGAACTTCGCGTTGGCCTACGACTTGTTGATAGCGAATACCCTTTTTAGGAAGAGAGAATCCCATCTTGTGACCTTTCGTAGTGGACAACACTCGAGCCAGATCGACTTTATCCTTACTAGGAGGGAGGATGGACGGGATTGCTTAGATAGTAGGGTGATACCTGAGAAGTGTGTTGTCTCTCAACACAAGCTTGTGGTGGCGGACTTTCGCTTTCGGGTACGTGTCCACTGGGACAAACGTGCTAAGATTATGAGAACGAAGTGGTGGAAGCTTAGAGGGGAAGCGGCGCAAACGTTTAAAGAGAGGATGGTAGGTGAGGGGCCTTAGAAAGAAGGAGAAGATGCTGACGACATGTGGCTAAAGATGGCGATATGTGTCCGGAAGGTGGCCTTAGAGGTGCTTGGCGTGAGTAGGGGAGGCAAACAGGAAGGAAAAGACACCTGGTGGTGGAATGACGAGGTGCAAAGGACTATTAAGGAGAAGAAGGAATGTTTCAAGCGCATCCACCTTGAGAAGAGTGCAACCAACATCGAGGGCTATAAATTAGCGAAAAAGGCTGCAAAGCGAGCTGTGAGTGTAATGAAGGGTAAGGCATACGATGACTTGTATCAGCGACTAGGCACGAAGGAAGGGGAGAAGGACATTTATAGGATGGTTAGGATCTGCGAGCGGAAGACACAGGACATTAACCAAATCAAATGCATCAAGGATGGGACGGATCGACTTCTAGTGAAGGATGATGAGATCAAGGGCAGATGGCGAGAGTACTTCGACAAGCTGTTTAATGGAGAGAATGAGGGCACTACCTTTGAGCTAGATGACTCTTTTGACGATACCAACAGACGTTTTGTGAGAAGATTTCAGGAGGCAGAGATCGGGGAGGCTTTGAAGAGGATGAAGGGCGGTTAGACCTGGGCATGGGCTGCCCGACCCAACGGACCCGACCCAACCCGCCCGAAAATAGCCCGACCCGACCCGACCCGAAGAGTTTGATGGGCGGGCTCGGGTCAAAATTTTTGACCCGGTATGACTGACGGGCCGGGCACGGGCTAAAAATTTTGACCCGAAACCCGAAAAACAAGAAGGAACCCGACATTTTACATAGGCCCGGCCCGACCCGACCCGAACCCGACCCGACTGGCTGTCGGGTCGGGTGCGGGCTCAATTTTACGGCCCGGCCACCGGGTCGGGTCGGGCACGGGCCGCTAGAAAAAACACCGGGCTTTTTTTGGCCCGACCTGAACCCGAACCCGACCCGGCCCGGAGAATGCCCAGGTCTAAGGGCGGTAAAGCGATGGGCCCTGATGGTATGCCCATTGAGGTGTGGAGATGCCTATGTGACAGAGCGATAGTATGGTTAACCAAGCTTTTTAACCTTATTTTTCGGTCAAACAAGATACCTGAAGAATGGTGAAGAAGTATATTAGTACCGATCTTCAAAAACAAGGGAGATGTTCAGAGTTGTACTAACTACCGTGGGATTGAGCTGATGAGCCATACAATGAAGCTCTGAGAGGGTTATCGAGCACCGCCTAAAAAGAGTGACAAGTGTGACCCAAAATCAGTTTGGGTTCATGCCTAGAAGGTCGACCATGGAGGCGATTTTCTTAATACGACAATTGATGGAGAGATATAGGGAGCAGAAGAAGGATTTGCACATGGTCTTTATTGACCTCGAGAAGGCGTATGACAAAGTACCAAGGAATATCATGTGGTGGGCCTTGGAGAAGCACAAAGTCCCAACTAAGTACATTACCCTCATCAAGGATATGTTCAAGAATGCGATGACGTTTGTCCGGACATGTGGTGGCGACACCACTGACTTTCCTATTAACATAGGCCTACATCAGGGGTCGGCATTGAGTCCTTATTTATTTGCTTTGGTGATGGACGAGGTTACAAGGGACATATAAGGTGATATCCCTTGGTGTATGCTCTTTGCTGATGATGTGGTGCTAGTGGACGAGAGTAGAGCAGGGGTAAATAAGAAGTTAGAGCTGTGGAGACGCACATTAGAGTCAAAAGGGTTTAGAATTAGTAGGACCAAGACCGAGTACATGATGTGCGATTTCAGCGCATCTAGGCATGAGGGTGGTGACGTTAGTCTCGATGGGCAAGTGGTGGCCCATAAGGATATTTTTCGGTATTTAGGTTCGATGCTACAAAAGGATGGCGACATTGATGAAGATGTTAGGTATAGAATCTCAGCTGGCTGGTTGAAATGGTGTCAAGCTTCTGGTGTCTTCTGTGACAGGAGGGTGCCACAAAAGCTAAAAGGTAAGTTCTATAGGACAACGATTAGCTCGACGATGTTATACGGTGCTGAATGTTGGCCTACAAAAAGACGACATGTCCAGCAACTGAGTGTAGTAGAGTTGCGGATAGTACGGTGGTTTTACGGGCACACAAAGAGGGATAGAGCCCGGAACGAAGCTATTCGGGAAAGAGTAGGGGTGGCACCAATTGAGGAGAAACTTACCCAATATTGGTTGAGATGGTTTGGACATGTCCAACGGAGGCCTCCGGAGGCGCCGGTGCGTAGTGGGGTGTTAGTGTGTTGATAAGTTAAGGAGGGGTAGATGTAGATCTAAACTGACATGGGACGAGTCGGTTAAGAGAGACATTAAAGATTGGGATATCTCTGAGGAGCTAGCTTTGGATATGAGCGCTTGGAGACTAACTATCAATGTGCCTGAATCATGACCTTTGTGTCTTTTAGATTTCATCTCTAGTCTACTCCAATTCGTTTGGGACACAAGACTATATTGTTGTTGTAATGTGTTCGACATGTTCGAAGTTGCTTATTTTTGGGTCCTTTGTAGACTTTTCTTGACCTACGCATTGCTCAGCTAGAGTTTGTTTACCAATAATTGATCACCATTTGTTTGGAAAAACGCATGTCTTTCCCTAAACCATGGTTATCTTGAAGATAAAATGGTTGCGAAGCCCGTGCTATCAGCACGCCAATTCTCATTCCATTCTGATACTAGCACCGACCTACTGAGCAAGTTCTCGTAGAGTACTCTTTGACAATGTTAGTCTAAATGTTAAACGGTGAACGATCGGTCACCCACTGTAACAAATAGTCGGAATACACGGCCGTTTAAACGACCTTATAAACTGTCGAAACGGGTTTATACGGTTTTACACGGCTAATCGGCCGACACAGCTACCCATCGAGTAGCGTTTATACGCCGTGTAAACGGCCGTGTAGATGAATAGTGCTCCTTGGGCGTCTGAATCACTAATTCACTGGTCTAGGAGGAGCAAAAGCTGCAAAGAAAGCCAGCCAGCCATGAAAGAATCCCCGAGGTCAAGTCGTAAGCTATCGCCGGGCAGGGGCAACAGCAGTGCTGCCGCTGTGCCGCGTCCCCGTTCGGCGTTCGCGTTGCTAACGGCCCCGTTTGCCTCAACGTCCGTGGCCGTACGTGCCTTGCTGCCGGCTTGCCACAATAGTGCTTCACCGCGTTCTTGTAATACGTGGCGGTGATGAAGCACTAGAAGAGATGCAGAATTAATTTGGTATTATAGAAGAAAACTATCTTGCTAATAGCTACTCTCTTCTGTTAATAGCATTTTTTTCTAAGTCAAGCTTCTTTAATTTCGATCCACTTTAACAACTATAATACCAAATATATGGACTACCGAGACGTATTTAATAAGGCGTTGTATCTGGTGGAAACCATAATTTTTGTGAAAATCCATACAAATCACGACAAAAAAGTCGTCTAAATTTATCAAAAAAATCACACATGTAGATGATATGATAATACACAACTTTGTAAAATATCTTCTCCAAACTCGACTTCGTTTGTGAGATATAAAATAACAAATTTCAAGCCAGAAAGTTGTCAAAATGATTTGTTAGAAATTTGTTATTTTTATATCTCACAAACAAAGTCGAGTTTGGACAATATATTTTACAAGGTTGTGTATCATCATATTATCTACATGTGTGATTTTTGGTAAATTTAGTTGACTTTTTTTTGCTATGGTTTGCGCGGGTTTTCACGAATGTTGCGGTTTCCACCAGATATGTTCGCAATTAACAAAACTAATTTCATGTCATAGATGCTGGTGTATTTTTCCTATAAACTTGCTCAAAGTTAGAAAATTTTGACTAAGGATAAAACTCAAACGACTTGTATTTTGAACAAAGGGAGTATAGATTATCATTGACGCGCTGGTTCATACCTACAATTTGGGGAAGAAATGGAAGAAGGCAAATGTATATAGTGTAGCTTCTGCCGCTGTGATTAGGTTGCTACCTTCAATTCTACAGCCAATTGTTTAAAACTGCCGCTCTTTTCGTCTAAACACGGAAGAAGCCCCAGCCCACAGGTCTGATGTATCTGATGCAACGGTCGGTCTGAATTGCTACAACACCTTGGCCCCAACATGGTCGGCCACTGCTATTACTGTATAACGAAGACTACAGGTCCCGGTTCGAACATCAGTGATCAGGCATGCAACCATGTACTCGCAGCCTTTGGTCCCCCCCCCCCCACCCCCACCAAACACAGTACAGATGTACGCTCATATATACGCACACACGCTCATCCATATGAATACACGCACACAACCCTACCTTACGAGTATAGTTGGCCAGATGGCCCGCACGGTACGACCCGACCCTAAACACTATCGGGCACGGCACGACTAGGTATGGTGGCTTAGTTGTGCCGCGCCATGTTGGCACCACGTGTCTTCCGTCCGGCTCAAGCACAACACGATGGAGGTTTGACCGTGCCGGGCCGACCCGATTGCCCACGAGCACGCCAGCCCAACGAGCCCATCGAGCACACCCCGCATTAGGTCTGGGCAAATATAACCGAGAATCGAACAAAAAAACCATGAATCGGAACCGAATCAAACCGAAACCGAGAATTTCGGTTCCTCTTCGGTTCTGGTTCTCAGGAACCGAAGTACTCGGTTCGGTTCCGGTTCCTAACTCGGTTAACCGAGGACATTGTACATTCAGTCCATCAACCTATTAGTCTATACTCTGTTGTGAGTGTGAATCACTAAATTGGTTGTGATTGTTGCTTGTTTTCTTTTAAATTCTTTGTAGTCTGTTGTACATTCAACCCATTATAGCCCATTGTACATTGTTTTCTTTTAAATAAGGTGAAATGTTGTCGAAATTTGCTATTGAATGAGCTATTTTTAGTGCATCATGGAAGTTCGATTCCATCGGTTACAACCGGAACCGAACCGAAAGGAACCGAAAATAAAGTTCCTCGGTTCCTAATTCTGAAAAGAACCGAACGGTTCCTATTTTCGAGAAATCAAACTTCTCCAAGAATCGGTTCGGTTCTAACTGAACGCCGAGGCCTACCGTCCATAAGGCGGCGCCACTGCAGCTTGCCGGACTGACCCTGCTTGCGCCACTTCCGCTCGTCGGCCGCCCCAGTATGCGCACCGTTGCGCCCGCCGCTGCTGCCTCGCTAGCCTCCCCCACCAGCACGCTGAGCCGCTGCTCGCTGGCCCCTGATGCCGCGCCCCTGGATGTCGCCAGCCGCTCACATGCCATCTTCTCCATCCATAAGGGAAGGGAAGGTGCTCCGGGAGGAGAGGGTGCGGGTGGAGAGAGAGCCAGAGAGGAAGAGAGTGATGGATGGTAGGAAGCCACGGATTGAGGGATGGGCTGTTGAATGGGTCGAATCGTGCTAGACCTTTAGTCGTGTCGTGTCCGGACCGGCACTACATGCCGAGGTCCCGGTGTAGATCCGACACGCCTCATTGTGTCGTGTCGCCACTGTCCCTATTGATCGTGGGTCGGGCCGGGTTAGTGTCGTGTTTTTTCGTGCTGTGCCTCGTGCAATCCACTAGACCGAGTCCATTTGGTCATCTATACTGTAAGTATCTCCGAAAGACCGAACTAGCTTACCACTAAAAGAATAAATCTAGAAAAATACGAGCGTCCATGCAGGCATAGTCTAGGACTCAAACTTGGGTGGCAGGTTCCAGGAACCTTACGAACTTGCTTTGTTTTCTCTTTACAGAGCATAATCATACACATGGTACATTCACCCGTCACTTATGCTGTTACATATTATGTATAAAACCATAAAATTCGAATTAAATGAATTGAACATAAGATCAAAATGAACCAACTTTGATCGAAACAAAATGAATAGTAATAAGGAGACAACATTTCATCAAAGTCACATGATGATACATTCATCCCTTAGAAAGGTAAGATAGGTTATTACTACTCATTACAAAAACGTTAGAATTCAAATGAAATGAATTGAACATCATATCAAAATGAAGCAACTTGAATCAAACAAAAATGTAATAAGAAGACGACAACATTTCAGATCATCAAACCAAAGAGGGAAGTTAAACAGATAAATGGATAAGGAGACCGGACGATCCGATGGTCAGTTAAATTTGCTGCAGACCTTGCGGATCTCCCCTGCGTGCCGGTGAGCACATTGACCTCGCTGAGCTTTGCGAGAACGTTGGCGAACTGCGCCTGGAATTGGCCAGCATTTTTGGCGAGCTGGTCGACGATCCAACGTGTGGAGCTGTCGCTGTAGAGGTTCTGGTCAACGGAGAGGACACCGCGGCGGAGCTGCAGGTTCTTGTAGTAGTTGTTGTCCACCTTCAGGGCACTCGACTGGTCGTCCAGGAACACGGCGTTCCCGTCCGACGATGTCACGTTCGGGCACACCCACTTCTTGTACACCGACGCGGTGGCCGGGTCCATGCTGGGGTCCGTCGCGCCGGGCTTGCCGCCGTACCTGTACAGCCGGCTGTTCTTGATCGAGCTGCAGTGCGTGGCGCCCACCGTGTGCGCGCCCAGCAACACCACCGTCTCGTACGCGGTCATCCCCAGCCTGGCGTAGTACGCGACGGCCTGCGCCGCCGTGTACTCCGGCGCCGGGAGGTTGACGTCGGAGGCCCGGGACTGGCGGCGGTCCCTCCGCCCCGTGCGCACCGCGTACGCCGGCCCGCCGGCCAGCGCCACCGCGTCCCTGGTGGCGAGGATCTCGATGTCGGAGCACGAGATCACGCCGGGGCACCTCTTCTCCAGCTCCGCCTTGATGGCCGCGATGAGGTCGTAGCCCTTGACGCTCAGGTTCGGCGGCGCCGTCTTCTCCGTGCCGGGGCCGTCGATCAGCAGGCCGCCGTCGCACCCCTGCAATTACAGTCTCTTTGCAATGTTAATCCACGACCCCTTCGTAACAGTCGTGTGCATGGAGTAGCTTGATTGCTTAGCTGGGGGGTCCGTACATTGACGGCGCACTCGTGGAATTGCAGACGGAGGAGGTAGGCGACGATGGGGGGCCTCGCGGGCGAAGCGGGCCTTGACGAAGCTCTGCACCACCGCCTCCACGTCGCTGGCGTTGCACTTTCCCTTGTAGAACCCGTACTGCAGCTGCGCGCTGCCGCCGGCGACGAAGGCCAGCACGGCCAAAGCCACCATTAGCGCCGGCGCACTCATGCGCGCTGCTGAGGCCATAGCAATGCAATGCAAATAAAAAGCTTGGCTTGCTAATACTAACACTAGGCTACTAGCTAATGCTAGCTCTCCTGGTTTCTCAAACCAGCGCGGTGAGATGCAAATGGCCCATGCTAAGCCTATTTATAGGTAATGATATCGCAATAATCAAGCTCAATCGTCTATACCGTGGTCATGGAGATCACGTAGGTTCGCAGTCTGGTCCCCCCCCCCCCCCCTTCTATTTTAATTTTCAAGAGAGGGAATTAAAGGATTTGCTAGCTTGCTATGCTAGCTGTGACAGAAAGGAAAGGGATATATTCGTCGGGGAATAATGAATGACATATGAGTGTGGGTATTCTTTTTGCTCTATTGACTAGCCAAAGAATTCAAGACTCTAATTGTGCCAGAATGGTTCTACGTTAGTGGGTTTACACCAATCGACTCACCAGCTATCATTGCTTAGCATGCAGCTGTAATATTCAGATTTCGGAGCCATGCGTATTCTCTACAATTTCCATCACTTTCCGAACGGGCTCGCTCCATCGGTCCACGCAACATCGAATAATAACATTCGCAACATAAAAAAACATCTGCAAAAACTAGCAATTGCAACATCAAAAAATATTGAAAAAAATTGTTAACCATCCATTGATAATGAGGGAAAAATCCGCCGCAACATATGTTTCATGTTGCATAGGACATTGAAAGTGATCGGGTGCTCTAGCCTAAGAGGGGGAGGGGGTGAATTAGGCACTAATAAAAACTTAGACCTATGGCTCCAACTAGTTTGCACAAAACTTAAACTAAAACATGCTTTCTAGATGTGCAACTAGGTTGTTCTAGTGTGAAACCCCTATCCCAAAAGAGTTTAGCAACATATAGTCTTTCCTATCAAGAAACTATTCTATGAAAGTAAAGGCACACAAATTGCTAGTAAGAAATGCGGAAGCTTAAAGAGCGGGATAGGATATAGCGAACTCTTGACGCGGGTGTTTATCCCGTGGTTCGGTTAGCCACAAAGGCACACCTACGTCCACGTTGTTGTAGTACTCACTAAGAGTATTGCTACTCGGCCACCAAGTCTCTTCCGTGAACACAATCACGGTCACCTTGGCCCCGGGTTCCACTAAGGAGCTTCTCCACAAAGGATGGGGGTCTCCACAAAGTGTCGTCGCTGCTCCACACCAAGTCGGAGAGTCGATGACGTTGCCGGCGAGCTTCAAAGCTCCAAGGTGCCGGCGCACCAAGCTCTTGTTTTGGTTCACTAGAGAACCACAGCACAAAGGCTCAAGGCCTTGCAATCACACTCACTAAGAGCTTAACCTTTACACAACACTCTCAAAGTGTGCTAAGGGCTAAGGATATGATCTTGATGCTTTTGTATGGCTTGGAGATGTTCTTGGGTGTGTGTGGGATATCCAGCAACTCCAGCAACCTTCAAATGGCCGGGGTGAGGCGTATATATAGGCCACCAAGTCTTGTAGCCGTTGTTCCAACGGTCAGCAGAAAATCTGCGTATCATCGTTTGAACCGATGCCTTTGTCTGGGGTAGCGTCGGTTCATCCGGTCACTCTAATACCCGAAGTAGCTGTTGAACTCCTGACAGCTGACACAGTGATCACCGGTTGAACCGATGCTTTCCCGTCGGTTAAACCGGTCACTCACAGCATCCTCCTCTTCTGCTGATGTCATTACACCGATAGTATGCACCGATGCCTCACCGGTTCAACCAGTGCTGAAGATTTGGCTCTTGCGCGACTTGCATCGTCTCTGGAACACAGTACGCCCAATGCACTGATGCCCCTTTTTGAACCATCGGTTCATCCGGTGCCTATAAGCTAACTTGGCTTCGATTTCCTTCTGCACCAAAATACCATGGCGTCGGTTCTTCCGACAACCATCGGATGCACCGATGCTCATGTGTCGGTTCTTCCGGTGCTACTGACCGATGCTCATGCGGAACCCCCGTAGGGGCAGCCCTTCTGGTCTTGCTACGCCTATCTTCTCTTTCTCTTTGCATCACTTGAACCTAAAAGCCTGAGAATGATCATCTTAACAATCATATTAGTCCAAGTGTTGTGTTGTCATTCGATCACCAAAATCACTCGAAATGGCATAAATGGTGCCATGTTCGTTTCAGACATTTAAATATCTCATTGAAGGCGCAACATCCAGATTAAGCACTTACAACATCCAGATAAACACTTGCAACATCTAGATAAAACACTTGTAACAAAATGCAACAACACAACGTCTAGATCTGCTTTTGCAACATCCGCTTGAAATACTTGCAACATTTTAAAATCACTACTGCAACATCATAAGATACCTATTGCCACATGACCACCCCGTGCTCACCACAGCCTTAGGTCATCTTCAACCTCCAGGAGCTGCCCGCCATGACCGCCGCTCGGAGCTCCTCCGGCGGCCGGCGCGGCTTACCCCTGGTGCGGGACAGTGACCAGGGCGGGGGAGCAGCGGCCCAGCTCCCCACCGCATGCACCCCAGCAAGCAACCGCCCAGAGCTGCCCCCATGACCGGAATTCACCGACGCCGGCAGGGGGCTCGTTGTTGTTCCGGAGCTCGCGGCTGCTCACACGGGGCTCACCGCTGTCTACATGCATCGCCGACCGTGCTGGGATCGCCGGCCATGTGCTCTGCCGGCCCCCGGAGTTCCCACAGCCGCTCACACGCCACTGCCGGCAAGAGCTCGCCGTTGGTCTCGTGCGCCGCGGCCTTCGCGCGCCGCTCGCCGCCGGCCTGGTCGAGAAACATGGAAGGGGATAGAATGAGGAAGGCGAGTCTGGAATGGAATGGTGAGGGAGGGCGTCCGATCCATCAGACGCTCGATCCCTAGCATTATCGCTTTTCGAAACAAGATCCCTTCCCTCTTTTCCATTTCAACCAATCCCGGCACCCTCTTTTAGTCTTTTCAGTAACTGTAATCTTTTAGTCCTTTTCGGAGCAATATTTCTGTACATTTTCATTCAGTTTATGATACAAGATCCCTCTTTAATTTCAATTTCATGCAAAAAAAAACTCTTAAACACATATAAGAAACAGAAGCAAAGCAGAAATTTATACATCATGGTTGGCTGGATAATCAGGCCCTTCGATGCCCACGTGCGGGGTGGGCAATTGCACAGGGCCTCTAAAATTGAAGGGCCCCCAAATTGTTCGGTCAAGGCTCATAGCAGATGGTAGTTTAGAACAGCAAGAGCCCATATCCGCTGAGACTAGAGGGAAATGAAGAGCAGTGGCCCTTTGCCGATTCCTTCCACACGAAGACACCATTGCCATCGCCGTTGGTTTCGTTCCGACCGATCGACGTGAATACAGACACCATGACCACGCCGCTCGTCACTCGAAGCCGACGCCTGTCCGTGCCGAGGTCGTGGTGCCGTCGCCGGTCGCCGCGCTGCCGACCGCACCATCACCAGCTTGTCTCGCCGTGCTGTCGCTGTCGCTGTCGCCGTCGCCGCGACGCACCGCTCCGTCGCTGCTCCGTCGCCAGCTTGCCACGCCACGCCATCGCCACGGGCCTCCAAATCCTGGAGACGGCCCTAAGGATAATTCACCTATGCAAGGAAAATTAGAACGTATACAACATCATGAACTTTTCTTTCGTACTCCCATAGATTTTTTTTCTTTTTTTTAGATTTATAATTTTTGCTATGTATCTAGATATGTGCTATATCTAGGTGCATAGCAAACACTATGAATTTATTAAAGCCAAAACATCTAAAATTTGGAATGGAGGCAGTAGTACATAAAATTTCCTAATTTGGCCCATTAGTTGTTAGTTGTAGGAAGGTAGGTAGTACTTCCTCGCAATCTAAGAGGTCAAGCCACAGCACAACCAGCCATATATGAAAAGTGATAGAGGAGGGACTAGAACATTCTAGTAATATTTTTAGTAGCGGTCAACACAACAATATGTCAAGCGATTTGAAATGGAATAGTTAAGCACAAGGTGCGCCATATTATGCATCGACACAACTGTGTAAACTATCAATTTTTTTTTTAAAATGGTGTTAACGTACATTGTAATTTCACGGCAGGCTTTGATATATGAACTAAA
Organism: Panicum virgatum; assembly: GCF_016808335.1. Taxonomy (NCBI): domain Eukaryota; kingdom Viridiplantae; phylum Streptophyta; class Magnoliopsida; order Poales; family Poaceae; genus Panicum; species Panicum virgatum. The sequence goes on along the minus strand of NC_053153.1, from coordinate 51,650,484 downwards.
ATTTAGGGCTATTTAATTATTTCTTCGACCATTTTTAAGTTACAACAGGATATATACTACTGCAACCCTTGATCGAGTCTGTGATCCCCAATTCTGGTGGCAGCTTTGGCAAGCTGAGATTTTGCTGGTAAGCTGAGATTTTGCTGGTAACATTGGTTTCTGGGGGGCAGAGTCAGATAGGATAGCCAGGATCCGGCTTATCAACGGCCGCCCACACGGATATGCCACCCAATCGAGCACGTCGTCATGGGAGACAGACCATATAGGAGTAGTCATGTAAAACTGAAGTAGCACCCAACCCATTTCAATAATGGAGTTGATTCGTATAACTTATTTTTGCTTAAATTGGCTATTGTTCTATGCCAGAAAATGGTATATGATTTTGAGTCTTATATCAAATTCATACCTACTACCTTCCACTACATATATGCTGCCTATACTGGTAACATCGTTGGAATGAGAGCAACTTGGCGTATCGGGTGTTTACTCAAAGAGATGTACGGAAAATTATGTTCCTAAATGTAAGATGTTTTGGGCCCATCATGATCTCCATTATACCACTTTCTTTGCTGGTTTTAATCTATAAGTGATAATGAAAACTAATTAAATTACTGTAATGACAATTGATCATGACAAATCCAACTATAATTTTTAAATTTGAAGCACGCGTTTTTTGAAGAGGTAGTACAAAAGAAATGAAGAAATCTATAGTAACACTGATCTGATTTGGCATAGTAACGTAATCCATAAAATAATCACGACATCAATTTCCTCATTACAACGCTTGCTCATACCACAACGTGTATGTTATTACAAAAACCGATTGAAATGAATGAAATAAAATGAATGAAAACCACATCAAAATCAACTAAATTTGATCAAACCAGATTAAAAAGGAAGAAAACATTTTGGATGACACGATCCACGAGGTGAAGACGGAATGATCAGATGTCGTCATCAGTTGAACTTGTTGCAGACCTTGCGGATCTCGCCCTGTGCGCCGGTGAGCACGTTGACCTCGCTGAGCTTCACGAGCACCTGCCCGAACGCCGACTGGAAGAGTCCGCTGTTGCTGGCCAGCTGATCGATGATCCACCTCGTGGAGCCGTCGCTGTACAGGTTCTGGTCGCACGGGAGCACGCCACGGTGGAGCTGCAGGTTCTTGTAGTAGTGGTTGTCCACCTTCAGGGCGCTCCACTGGTCGTCCAGGAACACGGCGTTGCCGTCCGACGACGACACGTTCGGGCACACCCACTTCTTGTACACCGACGCGGTGGCCGGGTCCATTCTGGGGTCGGTGGCGCCGGGCTTGCCGCCGTACCCGTACAGCCGGCTGTTCTTGATGGCGCTGCAGTGCGTGGCACCCACGGTGTGCGCGCCCAGAAGCACCACCGTCTCGTACGCGGTCATCCCCAGCCTGGAGAAATACGCGACCGCCTGCGCCGCCGTGTAGTCGGCCGCCGGGAGCTTGACGTCGGAGGCCCGAGACTGCCGGCGGTCCCTGCGCCCCGTGCGCACGGCGTACGCCGGCCCGCCGGCCAGCGCCACGGCGTCCCGGGTGGCGAGGATCTCGATGTCGGAGCAGGACACCACGCCGGGGCACCGCCGCTCCAGCTCCGCCTTGATGGCCGCGATGAGGTCGTAGCCCTTGACGCTCAGGTTCGGTCCCGCCGTCTTCTCCGTGCCGGGGCCGTCGATTAGTAGACCGCCGTCGCACCCCTGCGGTTGAACGAACCTGTCGCGTTAATCACCCGGAGCAATGCAATGCAATGCAAGACGACGGACATGCACGGGCTAGCTTTGCTGCAGGGAAGTACATTGACGGCACACTCGTGGAACTGCAAGCGGAGGAGGTAGGCGACGATGGGGGCCTCGCGGGCGAAGCGGGCCTTGACGATGCCCTGTACCACCGCCTCCACGTCGCTGGCGTTGCACTTGCCTTTGTAGAACCCGTACCGTAGCTGCGCGCTGCCGCTGGCGGCCAGCGACAGCACCGCGAGAACCACCATCAGAGCCGACGCCCACATGCGCGCTGCCGAGGCCATTGATGCTGAATTGCTAGCTAGTACTGAAGGTTTAGGTTAGCTCTTGAATGTCAGAGATCAGTTTGGGCGTGAGAATCAGATGGCACCATTGTGAGCCTATTTATATGCGATCGGCATTGAGAGAGAATGATGTAGAAGTAATGCGAGCTGAGTTCAATAGTTTATATTACTGTTTGCATCATTGTGGTTTATGGACATCACGTAGGCTCGCAGTTTGGATGCTTTCTCTTTCGAGAAATCAGGAGGACTTCGCTAGCTGTGTCTGAAACAAACAACATGATACATAGACAGTTTTAGTTGGTCTCCCTTTGTGGAATTGAATTGACAGAATTTGGGATGATAATCTTGTTTAGATCCTCGATGGTACAACAATGGTTCTACACAGTTCTGGGTTTGCACTAATTGCGCCAGTTGGCAATTATTTTTAATTCCCAAGGTTTTTGTCCTTCATGCTTTGATCATCTCAATTCAGTTATATTCTGGTTGCTAATTTGTTTGTATTACATTGGCCGGGATGTCAGGCGCATTGAAAATACACCACTCCTATTATTGAAATATTGAGGCATGATAACTGTCATAATACTCTATTTTTTATGATGAATCACATAATGGAGAACGAACTTTTCTTTTGTGGATAGAGTTATATTGTCTCCAGTAAATTAATTGGCTGTAGGGAAGATTACGCCTACATAATTTTTCTTTAATTTGCAAACTGAAAGGTCAGGCCACAACCGTGTGCATAGATGAAGGAAGAGGAAAACATCGTCATTTAAAATAGTGTTCAATCCAACAATAATTTGACTTGAGCATGTCAACCTGGATAATTAAGCACAAGTCGCATCATTTTTATGCATCTACACAACTGTTTGACACATTAGAAAAAAACAGCTTTCCTACAAATGTAGTTTTTGAATAGCCTTTTTGATAGTGGAAGTTAAATAGATAAAACAATGGTTATTTAGTAAATCCTTATGAAGTTATATGGAAAGATGCTCGAAAGAGATTAAAGACACTATTACAAAAACGATTCATAGGAATGCCGCGTTTATTTAGGATGGGTCAAAAGGTAACCCGCTCCTACAAAGGGAGCAGAGCTACTGTACCAATTGACCTGTCCATGAAAATATATTTCTAGGGATGGGTGATGGCGCGCATCACCTGTCCTAGGAAATGTGTACCATTTTTAGAGGCAGGTGACGCTATCACCCACCACTAGAAATATACACATGTACACATGTACTTCAAGTTCAAATTTTATCCACATGTCTAATCACAAGTTTTCACAGTTTCAAATGGACCGTAGCAGAAGCTGCGTTGTGAGATGACATCCTTGACGAAAAAATCACATAGCATCTCCCGGATCATCTTATATGAGTCTTTGGAAATTGGGTCGGGTGGAGCTTTATAATCCTCCAGAACACCACATTTAATAAAATGTACATTGGTAAATAATAAATAAATAAAATAAGTGATTAATGCATAAAAGTGCTGGGAAGAGTACATATAACAGATCTTTTTGTATTTACTCTTTGGCCAATCCAAGGAGTCCAATACGAGGACTCTCCATGAGGTGGCTGGTAGACAATCATCCACATTTGTTGCTTAATTGTGGTGCATCTAGTGTCTTCAGTCCCCACAATGCAGTTGCTTCTCAAACTTCAGCAGTAGCACCAGGACTGGTTTAACCACGTCTTGTTCAACCTTAAAGAATTGTTGAACCGCTACCAATAGTCTAAGCATGAACTTTCAAGATCTGAAGATGCGATTGTGTGATATGAAGATGGAGATGTGCAAATGAAGATTCAAAATGGAGAAACACATCACTACATTGCTAGCCTGAATCATGAGGCTGATAAGAAGAAGAATGGAGCTAGAGTTGGTACCCTTGGGGTTTTCTTTGGTTTAATTGTAGGTGTGTTGGCATATCTCTTTGTTTCCGGATTATTAGGTAGGTGTTAGACTTGTGTTATGAGACTTTGTGTGAAATATAGAACTTGGACTATTTGTGTGTGCGACGGATGAGACTTGTGTTACCAGACTTTGTGTTTGATTTATGTTTGAACCATATATGGTATGCCAGTCTAGTTTGTAATGTTCTGTGCTTTAATTCATCTATGCTGTTGTAATACGTGACGAACTTGGACTTTCTAAATTTGAATCAGTAACCAATTTGTGCTGGTCGCCCACCTAAGAAACCGCCAGTGAAAATTTAAACCATTCACACCGGTAGTTGCTTATGAGGCTCGCTGCCAGCACAAATTGGTTACTGCTGGCGGTCCGAAAGTGGCTGGTGAAATGAACCAGGTTTCTAAAAGGAGAACCCGACTTCATGTGTCATCATGATAGTCCTTGGATCAGTAGCTACTACATAAAGAACTTATTTCAATTATATATCACAGACATACTTCACGTTAAATCACCATATGGGTTTAATATTAAATAATCCAGAGAGTTGTAGTACGAGTTTCTGGGTACAAACCCCTTGGGCTAAAGAAAAACATACCGAAAGTGGAAGCGATAGCTAATTAAACTTCCAGGCATCCTTCTTGTTGTCTCTCCTCTAGAGGCAAAATCTAGTGTAGCACAAACCATAATTAGCTTCATTCATCATCATGGGCCTTGATCTTCAAGTCGGATCCTATTGACATTTCTTAGCTCAATCACTAGGAACGGGGTTGTTAAGCCCGTCCCCGGTAATGGCACCATAAATGTTTGTTGGTATTTCTTAACTCTCGCAGAGAAGTCCACAAGCGCACAGAAATACTATTGTAGCACTTCACCCAGAAGTATTCAGGGTATCATAATTTCCACGAGGAACGGAGGTGTAACAGTCTTCTAACTAGTTTAGCCAGAGGAAGAGAGAGAAGGGTGGCCTTTGGGTAGTGTGGTTGTCTAAGAGAAGAGATACTTAAGAGAGATAAACCAGCTCTCACTTGCTTACTTCGGGCACCGGCTTACTTCTGGTCTACCAAGAGTATCCGGCTATTAGCTCTACACCCAACCCTCATGTGGGGGACTACAAGGGATGGACAGGCTGTCACCACCTACCGCCTATCCCGACAAACCGTGGAGAAGGTATGCAAACAAAGGTAACCTCTAGCCCAGACCCCATGTATACGCTATCGTTAGTACTCTAGCCCCGACTCCGTCCAAGACTCGAGCCATTAGACTAGAGCACCCATCACGAGGACAGATGATGGTCCCGTAAGCAGATGATAACAAAAGCTTAACTCTGATAAGAACTCAACAAGTAGATGAAGACTCAGATACTTACTCGAAAGAGGCTCATATCCGTCGAGGTACAAGCAAAGGGAAGCCGACAACTCCAGCCCTCCTCCCGAACTTCTCCTCGCACACTCCCTAGCCAAATCTTACAACTGGAGCCCCTCTACATCTCTCCTCTAGTGGTGTGTGGGAGTGGAATGGATGAGAGAATGGTGAATGGTGGAATGCATCTTGGAGGTGTGAGGGGGGCTCCTTTTATAGCCCAAAGAGGTTGGTTCCCGCCATCAATAAATATGAAAACATAGAGCGCCGCCTTGGAGTGGATAAGATCGAGTCTCCCGCCAAAACTGAGCCTGGACCGCCTCAGTAGGGGTTCGGCCGAACCATGGGTTCGACAACCCCCTTTTGAGGCAGTTTGGGCCCATCTTTGGTCGGTGCACTCCTTGTGGGCCTCTTCTGAATGTGTAACGTAGACAGCGATGTTCTGTGTATTTCTGTTGTGTCTTCTACATGATTTCATCTTATTTCACGTATGGGTGCCTGCAAATCAAGAAAAACTTGTGGAATTGATTAGAATTAATCCCTACCACTAAGTTTGGTGATTAAATATCATGATAAGGTGCAGGAGTTGACGGTTCTATTTCTGACTTAAGGACTGTCAACAGATCCTATCGGTGTTTACCGCCAAGCCTGCTCAAGGATACCATTAGCAGTAGGATTGTAGGTAGGGATCGATTGCTCTGGAACTCGATGGTGAAAGGAACACAAGGATTTAGATAGGTTCGGGCCGCGAGATGCGTAATACCCTACATCCTGTGGGGCTGTTTGTATTGCCTTAGGTGTTGATATTTTTTGAGGGGGTCTCTTCCCGCCCGTATATATCCGGGGGGATAGGGTTACATGGAAAGTCCTAGCCGAGGATAGTTGGAGTCCTACTACAACATGGTCGGTGTCGGATTGCTATTCCGGCCAGTCCACCAGGGGTGTACCCGGCGGTAGAATTTCAGGATGGGGATCTCAGGACCAAGAGCTCGATGGTAACACGAAAACGCAGGGACTTAGACAGGTTCAGGCCGCGATGAGTGTAATACCCTACGTGCTGTGTTCGGGGTTGTATTAGGATTTGTGGAATGCTGCAAAAAGAAGAGTCTCTCTATGGGTCTTCCTATGCCTCCTTTATATAGACTAGGAGTCATAGGGGTACAAGGAATGATATACTCGGGTTGTTTTACAAGGAAGGAGGTCGGTTAAGATACCTAGATATCCAGACTTCTAACTGGAGCCTCTCATCCTGATCCACTGGAGATCCTTTCCGTGCACAGCCCAGTCCTGCACGCCGAGTAGTCATAGCCGAGTCACCGAGCAGTGTAGTCTCCCGAGTTCGGGGCCCCACTCGGCAGGGATGTACATAGATCTACCTCCGTCAAGCCCCCGAGCGTCGGAGGGCCGAGTCGAATTTGTGATGCCGAACGAAGTCCTTCGGTGCTCTTTATAAGTGTTCGTCATTAGCAGATCTAGAACGGGATGTGCCCCTGGGCGCACCCGTTGGGTGCAGCCCCCGAGTCTCGAAAGGTTTCGGAGAAGCATTTCGAGGGTCAAAGAACTGATCTTTAACTCCTGTCTGTCTGAATGTCTGAGCATCCAACCAATGTTCTTGTTACACCGATCCCCTGAGGGTACCAGCCTTTAGCCACCTCAAGATAGCTGTAGTGATCGAACCCAACTTGGTTGCCCCGACCTTGAAGCCCTGGGTTAAATCATTGAGACTTTCCGAGTAGTTCCAACATCTGGGCCCTGAGGCCCTGGCCGAGTCACAGAAACTCGCGGGGTCGTACATGACACCCAGCCCCCAAGCAGGGTCGCTGGCGGAGCCACGGAGACGCGCCGAGTAGTCACAGCGTCCGGGCCCTGAGGCCCTGGCTGGGTCACGGAGACACGTCGGATCGTAGGTGGTGCCCAGCCCCTGAGCGGGGTCGCTGGCGGAGTCACGGAGACGCACCGAGTAGTCACTGCGTTCGAGCCCTAAAGCCCTGGCTGGGTCACGGAGACACGCCGGGTCGTAGGTGGCGCCCAGCCCCCGAGCGGGGTCGCTGGCGGAGTCACGGAGACGCACCGAGTAGTCACGGCGTCCAGGCCCTGAGGCCCTGGCTGGGTCACGGAGACACGCCGGGTCGTAGGTGGCACCCAGCCCCCCGAGCAGGGTCGCTGGCGGAGTCACGAAGATGCGCCGAGTAGTCACGGCGTCCGGGCCTTGAGGCCCTGGTTGGGTCATGGAGACACGCCGGGTCGTTTCCTGGAATATTCGAAGCATATTCGCATTGTGGTGAAAATCCAACCGTTATTTCTTCTGAGCGGATCTGGCGCGCCTGACAAAGGAGCGGGGCTATCAGAGGCAATGGTAAAAAGAAAGTTACTGTTTATCCCGCTTTATCCGACGTAAGATTGCTGGCCCGATCTGATCCGGCCGTTGATTTCGGATCTGCCCGTTGTAGGCCTCCGATATTTAAATAGGGGAGGCGGTGCGGAGCGGCCACCCTGTTCCCGAGCACTCCAGAGCTTTCCGCCGCCATGCCGACTCGGCGAGTCTCCAAAGCTCTCGGCTTTCTTCTTCATTGTGATTTCCTCCCCTCTCCTGAGCCTCGTCGCCGTCGCCATGGTCGCCACACCTGCCGCGTCGGCGTCCTCGACCTCGGGGAGCTCCGGAGAGGCTCAGCCGCCATCGTCGTCCTGGCAGAAGTGCTCACTCCAGGAGAGCGACATCCAGGACATGGTGGAGCGCGGCATCCTCCCGGAGAAGTAGATCTCCGGGTGGCGATGCTGCTACGTGTTGACGCTCACTAACGACCATTTCTAGACGTCAACTTGATCAGAAAATCATGAGAGTTTGCATTTCTTACACGCATCCTTATTCAATAAAGTTTCTAAATCAAACATTACCTTTTAGATTAGCTCCAGTATTCGTATGATTGCTCTAGTGTGATGTCTGTCCATCCAGAGGGTGGGGGCTCCGTGCGGGACACTAGAGTATCCCTTATTAGTGTAGACATGGTGTCTAGATTAGCTAAGAGTGGCTGGATGTCAACTATACCCATGGTTTGTAGAGGTAGCCGGCAGGTGGTGACAGCCTTGTCCGTGCCTTTTAGTAATCCTCCACATTCGGTATGGGGGGTAGGAGGTACATAAAGTCGTCGGGGTGTACGGGCTCCTCCCATTACTTCGATAGCGATCTCCCTGTTGTGTAGTTTAATCTCTGACGAGCTAACTAATGAGAAAGTGTAGATATAGCTAGCCTAGCACAGCTGACTCGAGCTCTGACTTTTACCTTGCTCCCGGCCTAAAGTAACCTTTATTCTATTATCCAAGAGAGTAGTTTGTGTGTGTGTCACACTACCTCCTACCATGTTATTATCTTACCCCTATTTATGCATGAGAATATCCAATCTAGATAGAGCTAACCAATTGATCTATATATTCTCTCACTCATCGCCTTCCCTGCGGAAATATAAATGACACCCGGTATACTCCCGGGTAAAATGCTACAGCGGTATTCCGTGCGCTTGCGGATCTATTCGTGGTTCATGAAATACTGCCGTCCCAAATTGGCGTCTGTGGGCGTCATCACTAGGTGACGTTGGTAGGCGCCAACAGTGGAGTGCTCTGCTGGAAGGGAAGATCAGTACTTTTGTTATCAAGGGTGTATCGCAAGATGCAATCCGGCTCTGTATGTTTCTGTTTTTTCTCTTGGAGAGTGAAGCAATGGTTTTATGCTAACAAGGCTGCTGTGGATACTTGGGACAAATGTGCCTAGGCGTTCCTCTCGAAGTTCTTCCCGATGGGCAAAACCAATGCTCTTCGTGGTCGGATTTCGAACTTCCAGCATGCATCAAATGAGTCAATTCCGGAAGCTTGGGAGAGGCTTCAGGAGTATATTCTGGCGTGTCCGCACCATGGAATGGATAATCGGCTCATTCTACAGAACTTCTACAACGGGTTGACACAGTCATCCCGTGATCATGTGGATGCTACTGCGGGTGGAGCTTTCTTCTCGCCGACCATTAAAAGAGCTACATCATTGATCGAAAAGATAGTTTCCAACTAAAGTTGGGGCGATGATCATCTCCAACCGTGCCAGCGAGGTATGCACTCCATCAAGGAGGCTGGCATGCTCACTATGAAGATTGATCTTCTCCTCAAGAAATTTGAGGACTATTTCCAAGATAAGGCTCAAATGCAAACACTTCAAATCTTGGAAACTCGCATGACATGCGAGGTCTGTGGGAATGTTGGACATTCGGGCGACAATTGCCCAGAAACCCAAGAAGAAGCTCTATTCCTCAATACTAGCAATGGGTTTCGTCCACAAGGAGGTCAGGGGTGGAATCAACCACGCCCATATTACCAAGGAGGTAATGGGAATTCGAATTCTTTCGGTCCTAACCAGCCTACCTTGAGAGATCTTGTCTACGGCCATGCGAAGATCAATAAGTCCCTTCAGAAGAAGTTGGCCGCTACAGACAAATCTATGGAGACCATCTATACCAAGATGGACGGATTCTCCACTGCTATGAAGAACCAACTGAGTTTCAATAAGGCGCTAGAAACTCAATTGGCTCAACTAGCTGCTGCTACACCTGCTGCTGAACTAGGGAAGATTCTGGGGCAACCCGAATCAACACTAGAAAGCGTGAATGTCATCAATGCTATGTGGAAAGAGCCCCTTAGCAGGACACCCCTCAGCTATGCAGAGAAGCTCACACGCCCAAGAAGAGGTGCGTGGGGCGAGTTGGCAGCCGCAATAAGAGAAGATCCCGGAACCCCAGTGATCAGCTGCTCAATCTTTGATTATGAATTTGATCACGCCCTTTGTGACCTTGGAGCCAGCGTTAACATCATGCCCAAGGTGACTTTCGAGAAGCTAGGCTATACATCAATTTCCCCTACCACTATGTGTGTTCAGCTGGCAGATTCCACGATAAAATATCCAGAAGGAGTTGTGGAAAGGTTAATGGTAAAAGTCAATAATACCTACATATTGGTGGACTTCGTAGTCCTTGATATGGAAGGAGATCTTGGAATTCCGCTCATACTTGGGCGACCATTCCTCAAGGATGCACATGCCAGAATTGATGTGGGGAGAGGAAGAATCAGCCTCTGTATCAAGGGAAGGACCATGAAATTTAAATTCCAAAACAAGAAAGAGGTATTCCTGATTCATGAGGATAGTAAGAAACAAGGGCTATGGGCAGAGCCTGGTTGGGATGATCAAGACTATCACTCCTCTTCCAAGCCAGCTTGAGAGGATTGGGAAATTCATACTCCACCAACCGAGCCAGTGGAAGATGATCAGAAGATCCCTGATTTCATCGCCAATACAATATGGGAAGATCTGGAAATCGTCTATCCAACATCCGAGGATCCTGTTCCTGCACCGCCTACGCCATCAAAGAAGACCAAGAAGGTGTGGCGCAAGAAGAACAAGACGTCATCGACCGCTACTACTTCTCCAGGTACGGACGAAACGACCTCAACCTGATCAGGTATGGAGAAAGGTCCTGCTTTTTGACCCTAAACTAAGAGCTAGCTTGGGGGAGGTTCCCTCCCCTAAGTCAACTATATCCCTTTATTTGCTTTCAATAAAAATTAATAAAAACTTCCAAAAACAAAATAAAGATTTACTGCTTTATTTCCCTTTTCCATGATGCGCGGTAAGAATGTTTTAACTCCCTTTTGATAAGTTGAAAGGATGAGTTTTGCTTTGCTCTATCATGTCTGTTGTGCCTAGTTTGAAAATAAGAGTTCTCTTGAGTTTATATTCGTTGGTTATACAAATATGTTGTCAATAAACCTGAAAGTTCCGTGGGTTGCATATGCTTGATCCGAGTCTAACTTGTTGTGAGTTTAGATATGGTAAATAAGGTTATGCAAACTTGTTCTAGTGATGCTTGAAGTCTGGAGTTGTTTTCGAAAAAAAAGAAAATTAAAAAAAATAATTAATTAAAAGGCAAGTTTCCCAGCGATATGCAATGTCCTACCAGAGCCATATATCATATTCCATGAAAAACCCTTATACATATGCTGCTTGATATTCTGTTGAGTTTTGTCAAATTGGGTGACCCTAGTAAGATGCTCTTCATGCTTTCTCGATCATAAGCACGTACACGTCCCGTCTATTTGTTATATTCCTACACTGAGAATTAGTACCACCATCCCCTTCACATCTATAAATGCTCCATGTCTTGGTGATATCTCTCGTAGAACATTCTTGAAATAAAATAAAGTCAGATTATGGTTGCCCTAAAAAGAAGAGAAAAGATGGCATGCCAAATAAGCATGACCCAAAAAAAAGAGAGAAAAAGGGGGTAACCATGTCTCAAAAAAGAAAAAGAAAAAGAGGGAGACAGGGATGATTCGAGAGAGAAAAGCCATTACCTCAAGGGGTAAGCCATATTCATCCATCTACCCATCCATTCGTACAGTTGCACCTTTTGATCGAGATTGCATGACTTGTTTCTCTATGGATCCTCTCTTTGACTTTACAATAAATAGAATACAAGTGTGCTCTGTTCTTATCCTACCTTGAGCTCCACAAAGGCTTGTAGTAGTAGGGAAGATCAAAGGCAAACACTGCCCTGGTAAGGAAATATAAGATGAGTGCCTCGAGAGAGTTATTCTGGAGCTTTGCCATGTTTTCAAAAATTTTTCAAAAAAAAAATGTCTCCAGATGGATTGAGGATCTATGAACAAGTAAGTACTGCTTTATGCATCATTCTAACTCTCAACAGTCTCAGACAAGGAGATAGCTAAAAAGCCCTAAGAGGGAGTAAGGTAATTGAGCAAAGGTATGCTAACCAACTTATTTAAGCTTATAGATGAATCTCTTTTCTTCAGACTATGACATGACAGGTAAGGTACGAGTCAAAGTGATTTTTTGATCAACAACCTGATTTGTCCTACTTTGCTCGAGACGAGCAAAGGACAGCTTGGGGGATCTTGTTGACGCTCACTAACAACCATTTCCAGGCGTCAACTTGATCGGAAAATCATGAGAGTTTGCATTTCTTGCACGCATCCTTATCCAATAAAGTTCATAAATCACACTTTACCTTTTAGAATATGCAAGTTGTGTTTTCAAGCTAATATGCAGGTTACAAGCACACTTTGGCCTGACACAAAATCACAGAAAATATCAGAGTACCAATTCAGGCTCAAATGGACCAAGTGAAGCCCAAGAACTGAAGCAAACCCAGCTAGGGCAGGCCGTGCCTCAACTTTAGGACAAGGGAAGGCCAAGACAAGCCCACTCCAGGAAGTTGGGGGCAGTTGGCGGCCCGGGCAGGCCGGCCGACCTATCTGGTTCGTGGTGGCGAATCCGGCGCCCTGCCTCCCGGCGCGCACCGGCCGCGCGCCGGAGTATAAGGCGTGCTGGGAGGAGCCACCGACCACCGAGGAGATGGCGCAGGTGGAGTGCCTCCTCAAGGAGATCGCCGACTTGTCAGCGCAAGGTCTGACGGGGGCCGCGGTGGCCATCTCCTTCTGCAGACGGCTCACGCAGCCGATCCAGGAGAGGGTTCATCCGACCTTTGAGTGCTGGGGTCACCAGGACCCGACCCGGGGACATGAGCACAAGGTCCCCTGGGAAGACATCGCGAACCGGGTTGCCCGCATCATGGCGGGGCAGATCTGGGACAAGGGCTGCCCAAAAGTCCACTGCCTGAAGTGGCCGACCGACGCCGTATGTTTTTCTTGAATCCTCCGAGTTGTTTTGTTCATTCCGAGTTGTTTCCTCTGTTTTTGCTCTGTTTTTCCGAGTGCACCCGTTGGGTTGTAACACAACTCGGATCCTTTGCAAGCCAAGGTCTTGGAGTACTGGTCCCCCGCTCCTCTGCCTGAGAGGGACCCTGGCAAGGATGTCGCCGCCTCCGCCGAGCTGCCCTAGCCGGCGGAGGAGGAGATAGAGTTCTCCTCCGACTCCTCCGTGGGGAGTGAGTCGAGGTGGAGATCACCGGAGCCTCGGAGCCGCCGTCTTCGGCCGCCCCGAGAAGGAAGACGCGCCGCGCCATCAAGAAGATCCCGCTGTCGAAGGCGGGGTTGGCGGCAGCACAACAGTCGCTGAGGAGCTCGACCCGAAGGGGTCGAGCAAGGTCTGGGGAGCGTCGGCGCCCCCGGCTACTGCTGAAGTGGGGTCAGCATCGACCAGCCCCCAAGCCGAGATGGAAGCGGCCCAAGGGCTGGGCCAGCTGCGCGGGGAAGTAACGCCCCCATGTACCAGCTTTGGGGCTCAGCCGGCCGCACTGGTGAAGCTCAAGTTCCCGCTGTGTCGAAGCGGCAGGTGAGTTTTTGAGTCTTAATCCAATTCTTGCTTGATGTTTGTTTGCTGGAGCTGTGCTGAGCGCTCTTGTCATTGGTGTAGGAGGGCGTCGCTTAGCGGCACCAAGAGGAAGGCGGAGGAGTCATCCACCGAGGGCGGCTCCAGTGATGCCACAATGCTGACCTCACCGCGGGCGAGTCCAGCTAAGAGCCACGCCCGCCGCGAGGAGGAGAAGGAGGAGGAGGAGGAGGAGGAGGCTAGCAATAAGGTCTCCCCTCCTCTCCTGGATGTGGAGATGCAGGATCCACCCTGTGATGAAAGGGCGGCACACATTGTGGTCGAGGCCCGCGAGGTCCCGTCCGTTGAGGAGGTCAAGACCATGGAGGTCCTGGCCATCGAGGCGGAGAGGACCCAGGCTGAGCCCTCCGAGGGGGCCAAGACTCCGCCGGTGAAGGAGGAGGCCGAGGAGGAGGAAGGAGACGGCACTATCTCTGGCAAGCTCGTGACGTCCGCCCAGGGTTTGGTCGAGGTAGGTCTCCTGCCTTGTTCTGTTTGTGAAGCCGATTTGTTCTTGTAGGTGTTCTGTTGTAACGCCAAGTTGTTCTCCAGGCTCTGGTGGAGCTGTCAGAGCAGGCCGCCCAGGAGCTGGCCGAGGGGAGCACCGCCATCGGTCGAGTGGCGGAGCTCGAGGCCAGGGTGGCCGAGCTGGAGGCGCAGGGCCGCCAGTTGGAGGCCGAGAAAGTGAAGGCCGAAGATGGTTTGCGCAAGGAGAGGCGCGGTAAGGAGTCGGGTCGGTGTCTGCCGAGTCCTTTTTGCAATGTTTTGTCTTTGACTTGCTTTTTATTTAGAGCTGGAGGCCAGCACCAAGGCCAATGAGGAGCTGCAGAAGCTCCGGGAGGTGGCTGAGGCGCGGGAGGCCGCCACCGAGGAGAAGCTTCGCCTGGAGCAGCAGGCTCGGCGAGGTACGAGTCGGAAATCATACTGCTAGTTGTTTTTTGTCGTTTCTCCGGCTTGGGCTGACCCAGCCGGGTGCTTTTATGTAGAAGCGGAGGATCAAGCGGCATAGGGCCGGGCGACACTGGATCGTCTGAGCAGGCTGCTGGAGGCGCTGCTTTGGGCATTCGAGCCTGAGGGCGTGGCGGCGGCTAAGAGCCTGTCTGGGAGGCTGGAGGTATCCCGTGGCCGTCTGGAGGCCTTCGTCAAGGGAGCTGCCAAGGATCCAGTGCAGCATACCCTGGGTCTGGTGAAGACCCATCTCCCGGAAGCGGATCTGGACCCAGTGGGAGATGGCGTCCCTGAAGACTGCTCAAACGCAGACTGGGAGGCCAACCACGCCTCTGTCCTGGAGATTGCCGAGCGCATCGTGGCCGAGCTGTAGGCTGCCGGTCTCTAGGAATTTCTTTTGTTTATTTTGCTGCAAGGAGAGTTGGTCAGTGTGGACCGACCGAAAACAATATTTATGTAAATAATGCTTTAATTTTATTTGCTGTTAAGTTATGCCCACGGTTCGAGTTCTTTTCTGAATTTACTGAGAGGTGGAAAGCGATCTCTGAGCCCTTTTTGTAGCGCTTGAGAGCGGATCATCAATGTGCGCAGTTAGGGTGGCATAGAGTGGTTCCTGAACGTACTCGGCTATGTTCAGTAAGAGCGAATCGGGTTGTTCCTACCCGACTGGTCGGACTCTGAGTGGGGGCTGGCTAGGTGGCCGAGACGCAGCCCCTGAGCGTATTGAAAATGACTCGGTAAAGAACGAGAATAAGCAGAGTGTGATGTATAAAACACGACAAACTTTTCTATGCTTCTACGGATAGAAGCATCGCAGGTGCTCGATATTCCATGGGTTGCCCACATCTGTACCGTCTGGCCTCTGTAGGTGGTAGGTTCCAGGAACCATTATCCCACTGACTACAAAAGGTCCTTCCCATGGGGAGGACAGCTTGTGAGCGCCGGTGGTCGACTGGATTCGTCGTAGAACCAGATCGCCGATGTTGAAGTCGCGCTCGTGGATGTTGCGATCATGATAGCACCAGAGCTGCTGCTCATATCTTGCATGCTGTATGGAGGCCGTCAGGCGGTGTTCCTCTGCCGAGTCAATGTCGGTGCATCGAGTCGCTTCGACTTTGTTTTCGTTGTAGTTCTGGATGTGCGGAGCACCAAAAGCTATGTCCGATGGCAAGACTGCTTCAGAACCGTACACCTTGAAGAATGGCGAATAACCGGTGGCCCAGCTTCTCTGTGTGCGGAGCCCCCAAACTACTCTGGGTAGTTCTTGGAGCCACTTTGCACCATATTTTTCGATCGGATCGAAAATTCTAGCCTTGAGCCCCTGGAGGATCAAGCCGTTGGCCCTTTCGACTTGGCCATTGCACCTCGGGTGTGCTACAGAGGCGTAGTAGATGTTGATGTAGCTTTCTTGGCAGTAGTCCCAGAACTCAGAGCCCGTGAACGAAGTGCCCAGATCTGTGATGATCCGGTTAGGCACCCCGAATCGGTGTGATATCTCCTCGATGAACTCGGCTGCCTTGGCTGCTGTGGTGGCTGTCACTGGCTTGACTTCGATCCATTTTGTAAACATGTCGATCGCCACGAATATGTGCTTATATCCGCCATTGGCCGTCTTTAGGGGTCCCACCGAGTCGAGTCCCCAACAAACGAATGGCTAGGAAGGCAGTATAATCCGTAGGGCCTGAGCCGGGACGTGCTATTGCTTGGAGAAGAACTGGCACCCGGGACATCGTCTGACGATGTTTCGGGCGTCTGCTAGGGCCGTGGGCCAGTAGAAGCCTGATCGGAAGGCTTTCCCCACGAGGGTGGAAGCGCCGGCGTGGTTGCCACAGATACCCGAGTGGATATCGCTAAGGAGTCGGACTCCTTCATCTTGTGTAATGCATTTGCACAGGGTTCCTGAGGATGCCGAGTGCCTGAACAACTTTGTTCGTACGGTGACGTAGTTGCTTGACCGGCGAGCAAGCTTCTCGTGCTCCTTTCCCTTTGGATAGCTTTT
This sequence comes from Panicum virgatum, assembly GCF_016808335.1. Classification (NCBI taxonomy): domain Eukaryota; kingdom Viridiplantae; phylum Streptophyta; class Magnoliopsida; order Poales; family Poaceae; genus Panicum; species Panicum virgatum. The sequence continues at coordinate 51,633,902 of NC_053153.1, read as the reverse complement.
GTTGCTCTTGATGAAGTCGATGATTGGGGAGCGCCAATCAGTGTCAAGAGTCAGGACCTGCTGCCCTATGGTCGGGACCAAGTCGGGCTTTGTAGGAGGTTCCTATTCCATCTTGACCGTAGGGCTGTTGAGTGCTTGAACGAACACGCCAGGTGGTACGATGGATCGCTTGGATCCGAGCTTGGACAGAGCGTCAGCCGCCACGTTGTTGTCTCTGGGGACGTGATGAAACTCCAGACCATAGAACTTGGCTTCGAGCTTCCTGATCTCCCGACAGTAGGCATCCATCTTCTCCTTGGTGCACTCCCAGTCTTTGTTGACTTGCTGTATGATGTCTTTGGAGTCACCATAAGCCAAAAGACACTTAATGCCGAGTGTAACAACAATCTGGAGACCATGGATGAGAGCTTCGTATTCGGCAGCGTTGTTTGTAGCCTTGAAAAGTAATTAGAGGACATATTTGAGTTGTTCACCTTTCAGGGAGATGAAGAGAACTCCAGCGCCAGCTCTGTCACGGTTGAGGGCGCCGTCGAAGTACATGATCCAATGCTCGAATCTGGTGTCGAGTGGAGGGTCTTGGATCTCAGTCCATTCAGCGATGAAGTCGACCAACGCCTGAGACTTGATGGTGGATCGCGGCGTAAACTCGATCGTGAAAGCGCCGAGTTCTACTGACCACTTTACGACACGGCCATTGGCGTCCTTGTTGTGCAGGATGTCTCCGAGTGGATAGGAGGAGGCCACCTTGATCTTGTGGGCCTGGAAGTAGTGCCGAAGCTTTGTTGACGTGATGAGGATGGTGTACAACAGCTTCTGCACTTGTTGATGACGTGCCTTGGACTCGCCGAGTACTTCACTGATGAAGTAAACCGGTCCCTGCACCTTGTAGACATGACCCAGCTCGTCTCGCTCGACGACCAGGACGGTGCTTACCACATTGGTGGCGGCGGCGATGTACAGGAGGAGGACTTCCCCATCTTCTGGTGCTGTGAGGACGGATGGCAAGGTGAGAAAATCCTTGAGCTCCTGGAATGCTTTGGAAGCATCGTCGTTCCACTCGAACTTGTCGGACTTCCGGAGAAGTTTGAAGAAGGGTAGGCCTCTGTCATCGAGTCGGCTTATGAACCTACTCAAGACAGCCATGCACCCTGTAAGCTTCATCAGGTCCTTTTTGCTCCTGGGAGGCTTCATGAACCTGATGGTGTTGACCTTTGTGGGGTTGGCTTCGATGCCCCGGCTACTGACTATGAAGCCAAGTAGTTTTCCGGACGGGACACCGAACACACACTTGGTCTGGTTGAGCTTCCATTTGAATTTCCTTAGATTTTCAAATGTCTTAGAGAGATCCGTAATGAACTGATCATTACATTTTGTCTTGACGACAACATCATCGACATAGGCCTCGGCGTTGCGCCCAATCTGCCCCTGGAGGCATCTCTGAATGGCCTTTTGGCATGTGGCGCCGGCATTCTTGAGGCCGAACGTCATGGTGTTGTAGTAGTAGGCCCCGAAGGGGGTGATGAAGGACGTCTTCTCTTGATCCGACTCCTTGAGGGCTATTTGGTGGTACCCTGAGTAACAGTCAAGAAAAGAGAGGAGAACGCACCCGGCCGTCGAGTCGACGACCTGATCGATGCGTGGTAGAGGAAAGGGGTCCTTAGGGTAGTGTTTGTTGAGGTCGGTATAGTCAACACACATTCTCCATTCACCATTTTTCTTTTTTACAAGGACTGGATTTGCCAGCCAATCTGGGTGTGCGACTTCTCTGATAAAACCAGTGGCGAGGAGCCGGGTTACTTCTACCCTAATAGCCTCCTTTCGATCTTGCACGAAGCGACAGAGCCATTGCTTGACGGGTCTCGCCTTCATGTCCAGATCTATGGAGTGCTCAACCTCCTCCCTTGGGACCCCAAGCATGTCAGATGGTTTTAATGCAAAGATGTCCCAATTCTCCCGGAGGAAGGAGGTGAGCGCGCCTTCCTACGCCGGGTCGAGGCTGGCCCCGATCACGGCGGTCTTGTGCGTCTCATTGTCTCGGAGGATGATGGTCTTGGTCGCCACGGCTGGCGCGAGCTGCGACTCGGAAGTCGACTCCTTGGCGGGGATCTGCTGCTGGTCCACCGAGAGGTTCTTTGCTGCCTGAGCAACAAGAACCGAGTTCTTGGATCGTTCTAGGGTGTCGGAGAGTTCGATGTTCTTTGCCTCACACGCGTAGGAGGTCTGCAGATCTCTGTAGACTGAGAGGACCCCCTTTGGAGCTGGGATCTTCAGGAGAAGGTATGTGTGGTTGGGGATCGCCATGAATTTGGCGAGGGAGGGTCTTCCCAGGATGGCGTGGTAGGAGGTCTCGAACTCGGCGACCTCGAAGTTGACGTACTTTGTGCGGTAGTTGTCGCGGGTGTCGAAGGTGACCGGCAAGGTGGCCCGGCCGACCGGAGTCGACCCGGCTCCAGGGATGATACCGTAGAAGGCCTGGTCAGATGGGACCAGGGATGTCATGTCGTAGCCCATGTTCTCCAACGTGCTGGAGTAGATGATGTCGAGGGTGCTGCCACCGTCGACGAGTACTTTGGCCAGGCGGACCTGGCTCACCACCGGGCTGACCACGAGGGGGTAGGCACCCGGCCTAGGCAGGTGGACCCAGTGGTCGCGGCGGTCGAAGGTGGTTGGCGTCTCCGACCACCACTGGGGTTCAACCGGGTGTTTGAACACCAGGTTGACTTCGCGATCATCCAACTTGAGCTTGCGCCGGCATGATGGCTTGCTGGGGCCGCCGAATATGAAGTTGACGGCCCTGTCTTCTTCCTGGAAGTTCCTTGGGGAATCTTCCCTCTGCTCGTCGTAGTCTCGCCTGGGCGAGTTGCGCCTCCATGGGCACGACCGGGTCGTTCTGGAACCACTCGGCCTGTCGCGGTCGTCACGGCGGGGTTGCTTGGAGTCGTCGTCCTTGATGACACCGTTGGAGAGTGCTCGACACTCCCGGGCAGTGTGGGTGGCGTCCTTGTGCCAAGGACACTTGCCATCTAGGAGTCGGTCCATGTCCACTTGGTTGAGGGTGGAGCGGAACTGAGACCTTTCGGCGACAGCGACAGTGTTCTCAGGGGCACGCTTGTGATCTCGATTCTTGGACGACTCGGCACGGTCGTGTTTCTTCCCGTGACGAGGTGGGCGATCATCGCGTCGGCGTTCCGAGCAATTGTCTCGCTGAGAGGGACGCTCGGAGTAGTCGTTCTTGGTCTTGTGCCGACGGTGGGCCCACTCGGCTTCTTCCATGTCGGCGTGCTTGTTGCCGACCGTCATCATGTCGCCAACGGCTTGGGGTTGCTCTCGAACATCTTCCTCCATAGTTCGATGTTATGGAGGCCTTCGTGGAAGTGGTGGATAACGTCCCTGTCATCAGCCTCTATAATGGTATTACGGTTAGCAAAGTACCTCTTGATGTAGTCGCGGAGGGACTCGTCGGGTTGCTGGATGACACTTGCTAGATCCCATCTGGTTTTGGGACGCGGGCAGGACGCCTGGTAGTATTGGACAAAGGCACTGTAGAGATACTGCCAATTGTTGATGGAGCCAGTAGGGAGCGCTTCGAGCCAGTTGAGGGCGTGGCGCCCCATCATGACCAGGAAGTAGGCAGCCATGATGTCGTTGTCGCCGCTCGCAGCTCGTACGGCGATGGAGTAGGTGCGTAGCCACGTCTTGGGGTCCAACTCGCCATCGTACTTCTCGATCCCAGTTGGCTTGAAGGTGGCGGGCCACTGGATGGCCCGGAGCCGACTGGAGAAGGCGGAGAAGCCGTTGAGGTCGTTGCCGGGTTCGTAGTCGCGGCGTGGTCGTTGCGGAGGGTTGTCGCCCTGGCGGCCGCGGTTTTGGTGGTCGGCGTCGGGGATGCCATGTTCCTCGTCGTATTGGCGACGTCGCTCACGTACGGCGGTGTCGCGTTGGCGGTGACGATTGTTGATGCACGGACGCAGATCTTGTCGGTTGAGCTGGAGGTCGAGGTCATTCTGGTTGACCTCCTCTTCGTCGTCACTGTGGGGTCGTGTCGAGTGGTGACTTGACTGGGCGCGGTAAGCCGAGTTGTCCTTGCGCACCTGCTGGGCTTGCGTGGCAGCCACGTGCAGACGAGCGCGGGCCTTGACGATCTCGGGGGTCTCCTGGAGAACCTCGAGCACCTGGAATACCGCGGCGAGGTTGGCCGACGGCGTAGAGAAGACGTCTTGGCCGTTGTAGTCAAGGACGAAGTCGGCGTCGAGGTTGCGCGGTCGGATCGGTGAACGCCGGTTCCTGGGATTGCAGCGATCGGCGTCCTCCATGTCGCGCTCGGACTGTCGAATCACCGCCTCGTTGCGCCTTCTGTCGGCGCAGAGCTCGTTGCGGCGAAGTCGGTTCTCCTTCTCTTCGTCGTCCTTGTTCGGGCGAGTGTCGGAGTCGTCGGAGACGACGAAGATCCGGCGATGCTCTGTCGCCGAAGAGCGGTTGGGTGGGAGGGTGAACGAGGCGTCTTGAAAGCCAAGTTCCACTCCTGAAGCCAGGTCAGATCAGATCTGACCCAAGGTAGCCGAGTCGGGTAGTCGCACTCGGATCTGATCCGAGTAGTAGCGGCGTTGCAAAGTCCGAAGGGGACCTGAGTCGGGTCATCGCGGTGTCGGAGTGCGTTCTCGCCGAGTCTGATGCACTCGGCGATGGATCTGCCGACTCGATCTATCTGGGAGATAAGATCGTCAGCAGATCTGGCAGGGCGATGGGTCATCCTGGAAGGAGTAACCATCACGTAGTTTGCCTCGGGTTCAGAAACTCGAGGTGTGACGGGTCTCGGGGTGGCCAGATCGGATCTGGTCCTGGTAGAAGCACTGCCGAGTCCGTGGAGGACTCGGTCAGGGTCGTCTTGATGACGAAGAGCGAAATCGCCGAGTTGGATGCACTCAGCAATGGATCTACCGACGCGATCTATCTGGAAGATCAGATCATCAGGAGATTCGGCAGGGCGATGGCTCTCCCTAGCTGGCGTGGTCGCCACGTCGAAGTTATCGGATTCAGAAATCCGAGAGGCGATGAAGGCCTGGGGGGTCAGATCAGATCTAACCCCAGCAAAGACGCTGCCTCCGGCGGTGGGAGAGCCGGAAGCGGGGTTCCTGGGAACCGTGGCCTCCAGGAAGCTCCCGAAGGTGAAGGAGAAGCCGTTTGTCGCCTCCATCTGGGCGGTGACGCTGGTGGAGAAGACGACGCCGGTGCTGGCTGCCATTGAACTCGACGTATGAGCCCTGAGTCCCCTACCTGGCACGCTAACTGTCGGATTGCCATTCCGGCCAGTCCACCAGGGGTGTACCCGGCGGTAGAATTTCAAGATGGGGATCTCAGGACCAAGGGCTCGATGGTAACACAAAGATGCAAGGACTTAGACAGGTTCGGGCCGTGATGAGCGTAATACCCTACGTCCTATGTTCGGGGTTGTATTAGGGTTTGTGGAATGTTGCGAAAAGAAGAGTCTCTCTATGGGTCTTCCTACGCCTACTTTATATAGACTAGGAGTCGTAGGGGTACAAAGAATGATATACTTGGGTTGTTTTATAAGGAAGGAGGTTGGTTAAGATCCCTAGATATCCGGGCTTCTAACAGGAGCCTCTCATCCTGATCCACTGGAGATCCTTTCTGCGCACAGCGGAGTCCTGCACGCCGAGTAGTCGTAGCCGAGTCACCGAGCAGGGTAATCTCCGAAGTTCGGGGACCCCACTCGGCAGGGAGGTACATAGATCTCCCGCCGTCAGTCAGGTAGTTTCCTCATACTGCAGCTAGTTCTACGGTTATTCGGGTAGTTACAAGAGAGGTAAGGTACATCCAAGAGCTATCCCTTACTCTAGAATATTCTATGCATATGAGCAGTCTCGTTGCCTCTAGTGGTGTGTGGGAGTGGAATGGATGAGAGAATGGTGGAATGCATCTTGGAGGTGTGAGGGGGGTTCCTTTTATAGCCCAAGGAGGTCGGTTCCCGCCATCAATAAATATGGAAACATAGAGCACCACCTTGGAGTGGATAAGATCGAGTCTCCTGCCAAAACTGAGCCTGAACCGCCTCAGTAGGGGTTCGGCCGAACCATGGGTTCGGCCAACCCCCTTTTGAGGCGGTTTGGGCCCATCTTTGGTCGGTGCACTCCTAGTGGGCCCCTTGTACAGGATTTGCGGTGCCCGGCCTTGGTTGGTCCGTTTGCTCTGTGAAATGGGCCTCTTTTGGATGTGTAACGCAGGCAGTGATGTTCTGTGTATTTCTGTTATGTCTTCTATGTGTTTTCATCTTATTTCACATATGGGTGCCTGCAAATCAAGAATCACCAAAACTTGTGGAATTGATTAGAATTAAGCCCTACCACTAAGTTTGGTGATTAAATATCATGATAAGATGCAGGAGTTGACTGTTCTATTTCTAACTTAAGGACCGTCAACAGTTCCTGTCGGTGTCTACCGCCAAGCCTGCTCAAGGATACCCTTAGCAGTAGGATTGTAGGTAGGGATCGACTGCTCTGGAACTCGGTGCAAGGAACACAAGGATTTAGACAGGTTCAGGCCGCGAGATGCGTAATACCCTACATCTTGTGTGGCTGCTTGTATTGCCTTAGGTGTTGATGTTTTTTGAGGGGGTCTCTTCCCGCCCTTATATATCCAGGGGGACATAGTTACATGGAAAGTCCTAGCCGAGTACAGTTAGAGTCCTACTACAACATGGTCGGATAGTTTCCTCATTCTACAGCTAGTTCTAAGCCTAGTCTGATAGTTACAAGAGAGGTAAGGTACATCCAAGAGCTATCTCTTACTCTAGAATATTCTATGCCTATGAGCAGTCCCGTTGCCCCGGGCTGACAAGCCCTCGATCTCTTCGTGGCCGAGTCCTGTAGGCGTCGAGTACTTGGCATGGCGTCTTCATGTACTTCAAGTAATCAGAACATCCTTCTGGTTGCTTCTGAGCCTTCCTCCAGGTACGTCGAGTAATCATCCAAGTACTTGCGGTCGCTCCAAGGTTATGAGGTGCCCAAGCCCCGAAATTTTGTTTATATATGGTGCGCGAAGTACTCACGCTCCATATGGAGTAGCCCCCGAGACTTAGGTTGAATCGTAGAATTAGGCTGAGGGTCACTTCGGTCTTTTTCACTCTTTATTTTCCAAAAAAAATTAAAAAATAAATCACTGATGCTACATATCCCGCAGCCCCCGAGCCTTAAATCAAAATCCTGTATATTGCAGGTAGCCCCCGAGCAAAGATTTGGAATTAAGGATCTAAGACGTGGCATCAAATTTTATTTCTAAGAATATCTGCAGGTTTAATCAGATCCGATATCCGAAAAGATCCCTCTTTCAGGTAACATCCCAGAAAAATGATACGATTGAATATGCCACACTGATTGCACCCGTGATATCCTCAAAAATAAAACCCGAGATGTTTATCTCTTTACTGTGCGCTCACATGGAGATTCACTATGTGGAGAATCTTGCACTATTACACCCGTGATTGCTGTGACTGTAGCATCACGGGTTGTCCTCCAGTGAAGCCCACACATCTATATAAGGTGGGTGAGAGGCTTTGCTAGAAGCACCAATGATCTGAAGCCATGGCTTGCATTTGGTGTTCTTGCTCTCGCCCTCCTGAAATTTGTGTAGTGTTTTCCAACAAAAAGCTGTTAGAAGAGAACTTGCGAGTGACAAGAGAAGTCCCTGCTACCTCATCCTGCAACCCTGCTTCTCTCAGCGGATCCATGCTGAAAATCATTTCCTTGCATATTCCAATGAGACAGGTTCTCGGAGGACGAGTTGCATCTAGTTGTGTCATACTCTTGGGGTTCTTAGGTTGTGGGTATCCAAGAACTGACATCTCTGATGAGGAGACTTAATCTTGTCACAACGTATTCAGGGAGAATGAGAAATTCCTTTGCAAGAGGTAAGAAGAGATCTTGCGAGGCGATTACTGTAATCTGCCTTCTTGCTCTTAAAACTTTTCTCCCAGAATATGAGTATCATTATTCCCTTAGTGGGAATAACAAGTTTGTGCTTTGTCACGGCCTCGGGCCGATCTACTACAAAAAATCTGTTGATCCATGATGATTAAATTTCGTTACAGATCACTAAAAAACTGTCATAAAACAGTATCTATGACGATCTTAAATTGCGTCATGTATTGAGCGTCACAGATCACACCTCGTGACATTTCTTAAAATTTCGTCATAAATTCCTTAATCCATGACGTTTTAAAACCGTCATAGAATGTCCTCGGACCCCCTAAAGCCCAACCCAAGCCCGTTTTCTATTCTATGACGAAAATAAACGTCACAAACAGTATAATTTTCGTCACAGATTCAATTGCCACGTCACACATTGATGACATGGAGAATGACATGGCTGTTGACTTGGCAATTATGTGGATAGCAATGATGACGTGTAAATTGACGTGAGCGATGACATGACAATGACGTGGAAAGTGGTGCTAACGTGGCAGCTGATGTGCACGATGACATTGCATTCGCAGCCCATTTATTAACGGACCCATTTTAAAATTTGGGCCATTTTTTCAGCCCATTAAAGCTTCCGCCCATTAATTTGGCCCAATTTTCGTCCCTTTTAATAGAATTGCCATTTCAAACCAGAAAACATACTAAAATATTCAGCCCATTTACCACATCATAAAATCAAATATATCTCATATTTATATTGAGAAGCACGTCAAAATAGCAAGTTACATATCATCTAGTATCAAAAGCAACACCAAAAACAAAAATAGAAAAGGTTCCAGCATTTGCCTCAAATTTCCAATCTCTTCACACCGCTTGTTCCTTGTTCCATTTCATCCTATCATTGATAGCGCTATAGAGATAGATGATACGACGGCAGGGGAAATAAACCCTAGTTCGCCCTCTCTTGGAGGCTCTGAACTCTTAGAGGTTTATTATCTACTTGACTCGTCAATTGTGCCGACTCCTTTATATAGAGTCGGCCCTAACACACCAACTAACAAACTCTGAATAATATGAATTACAACAAATAAAACATAAATACACCTAGCCACTAGTAGAAGCCGCCTTCTTGTTACGTCACTGAAATTTGTGACCGAAGAATCGATCCACAACAATCATGAAAAGTGCACATTGCTAAATAATTAATCAGAGGGCAATATTTGTGATGGAAAATACTGAAACTAGCTGAATTTTTTAAGTATTCTGCAAGATAAGAAAATATGCGGACTTTGCTGGGCATAGATAACTCTGACACTAGAAGCACTCGAAAAAAAAGAATATTTGTACCATCCGTGCAAAGATGGAATGGATTCAGACAAATCATATGTATATAGTGTTTTGTATGAAAGGTATGCACTAGTCAGTGATTATAAAGCACCGGAGGTCAAGCAGAAAAAATCACACCAAGCTATCATATTAGTTCTAACTAGATGTGATATATCTGAACATGTTCAACAAGCAATGAGACAATAAGCAGTAGCAGTATACTTTTTTTTTCTATGTTAGAAACTAAGTACGGCTCGATAGGAAATATAGCAGCAGGAAACTTTAAGGTGTTGGGAAAATACCTTTGGCATCGTTGTATCACAAAGAAGGATATGACCTGAATAAAAAGAAATGCCCAGAATGTGTCCAAAAGAAGCTAGTCACTGAAGACGTTAGACCAAGGCCTACCCTTTCAGAATTCAGTATGATACAGACTGAATAGTAACTGACCACAATCGCCAAAAACTATTTGCAGGATGAAAACCACACCACTCATGACTTAACCTTAAGATCATTTTGAGATTCTTGGTCTAACACCACCTTTCTCGCTAGAGCCTATGGTTAAAAGTTAAAAGGAGGACGACTGGGAAAAGGATACAGCATTTGGTGGGATGCTAATTGCAGCACAGTGATTACTGCTTCAGTTTTTTAAAAAAGGTGATTACTGCTTATATGGCAGTGAAAAGGGCAATTGGCTCCTGGCAATTGGATGGATAAGTGGGGGGTGCAGTTATATGAAATTTAGAACCAAGAATTTAAATTTAGGCTGTGTTTGTTTCAGCTTATTTGGTTGTGATTTAGTACCTGGCAAAGTGGTAAGAATGACCAGCTCTTTCTCTCGGCAAGAGCCAAGAGCTAAAATCTTTGATCAAATAACAAAAATATTTCAGAGATGAGTGACTGAATAATTTCAGATACTTTCCACAAGGTGACAAAATGACTGATTCCTGACTGCAGCAACAACCAACAGCACGACTCTTGACTTATCTAATCAAAAGCTAGCATCAGTAAAAAATGGAGATAGCAATTTACAGTAATGACTAGATGTGATATATCTGAACATGTTCAATAAGCAATGAGACAATAAGCAGTAGCAGTAATCTTTTTTCTATGTAGAAACTAAGTACAGCTCGATAGGAAATATAGCAGCAGCAAACTTTAAGGTGTTGGGAAAATACCTTTGGGAAAAAAACAATCAGTTAGCTTGCATCAAATTGGTTATCGGAATCGGAATAAACAATAAATATGAACTGCAAGAGACTACCAAATAGACAATTCCTCACTAAACATGCTAATGGTTCATTCAAAGCAAATGCTCGTATACATAAAAGGCAACAAGAAATTCGATGTGCTAATTGACATCCAATTATCACATTCCATAATTTCAGCAGTAGTACACATGATTTTCTAGTGCTAGTCAAGTCCAACAATTCAGAAAGGCATAGGAACACGCAAGGAGCCAATAATTTCTAGTGCTAGTCAATAACCAATATTTTTCAGACCATGATGTACGTATGCATCACTGAAACTAGGAACAGATTTGGGCAAATAAAAACAGATAGCAGCTAGCAGATAATAAAGTAATATTTGCATAGCAGTTAGCAATCACCATAGTAATTATATGGCTATTTTTGATGAACAATAAGCTAACATTCCTCAACACTGCAAACCATTATGTTTATGCTATGCAAAATCAATGGTGTCAACATTGTCTTGCCAAAACACATATTTTATCCAGTGTTCTTGAGTATAGCAGACATGCAAAGTTAATCGTGATTTTTTTTCTAATTTTCGGATTTGATAAAATATTGCTGATATAAAACCAAGCTACAAAAGACCAATGTATCACGATGCATATAATAGAAGGCTCCAGGCAAGGCGGCCGCGCTTATGGTTCTAGTAAGTTATTTGAAGATAAAATCTAGTCAACAATGAGGTTGGTCCTGCACAGGCTTTACATGTGAAGCAACTAGTTTCTACAGATTAAATATTTAACACAAAATCATATATAAGTAGCCACAAAACAATTCCCCCCGAATTTATTTGCCAATGTACAGAAAAGAGTTCGTCAGCGTCGGGAAATCACAAAGCGGCGCCTACATTTACCAATGGGAAAATCATCAATAGCAGCACATCCGGCGAGCAGCAGCAGATCCGGTGAGATTGAAAATATCAAGCTAAATCCTAGCACCCACTGAACCCTAAACACTAGCAGCACCACAGCGCGGCAGCAGCAGAACCACTGAACACTGATTTCCGGCGAGCAGCAGCTGATCAGGCGAGATTAGAAACATACCTTCGATTGCTGGATGGCGAAATACGGAGCAAGCCTGGCACTCCGTCGAACACCCACCCGTTGCTTCCTCTTCATTTCCTAGCAGATCGCAGTATAAGTAGGAATTGACTCGGGTGGCTAGAAAAAAGAATCGCGGTATAAGTAGGAATTACCGCGACTCGGGGGGATTCCTATGCATGTCACATCGATGCTTCTCTCCTATTTTCTGGCCACCCGAGTTAATTCCTATTTATACTGCGATCTGCTGGAAAATGAAGAGGAAGCAACGGGTGCAACAGGTGGGTGTTCGATGGAGCACCAGACTTGCTCTGTATTCCGCCATCCAGCAATCAAAGTTATATTTTCAATCTCGCCGGATCAGCTGCTGCTCGCCGGACATTAGTGTTCAGTGGTTCTGTTGCTGCCGCGCTGTGGTGCTGCTAGTGTTCATGGTTCCGTGGGTGCTAGGATTTAGCTTGATATTTTCAATCTCGCCGGATCTGCTGCTGCCGGACATAAGTGTTTAGTGGATTTGCTGCTGCTGCTCGCCGAATCTGCTGCTATTGATGATTTTCACATTGGTAAATGTAGGCGCCGCTTTGTGATTTCCCGACGCTGACGAACTCTTTTATGTACATTGGCAAAAAAAAATTTGGGAGGGATTGTTCTGTGGGCACTTATATATGATTTTGTGTTAAACATTTAATCTGTAGAAACTAGTTGCTTCACATGTAAAGCTTGTGCAGGACCAACCTCCTTGTTGGCTAGATTTTGTCTTCAGATAACTTACTAGAACCATAAGCGCGGCGTTGCTGCGCCCTGCTTGGAGCCTTCTAGTAAATGCAACGTGATACATTGGTCTTTTGTAGCTTGGTTTTATGTCAGCAATATTTTATCAAATTCCAAAATTAGAAAAAAAATCACGATTAACTTAACATTTCTGCTATAATCAAGAACACTGAATAAAATATGTGTTTTGGCAAAACAATGTTGACATCATTAATTTTGCATAGCATAAACATAATGGTTTGTAGTGTTGAGGAATGTTAGTTAATTGTTCATCAAAAACAGCTGTATAGTCACTATGGTGATTGCTAACTGCTATGCAAATATTATTTTATTATCTGCTAGCTGCTATCTGTTTTTATTTGCCCAAATATGTTCCTAATTTCAGTGATGCATACGTACATTATGGTCTGAAAAATATTAGTTCTTAACTAGCACTAGAAATTGTTGGCTCCTTGCGTGTTCCTATGCCTTTCTGAATTGTTAGACTTGACTAACACTAGAAGTTATCACATTCCATAATTTCATCATCAATGTTTGGAGAAAGAAAATGCAGTAGTCTGGAAGCATTATACCTCGACGTGAGCATTGATGCTCCCGAGAGAAGAGTCGTCAAGGAGCCAGACAAGGGCGAGGGTGAGCAGTGCGGTGCCGAAGGCCATGAAGAGGCCGACGCCGCCCTCCCAGACGGGCGAGCTCACGCAAGTATGAGCTAGAGCAAACCTTCACTTGGACGTGCTGGGCCAGCGCACGTGTTCTGTCGGCAGGCTGCATCTGGACTCCACTGCATGGGCTGCTGGTATAGATGGCCATTCGGGCCGCCCGGCCCGGCCCTGGCCCGAGCCTGGGCTGGCCCGTTCTTAGCCGGGCCGTGCCTAACCCGGCCCAATATCGCAGCGGGCTGTGCCGTGCTAGCCCACGGGCTCTACCGGCGGCCCAGGCATGGGCCCGCGGGCCTATTTCGTGCCGGCCCGGCCCGCGGAGCCCGGCCTACTTGTCGGGCTCGAGCCTCCTGCGGCCCACGATGGCAGGAGTGGCAACAGCGGCGGTGGAGAGGCTACGGCGACGGAGAGGCCAAAGTAGAGCAAGAGGGGCGAGAGGAAGTGCGGCGGCGGCGGCGGAGAGGCGAGGTAGGGAGGCGGCGCGAGTAGAGCTCCCACTCCCCATCCGGCGGCGCTAGATCTAGCCGGCTAGGGTTGCGGGGAATGGGGGCGCGGTCGATGGCGGGGTGAGGGAGCGAAGGCTGGAGGGGGCGGCGTCGACGGGGGGGGGGGGGGGGGGCGAGGGAGCGGAGGTCGGAGGCTTGGAGCTCGGAGGGGCGGCGTGGATGGCGGGGCGAGGGAGCGGGGTCGGAGGGGGCGGCGACGCGGCGTCGACGACGGGGGGGAGCTCTCGGAGGCTCGGATGGAGCGGAGGCCGGAGGGAGAGGCGTGGACGGCGGGGCGAGCCCTCAGAGGGAGTGGACGGCGGAGGGGGGCAGCTTCCCGGGCACCGCCGGCGCCCGGAGGGAGACGGGGCGTCGGGGCGTGCTGGAGGGGAGGGGCGAGTGGAGTCGCGGGTGGGGGGTTGGGGGGAGAGGACGAGTCGGGGGGGGGGGAGGGGGAGTGGAGTCGCTGTAAGGCCGTGGGCTGGGGAGTTAGCAGGCCGCTACCGGGCCGGCCTGCTAACTCCGTGCCGTTCCGTGCCAGCCCACGGGCTGGGGTGACGGCCCAAGCCCGGGCACGGGGAGCGGGGCGGGCCAGCCCAGGCACGATTTGGACCGGGCCGGGCCGTGCTTGGGTTAACGGGCTGTGGGTTGCATGGACATCTATAGCTACTGGTGCGACCGGTGTGCGCATGAGCCTCACCTATTCCTGGCGCTCGCCCATAGCCCGGGGCCATAGGGCGCCGAGGTCTACGCGGAGGGCCTAGCCCTACTGCTGCCGCTGCTGGCCCCGAGGTCGAGATCTGCAGAGGAGTGGAGGAAGTAGCATGGGCGGGTGAAATGACGGCATGCGAAAGGGAAAGGAGGGGAGGGAGGCAGGAGAAGAGGAGGACTTGCCGTTGGCATCCCGAAAGGTTCCGAGGTCTATGAAGGGGATAAGGGGAGGATCTTGCTCCGGCCGGCCTCCTATGGCCATCCCCTCGCCGCGCAAGGATGGGAGGTGGGAGACCCGCGGGCTGACGCCGGCGCCAATGGCACCCAGGGACGCCGGAGTCGGGCACGGGCGTGGCGTCGGTGTGTGTGGGGCCCGCTGCGGAGGAGACGTCAAGCTTCATCTTTAGCGGAGGTCGGCGGCCAAGGGAACATGCGGATGCGAGAGGAGAGCTGCCCTCAGATATGAGAGGGAGAGAGGTGTGAAGGGTTAGGGTTTTGGCAAAGGTGATGGATATTTATTTGAGTACAGATGCATCTTAGCCGTCCACATTGATCCAACGGCTTAGAGTAAGATGGGATTTCATTTGGGCTGTATGGGCTGAAGTAGTTATATGGGCCTGAACAAGACTTGTCTCATATCTTCACTGTTTTATATTTTTTTCTTTTTATTTACTTTATAAGGAACCTTGTGAAGTAACACAAAAAATAATTATGTCATATACGCCAATATATTTTTTATACGTAAAATACTATACCTAAGTTTCCATGTAGGAGTTTCAAAAAATTTCTAACAGATTTGGTATATTCTATCATTTAAATAAAATTGTCATAGAGTCCTTTTATGGATGCTTAAGCTCGAAATAAAAAATTCATTTGATTTTGCAAAAATTAAGATATCCCTTGTTCACAAAATAGATACATCTCTAACACTGTTTCATACAAATCAACACAACTTTTGAAGTTTATACACTCTAAAGCCTTTTCTTGTTCATATATGCCTCAAATTTGGACACAAGCTTACTTTACCCTTCTATTAACATTTGTTAATTTACATTACCACTTGTTGTGCAAATAAGTTTTTTTTCTATTTTTAAATATCTAAATAAGACAACCTTGTGAAGTAAATTGCAAAACTATCTATCTTATATCTCCCAATACAATTTTTACATGTAATAGACAATATCGAAGGTGCCATGTAGAAGTTTAAGAATTTTGGAGTAGATTTGGTATTTTCTAAGTATAATGAAAATAATATCTGAAACTTCTCCAAAAATAATATGTAAACCCTAAACTAACAGATTCGGAGTTCAGAGTATATAAAGAGTTTTAATACTCGACACCGTCTCAAACGAAGGCCCAGCGCAGCTGTAGGGCGCGACGGCCTTATCCTGCGACCCTGGTTCGAAGCCTCGCTGCTCTGTGGCCTCTTTTTTTTGTCTAAATTAATACTGTGTACATGTGTAAAAAATTTTAATAGACGGAGCAGTGCATTGGTAAAAACATAGCTTGTTTGCTTGGGGACCAGGGTTCGAACCCTTCTCCAATCCAATTGTTTTCCACGTTTTGGCTGTGGGGTGTGGAGCTATCACGCAATAAAAATATTTTGGGTGACCCATAATTGAATCAAACGGCAGGTGCAGTGGTTGGACTGCTTTGTCTCTAGACTCTGGTAACTAGACTCTGGTAATTGGTTCGATTCCAACCTGCGCTTCATAGGGACAATGGACTGCAAAAAAAATAATAGGATAAAAAAATTAATCTTTTAGGGTAGACGGAGTCAAGGAGGACCACAAAACTGGACCTGGGCTTCATTGGGACAATGGGCTGCAGAAAAATAATAAGAGAGGAAAAAATAATGGTATCCTTAGGAATAAAACTGGACCTGCGCTTCATAGGGACAATGGACTGCAAAAAAATAATAGGATAGAAAAATTAACCTTTTGGGGTAGACGGAGTCAAGGAGGACCACAAAACTGGACCTGGGCTTCATTGGGACAATGGGCTGCAGAAAAATAATAGGAGAGGAAAAAATAATGGTATCCTTAGGAATAAAACTGGACCTGCGCTTCATAGGGACAATGGACTGCAAAAAAAAAAAAAGGATACAAAAATTAACCTTTTGGGGTAGACGGAGTCAAGGAGGACCACAAAACTGGACCTGGGCTTCATTGGGACAATGGGCTGCAGAAAAATAATAGGAGAGGAAAAAATAATGGTATGAACAGGATTAAAAAAAAGAGAAAAGTGTTTTGTCCAAATTGTGGTTTAATCCATGACGATTTTTATTTTCATTTTATGACGTTTTCAGAGATTTGGCACAGATACTGAGCCCAAACTAGAGCCCATATGGGCTATTTGCAAATCTATGATGAAAATTCAAAAATTGTCATAGATTATATCTGTTTATGACGGTTTTCGTAAATGTCAACAAAAATTCGTCATGGATTAAAGGATTTCTTGTAGTAGCTAGCTGCAACAGGCCTCGCCCAGGTAGGCCTGGACATTCGGGTAATACGGGTAATTCGGGTCGGGTAATTTGGGTAATTGAAAATTCGGGTAATGAAAATTGCTACCCGAAATACAAATTACCCGAATTATGGGTACCCGAAAATTCGGGTTCGGGTATCGGGTAATCCAGATTACCCGATTTAAGATTGCTAGGTAGGGCAAGAACGGAGGTTGTACCTAGGGTATGGGACGGGCTGGCGTTGGCGGGCGCTAGGTGGCGGTAGTCTAGGGGCGCGACGCGGCCGGCGGAGGGCGTGCCCGGCGGTGGCGGGCGAGCGGCACGACGCGGCCGGCGGACGGCGCGCCTGGCTGCGGCGGGCGAGAGGGCGACACCGCCGGCGTGGGCCGCGAAGCGGCTGGCGGGGGGCGTGAAGCGGCCGGTGTGCCCCTGCCCGGTGGCGACTGGTGATGCGGCCGCGCGAGCACTAGTTGATGCCGCGCAATGGGTAGGGATAGGGGCACGGCACCATGGCCGCACGGGCATCTCGCTGAGATGGCACAGAGTCAGGGACCAGGGTAGGAGAGGCTGGAAGTGGATCACGGGCTCAAGGTAGGGTTAGTTGTGGGCTATTGGGCTGCCAATTTAGATGGGCCTAAATGCGTTGCTTGTTTATTTCGGGTAGTTCGGGTAATTCGGGTACCGGCGGTGTATACCCGAATTACCCGAAATAAATTCGGGTTTCTTGAAGTCCTACCCGAAATAGAGTTTGGATATTTCGGGTTTGGGTAATTCGGGTTCGGGTTCGAGTATTTCGGGTTCGGATATCGGGTTCGGGAAATTATGCCCAGGGCTACGCCCAGGAGATCCAGGAGGTGTGCGTGCAGGTCCGAGCTGTTGTAAAGCTTTAGAAAAAAGTACTCGAATTGTACTATCGAGTAGTTTTACTGTGTCGAGTACTTTCCTCCTTTTTGGAATGTAACCCCGGAATAAGGAAAGTTAAGTCAAGTAGTTGTCAAGGGATGTGAGTGTTTTTTTTCGGAATGTAATCTCAGAAAAAAGAAATGTCTCAGAAAATCCCGTTTTACCATAAATGATAACTGACTCTTAGTCTTTCGGGTATTTACCATTTTGCCACCGCTACTTATTATTTAATAGAACGGTAAACTAGGTTTTACCCCCACTGGCCGCCATTCCCCAACTTTATTGTTTAGATCTATTCCTGCCTAGTTCATAGAACTCTCAGATCTAAACCTCCTCGCTGTTCTCTCTTGCTCCTAAATCCTTGATTAGGGTTTAGCCATTGTATGCGCGTGAAGCGTTCTGTAGATTTCCGAATGGCCTCCAAGAAGTCGAGCAAGGGCAAGGGTGTGGCAAACTACTAGCAACAGGTAAGTGGCTAGTTTGTTGCAATCGAGTACTTTGTTTCAAGTTTTTCGATTTGCTTTTCTTGATTTTATGTTTCTTTTTCAAGTCCGGCGGCTAAGATGCCATGGATTACAACATCTGGGGATGATGCTGTGGTGGGAACGAGAGTCCCTTCCACCACAGCGGACTCGTCAAAGGGGACCGGGACTACTCTAGCACAGAAATCTACGCCAGCGAGTAGTTCCAATGTCAGTGATGCTGGGAACGCCGGAGGTGGTGCTCTGGTCAACAAGCCGCCTCCCAAGTTTGACATAAGAAAGCTTGCCGTGAAAAGAGCATCTGCGTACGTTTCTTAATACTTGTTTACAGATTTGTCTTTGCATTGAGTACAATTTAACTTGTTTATATTTGTAGCGACGCGCTCCTGGAGGCAAGGGGAATGACTGAAGTCAATTCAGCCCCCGAGCCTATAGCGCAGAAGCCCCCGAGCACTCCTGATACGAATATCTACCAAGCTAGCCCTATGGACGGAATAGATACACGCCACCATCTGTATGCAAGCTTTAAGTCGATGCAGAGGTATAAAAAGTAGCCAAAGAATTTGGCTGGGGTTTTTTCTTATGCAAGTAGCAACAAGTTTATCATCATCCAACTCCTCGTCATGGGGCCGTCATGGCATCCAAGGTCCCCGGATCAACACACACCTTCCAAAACCACAAAGTCGATGCGAGAACTCCCACTCCTCGCACCTCAGCTGCCCCTAGGCAGTAATCATCGCTAGAGGGAGGTAGAAGATAAGTGGCACTAACTAGATGAAGTTGTTGACACCAGATTTTGACACGTGTCAAGGAAGAGTGTTGCAAAGAAGAAAAGGTTCTGTGTTGTATGTTCGGTGGATTTGGACAAGTGGTCGCGTGCCACGGTTGGAAATCTTGCTGACCGAGGAAGGAGAGATTAACATGATATTTTGGCTTCAGTTTGGCAAGAGTTATCTTATTTTTTAGAGTAGTTTTGTTTCTTAAGATAGAATCATGCTTTGCCATAATCGGCTATGATTGTGTTAGCGTGGGGTATAAATTTGAGCCCCCCAGCTATTGTAAAGATTGATATACATCCAACAAACACAAATTTACTCTACTTGCAATTTACTTTCTCGTCAGCGACTTCGCCAGCTTTTTTCTTTTCCGCGAGCCCTTTCAAGCTGATTAAGGATGCCTCACATTCGAGCGACTTGGTTTGCTGGCAAGTCTTCATTTTACCAAGTAAATCTGAGCTTTAGCTTCCGGGCGCATCGCTGTGGTTTCGTTCAGATCTATTCAAAATTTATCGAATTTATCTAAGCTTTGATCTCGGGCGCATCGCTGTTTTCTCGTTTAGATCTATTCACAATCTATCTGGCTTAGCAATCTGTTTGATCGGCTGTAAGCTCCTTGTTTATCACGATAAACCTTGTAAAGCTGATTAGATCGGTTGTAAACTTAGCTTTGTCCAGATCCACACATTCATGGGTTTGTACACTGTTACCTAGCACGTGTCAGCTTTAGATCTAGCCGTCTAGTTGCTTATCGGTATTGGCAGACTATTGCCGATTCCCTGTAGATCGCATTTATTACACGCTTTTATACCCGATCTATTGTCGTTTTCTGTATCGGCAGAGCCTTGCTGATACTATGCATAAGAGTGATTCGGAAATCCAGCTGATACACTCTTGAATTTGACGGTTTGCTGTTTTCTTGTCAATTTACATGTCAAATTGACTGGCATGCCTTGGTTTGAATCAAGTGCAGTCCGGGCTTGGCGTACGGGGCTCCTGGGCTTGGTGTGTGATCCTCTCGCGTCAACACATCTTTTGGCACGCCCGGTGTGACAAATACATCAAGATGCCAACTGACGAGAAGGCAGAGGTTTCTGAGCAGAACCAGATCCCGATCGACAAGGATAAGCTGAAAGAAGACTAAAAGGCAGAACACCAGGCGGTCGTGGAAGTTTTTGAGTGGCAGTGCCTCTTATCCTACAGCACCAACAGGAGTGGAGAGATAATCAAAAAGTATAATTTTCCTACTCTTCCACCCTACAATGAGTCACGAGAAGGAGGACAAGACGATACATCAGATGAATCAGGCGATCGGACATGCTTTCGTGAATCATGCTCCGATCATGGCTAACCATGTTCACAATGATGTGCTCAAGACGCTGCAAGATAGGGGGACACCTGGTTTCGTAGGACTGGCCTATCAACAGGCCAGTCAGATGGTTTTTTCTCCTACTAGATCGGCTACTGGGACATCACAGATTGACCCCCAAGCTCTGGCAGATGGGAAAGTCATAGATGCACAGCCGATTAGTACTGTGGCGTCGACTCGGTTTCCTCCTGTGTACACCGATTCCATGCCAATGGCTACATATGCATAGGGAAGCTTTATGTCAGGATACCCAACTGGTTGGGATCCAACTACTGGATTTGGTATGCCTCCAGAATACATGATTCCATCTCCAACAGGGCAACCAAGTACATCGGCTTCTCAGCCGATGAATCAACAAGTCAATGCGTCGGCTCCACAGCCGACCCAGCCTCAAGATGTCGCACCGGCTTCACAGCCGTCGGTTACACCTGCATCAGTACCTTCGTCAGCAAGCCCAAGCAACATGTCAGCCCCATGGCCGACATCTCAGCAACAGAATCTGGCAATGATACTGCAGCCCAAGTCTCCTACAGAAGTCCTATCAAATAGGATTCCTCATGCCAATGGAGTCACCTGGGTGTTCCATGACCTTGCAACTGGTTTTGTGCGTCACGTGAATGTGCCCAATAAACCTCAGATGGCACAACAGCAACCTAGCCAGAAGGCAGTGCAGATCGGTCATGGTAATGAGATGGTACTCTACCAATCGCCATCCAATCAATCCCAGCATCGGCAGCCTTGCCGATGATTCCACCAGTGCTACAAGCAACATCAGCTGATGGTCAGCAGATTGACTGGGCATCCAAGATTGCTGAGGTGATGAGAGATCAGTTTGGTTTGAAGCCAAAGTAGCAGAATCTGATGTACAGAACTCCATATCCTATTGCTTATGATCATTTGCCATTGCCCCACAAGTACAAACTTCTAGATTTCACCAAGTTTTCTGGACAGGGGGAAGTCTCCACAGTGGAACATATCAACAGATTCATCATACAGTGTGGAGAAGCTGCTCAGAACGATGCATTGAAGATGTATTTGTTCTCCATGTCTTTGTCTGGATCGGCCTTTACATGGTTCACGACGTTGCCAGCCAACTCCATAATATTCTGGGCCGATCTGGAGAAACATTTCCACCAGTTCTTCTACTCTGGCATAGAAGAGATGAAGCTGACCGATTTGACCAACTTAAGACAAAGGAATGATGAATCGGTCGCTGCCTTTATTCATAGGTTTAGAGATGTCAAGAACCGGTGTTTTAGTCTGGTTCTATCTGATCAGCAGCTTGCAGAAGTTGTCTTCCAAGGACTCCTGCCACACATCAAGGAGAAGTATGCTTCCTAGGAGTTCTACAGCATCAGTCAGATGGCTAACAGGATGACAGGGGAGGCAAGACCGTATGAGCAGAAGAGAGGCAACTTCCAGAAGAAAGTCAATATCGTTGACTGCTCAGATACTTCTGATTCAGATGATGACCGGATGGTGGGATCGGCTGAGTGGGTCCAGAACAGCAAAAACCCGATCTCATGTCCTTGTGGTAATAAAGAACCCGAAAAATATGGGTTTGATATTACCAAGGCTGACAAAATCTTCGACCTGTTACTGTCAGAGGGTCAGATTAAGCTGAAGCCATATCACAAGATCCGACAGATCAGGAGTTGAAGAATATCAAGTACTACAAGTGGCACAATGCAACATCTCATGACACTAATGAGTGCAAAGTGTTTCGTCAGCAGATATAATCGGCTATAGAACATGGTAGGCTCAAGTTTGAGACACCCAAAAAGCCGACGAAGATTGATGGGCATCCGTTTCCAGCAAACATGGTAGATGATGGAAAGAAAGGGAATGCACTACAAACAAAGATGCTCACATCGCAATCGGCCAAGGAATCTAGGGTTGTTGATCCCAAGGCACAGATAATGGCCGATGAAGCCAAGGGTAAGGAGCCGCAACAGAAAGAGGAATTAGCAGCACCTAAGAAGAAGGTCACCTCTCAGATGTTGCTAAACAAGTTTCAGCATGATCAAGAAAGGAGACAGTACAGGGAAGAGTCTGCACGGCGGCATGAAGGGCACTGGAGATGTCCTTCCTTTGTGTACTGTTGGGAGGAAGGCCTGACTCTGCCGACAGTAGATAACTGACCAGAGTGCAACGATTACTATCGTGAAGACCGATTGCACAATAAGCCACGTTTCGACCAAAGGCCTCGAGGGTCAATCATCAAAGAGAGAGATGATAATAGACGCATCTCTGTACATGATCGGCTGGGAGGCAGGACCATGCTACATGATCCTGCAGGAGGAAGGATTTCTGCTGATGAGCGAATTGAGCGGGATGCTGCTGCTCAAGTTCTAGATGAGTATCCACATCGCATGGATCCAGAAAGAGAGTCTGTTCATGATAACATTGATCGGCCTCGGTGGTGCCCAAGAGGTTTGATCAGATCGTAGAAGAGACGAGTCCATAGGCTGCTTCAGACAGAAGCGCTGGAAAAGGAGAAAAAAGAGGCACCCAGGAGAGAGGTCAGGTCAGAGGTTTGGCGTGTCAAGCCAAAGGCCGATGATGGGCAACAATCAGGATCATCGGCTACACCTGTTAACATAGCTACCATGCTTCTACCGATCCAAGCAGTTGGTTCTCCAAACCGTTCCTTATGGATAAGTTCCTAGAAGACGAGGGAAAGTTGGGGCACAGGTTCACGTCGGCCGATGCTTTGGAAGAAGTAGATATTGGTGATGGGGATAGGCCAAGGCCGACGTTTATTAGTGCAAAGTTGGATCATGAGTATAAGCAAGAGTTAGTAAAGCTGTTGAAAGAATATAAAGATTGTTTTGCTTGGGAGTATTATGAGATGCCAGGTTTGGATCGATCTATTGTTGAACATCGGTTGCCTATTAAACCTGGATATCGGCCACATCAACAAGGTTCAAGATGGTGCAACCCTAAAATCCTACCAGATATAAAGGCCGAGATCACAAAGTTAATAGAAGCAAAGTTCATCTGGCAATGTAGATATGCTGAGTGGATATCCAATGTGGTTCCTGTATACAAGAAAAACAGGAAGCTATGTGTATGCATTGATTTCAGGAATCTCAAAAAAGCTACGCCGATGGATGGTTACCCGATGCCAGTTGCCGATATGTTGGTGGATGCTGCTGCAGGGCATAAGGTGATCAGTTTCATGGATGGAAATGCTGGATATAATCAAATATTCATGGCTGAGAAAGATGTTCAAAAAACTGCATTCAGATGTCTAGGACGTGTTGGTTTGTTCGAATGGATTGTCATGACTTTTGGGTTGAAGAATGCTGGGGCAACATACCAAAGAGCCATGAACTATATCTTCCATAAGATCATCGGCAAGATTGTTGAGATTTACATTGATGACGTTGTAGTAAAATCCAAAGGGTATCAAGAACATTTACCCGACTTACGCAAAGCTTTGGAGTGTACCAGAAGACATGGATTGAAGATGAATCCTAACAAGTGTGCATTTGGTGTGTCGGCTGGTCAGTTCCTTGGATTTATGGTTCATGAAAGAGGAATTAAAATTAGTTAGAAAACCATTGCAGCCATTAACAAAGTAGTGGCTCCAGAAACAAAAGTTGAACTTCAATCATTGATCGGCAAGATTAATTTTATTCGGAGATTTATCGCTAATCTATCCGGTAAAATACAGCCATTCAGTCCTTTGTTGAAGTTGAAGGCCGATCAGAAATTTGTGTGGGGAGAAGCACAGCAAAAGGGGTTGGATGAAATCAAGCAGTATCTGACATCGCCTCCCGTGTTGGTTCCGCCACAAAAGCACAAGCCATTTAAATTATATTTATCGGTTGATGAGCGTACTATTGGATTGGCTCTTATTCAAGAGTTCGAGGGAAAAGAACGTGTGATATATTTCATTAGTAGAAGACTCTTGGATGCTGAAACCAGGTATTCTCCCGTTGAAAGATTATGTCTTTGCTTATACTTTTCTTGTACCAAGCTTAGACATTATCTGTTATCGTCTGAGTGTGTTGTGGTGAGCAAAGATGATGTTATTAAATACATGCTCTCGTTGCCAATTTTGAGTGGGAGAATTGAAAAGTGGATTCTGGCCTTGTCGGAATTTGATTTAAGATACGAATCGGTTAAAGCAATTAAAGGGCAAGTCATGGCCAATTTTGTTGTTCAGCATTGTGGGCCGGAATTGGGAGTTGTTGATCTAGTTCCATGGACATTATTCTTTGATGGTTCATCATGTGGAGTTGGATTTGGTATTGGCATTGTCTTGGTGTCGCCTCAGGGGGCAACGTTTGAGTTGTCTTTTCCAATAGAAACTACTGCTACCAACAATCAGGCTGAGTACCAGGCTTTGCTTAAAGGAATTTGGCTGTTGCAAGACATTGGGGCTGATGCAGTAGAAATATTTGGGGATTTCATGTTGGTGGTCAATCAGCTAATCGGCATATATGAATGTAAGGATGATATTCTGCAAGTTTATCATGAAGAGTGTTGCCGATTACTGAAAAAGTTCAAGAAGGTAACCATTGAGCATGTACCCAAGCTTTATAATGGTGATGCTAATCGGCTGGCACAACACGCTTCTGGTTATCGGCCGATGGAGGGTGTGATGACATTGGAATTACCTGCTGATGATTGGAGGAAAGAGATTGTAGAATATTTGGAAAATCCCTCCAAGAAAGTAAGCCGAAGGATCAGATTTCAGGCGACTAAGTATGTGTTGCTTGAAGGAGAATTGTATTATCAGACGATTGATGGAGTTCTACTCAAATGCCTTGACAAAGAGGAAGATAAAGTCTTAATAGGAGAAATACATGAAGGTGTTTGTGGTTCACATCAATCGGCATATAAAATGAAGTGGGTAATCAGTAGAAACGGATACTTTTGGCCAACCATGTTAGAAGATTGCTTCACTTATTATAAGGGTTGTCAAGGGTGTCAGAAATTTGGAAATGTGCAGAGAACACTGGCATCGGCTATGAATCCTATTATTAAGCCGTGGCCATTCAGAGGGTGGGGGATCGACTTAATTGGACAAATTTATCCACCATCTAGCAAGAATCACAAATTCATACTGGTAGCAATGGGTTATTTCACCAAGTGGGTAGAAGCTATTCCTTGAAAACTGTGACATCTAAAGAGATGATTGAGTTTGTGAAGGAACATATTGTTTATCGGTTTGGTACTCCGCAAACTATTACAACCGATTAAGCCAGTATGTTTATTTCAGAGGGATTTGGAGAGTTTGCTGCAAGTATGGGGATTAAGTTGTTGAATTCTTCTCCATATTATGCTCAAGCCAATGGTCAGACAGAAGCTTCTAACAAAGGAATCATTAAGTTGATTAAGAGGAAGATTGAGGAACAGCAAAAAAGGTGGCATACCACTTTTAATGAGGCTTTATGGGCCTACAGAATGTCTTGCCATGGGGCTACCAAAGTGTCTCCGTATCAATTGGTTTATGGACATGAAGCTGTGCTTCCTTGGGAGACTCGACTTGGTTCCAGACGAGTTACGTTTCAAGATCAGTTGATGGCTGAGGATTATGTCACGTTGATGAAGGATGAGTTGGAAGATTTGGCTGGACATCGGCTGAACGCTCTCATCAATATCGAGGCTAATAAAGCTAGAGTGGGCCGATGGTATGATAAGAAAGTCAAAGCTAAATCTTTTGACCAAGGAGATCTTGTGTGGAAACTGGTCTTGCCAATAGGAACAAAAGATCCCAAGTTCGGCAAATGTTCCCCAACGTGGGAGGGGCCGTACAAGACCAGCAGATGTGTTCCTGGGAATGCGTACATTCTGGAGACACTGGAAGGAGAAGAGTTTTTTAGTGCGCTTAATGGCAAGTATCTGAAGAAGTATTACTCAAGTGTGTGGGTAGATGCATAGCCGATTGCACAAGAAAATCGGTTGGTTTCAAGTTTAGCCGATACAGAAAGGTATCGCCTTTAGCACAAAATAAGAAAGGGCTTGATCGTGTCGTAATGCGTTCAAGTGTTTTCATGGCCGATGTGATATATATCGCCCTTAGATCAAAAATACGATCCAAATGCATGGTTTGAGTTTGGTTCGGATTTTCTGTTCGACTTTGGAGGTGTCTCGATTCGTTCAGTGCGATGATCGTGGATTGCAAGACAAAAAATTAAATCAGAGCACAGTGAAGACAAGAAGCGAAAAGGGGAGGAGGCCCGTCCATTGATTATATTTACAAGAGCCAGATATGCTGCTATATTTACAACCGAATCTGACTCTGCTCCGAAGAGGTTGCTGACAACCCCGTCCAAGCTCATGTCGGCGACAATGGCGTAGGCGGCAAGGCTGAGGTCGTCAACCAGCTCGTCGAAGGCATCCCGCGCTGCACCCCACTCGGGAAAGACCGGCTCCCACTGCCGGTAGTCCGCCCCGGACATGGTGGAGACGACGGCGATGGCCCTGGCGGCGCCCGCGTGGACCCCGTGCTCGGCGACCTCCGTGACGCGGGCTGGGATGTTCTGGAGGCATGCGGCGACAGTGCTCCCCCTCGCGTTCACCGAGTCTATGGCAACTCAGGAGGTGTCCAGGAGGGTCTGTACCTGCGACTCCAAGTCTGAGAAATGGAAGGATTAGAGCAGAAACTCGAAGAAGATCACCAAAGAAGACCTGGTCAAGAAAACTTACTTGCGACCTTGGTGTCGGCGTTGGTGAGCTGGCCGCGGATGACGACATGATCTGTCTGCGCTCGGTCCAGATCACGGCGGGCCTCGGCAAGTTGGCGGAGGAGGTCACGGATGAACCCCTGGGTGCCCTTGTCCAGATTCTGGAAGTTGGCGGGGAACTCAATGGCGGCATCTCTGCAGAAATAAGAAGATGGTCAGATACAGATCTCGGATGCAGCATTGACAAGAAAGATGAATGTCTTACCCGAAGCGAGGACGGAGCGGAGGGGGAGCGCCAGAGGAACCCTCGTCGGCACGCTTGTTGCTGGCCATTTGCTCAGGACAAGGAGGAGAGACTATGGTTTTGAAGAGCTTGAGGAAGAAGAAGGCAAAGAAAGCTATGGCTGATGGAGAAACTACAGTGCCGATGGGGTGATTTATAGCCCAAGATAGGGGAGATGAATCGGTTGTGTGCACCGGTGCAGTTTTTCACCCCGGGATTTAATTGGGGGTGTGCAGGTAAAAAGACGAAAGGTGAATTGGCAGATGCCCGTTGTGTGGATGAGAAGGTGAAAGGGTGAGGGCAAAGAAGAGATTTTCATTTGCCACTCGCACGGGAAGCGAGATAGCAGTAAATGAAAAGACCGTTCGGCAGTGTAATCATGACAAGGGTTAATTTCGAAGTAAAAAGGGGCATTTTACTCTGAAATTGGGGGCATGTGTTGACACCAGATTTTGACACGTGTCAAGGAAGAGTATTGCAAAGGAGAAAGGTTATGCGTCGTATGATCGGCGGATTTGGAGAAGTGGTCGTGTGCCACGGTTGGAAATCTTGCTGACCGAGGAAGGAGAGATTGACCAGATATTTTGGCTTCGGTTTGGCAAGAGTTATCTTATTTTTTTAGAGTAGTTTTGTTTCTTAAGATAGAATCATATTTTGCCGTAATTGGCTAGGATTGTGTTAGCGTGGGGTATAAATATGAGCCCCCCCCGGCTATTGTAAAGATTGATACACATCCAACAAACACAAATTTACTGTACTTGCAATTTACTTTCTCATCGGCGACTTCGCCATCTTATTTTTTTCCCCGAGTTCTTTCAAGCTGATCAAGGACGCCTCACATTTGAGCGACTTGGTTTGCTGGTAAGTCTTCATTTTACCGAGTAAATCTGAGCTTTAGCTTCTGGGCACATCGCTGTGGCTTCGTTCAGATCTATTCATAATTTATCGAATTTATCTAAGCTTTGATCTCTGGCGAATCGATGTTTTCTCGTTTAGATCTATTCACAATCTATCCAGCTTAGCAATCTGTTTGATCGGCTGTAAGCTCCTTGTTTATCATGATAAACCTAGTAAAGCTGATTAGATTGGTTGTAAGCTTAGCTTTGTCCAGATCCACACATTCGTGAGTTTATACACTGTTACCTAGCACGTGTCGGCTTTAGATCTAGCCGTCTAGTTGCTTATCGGTATTGGCCGACTATTGCCGATTCCCTGTAGATCGCATTTATTACACGCTTTTATACCCGATCTATTGTTGTTTTCTGTATCGACAGAGCCTTGCCGATACACTGCATAAGAGTGATTTGGAAATCCAGCCGATACACTCTTGAATTTGACGGTTTGTTGTTTCCTTGTAAATTTACAGGTCAAATTGACTGACACGCCTTGGTTTGAATCAAGTGCAGTCCGGGCTTGGCGTACGGGGCTCCTAGGCTTGGTGTGTGATCATCTCGCGTCAACAGAAGTAACAGAAGAGTAGGGTTGTACATGACCAAGCATGCGGCTATATATATATAATTTTCATCCTGTAGGGGTTGTATAGTTGGACCCACTTGAATCGCCACCAGCCGGGGGCCATCCGACAATCGAGGAGACACTGGTCTACTGAGAACGAAACTATCTTCTACAACAACCATCCTGCACTCCCGGGTTTGCGGTGCATTCTTCCACAAGAGGTCACCTTGGATTATGAAGGCTCTCTTGCTTCTCGGGGTATCGTGAGGCCAGTGCCGCTTCCCCCAACACTGGACCTCCCCTGCACTGTTTACCCTATCCTCCTACAGGTTTGGTGCCGTGCGTCACTAGCTCAAACCGGATCCATCCGCATAATGGATAAGTGGTGTGCACATTTGCCATAGTCCCACTTATCATAGTTACCCCATTCCCTTATATGCCGTGGTGAGCATTTTCGTCACAATGTATCCGTCGCAGCGGTCCGCAGTTCGCACCCACTAAAGTTATGACCCTCAAACTCCTCAAGTATCCACCAGTAACCACTCAAAGAATGTACTCTTCATTAGCACTCCATATGGTGTGCCCAACACACACACCAAGCCCCTGATCCCAGGATCAGGTTAAGTGGCTCGCCCCCACTAAAATCCCTAGTCACCAACGCCTCATATGTGGGTCTCCACTCACGCCAAGACTATATCACTATATACCACACATACACATGTAACACAGCACAAGCATCTCGAGTAATCAAAGTATAATTGGTGATCAAGGAACCTAGGCATACAATCAAGCTATTCAGGTCTCATCACAACATAAAGTAAAGTTGTAGTGTAACTAGCAAGCAATGCCTAATAGGTATTCAATTCATAGACGGGTGTGAACCTAACATCTCTTCATAGTGTTTCTAGATCTCCAGGGTTTTCTGGTCTTTCGGGATGTCGGTCAGCTCCTCCTCTAACGGGATCTAATCATAATTATGTATAGAGATAGGGGCCAAAGTTCAAAAATGCACAAAAGTATTCAAATAAGATCCAAATCACTTCAAAACCTACTCTAACGGGTAGATCATGATTTTAGAAGAATTACAAAACTGGTTTAATAATTTTAGAGGTCCAATTAGTTTATTATGAATTTCTTGAGGTTAAATCATTTTATGAAATTATTAAATGATTATCGAAAAATAAGAACACACCATTAGTGCCATATGGCATGCTGACGTTGACGGCATGCTTGGGTCAGGTCTTGCTAACGTCAACATGGCTGTTGTTGATTTCAGCGTTGACTTGCTCAATGTTGACCTAGTCAAGGGGTCCATGGGTCAACTTTCAGCGGGTCCACAGGTTAGTCAAAGGCTCTCATCGATAGGTGGGGCCCACGCGTTAGGTTAAAACAAAAGCAAAAAGGTCGCGACGTTGTGGCGGTGAGCGCGATCACCGCGGGGCGGCATGATGACAGTGAAGTGGTGTGCGTGCGGCCGAGCCAAAAGGCACGGCGGTCGGGCACGCGCACAGGCATGGCTTTTCCACGGCATGGCACGACGGCGGTAAGTGACGACAACTAGGTAGCAGGGTTAAGACGGCGGCGCGAAGAGGTTCCTACAGGCGAACGCATAGGGATAGGGGGAACCTAGGGCCTTCTATGGAGGAGTCATCGACCAAGCCCGACAATAGGGAGGTCGGCGAGAAGTGGCACGGACAGGGCTCACTGATTGAGCTCGAGGTCGTCAGGTTCGGGGCAGCGGCGAGGCGATGCAGCGGGAAGCCGATGTCGTGCCGTGCTGCACGGGTTCACTGATGAAGTTGATCTAGGCACCGGTCTGGAGTGGCGTCCACAGCGGCGGCATGCTCCGACGTCGATCCTCCTCCACGTGCTTGGCTCTGAGTGCAGCAGCGTCTGGCCCTCCTCTTCCTCCTCCTCATGCCTTCTCGGCTCCTGGCTCCTCCTCTACTTCGCGGTGGTGACGACATAATAGGGGAAAGCTCTGGGCCTCCTAGGATTTTTTGGGACTGTGGCCAAGGGTCTTATAGGACAGTCGGCTAGGGTTCGAGGCGTGGACGTCGAGGGACGGCTATGGGCGCTCGATGCGGGCATTGGGGGTACATGATGGCATCGCAGCGGGGCGCGTGTGGGGCTAGGGCTTCGTGGAGCGTGTAGTGGGCGGTCAAGGGCGCGACACAAGGTGCTTGGGTGACGTGAGCGGGCAGTTACACTCGCTTTTTGCAAAGCAATGGAGGCGAGTCGTGAGAGCGGGAGTGGTGGAGCAGAGGCGGTGTCGGCGTTGAGAGAGCTGAAGGGAGGAAGGGGAAAAGGCTTGATGGGTAGGAACCACCCGTCAGTGGCTTGGGCGGCAAAAGGAATAAGGCTGGCGGGGTGTTGGGCTGTGCCGGGGGCTAGGCTGGTTTGCGAGAAGGCGGCGGCGTTAGGAGGCCGAAGCTAGCGGGCCGGATGGGGTGCACGAGGCAAGTCGGGGCATTGGGTTGGGCTTAGCCTTAGGTGGTTTGGCCTGGGTTTGTTTGGGTTTTGGGCTGTGTTAGATCTATTAGGGGTTTGTGGTGAGTTAACCCTTTGGATTTAATTTGAATGGCTCATCTCAAATTAACTCCCAACCAATTTCAAACAAAAACCCAACAAATAAATTTGAAACAAGGAGAGTTCAAATAAGTCCAAATAACTCCAAATGTTTCCCACTAGAAATTTAATAATCCTTAATTCAATTCAAAATTACAAGTTCTAAAAATTTTAGAAGGGTAAAGTTCACAATTAAGTGAGGCCAACAGAATGCTGCATGTCATGATGGGATCACTTCTGCATCAATTTGAATGGGAGTTACCCGAACTAGAAAGGGGTGTAGACATGATCGAGAAGTATGGGTTAGTGTTATCTATGGCCAGCCCAATCCATGCCATTGCGAAGAAAAAGCAGCAGTAGCAGCTAGCACTTAGGTTCCTTTTCCTTTACCTTCATTCTCTGAATAGACATATTTTTTCACCAAATTAAATCAAACCTGGGTACAGCTTATAGTGATCTATATCACGAACTTTCTAGTGGTGTTTTTTAAGTAAGAATCTCGGTGGTCTATCATCACGTATTGCAAGCTGCGAGGAATTTTCAAGAATTTACTGTGGATATCCATCCGGGCAAATCAAGAAATAAATACTTCCCAAAATGGAAGAACGACTAGACAACCTTGTGTAATTTTTATTATCTTTTTTGTTTCTTTCTTTCTCTTTGTCTCCTTATACTCTATTTTTATTATCTTCTTTTTTGTTCTCTATTTGAGATGCCCGTGGGGCTAGGACCTTGTGATGAGTGATTGAACAACACAGTGTGCGTGTGACGTTTCTCTTGGTTGGTGTCGTTGCAGGTGATAGGTGGAGACTAAACATGCGGCGACGTGTGAAGAATGAAGATATGATGCCACGCCGATGGACTGAGAGCGGTGAAGGGTGGATCAAGACTTGCGTTCGAGGGATTTGAGATCGTGCGGTGTATGTCTACTGTACCTGACGACACAGCGAGAGAACGTTGGTGGACGGTTTCTTGGTTAAGCCACAAAACCAAGATCCCGGACGTTCGTTGCGGCGGACGTGGCCGAAGACGGGGACAATTGTCGATCGCGAGAAGATTCCGGATCATCGTGCGGCGAGATCACGGGACGCTATGGTGCTAGATGGAAGGATCGCGGACATCGAGATTGTTTGCCGTGGAGGATGATATTGCGTGATACGCGCCGATTATGTTAATTTGATTTACGTAATGGCAAATTTGTAATTTAGGTAGTGCCACCCTATGGGTTATAAATATGTGTCACA
The DNA here is from genome assembly GCF_016808335.1 of Panicum virgatum. NCBI lineage: Eukaryota > Viridiplantae > Streptophyta > Magnoliopsida > Poales > Poaceae > Panicum > Panicum virgatum. Next base: position 51,601,535 of record NC_053153.1, on the reverse strand, counting down.
TAGGATTGAGGGGTAGCCGTCGTGAACAGTAGCCGCCTCCCTGAAGCTCTTCTTGCGTGCACTCTTCTCTCCAATCTAGCCTAGGGTTTAATTCCTAGTGAGGGATTTTTGTTGATCTCTCTAATCAAGAGAGGGAGGACGATCGGGCGGAGGCTAGATGCAATTCTGTAAGAACAAGTACTTGGTTTAATACTTTATCATTAAGTATTGTTCTTCGTTTCATTGCATCGTGCCTATTTGTTCTTCGTCAGGTTTATCGTCGGTTTCAATCTAGGTTTTCTTGATCCGCATTTTATATTTAATTTCCTTGCATAATATTTTGAGAATAGATTTCTAGTGATCTTGTAAACCTATGTTTTGAGTTTCCTCGCGTTTGGATCTAATTTGCTAAAGTTCTTGAAATTTGGGAGTTTGATCTGTTTGCTTCCGTGCGAAATTATTTTTGAGTTGCTCCCATTCACCCCCCTCTGGTCGCATTTTCCGGTCCTACACTATTGTTGCTTAATGAAATAAAGAAATCATTACTTCCATCGATTGGACAGCCGAACGAGGGTGAGCTGCTGTAGCTGTAGCACTGCGCGGCCATGCTCGTTAAAGTCCAACGCCATGTGTATAACACGCTCGCCGACTTCCTCCGGCTGCTGCTGATCACTGATGCATCGCAAATCGAATATTTATATTTTAACCATCATGTTAGGCAAATTTTAATAAAAAAATATCAAAGAAGTATCATGAGCATTAAATATCATACAACATCAGCAAAGGGTGATGGTGACGCCGCCGTTGTCATCTTTCTCCGACATGTCAAGCATCGCATCTAACATGTCCTTGCTGCTCCCATCGCCTCGGCCAAATTCACGCGCTCGCATCCGGCCCTCGATCTGTAGGTCAATGAGCTGGTAAATATGCGCCACCAGTGCCGCCATCCTGCGCCGGACGCCCTGGAGGTCGGCTCCCGCTACGGCCGGAAACAGGTCGGAGACGTTCGGCGTCATCACCAGCGCCATCGCTTCCCGCACGTAGTCGTAAAGCTCCTGTATCGCGGCCTCGCCGAGGCGTAGTGGCCACGGCCCCGGTGGAAGATGCCGATGAGCGTCGGTGATGAGTTGAGTGACGTAGGAGGAGAGAACAGCGAGCACAAGCACGGCCAAGCACGGGAGGAAGAAGGCCATTGTTAGAGTAATACTGTCTTAGATTGGGCGCAGATTGGAGCTATATATATAGGTTTGTCCAGATTAATGTTTACTCCAATGCAGACTGTTAGAGGAGATACAGATTTTAGCGTGTTGGAGCAGCTGAATGATGAGAAGATAGCAGATCAGAGGAGCAACCCAACAGCCAATTTAATATGATATTCACAACAGATCTGCCGGTGCAGAGATTTTGTTTACAAATGTGTGATGCGTATCGTACCAGCACGATAGCTCCATCACCATAGCCGACACTGAAAAGTCCCGGACATTAAAATAGGGTGCATGACCTAATACTAATATGAACTATTTAAGTACCGGATCATATTTTCATCTGGTACTAAATAAAGTGTCACGTGTTAAAAAAAATAAAAAATAGTATTTCAAACCCAGGAAGAGGCCCGCATACACATGATGTACCAAGTCACATGTCACGTGATTTTTTTTCACTCGAAATACTTCCAATCCAAACTTCCACGGGTGCTGGAATCAAGTGATTTGGTTGGACGGACAACGACGAATTCAAGGTTCCAATTGCATGCCATCGTCCCTATCTCCGCGTATCGCCGAGTAAGTAGTCCTTTAGCATCAATGATATCATCTTCATCTATATCTATACTATAAAAGATCAGAGGCGAAGCTAGAAATTTATTTTTTTTCATTATTAGGAGAAGCCAACCATATTAATTTATATAAAAATTTAATCAAATTTCAAATTTATAATGTAAAATTGGGAACCATAGGAGGCCAGGCCCCTGCCCGCCCCCCTAGCTACCCCCTGTAAAAGACGAAGAATTGAAGCCCTTTCTCACCAAGATTAGGTCCACTTTATTCCTTACAGAGACCTCACTGTCAGCGCAAGAGGTTTGACAGGAGATGTTGAGTCCCATGGTTTTGACATTTCTAAAATGTTTCAGCTAAAATGTTAATACTTTTTCCACCAAGCACTTCTATTTATCCTCCTTTGTATCTACTTATTACTTTCCTTGTGTAACCTTAGCATGCATATTATGTTTTCCTAAAATTTCTCAATTTATTTTCCTTATTCACTTAGAATTGATTAATTACTTTCCTTGTGTAGCCTTAGCATTTATATTATTTTTCCCTAAATTTCTCTATTTACTTTCCTTATTCACTTAGAATTGATTAATTACTTTTCTTGTGTAACCTTAACATGCATATTACTTTCCTTGCAGATCGATGCCCAGGGCCTGCACATCGATGAGATGTTGAGTACGTCCAGCACATCAATATGGCCGATCATGCTGCTGCTTGGATCCACAGGTAAGTCGCACCATTGGACAGTGGGGCTTGTAATCGACTTAGAAGAAGACACGGTGAGTCGGAAAAGCTAATGACTTTCTGGAGAGAGAAGAATGGAAAGTGTGTGGAATTTTCCTTGCATCTCTCTAAATATACACATAACTTTGCACGGTATAGATGTAATCACATGATACCTTCCTATAGAAGAAGATCATATAAATCACTATATATCGAATCAAATTATGTAGCTTTATTGAAGATATTTACATTATAGATACTATTATATATGGGAATCAATTGTGTATTCTCCGATCAAAGAAAATAAATATTGTATCTATACTATAAGGATTCATGACAATTGAAACACTCATCACCAAAATTAGCCCCCATACCCACATCACAAACAGGGGCGGGCCCAGCTCAATTCAAGGGTATTCAATTGAATACCCATTATTTTGAGCAAAAAAATTTATATATATACATGTATATGCTATGTATACATTGTAAAATAGCAAATAAGAGCAAAATACATTGGTTTAGGGTATTTTGGCCCAAAACTCGTTTCCCAGTCGCCTCCCTCCCCGTCTCAACGAGGCCCATTGGCCAAACGATCAGCCCAATAGGCCCAATCTCGAAAGGCCAAAGCAACTCCCCACTCCCCAATGGCCCAGTCCCCTTCGGTCCTCCCTCACCCCGACAGGCACGCTCGAGCCTCCTGCTCGACCTAGATCGGCGGTGGCAGCGGCTAGAGCGGGCAGGCAGGGCGGCAGGCCAGCGGACAGGCGCTGAGGCGCGGCCAGAGCGGCGGACGGCGTCCAGGGCGGCAGGGCGCGGCGGCGGCGTAGATCCAGGGCGGCAGCGGCACTGCAGCACAGCGGCAGGCAGGGCGCCGGGCGAGGCGGCAGCCGGCAGAGCCAGGCCGGCAGCAGCACTGTGGCTGTGCGGCAGGGCGCGCGACGCAGAGCGCCCGGCGCCCGGCGGCCGGGCGGCGTGCCGGCGCCCAGCGCGTCAGCGCGCTGCGGGGCAGCGGCTAGCGGGGGCCGGCGGGCAGCGGCCATGCCGCCACGGGGCACGGGCCAGCGGCGGCCGGCGGGCAGCGGCAAGCTGCGGGCTGCAGCCAGCGACTCAGCGAGGCAGCAGGCAGCCAGGCACCAGGAAGCAGCACACTACAAAAGGTCTAATTGAGCACAAATTTCATTGTGTCATTGTCTTCGATCCTCTAAATTAGTGGTGTACAATTTGAATGAAGTGATTCTGTGATTTAGGGATTTCACTGTTAAAGTGTATCTAGGATTCAATTGGTTGAGGATGCAGTTATATTGTTATTTCACTGTTAATTTTGCCTGGGGTTCTACTATTTGGTTCCATACGAATCCCTAAAATGCCCCTTTTAGGGAGCTAGTGATGAGATATTTGAGATGCAGGAAGCTCGCAAGCTGCTTCTCTTAAAAGCTGGGTTCCTGGTGGTTAAACTGTTCCTTTATTTTTAGTTGTCCTTTTGAAAGTCGTTATTTGTGCATCCACTACTCTATTATGATTTAGGAAGTTACTGATGTCTAATATGATGAATCACTAGCAGTACTGCATTGATTTAATTTAACTATAGTGTTTCTGCTTATGTTATTGATTTACAGGTGCAGCAAGCTTAACCAGGACGCCGAGCGCAAGGAGTCAAGGAGAAGAAGACAGCCAGAGCTAGATCCAGTGAACCAAGGTGAATTAGTTATGGTTGTGGATTTGTGAAAAAATTAGCAGCAATCTATACTTGTAGACATGTAGTCAGAATTTTTATGAATCTTGAATACTTGTAATTTATAGGTAAACACAGAGCTATTTAGATGTATGGCAGCATTCAATCCAGCTAATTCTTTTTCTGCCTTTGATAATGAGAAGTTGGTTAAGCTTGCTGGGTTCTATCCTCATGACTTTGATTTTCAAGAGAGGAACCAACTTCGTTTTCAACTACACAACTATATTAATGATGTAAGGAATGATGAGAACTTCAAAAATTTGAGAAGTCTAGCAGACTTGTCTATGATGCTAGTTAAAAGAAATATGGTTTCTCGGTATGACATTGTGTACAAACTTCTCAAATTGGTTCTAGTTCTTCCTGTTGCAACTGCTGGTGTTGAGAGGATTTTTTCTGCAATGAACACTATCAAAAACAAATTAAGAAGCAAGATGGGACAGGATTTTTTGAATAATTGTTTGACCACATTCATTGAAAGGGAATTCTTCTTGCAAGCGAAGGATGAGGACATCATCAATTATTTTCAATCTATGAAGGACCGAAAAGTTAACTTGTAATTTGTAAGCATCCTTATCAATGCCATTTATTGTTTTAGTACCTCTATTTTCTATATGTTGAACAATTTCAGAATTCAGATTATGAACAATTTATGTTGTTAGTGCTAAATCATGTGCTACTAATATGTATGTTGGGCTGTTAAATTTTTTTTTTCCACTACTTACAATTTTGAATACCAAGGTCCCAAATCCTGAGCCCGCCCCTGCGCCGAGCTCGTTGCCGGAGAAAATGGCGCGCCACAGCAGCCTCACCAACGCTGTGAACGCGGCGCGGCGAACCCCCACAGGCGCGCCGCCGGAGCCGGACGCCGTCGCCGCCTCCGACACGTTTCTCAGGAGGCCGCTGACCACGTCGCGTCGCAACGCCAGCGTCTCCTGGAGCGGCCTCGGCGACAACATGTGCATCGCGCCCAGCCTCCGCAGCGTGCGCCACTTGCGTCCTGGCTGGAGGACGAAGACGGAGTTGGCGCCGTGGCCCCCGCCGCTCCACGCGTCGGCGGGGTTCCGGCCGGACAGGCTGGCGTTGTGCGTCTGGAGGATCTCGCGCGCGGCGGACGGCGACGACGCGACGATGTGGAGCGACGTGCCGAGGCGGACCGTCATAAGCGAGCCGTAGCGGTCGGCGAGGCGCGCTAAGGAGCGGTGCGGGAGCTTATTACTCATGTGGAGGATGTTGCCGATGATCGGTAGTATTCACAAACCCGCAGCCGCAGCCGCAGCCGCAGCCGCCGTGGCGTCCGTCCCTTCAATGAGGTGCACACAACTCCACACCCTCGCCCTCCTCTCCGACTCCTCCGTCGCGAGATCCACGGCCGCTCGCCTCCGCCGCGCCGCCGGGGCCCTGCACGGAGCTCCGACGCCCGGCGCCCTCCCTCGTTGCCCATCGTCTCGCTTCGTACGACCCTCGCGGCGGAGGATAATACGTCTACGTCCTGTCCGATGTCGTCGACCTGCTCGCACTGGACGCCGGTGTGCTCCTTGCATGCGCATACATCAACATCGGCGGCGGCCAGTACATCTACATTCAACACAATCTCATCGATCTCAATTTCTTCGGAGTCATTGCCTCCCACAACTGTTTTTTGTTTCTGTAAGTCGCAAGTTCTTCCAACTGCTGTTGATCGGATCAAACAGATGTCACGTGATTAGCCCGTTTATAAATACTTCTTGTGTGATTAGCTACAGACGTGGGTCTGTTCATTAGCTTCGTTGTCTTCGCTGTTGTTGTTGGTCTGTTCGTTGGCTTCACGACACCGGCGGTAAGTTGCTGGATGAGTTGTAGTGTGATCAATGGCCAGTGGAGGTTGGGAACACTGCAATCTCCGATGCATGGGTGTTGCCCTGAGCGTGGCCGCTGGGTTGCTTGGTGCTTGCATGCCTGAGATAGGTGCAAGGATCATTGCATTCGGTGGGCCATGTACTGAAGGATCTGGAATGGTAAAGATCCCTGTTTTATTTATGATCTGAACGTATTTTGTGACAAGAATGTGATACAATTTGAGTGTTAGCCTGTTGCAATTGTGTTAAAAAATAGAAAATTGTACTGTTTTATGGTGTGTCATAAGAATGGATGTGAAATGCATTTTGCTTAACTTTTGTAGGCAAAGAGGCAACTTCTGTTAAACCCCTGCCAGCTTTTTCTGAGTAGGGTGCTTCCTGCCGTCTGCTCGGCCATTGTGCGCTGGGGTGCTTGCAACTCCGGTTGCCGCACACACGCTGGCCCTGACGACCAACGCCTCCACCCCATCGTCTCCGCCGGGGATAGTGGCATAGTCCAGGCAAGTTGTTTCCCTCCGTGCTTGCCCATTTGTCCTTTTCCGTTTGGCTGGAGCCGGAAGTGAGTTGTTAACTCGTAAGCTTTTCGAGTGAATGCGCAGGAGAAGGTTGCCAAAGCGGCACCAGTGACGAGGAGGAGGTCGGGCGGGCCACGTGGATGCTGCTACGCACCATTGCAACGCAGGTGCTCGATCTTTTGCCTCTGTAAATAGCATAACGAGGCAAAATCAGTTTGCCATTTGCTTTTGAAGATGTTTTCTGGTTCACATTATGGATTATGGACAAACTGTATCATGAATAATTTGTTTTGATACAAAATCAGTTCGCCATTTGCATAACGAGGCACAAAATCAGTTCGCCATTTGCTTTTTATACATATTGTATTATTGATCTGTGTACCTAGGGAATGTGGAAGGGAATAACTTATTTGGTTTATGAGTTTTTTTTTTGGATATCATTAACTATCAAATTCGAGTCCTACTAAATATGTGCCTTGTTTCAGTTACTGAGTTTCAGAACAGTGATTTGCCATTGGATCATCATTTGCTTATTGTGGCATACCCACGCCAAAACAGGTGCATCAAAATTACTATTGTGCATGACACTGCTGAAGGTAGGTCATGTACACCAATCATCACACAAACTGTTGCTGTATTGTCTATTCAATGCGGTTATATCATCTCATGAAACTGCACTTCATCTGCCAATACCTTATTAGCCTAAATGCCTAATTCATCCACAGTAGTGGATCTTCAGCTAAGTACAACTCAAATATTCTAACAACTCAAATCTTCAGTTAGTGACATTACCCCATCTGATGGTATAACTAAGGCTGAAAAAAGCCGCGTGAACAAGCAGCTCTAGATGAAATGTGTGAAGTTCTTGGTGGTGGTCCAATATGTTTATGTTGTTTTTTTTGTGTTAATCGTTCATGTAGAAATTTCCAACTAAAAAAATGATAATATTGTTATTTTGCAGCTGATGAGATTAAGGGGCTAGCTGTGGGAAGAATATGAAAACAATTCTTCTATTGAAACCAATCTTATAAAAAATTTCGACAAAGTAAGCAAACAATTATTTTTCTTATGTTGTAGTGTCTACCTGTATACAAACTTTCAGAATTCAGATTATATGTGTTTTTATTCCTTGTTGTGTATGGTAATGTCGTTGTACTTTATTACACTATAGGCTGATCATGTTAGTTTTGCAGTTTACTTTCACCCAGCAGAATCTCTCAGCTTGGAAGCTAGCAATGACACCTGGATGTGTAAGTTGCCTCTGATCCTGTTGAAAGATTTGGTATAGATAGTTTTATTCATGGCATCAATTGACACCAGGATCCCTACGACGCCTCTGCCTGGCCTATGTGGTGTAGCCTGCTGATCAACGTAGCGCCGCCGCTGTCAAGAACGTCCGTGTGGCTGGGGCGACGGCACCTCCGAGGGCGTCACACCTGTGCCCAACGAGTCATCATTCTGTGATCGTGGGATCGCAAGTGAGTTCTTCGTCATCCTTTCTTTCCATTTTGCCTGTTGGTGTCCAACTCTATAAACCGTTTCTTGGTTTTGCATACCTCCAGTGAACTATAACCGTCTTCCTTGCATGTTGATGTCGGATGCCTTGGTCGGCCTGGTCAAGAAAACCTGCAACTGGCCGTGAGCCCGTTGATCAGGAACAAATGACTAGGGTTAGATAAAAAAAATACCATCTAAAGCTGTCATTTGTCCTTTCATTGTCAAATTCAGCCGGCACACATGCATATAACTAGGGGATAGACTTGTTAGCACGTGGATGCATAATTTATGGCTTCTCAATCAAATATATTAGTCCTCGTGATCTTGTTTTTATGCTCAGTGGTATGAGTATGAGCATGATCGAGCATACCCTAAATTTGTCCTTATCATTAGTGTGGACGAAACCAAGCAGGAGATATAAGTACCAGCATGTTAGGAATATATTGTTGTTTCAAGATAACAAGTAGTGTGTTCTAACTGCTCTGTTCTAACTGCTTGGCAACGCCAGCAGCAGGAGGTGTTGGACCCTTTTTTTCTTCCCCATATTCAGTTTACAGAAGTCCAATAGCGGTTGCGGCAGCGGGTCGGGACCTATTATTGGCTTTCAGGTTATGTACCATTATGATTGCATCAACAGCTTGGCTTTCTCTCTCTGATTTTAATTCTCATAGAACAAATTTCTGGTTTAATACCTTATATTACATTTGTGCTCGTGAATTGATTTACTACTGTTGACACCCAAAATTGGCACGATTCAGGTTTTCTGGACAATCTGGACAGACCGGTCAGACCTCTCTTCTAAACCGGTCAGACCGGTCTAGATAAGTTTGTCAAATTGCCAAATGGACAACACCATTGCGTAGATCTCGTCGAGACGATCGAAATGCATATATAGAACGTCCAATTTGAAGTCCGGATGAGGGAGTTATGCCTCCCGGAAGACCTGCACCCCGGTCAGACCGGTCAGACCGGTCCAGAGCGGTCAGACCGGTCCGAAACGCCCAATCTGAGTTAGGAGTTGTATTTTGACACGGGATTTGATAGGGTTCCGACTTCTAATGGGTACAGACCTCCCCACCCTATATATACGAAGGGTCACGGCTGATTGAGGGTAATCCCAATCGATTCACACATTTATCCTTTACCTTTTACCTCCAAACCCTAACTTTTCCAATCTCATCTGCTGTTCTTCGCTCGTCTCTACGGCATTCGAGGATGTTCTGAGTAGCCTGCTGATCTCAGAACAACCTTAAATCCACGAGCTCCTACGGGGTCCCTCCCGAGCTCGAGGTTTTAGGTTTTCGCGGATCTCCCTGGAGTACCGGTCTGACCGGTCTGTGCGCAGGGAGCCCGTTGGTGAAGATCGTGTCGACGATCCGCGCATTCTAGCGTTTTCGAGTGTGTTGGCGCAAATTAGTGTCAACACACTTTTTGGCGACTCCGCTGGGGACAGATTAATCTGGTTTTTAAACCGATCTAATCTAGTTCTCAAAGAAGATGGGCATCATCATCGACCTCGACAAAGGCAACATCTCCATATCTATCGAGGAATTCAGCGAGGAGGAGCGCCAAGAGTACTTGGTGGTCAGGGAGCACTTCAAAGCACAATTCTTGAAGGGATTTAATAAAAATCAGTAAGGCCAGGTCACGAGGGTTCAAGACTTCGTGATGCCCTCCTTCATGCTCAAGAATAAGCAAGTCGAGGTAATAAGCAATGTAAGCACTTCGTCTTCCGACTTGTTTAGCCAATTATCATCTATTATGGATCAGAAGATTGCTGATATATATAAGTCCATGAATGATTTAAAAGATCAATTAGACATCATCAAAAAAGGCAAATATGTAGATGATAATTGTGCTTTCCAAATCGTTAGTTCATCGGCTACGCCAGCATCTGTCCAAGAAGCATCGTATGCCATGCCAATGAACTACTATAAAGGGCAAACACTACCATCGCGAGCATCACAGCCAAACATAGCTGGACCGGTCAGACCGGTGTATCAGCGGTCAGCCCAGTAACATCTACACCGAACATGTCTACTCTTTGCTCGGCAATCCTTAGCCGAACCAATGAGATGACAAATTGTGTGCAGCCTTCTCCTTTACAAGAATCTGGTTCTCCACATGAACCAATTTTTATTAATGTACATGAAAATTCTGCGGGGCATGCACCGATAAGTTCGGTTCAGACGATGGTACAAGATAATTCTATAGAACATCGTCTTACTTCTATAGCACAAGCATCCACGAGTGGTAGATGCAAAGCCGATCCCGCTAGGTTAAAAGAGGATCCGGCTAGTGCGATGAAAACTAAATTCGGTGTGGATTTAGATAATTTTACATTATACCAAAAGCCATATCCTCCTGAATTTGATTTAGTTTCTTTTCCTGCTGGTTGGTGTGTTCCTGATTTTGTGAAATTTAGTGGTGATGATAATAAAGCACCTTGGGAGCACATTGACTAATATATCTTACAACCGGGAAAAGCTGGTTTTCATGAGGCTTTGCGCATTCGCTTATTTTCATTATCTTTGACTAGAACCGTTTTTTCTTGGTTTTCTTCATTGGCCCCGAATTCTATTCAATCTTGGAATCAGTTGGAACGTAAGTTTCATGATCGTTTTTATAATGGGCACAATGAAGCAAAACTGTCAGATTTGGCATCGGTTAGGCAAGGCCAAGATGAGTCTGCTTCGGATTACTTCCGAAGGTTTAAAGATATCAAAAACCGAAGTTTAAATTTAACAGTTTCTGAAAAGAAATTGGCTGATTTGGATTTTGATGGTTTGCGTTCTTATTTGAAAAATGAACTCGAAGGCTTTGAGTACCACACTGTTAATTATTTGCACATGAAAGTCTTGGGTTTAGAATTTAGACTCCAGAACGCAAAAGATGCCCATAATACTCATCGGTCCATACATGTTCATTGTAAATCTGATTCGGACGATGAGAAAAAGGAATTTGCTCAATTCATATGGCCATCAGAAGCTAAGCCATGTTCTTGTTCATCGCTTAAGCCGATTCTGAAGAATCGGCAAGAATAAATTCGTTTCACATTTGATGTTTCTAAGTGTGATCGCATATTTGATGAATTGCTTAGAAGCGGAAACATCAAGTTGTCACATGTCATACTGCCACTTGAGCAGCTAAAGCAGCATGCATATTGCAAGTGGCATAATATTTTTTCTCATGCAACTAATGATTGCAATATCTTTCATCGAAAAATCCAATCGTCCGTTAATGAAGGACGATTGGCAATGCATGAGGTAAAAAATAACAAGGCATCATTCCCTGTCCATACGATTGATTTGGATAAAAACAAGGTACTCATTCGGCCAGAACAAGCCGAAGGAGCAAAAGGAAAAAAATATTATCATTGGTGAGCCAAGGTCGAAAAATATCAATGACAAGGTCGGGCTAGGGAAGTAACGATGGAGAAGACTCCTGATGGAGAGGAGTCACTGAAGATCACTGTCAAAGCTTCAAGGCCCGGAGGGCAAGAGAGTTCCTCACAAGACACGAGTCGGCCTGCTGCCCAGGCACGACTGGTCAGACCGGTCGCCTCAACCAGTCAGACCGGTCAGGCAAAAAGCCGACCCAGAACTTTCAAGTCTAAGCACCCGGAAGAAGGTACTAGGAAGGTTAATGAGTCAAAGGTACATGGGAGTTTTACAAAGCAGAAGCTCACCTTTGCTCAGCTACTGAACAAGTACACAAAGACCGTTCCAAAAGATCGGCCACTAGAAAAACAACCAAGTTCACCTCCGCATCAAGGCAAGCTTCTTCTCCTAGGGGAGAATCCAGCAAGCGTAGGGGTGATAGCACTACAGTGTTGCCTCCTCAAAAGGTGTATGCTACTACATCATGGGCGTCACCGGCATCGGGTTTTTCTTGTCCTACATGGGGGCATGAAGGAATTTGGATGTATTGTTATCCGATGCTATACCCACCATCTCACCACAGGGAGGAGGATCACAGAAGGCTTGTGTTCAGCAAGGTATCATGACCAGTGCACGACCGATTGGGACCCCACCAATCAGGTCAGAGGCGGCAGCCTGCACCGGTCAGACCGGTCTCATCAGAGACCAAACAAAACTCATTCTCCAAGACAGGTTTACCGTGTCAAGGAGAAGAAAGAAGAGGTACAACCCACTATTGATCCAGAGAAAGCTAAAGCCGATGATGTTGTGCAAATCGGCAATATCAAAGTGGTTGTCAATGATGCGGGTACAAGACCGATGGTTTTTGGTAAATCGGTCAATCCTTCTATCCAAAGGCCGATCATGGCTAATGATCATGAGACTAGCAGCAGTAACTCGACATCAAAGTACTTTCAACCAAGATGGTGTCCTTCAGGGTTGACTCGTACTCAAAGAAGGAAGCTGCAGCATCTACGTGCTCAGGAGAAGAAGAAAAAAGAGTTCAAGAAGCTGAGGGACAAACAATCCAACCACTACAGACCAATGGTCCCTCAAGGCAAGGTATGGAGAGTCAAAGCAGTTGACCAGCCAGCACGACCGGTCGAGCCGCCTCAGGAGACCGGTCTGACCGGTACAAGCGACCGGTCTGACCGCCCAGAGCAACCGGTCAGACCGGTTGAGGTTGCGGCAGAACAGAAAGCCGAATCGGCAATGCTTGTTTCGGTTTCTTGCGATGGAGAAACACCGCTAACATTCTCGGTATAAGGCAATGAGGAGCTAGTGGATCATGAGGCTACACCAAAAGAGCAGCAATATGGAGCTCGACGATATTTAAGTTGTTCGGGGGGCAAAATATTGGCAAATGATAATTTACCTCATGAAGTTTCTATGCAACAGATCAATTTGCAAGGGGCTCTCAAGACTTTGATCATGTATTTGAGGTCTTGAGCTGGTTGAAAATTGCAACATCAGCGGATAAAAGCCGAATTAGAAGTTTTTCAATTCAAGCTAGAAAATTGTCAAACTATTTGTAATAAGGCATATTGATGCTCTTACTTCTATTCTTCGGTTAAAGAATGAAACCGAATTTACTTGGGGGCAGAATAGCAAGAGGTCTTTGAAAAGATCAAGGTTTATTTGTCTTCACCACCTGTGCTCAAGGCGCCTAGGAGAGGGGTTCCTTTCAGGCTTTATGTGGCTGCTGAAGACAAGATCATTGTGGCTGTTTTTACTCAAGAAACCGAAGACAAGGAGTATGTCATCACTTATATAAGCCGACGACTTATTGATGCGGAGACAAGGTATACTCTTACTGAGAAGTTATGTTTGTCTCTCTATTATGCTTGTACCAAATTGAAGCATTATCTACTATCTAGTACTTGCATAGTAGTATGTCAAACCGATGTGCTCAAGCGCATGTGACAAAAGCCGATTTTAAGTGATAGAATCGGCGAGTGGGCTTATGCTTTAGTTGAATATGATTTGGCTTGTGAATCCTTGGAATCTATGAGAGGCCAAATCATAGCGGATTTCATTATTGAGCATCGGATTAATGATAAGCATGCTTTGGAAATCGGCTATGTTACTTGCACACCACGGAATTATATTTCGATAGATCTGCTTGTGATGATGGTCAAAGAATTGGTGATGTCTTGATTTCTCCAAGTGGTGGTATTCTGAGTTCTCAAACCGATCAAAGGAGGATTGCATAAATAATCAAGTTGAGTATGAATCCCTCTTATTTGGTTTGGAATTTTTGCAATCTACGGGCGTGAAACGTGTTGAAGCCTTTGGTGATTCACTTCTGATGGTGTTGCAAGTATTCTAGGTATGCTAATGATATAATGGATATTTAAATGCATATCTTGACAAGTACCTCGATATTATTTCTTCCTTCAATGAATTTGTTATAAGATATATACCAAGGGAAGAGAATGGACAGGCTATTGCTATGGCTAAGCAAGCATCTGGCTAATAAATTATGAAGAAATATTTTCATATTCGAAAGCTGATGCAAGCAAAAGTCAAGTTGCAGGATCTGGACGAACCGGTCCGACCGGTCGATGCAACCGGTCTGACCGCCTAGACCGGTCTGACCGGTCATGAGACCGGTCTGACCGTCCAGACTGCTGGAGACACCAATTCGGCTATGAAAGGTGATTCATCACTAAAACCGAAGATCAGGACTGGAGGGTTCCTATAATCTCCTATCTAAAGATCTTGGTCACGGTGCAGAAAAGGATATTTGGCGGATAACATTTAAAAATGTTTTAGTCAACGATAAGCTCTATCGTTGAATAGCCGAATATTTATTTCTTAAATGTTTGAGCTCAGATCAGGCCAAAGTTGCCATGAGGAACGTTCATGAAGATATTTGTGGTATACATCAATCGGCTCCAAAGATGAAGTAGTTGTTTAAAAGAGCCGATTTGTACGAGCTTGCCATGATATTTGATTCTTTCAAGCAGTATAAGGGGTGTGAAGAATGTCAGCGGTTTGGCCACTGTGTTGATACATCCTATTATCAAATCATGGTCGTTCCGAGGTTGAGGATTTGGATTTCATTGATTAAATTAATCCTCCATCTTCAAAGAGGCATTGCTTCGTGTTAATTGCTACAGATTATTCTACTAAATAGACCGAAGTGGTTCTTTTGAAGAACATGATTCACAGCCGAGATAATTTATACTCAGGCTTATCCTACTTGCACCAGATGACATGGTCATACACACTATCGTCATTGAAAGCAAGAGGTGATTAGTGCGTAGGTGCTTCTCATTGTTCAAGTGCATTTTTGGGTTTTGAGAAATGTTTCTTGGCACGCAATCTTTACCAAGAAAAAGGGGGGTATATGTTGACACCCAAAATTGGCACGATTCAGATTTTCTGGACAATCTGGACAGACCGGTCAGACCTCTCTTCTAAACCGGTCAGACCGGTCTATATAAGTTTGTCAAATTGCCAAATGGACTACACCATTGCGTATATCTCGTCGAGACGATCGAAATGCATATATAGAACGTCCAATTTGGAGTCCGGATGAGGGAGTTATGTCTCCCGGAAGACCTGCACCCCGGTCTGACCGGTCAGACCGGTCCAGAGACCGGTCAGACCGGTCCGAAACACCCAATCCGAGTTAGGAGTTGTATTTTGACACGGGATTTGATAGGGTTCCGACTTCTAACAGGTACAGACCTCCACACCCTCTATATATGAAGGGTCACGGCCGATTGAGGGTAATCCCAATCGATTCACACATTTATCCTTTACCTTTTACCTCCAAACCCTAACTTTTCCAATCTCATCTGCTGTTCTTCGCTCGTCTATACGGCGTTCGAGGATGTTCTAAGTAGCCTGCTGATCTCAGAACAACCCTAGATCCACTTGCTCCGACGGGGTCCCTCACGAGCTCGAGGTTTTAGGTTTTCGCGGATCTCCCTGGAGTACCGGTCTGACCGGTTGCTACAACCGGTCTGACCGGTCTGTGCGCAGGGAGCCCGTTGGTGAAGATCGTGTCGACGATCCGCACGTTCTAGCGTTTTCGAGTGTGTTGGCGCAAATTAGTGTCAACAACTACGGAAAAAACCAGAGATAAATCTCATAGATAATTCAATCTCACTTCATTATGAGATCTCTTAGGGCTAGGCAAAGAAATGCTTTTCTGGTTCTGCCACAGAAAATTTTACCATTTATTGGATGGAGATATCATCCGTATCTGATATTAACAATGAAAATCTTGTCTGAATTTGAGCTATATGAATTTGATGCTTGGTGCATCAGTGGGATTTGGCCATCAGATGTAGATAACTCTTTTTGAAACAATCCATGCATCTGTAAGGAGGGAAACAGATTTGAATGAGAAGGGAAAGGTATGTTGGGACTGCATAGTTTTGCACTGACCGGTCTATTGTGATCACAAATGTTTTCTTATAATATAACATTGATTTGATTCTTATTCCAAGCATGAATAAGCTTAATGTGAAGCATTTGTGATAGGAATTCACTGTTTATTTCCCCTCTAGATCCTGATTCGTAGCTACAAAATGTAGCTCTGTGTCGTGCCGTGTTCGAAGTGCAATAGTGTCACCTTAGGATGGTTGAATATGCTAAAAATATTACCCTCAGTTTTGCAATCATTGTGGAACTGCTATTGTCGTTATGTGGTTGAGAATAATTTGCACTGTAACCAAATAAGCTGTAACATGTACGGCAGAGAGCTCCTAGGTGTCCATTTAAAAATGTTTTTTTCATTTCCAATAACAATTTTTATACATGTATGGTTTTTTTTATTCTTGAACAATTCTCATGTGAAGGTAACACTGCACAGATAATTTCAGAGATATATAAAAGGTTTCATTAATTCCTTTTCTATTCAGGGATATGCTGAGAAGGAATATACTTACAACTTATTTAAAATATGAACTACCTAATCCTCCAAGTTCATATTTATGTTGACTAATAGGTTTCCCTGTCTAGATGTTGAACTACTGAATGCTATTGCCAATAATTCTCGTTTCATCAAATTTTTGACAGTCATGACACTCTGCAATGCAGTAAAAGGTTAGATCTTCATCCATATGACAGTTTCACCCCACGTCTTGTGTTCATTCTTATTATCATTTATTTTTGTCCTTTGCGCTACTTCTTCCAGTCCTTGCGGATCAGTTTTTTATAAAGCCCAGTCCCAGGATGAGGGTGCTCTTGTTAATGCGGCAGCAAATTTACATATGGTTCTTGTCAGCAAAAATGGAAATAATGCAGGTAGGTTTTATGACTCCTAAATTTGGTCATTTCCTTTTGCATGGTTGCATTTGCTAAAAAATTAGACATCTACTTAAGCAGAAATTCACTTCAACCGGCGAGTGACGCGATATGAGATACTTTACATTCTTGAGTTCACATCTGATCGGAAAAGAATGTCTGTTGTTGTTTGGGATTGTCAGAGTGGCAAGATTTTTTTTCTTGTCCAAAGGTGCTCATGAGACAATGCTTCCTTGTGCTTATTCCAGTAATCGCCTTAGTTATTGAAATTATAGAATTCTCTCATATCCTTTATATATTTTAAAATCTGCCATTTATGTACTTTCTTGACATTTCGGGGCATAAATTTGATTAACTCGTTACTTAAGCTGTTTGTTCTATTTGAGACTTTGGTTGTGGGTCTTCAAAAAATAGAACATAGAAACTTTATTGATGCAACTCAATTACTGAATTGTGTTTGAACTGACTCATGATAATTAAATTTTAGGTCAACATACAAAGACATTTGTTGATGCGAATATGCCCAGTTACGCACACTCTGCTTGGGATGGTGTGAGCTGGAATCAGAGGAACACACTGAATGGTCTCAATCATTTAAGGAGGCAAATGGTGCATTGATTGACAGGGAGGTAATTATCATATTTTCTTAATCATTCCAGAAAAATTGCACTAAAAAAATCCTCAATATTTGCTTTGCTCAGTGGAGATTTACATCGGTTATTTTGTTGCAATTTGAGTGACTTAGGGCCTGTTTGTTTACCCTTGGATTATATAATCTAGCTTATTTAATCTAAGAGGGTCAATAAACAGCCTGGATTTTAATCTAGATTATAGAATCTAACCTCCGAAATTGTATAATCTGATAAGCTAGGTTATACTAAAATGCTGTATCTAAAGTGATATCTTGAGTTTAGCTGGAACCGTGTAACTTCAGTGTTATTGGTCAACAATGTCTGAAAATGTAGAAAATGAAGAAATTTGGTTCAGTTAGTGAGAAATTTGGTTTAGTTATATGTGTAGGGAGGTGTAATCACAAGAATGCCTTTTTGTAGCTGATGAATGTGTTTATGACTGCCAATCAGCCAGCCAATATATTCTGAGTTTATGTGCTAACTTGCTGTTTCAGTGTGTATATTTTGGAACAAATATAATGTATTACAATTCAGTAAGCTTTCCAATGCAAGCTGTTCCTTTTCTATTCCATTCTTTTGAATTTGAAGGTCATCACTATATGTAGCTCCTACTTAAAAATGCTTCTCACATGCTGCCTTTTTTTGTTAGCTCATCTGAAATCTGAAATGTATGCTTCCTCCTTACAAATACCTCCTAATACCAGCATGATAAAAAGTCAATTTGTTTGGAATATGTCATGATATCATGCAACTTTTCTGAAAAATGGAAGTTTAATGTCTCTACAAATTGAAACTACAGGCATTGTTGTAAGATCCAGATTTCATTTTTTTATGTGGCTGCATAATCTTTATTTTATTTTAGGACTTATTCTTGGCTGTAAAATATTTATTTGGTTTTATGATTTATTCTTTTTTAAGAATTGATACTCTCTTTTGAGGCCCTCTATTGTAGTTTTTTCTCTTTTGCAGCACGTGTAAGATGTAAAAATATCAGTATATATTAGTGTCGTAATTTTTCTCAATTCCATATAAGTGGAAGATATTTTTCTTACTATCAGCTTTACTTGAAATATATGGATATGGATGAGCTCAACCACGTGCCTGGGCTTGTGATAAAGAGATGGTGTCATGGTCGGACTTCAGTACAAGAGGCGTAACAAACCAGGATTCAAGGAGGCGTGATCTGTTAGGATTAGTTGTTAGTTTGTTTCCCGGTTTGTTAGCAGGCTTGGCATTATATAAGTCAAGACCTGCGGTAGTTTAGGGCTATGCTTATTGTATCTTAGATTGGCTTTGTCCCTGCCTTCCTGTCGCGCCGTGGAACTTCAGCCATTGCTCCGGCGTGACGTCGAGGTCCAGGGCCACGGCCTGCTACTTCTTTTCAATATAATTTGCGTCACGTTCCTTCCACCAACTCCCATCCTACCACTGCCCATAACACCTTGGTATCAGATAGCCTTGGTTCCGTGTCCATGGCGGCTGACGACGAGAAGACCGTCCTGGAAGCGACCGTCGACGACATGCTCACCACCCTCACCGACCTCGCCGCCAAGGTTTCCGAGCTCGCTACGCAAACCGCCGCCCTCAAACCCTTGCTCCCGCTCGCCAAACAGCTTGACGGCCTTCCGGACAAGGTCACCACCCTCCAGGCAGCGGCGTTCGAAGGCGCAAATCAGATCGCCGCCCTCAGCCTCGCCGTGACGCGCTTGGAGCAAGCGCAGCGCGGTGACCGCGGTCACCCCAAGGACGACAGCGCGGGGGGAGACGCGTCAGCGTCGGGGCCCCTCCCGTTCCGTGAGACACCGCACCTCCCTCACCGGGACGCCGAGGACGACGACGGCGATCCACGCTTCCACCCGCGCGCACGCATCGAGTTCCCGACCTTCGATGGAAAGGAGGACCCCCTGCCGTGGCTGAATCGCTGTGAGACTTTCTTCCGGTGCCAGAACACACCGGAGCGCCGGCGCGTTCCATACGCGTCCCTCCATCTCACGGGGTCAGCCCAACTCTGGTTTTCTCGGCTAGAGTTGACGTCGGGTACTCCGTCGTGGCGCCGGTTCGCACAACTCGTGCAGCAACGCTTCGGGCCGCCCATGACGGATAGCCCCATTGGCGAGATCATGATACTTCGCCGGGACGGGACCGTGAACGACTACACCGACAAGTTCCTCGCCCTCGCCTGCCGAGATGCTGATCTTACAGAGTCCCAGTTGGTCCAGATGTACACGGCCGGCCTCGTCAACCCGCTCAAGACCGACGTCGCCCTACGCCGCCCGACGTCCCTTGATGATGCCATCATGCTTGCTAGAGCCTACGAGCAGCGCATGTCCCTGTCATCTACCGACCCGGCGCCTGCGCGGGGCGCGCGCTCCTCGTTCCGGGCTCCGGCCGCCTCCACGACAGTAGCACCGCCGGCCGTCTCGTCTGCAACACCCCACGATGCGGCTTCCTCGGCTCCAGCAGGGTCGAGCCGAACCACCTCGCTCGCGTCCACCCTGCCACGTCGTCGTCTCTCTCCAGCCGAGATGACCCAACGCCGGGCGGATGGCCTATGCTACAACTGCGATGAGAAGTTCGTCGCTGGTCATCGGTGCAAGAAGCTCTTCATCATCGAGGTTGTGGGGTTCGATGACACGGAGGAACCCGCGACGGTGGCCGCCATCTCGGCCACTGATGATGCGCCAGGCATCTCCCTGCACGCGATCTCAGGCGTGCGCGCACGTGGTTGCCAAACCATGACAGTGCGCATCTCCATCGCCGGCGTCACCGGGGTCGCCCTCCTCGACTCCGGCTCGTCCCACAACTTCATCGACGTCAACATGGCGCAGAGGGCGGGCGTTCGTCTCCTTCCAAGCCCCAACCTCTCGGTGATCGTCGCCAATGGTGACCGGGTGGCGTCCCCAGGCAAGGCGCTCGAACAGAACGTCCACATCGGCAACGAGGCGTTCGACATCGACCTTTATGCGCTTCCTCTCGGTGCATACGACATGGTGCTGGGCGTGCAGTGGTTGAGCTCGTTGGGTCCGATCCTGTGGGATTTCGCCAAGCATACCATGTGTTTCACGCGCGCTGGAAGACCAATTACATGGCACGGCATGGCCTTCTCACCAGGGCTCACGTCGTCGTCCCTGATGAGCCGCGATGGCGATCTCCTGGATGCGCTTCTGGAGGAGTTTGAGTCCCTCTTCGCCGAACCACAGGGCCTCCCTCCCAAGCGTCATCTGTGCCACCGCATTCGCCTGAAGCCCGGGATTGGTGCCGTCGCCGTGCGACCCTACCGCTACGCACACATCCAGAAGGACGAGCTGGAGCGTCAGTGTGACGAGATGTTGCGCCTGGGCATCATCCGGCACAGCTCGTCGGCCTTCTCATCCCCGGCGCTACTGATCCGCAAGCGCGACGGCACGTGGCGCTTCTGCGTTGACTACCGAGCGCTCAACGACGCCACCGTCAAGGACAAGTTCCCTATTCCCGTGGTGGAGGAGCTGCTGGACGAGCTGCGCGGAGCCAAATTCTTCACCAAGTTGGACATGCACTCGGGGTACCATCAGGTACTCATGCACCCGGACGACGTTGAGAAGACGGCGTTCAGGACACATCAGGGTCTGTTCGAGTTTCTAGTGATGCCGTTCGGGCTCACTAATGCTCCGGCGACGTTTCAAGCCATGATGAACGACATCCTCCTACCGTATCTTCGCCGGTTCGTGCTTGTCTTCTTCGATGATATATTAATTTACAGCTCATCGTGGTCGGAACATCTCCGCCACGTTCGCACGGTGCTTCGCACGTTGCAGGACCATCAGCTATTTCTCAAGAAGTCCAAATGCGAATTCGGCCGCCCGTCCGTGGCATATCTGGGCCATGTGATATCGGAGCGCGGCGTCGAGGTTGACAAGCAGAAGGTGGAGGCCGTCCTCTCGTGGCCTCGTCCTGCATCGGCACGCGCTGTCCGTGGCTTCCTCGGCTTGGCGGGCTACTATCGCCGATTCATCCGCGATTATGGCGCCATCGCCGCGCCTCTTACCGCGCTGCTCAAGAAGGAAGGGTTCTTCTGGAATCCCAATGCGGAACAGGCGTTTCGGACGCTACAACACGCCCTGACGGAGGCGCCTGTCCTACAGCTTCCGGCGTTCGACCGCGACTTCGTCGTCGAGTGTGATGCGTCGGGCTCTGGCTTCGGCGCTGTTCTCCATCAAGGCGGCGGGCCAGTCGCGTTCTTCAGCAAGCAGATCGCTCCACGCCACACCAAGCTAGCGGCGTATGAGCGAGAACTGATTGGTTTGGTCCAGGCCGTTCGGCACTGGCGACCGTATCTCTGGGGTCGCCGCTTCATCGTGCGTACTGATCATCACAGTCTGCGTTTCCTCTTGGATCAACGCTTGACAACTATTCCGCAACATCAATGGGCAAGCAAGCTTCTGGGGTTCGATTTTGTTGTGGAGTACAAACCGGGCTCTTTGAACGTCGTCGCTGACGCTCTATCTCGCAGGGGTGAGCACTCCGGTGAACTGGCCGCCCTATCGTTGCCCATGTTTAGCTTGTTTCAGGCAGTTCGTCAGGAGATCAATGGAGATTCAGACCTGTCCCAGCTGCGTGATGCCATTAGAGGTGGTGCTAAGCCAGATCAATGGTCGGTGAAGGACGGCTTGATATTGTTCAGAGGTCGGGTTTTCATTGCACCGTCCTCGGGGATTCTACCTACAATTCTGGAGTCTGTCCATGCTGCCGGACATGAAGGGGTTCATAAGTCGTTACATCGCCTGCGTGCTGACTTCCATGTGCCTAATGATCGTCGGGTTGTCCAGGATTTCGTCCGTGCCTGCTCAGTTTGTCAGCGCAACAAGACTGAACACTTGCAACCAGGGGGCTTGCTGCAACCGTTGGAGGTTCCTTCATCGATCTGGTCTGATCTTGCTATGGATTTCATTGAGGCTTTGCCCAAAGTGAATGGGAAATCAGTCATCATGACAGTGGTGGATCGTTTCTCCAAGGCCGCTCACTTCATCGCATTATCTCATCCATATACGGCAGTTTCGGTGGCTCGTGCTTTCTTTGCTGAGGTTGTGCGACTGCATGGCATACCGGCGACAATAGTCAGTGATAGAGATCCGGTATTTACAAGCTCTTTTTGGCGTGAGTTGTTTCGTCTGGCCGGTGTCAAGCTTCAGTTCACATCAGCGTTCCATCCTCAATCGGACGGCCAGTCGGAAGCAACAAACAAGGTCATCACCATGTACTTGCGGTGCCTTACAGGAGATCGCCCACGCAATTGGTTAGACTGGCTTCCTTGGGCAGAATTTTGTTATAATTCTTCCTATCAACAATCGCTGAAGACTTCTCCGTTTGAGGTGGTTTATGGTCGCCCACCTCCTTCTATTCGGTCTTATGACCATGGAGACGCGCGGCTGCCAGCAGTGGAAAAGGCAATGCTGGACCGTGATGAGTTTTTAGCCGAAGTTAGAGATCGGTTGGAGCAAGCACAGCAACACTACAAAGCTGTGTATGATCGCCGTCATCGACCAGTGCACTATGCTCCAGGACAGTGGGTGTGGCTTCGTTTGTTGCACAGACCAGCGGCGTCACTTGATGTTCGTGGCCGTGGGAAGTTGGGTCCTCGATTTTTTGGTCCTTTCCAAGTTCTGGAGCGGATTGGTGATGTGGCTTACAAGCTGTGCCTGCCTGCCGGGACGCGTATTCATGATGTGTTTCATGTGGGTCTTCTCAAGCCTTTCCATGGTGAGCCCCCAACACAGGTGCAACCGTTACCTGCTATGCGTCATGGCCGTGTGTTAGTAGAACCTGAAGAAGTTCTTCGGAGCCGTCTTGCTCGAGGTAATTGTGAACTTCTGGTGCGATGGAAGGGCGCACCAGCATCCGAGACGTCTTGGGTTTCTTTGGTGGAATTTCAGCAGCTGTTTCCCAAGTTTCAGCTCGAGGACGAGCTGCTTGTCCAGGGGGGGAGAGATGTCATGGTCGGACTTCAGTACAAGAGGCGTAACAAACCAGGATTCAAGGAGGCGTGATCTGTTAGGATTAGTTGTTAGTTTGTTTCCCGGTTTGTTAGCAGGCTTGGCATTATATAAGTCAAGACCTGCGGTAGTTTAGGGCTATGCTTATTGTATCTTAGATTGGCTTTGTCCCTGCCTTCCTGTCGCGCCGTGGAACTTCAGCCATTGCTCCGGCGCGACGTCGAGGTCCAGGGCCACGGCCTGCTACTTCTTTTCAATATAATTTGCGTCACGTTCCTTCCACCAACTCCCATCCTACCACTGCCCATAACAGATGGGGTGAACCATTACTTTTAAGTCCACTTATTGTAAGACCATAAGTTGAGATGTGGTACTGAAAACCTTCTGGTCTGATCAGTTAACTGATATGTACCTAATGGTCAAATGTGTTTGAGAGGTTTGGTGTACCTTGTGCATTTCTCTCTATATGTGCATGTCGGAATATAACAAGGACATGGTATTGATGGTTTTTTTTTTAAACATGTGTGTGCTGCACATGCACTCTACTAGTGATTATATATGTGGCATGGATGTGAAATAAAAAATACATGTCTTGTGGGACAAACTATCAGTCTTGCCTTTTGTTGCACCCAAATCTAAAATTTGTTTCTAAACTGCTGCTCCTATTATTTGGTAATTAGTATCAAAACCTTTCTATTAACCATGCACCAGATCCACCGAGGCCCCTCATCCCATTTGCTTCCGGTCGAGAGTCAGTATAGAAGGAGAAAAGAGGAGCAGGAGCTGGGGAAGAGGAAGCTGAGGACGACAACACTGTCGTATCTGAAGCTGAGCACTAGGAGGAGGAGAATGCTGGCGCCGCCAGAACATCTTCACCGTGCCAGCATCGCGATCGTCTACACTAGCGATCTTGCGCTGCACGAGACGTCCCCGCCTCTCCACTGTGCCGCCGTTGTCATCCATCAAGCTCACCGGTAGGTCACGCCCGGACTCCCATCCATCTCCTTTCAGCCGCCCATCTCATTTGCAGGAGCCCAATGCCTATGCTTCGTCGTAACCTACATCCCGTCTAGCCCTACCGCAGCCAGGAGCTGTCACGGTTATGTTCGCCGGAGCACGGTGCGTGTGCCAAGGCCCTGACGCAGCCTCGACTGAAGCCGAGTGCCCTCTCATGCGCAAACCATGCCCCAACCAATCAATCAATTAATCAATCAGTCTCCACACCCTCCACCGCCGCCTCCTCCACCCCGTTCGCCGCCGCGCGGCTCGCGCCTCGCACTCCTGCTCCTGTCCCCATCCCCCCAGTCCCCTACCATTTCCTTCCCATTCTTTCCACAACTTGCAAGTGCACAGCGGAAGGCGACGAGAGCTGTCCAAAGTAGACGCCGGCCGCCCCGCGCAGCGCCTCCTTCTTCGCGTCCTCAAAGACACGCAGGGTCCCCGCTCTGGGAAAGAGCGTTGCGGCCTCCCTTCTCTGCTCGCGGCCGTGGGAGGCGCGCGTAGAGTGGAGGCCTTGGTGCCGGTGAAGGCGCCGCAGCTATTCCAGGGCCCATCGCTGGAGTTGTGGCCGTCGTGAAGGTGGCAAGGGTAGCCGCCCTAGGTTGACTGCGGCAGCGTGACGCCGTCTCCACCGACGCCACCGTAGAAGCAACATCAAGACAACGACTTGGAGTCCAGACTCGGCGACGGCGAGAACAGTGTGACCAGCACGCTGGCCCACAAATTCAAGGTCTTTTCATTGAATTTCTTTTTCTTTTACTAATTCATTTTGATTATTGTTCTAATTTGATCTCTTGTTGTTTCTTTTATTGTCCGTAGTTTGTTCTGGTGTCTCGCTAGGGTTTATCCAATAATCTATCGAGGACAATGAATGCGGCTAGCGGCGGCGCTCGATTTCAGTCCAGGTTTGTCGGCTCCCAATCTTTTCTCCATTTGATCCATCCCTCGATTTGGGGCTTTATAAATATAAAATTCTTGTTAGGGTTTAATTTTTTAAAACACATGCATGTGGTACGTGCATCTCCACTGGTATTTCTTAATACTGCAAAACACATAAATTTATTATATAATATAATTCATATATATATTAGTTGTGAAAGGATCTTAAGCCTAGTGGTTATAAGAGCATTAGTAGCATCTTAGGTCCTGTGTTTGGCTCCTCGTAAAAGCGACTATTTTTGGATTTAACAGTGTACCACTTTTAGTGGTAGGCTCGTTCCTATCGATATCGAGACATCTATGGTGACTTCATCAATCTCGAGGATTTGCTGGCTCAGTCTTAAAAAATGCTCGTAGGGATAGGGGTTATTTTCGTACGTTATAGAGATGAGTGTGCATACGTTGTGAGTGTTTGATTTATACTGTATAATCATAAAATATATTTTGCACCAGAACCTCTAAAATTTTGGTATGGTCACTACAAGAAATTATTTAATCTATGACGAAATAAATTTGTCACAAATTGCTGAAAAAACATCGCAAAATAGCATCTATGACGATTTCGTGACGATTTTGGATGACGTCATGGAATGAGCGTCACGGATTAAATCGGCCGACGTTTTTTTGCGTAAACGTCACAGATTAGCACGATCTATGACATTTCTAAACCATCACAGAACGACCCAAAGCCCACTTAGCCCAACCCGAAGCCCACTATCTATGACGAAAGCTAACGTCATAGATATTGTCACAGATGGTGCCACATAATCACCGATTAGTGACATGGACATTGACATGGCAGCTGATGTGGCTACTGACGTGGCATTTTTTTTATAGCATGTGACCCACTTGTTATTACAGGGCTATTTCTCAGCCCACTATACTTTCTAGCCCAAACTCGACCAATATGGATCCCAAAAAATCTAGCCCATCAAACTTCAACAATTCCAGGCCATTTTTTAAAATTACCATTACAGCCCAAAACAAGCCATAAAACTCATGCAAAAAATACATTGTAATTTTGTTTACACAACAAATTGAACAAGAACTCAGTTTCTAATTTACCAGGCTGATTTTTCTCTAAAAAAATTACAGGCTGATACAGTATCACATTCAATAACATCCAGTACCAAATCAAATGCAAATTCTCAACATTACATCCCACAACATAACAAGTGTGCATCCAGCTTCAACCTCTTTGATCAAACCCTGCAGCTTTGCTCAGTTCCAAGCTCCTTGGTAGTAACACAACCTGACAAGGGAAAATAAATAAATAAATAAATAGTGATTAGTTATGCGACCTGACAGGGGAAAAGAAATACGTTCAGTCATCTCATCAGATTTGAAGTCCAAACAAAGTAACATAGCTGCTAACGTCAATTTTGAACATAAACTCTCATCTAGTCTAGTCATATTGACCAAAAAAACTCATTTATTCATTTATAGGAGAAAAAGGAAATAAAGCTCTAGTTATATCCCTCAGCCAACAAATAAACCTATAATTTCAGAAAAAATTGTAATCATGTTACAAGTATAGATCTAAAATATATCAATGTTCAAAAACTGTATATAGGCATAATAAATTTATAATATCAACATAGCAAAATGGATGTGCACTACAATTTCTGTAAAGAATCGTCTGAACAAACATCTTAACAACACAAGAAAATGGAAAATATCCATGACAAGAAACTAGTTATTTGTGAATTCATCAAACAGAGATAACTAACCTATAAACTGTAAAGTCACATAACCTAATCAGCATATAAAAAAATTGAATAACAGGGACCATGGCATCTGTAGAAGCAAAACCATTGTCTCATAATTAACATGCTGCAAGAATTGACAGAACAAGCAAAAACTGAGAAAGCGTACCTATTTGAACCGGTGCAATTTGGACTCGACCTTGACACCCATGTGTTCAATTGTTTTACCTGGGACTGGTGCTATCGATACCTGAAAGCCATTTCACCTAAGCTGAATACTAGGCTAAACCCAACTTCCCAAGCAAGCAGGTAATAATGAGGAAAAGGAGAATTTAGACTTCTCTAGATATTTCAAGCATAAGCTAATTATCACTGAGTAGGAAATATTAATGTATCATTGAAAGACATGTCACAGTTCCAAACAACAAGTAAGAGCTGCAAATTAATAAAAGCAAAGAGCCGCCGACAGCTGCTGAGCTATTGCTACTTGCCAACAGGAATTAAACTAGTTCTTAGCAACAGACTTGCATGATCCACCAAAGAAAATAGTACTAAAGACAAGCAAGTAATGATTGAGAGATGGTTGGTCACAGTAGCAATACACCAGTATCTCATCCAATCAATCAAAGCACAGGGAGCTTACCGCGGCCGTCACTTCTGCTTCACACTGCTGCAGTGGAAGGCTTCCTGACTACAATAATTGATATACAATAAACGTAGGTGTGACAGGAATAGCAAATGAAAAGTTCTGAATAAACGAAGTAATGATGCAAAATCACCTTGTTTCTCCTAGGATATCAGGTGTGTTCGAGCACATGGCCCACGGCTGCGCAGGCGATGGTGGCGGCGTCCTCGCCGAGCGTGCACTCCATGCCATGGCCGAGCTCGGGAACGCCGTGGGCGCCAAGGGGCTGGGCGCCGCCCAGGTGGTGGACCTCGTGAGCGGTGGGCTGCTGGTGCGGCCGGTATGCGCACAAGCCTCACCTGCTCCTCGCGCTCGCCCCCAACCTCGGTTCCTATAATAACAACAGACAAGAAAACAACACGAATAGAATAGTACCCTCCAATACTTCCTCAAAACATGATGAATCGAAGCAAAACTCCAGCTATAGATGCGCCACAAGAAGTTCTAACGAGTTCTAATAGATCCGGCCCTAGGGCCCCGCCGGCGCCAATGCCGCGGCGCGGGCACGGATCTAGGGACGCTGCACGCGGGGAGAGGGGAGCGGGAATGCCGGAGTGGGGTATGGGATGGCGCCTTCACCAGCGCGAGCGCCGTTGCGAGGCCACAGCCGCCTACCTCGAGAGCGGCCACGTCTCGCCGCCGCAGGGGAACAGAGAGACCCGCGAGGGGGTGGGAGGAAGCGGAGTGGGGAGTGGATCGGATCTGGGAGGACAGTTCTAGGATTTTCAGGTAGGCAACAGCTGCTTTTATATCCCGTGAGTGGGATCAGAGCCATCCGATCCGCAATCAACGGCTAGAATTTGTTGTGCTATATGGGCTGAAATGGGCTTTTTTATTCTTTTTTTGTGTACTGTTTTTCTTTTTTTCTTTTTTTATTGTACCATTGATGTAACATATAAAATAATTATCATATATATTAATATATTTTTTATATGTAATTAACTACATATAAGTTTTTATGTAGGAGTTTCAAGAATTTTTGAACAGTTTTGCTATTTTCAAATATTTAAATAATTTTCTACATGCTTATCGAAAGTAATTCCAAGTTGAACTATGTTTAACTCTAATAAGATTGATTGAAAAAATACTATATTTAGGTTCATATGTTCTATTCTACCATGCTCCTGAGATAGAGGAAAAACTCAATTATTCTTCTATGGACAATTCAAATTACTATCTCCAAATTACAACACGGTAATTACAACAATATATAAATTTGCTCAGAGAAATCTACAAATTGACATGGTAGCATATTTTTGGTCCACAAGCTTGCCAGAAAAAAAAAATTAAATGATTTTAATAAAATGAGACTATATACTGTTCACCAACAGATACATCTCTCAAAGAGTTTCTTATAACTCAAGTCAATCTTTGAGATTACACAACTTGATAACATTTTCGAACTCGTATGGATCTTAAATTTGGACAAAAGCTTATGTTGACCATAATAATAGAAATTAAGGAGTTAAATTAGTTATTGTTATGTAAAAATATGTATTTCTATTCTATCTTTAAATGAAAGAAAACAAGCTATATGATCAAGAAGGTTCAAGAAATCATAATTGACTTACAAAAATGCAATTACACAAAAGAAAATGATTTTAGAAAAATTTAGAAAAAAGAACCATCAAATTTGTAGTTCATACGAGGGAGAAATACCGGTTATAAACTTTAATTCCAAATTAAAAAGGGAAATATCAATCATAGTTGTGTTCTTTACATCGCCCACGTGGAAAAGATGAAAAATGATTTTAATGCCCAATATCTTCGCCTTAGCCAGGTCTCAGGTTAGATTCCCTGGGAGCACAAATTTTGTTTTTATTTTCTAAAAAAATGACGACCATTATATTGAAGCTGCGCTTTGTTAACACGAGTGCATTGCCAGCCCAGTGGTAAAAACTCAAAACTACAAGAATCTAGATCGTTAAAAGTGTTAAAATTTTGGTATACAAGTGTCTTCATTTGACAACAAACAAAAAATATATTAATTTTCTAATGCGACAAGCAAAAGTACACGATTATTATAGTGCTGTAATTTTATATATTTTTTTTGAGCACCTTAATATTGTCTAATGAAAAATTCAAAACTAGAAAGTTGTAGATCTCGTCGAGGGCTACAATTTTCATATAAAAATCATATTCATCCGATGTCGTATCGAAGAGTTATGATTTTTTGAAGATTCAGCCGAAATAAATTAGAAAAGAGAAAAACAAAACCGTGGTTACTGTAGCAGATCCGGGGTCCCTGTAGTAAATCCCGGCCGCACAGTGCCATGCAAGCCATGCAAAACCGGGCTGGACCGGGGGTGAACGAGTTCGCAAGTTCGATGGGCTAGATGTCTGGTTTCTAAGTTGATGGACCTATTTGACACAGTGCTGCAAGTTCAGGTGTCCACGGTGCATTTTGCTCTAAATAAAATTTGTTACCACTGATTGCCACATGCAAGCACTTAGTGTGATGATATTGCATTTATAAAATGAGCAGGGTGGTCTAAGGTTTGAATCCTTGGGGCCTGCATTATATTTTTATGTGAACATTTCTGCGTCCAGGTTTTATTTTGGTCTTCAAAGTCCAATTTTTTTCTTGTCTTCGACACTCCTGGGTTCAGATTTTTTTTGCCTTCAACATTTCAGCGTCCAATTTATAGGCCGACTCCTCTCTAACCTTTATTGTGAAAAAGTTTTTTTAATTTTTTTTCCAAGACATTCTTCTATTCTTCCCATCGGAAAATGATGTTTAGATGTTGTTCGTGACGAATTTGTTTAAACGTCACAATGATTTGGGCCGGACTGCGACGAAACTGATAAAATGTCATGATTTTTGGGCTTGGTACTCATATCTGCGAATCTGTGACGTTTTTTGAGAACGTCATAATAAATCCGTCATAGATTAAATGATTTCTTGTAGTGGGTACAGCTCCTAGAGGAAACTTAAGTACTAGATAGTAATATCAATCGGTACGAAAACGGTTGGTAACATCACCCAATATACTAGCATCCACCCAAATACTAGGTATGAACTAGGGAGAGTACTTAGTACGATGGTTGCGATTTATAACACGTGGGATAATCAATTACGCCATTATTCTGAATTTCGTATCCCTGCCCTTTAGCCCATCCATGACGCCTCACCAGCAGCATCTTAATACTCAACCAGCCAACCAATCAAACCTCCTTTGAAACAGTGAAATTTGTGATCGACCGGTGTCACGACATTGGTAGATCGTTGGAGGAAGCAAGCAACGACTCCATCCGTCCATTCTTCAGGTGACGCGTAGGTAGGAATCATTTATATAAAACATCTATCCCAAGCATACACGCAAGGGAAGCTTAATTAGATAATTAGAGTGTCCGCAATGATAATAGCTAGTACTAATTATATAGTCTGCTGATGTGGAAGTGGGAGAGAAAAAAATACTATTGGACCCACCCGTTCCTCTCACATGTTTTTGGGCTACGTAAAATAGATCAGTTATTTGCTCGTTGCCAGTGACTACTCTCTTTCCTACTTTTTTATTGCCATATCAGATCTAACTAGCTAAATAGTTAACCATTGCGGACGCCATTAGGCAGACGAGTGAAATCCAATTTATGAAATAAATTGATTGATGAATGGAACCCGGGAGGAACCATTATAGCAAGGTATAAAGGGAGGTCACAAAGCACTTAAGAGCAAGTATAATGGGTGGTGGAGAGCAGACTAAGAGTCTATGTGGACAAAGAGAGAGAAAGAGATAGGCGCCTCAACATGCGCCGGCTGAAGCGGGCGGAAAGACCCTCCGCTTTCTGCTATTGGATGAGGCAACAGGACCCACCACAATCATCACATACATCCCAGCCGGTGGTAGGCCGCAACCACTAGCCACTCTAAACGGGAGGGCACAGGCACCTAAACCGTAAAACTAATTTTCCACGGAGACAGAGAAACAAGACATATCTAGTAGATCGTAACCACACAATATGACACTAATCGATATGCAAACACTAGTAGGAAAAGGACTATCGGTTCACTCTAAAGTACGGGTATGAAGTAGAGACAAGTTCTGCTATCTTCTGCCTAGCTCCCTGCCTTTGTTATCATTACTAAAGCTGAGTTCACTTGTGTGTCATACTACCTCTTATCTAATATTTATCTTACTCCTATTTATGCAATTGAATATTTCATTGAGATTAGTTCATTCTGCCTACCTACACAATTTAGTCGTTTTTTTCCTGCGGAATATAAATGACACCCCGAAATACTCTCGGGATAAAATACTGCACCGGTAATTCCGTCTGCTTACGGAATGATTCATGGTTCATGATAGTCTTGTTTCCAGTAATTGCTCTATGAGATGTCAAGGCATTTCTGGTGCTATTACTGGGATCAGGCTGAATAACCTTGTTTCTAAAGTAGACGTTACGAAATACCAACATTCTCCATGTTCCAATTAAAGTCATATGATCTTGTAATTATCAAGATATAACGTAAATAAATTCATGTTTATTATTTTCAAAAGATTAAGATAACACCATCCCAAGTTAAGCGACTAAGCCATTCTACCCAACAGAAGATTAAATCCGGTGTTCCAAGGCTCAGGTAAAAAGACTAGGTAAAGTCCTTAATAGGTATCCCATCAAGTTTATGCAATACAACAATAAAGTAAAGTGAATTATCATACTATTATTGGGATAAAATAGAATATGTGTGGAAGAAGGCCACTTGCCTTCCTTGCCAAACTATTGTTGCTCTTCTTCGAACTGCTGATTTTGATTTCCCTCGAACAACGCGTCATCTACATAATCATATAAGTAAAACATGCACAAAATAAGGAATAATATATAAAACCATACAAACAGAGAAACATATGGTGATCAAGATGTTGTACGCATTGCAAAGATTGCGTGAGTGCGAGAATCGATGAAATTGGAATTAAAATAAGGGAGATATAGATAAAATGAGGTTTTAGGGGCTTATTTATGAAAGATTTGGACTTCAAGGCATTAGACTGAAGGGATAGAATGTAATTAAACCTTAGATAAAAGGGTTAGATTGAAAACAGAGAGGGTATGGATGACGATTACTGTTTTGGAAAAGCTCAGGGGTTAAAACATAAAATAATGGATTGTATCGTAAATACTTTTGAACTAGAGCGGATTGCGGGTTGATTTGCACAAAGTGCAGGGCCATTTTTGTAAAATGGTCAAATTTGACCAGTATGGGATCAGTTGACTTGAGTGAAATGGATCTGATCCATTGGATCAAGATCCAACAGCGCTGGGCGGATAGGGGTGGCTCGGCTCTGCTCGAACAGGCCGCTTGGGCAGGGCAAGCAGCTCGGCTATGCGGAGAGGCTTGCGGCGGCGGAATGATCTGAGGCGAGTTCGTCGAAATGGCGCTCCGGGGCGCGGTTCAGGCCGGGGTTTGGCCGCAGAGCTTGCACACGCGATAGGGACATGGCGGCAACGTTGGGGAGGGCGCACGGGGCCGCGACGATGGTGCGTCACGGTGCATGGTGGCAGCAAGCGGCGGAGGCCACTAAACTTGGCCTAAACGGACGTCCAGGCCTTGGTTCAGCTTGATCGAGAAAAGGCCGAGGAGGGAGAGGTGGCATCAACAAGCGTGATAGTGGGGCATCGGTGTGGTGGCACGCCACGGCAAATGGGCAACACCATGCTCCAGGGAGCAATTGCCGGCATGGAAGAGCGAGGAAAAGAGGGAAAAGGGTACTAGGAGGCTTCTCACCATGGCGTGGAGCTCCGGCGGTGCATGGGAGTCCGGGAGAGGCGGTGCAACGACGGATCGATGGTGGCGGCATCGAGCTCGGGAACGGTGGCAACGCTGCGCAAGCGAGGGAGAGTGTGGGCGCACGAGATGGGAGGGAAAGGGTGCAAGGAGAGCACGGGTGCATCTTATATACGCTAAGGGAGGGGAGAGAGAAGGACGGCAGGGGAGGCGAGGGGCTTCGATGGCCGGCCATGAAGGCCATTATGGCCATCAAGGCATCGTGCAGGCGTTACTGGCGGAGGAGAAGGAGGCGAAGAAGTGGAGTAGGCTCATCATGAGTCATGACAGAGAGTAAAGAAGGAAAAGGAGTGTGGCACGGGCAATGGTCGGGCACATGGCGTGGAGGGAGTGGAGGGAGGCGGAGTGGCTAGAGGTAGGAGGAGATCCTGATGGGTGGGTCTCGGCTAGCGGTGTGTGTGTGTGTGTGTGTGTGTGTGTGTGTGTGTGAGAGAGAGAGAGAGAGAGGGAGAGGGAGGTGGGCCGGTTCGGGTTAGGAAAGGAGGATGGGCCGGCTAAAAACATGGGCCGCACTGAAATGAAAGGAGAGGGAGAGGAAAATGAGAAAGAGAAAGAAAGAAGTGAGCTAGTCCGGATAGGAGAAGGAAAGAGAGGGGGGGAGGAGCTGGGTTGGGCTAGGCTAAGAGACGGATAGAAAGAAGAAAAAAAGGAAAAAATTCCTTTTTTCAAAACCAAAAGTTTCTTATTTAATTAAAAATTTTTAAATCTAAATATAATTTATTTTGGTTGTTAAAAATTAGAAGGTCATTTGCTTATTAAAATGGCTAAGATCCGCTCTACACGTTGAATGGACCACACCTGCTAATTAACTCTCTTGCTCTTTCATCCTCGCTTCATGCAAAAAGTTGCATCCGAAGTTAGTAGCTTCCTAGAGCCACCTATTTAAGGTGGTCTAACTCCTCTTACCTATGCAATATGGGACTACTTTTTTCTTAGCTGTGCTAATGCACCACTAGCATGCGTGTTGAGCCTGACCCAAATGCCATATGGGCTGGGCTGTTACAAAACTTGAGTGTTATGTTCCTGAACCGACAATGCAAAGAACAAGTAGAAATCGGACCAATTCCGCCGAGAACGGAAATAGCAGGGGAAGGAAGGAGAAGAACAGAACAGATGGAAGGAGAGAAGGTTCGTTCAGAACTCTGTTATTCGTTACAACTGCCGTCGACGGTAGACAATCTTATACTGTTCATACAAGGCCACATGGGCCGGTAACCGAACTCAACACAAGCCCAAACAATCACACTACATAGCCTACTAACTCTATCAGACACTGACAGCCCGGGTCATGACACTGCGCCCTTCTTCAAATCCAGCTTGCCCCCAACCTGGAGCATCCGGATAGCGACGATGAATATCATGAGATTCTTCCCAGGTAGCCCACGAGGGCGGCCATCCTGACCACTGAATCAAACACTAGGACTTGGGTGTACAACCAGAATGGATGCAACGATAATCTAGCACAAGGTGATAAGTCTGAATTGTCGTCAGAAAGCAGAGTTGTTAGGTCTGCATTGACCTGAATGTGAGATGGAATGTGCTGCTTGAGTAGGGAAACATGAACCACAGGATGGATCCTGGCATTAGGTGGTAAGTCCAGCTTGTAAGCCACTTTGCCCACGCATTGGAGAATCTTGAACGGGCCAAAGTACCTGAATGATAGCTTCTGATTTGTCCTAACAGCGACTGAGGACTGAATGTATGGTTGAAGCTTCAAATAGACTGAATCACCAACAGAAAATTCCCTTTCACTCCTGTTTTTTGTCAGCCTGAGACTTCATGCGCTGCTGTGCTCTGAGCAATTGTTGTTGGATCAATGTAGTGAGAAGATTTCGTTCCTTCAGCCAACTCTCCAGATCCAAAACAATATTAGCATGCAGATTGGTAATCCCAAAATGTCGAGGTGGATGGCCATACATTACCTCAAAGGGGGTGAGTTGCAATGCAGTATGATATGAAGTGTTGTACCAAAATTCAGCGAGGGGGAGCCATTTACTCCACTGCTTTAGGCAGGAGTGAACTGTGCAGCGAAGGAAAGCTTCCAAGCACTGATTCAGACGCTCGGTCTGCCCATCAGTTTGAGGATGGTAAGATGAACTCATGAGGAGTTGGGTCTGCCCATCAGTTTGAGGATGGTAAGACGAACTCATGAGGAGTTGAGTATCAGATAGTTGAAATAGTCGCTGCCAAACTTTGCTTGTAAAGATCTAATCTCTATCTGAGATAATAGACTCAGGCAACCCATGAAGCTTATAGATGTTATCCATGTATGCCTGTGCTACTTGCGGTGTTGTAAAAGGGTGAGATAAAGTTAGAAAGTGTCCATATTTTGAGAACTTGCCGATGACCACCATAATGACGTCCTTCTTGTTAGAGACTGGTAGTCCTTCCACAAAATCCATGCATATCACAGTCCAGGGAGTAGTAGGAACAGGGAGTGGTTCCAACAGTCCAGGCAGTTTAAAATGCTCCACTTTGGCCTGTTGGCATACTGCACACTCCTGCACAAACAGTCTGATAGTTTGTTTCATTTTTAGCCAAGCAAATAAGGATTTAATCATGTGATACGTTGCCAGGAAGCCAGAGTGAACCCCTAGACCACTATTGTGCAAGGCCTGATTCACATGTTGTTGAGCTAAAGTGTTCTGGCCAATCCATACCGGGCCCTTGTATCTAATTATGCCATTCACCAATGAGTAACCCTTGCTGTTTTCAGTCGAGAGAGCCAATTCAGCCAGTAGTTGCATGGCCAACTCATCATCTTCATATCCTTTGATTAAATTTTCCTGCCAGGCAGGTGTACAGGAGGAAATAGCCAACAAGGATTTAGACATGCCCCTTCACAAGGCATCAGCAGCATAATTGAGAATGCCTTTCTTGTAGACGATTTTGAACTGAAGATCCATCAGTTTAAAAATGGTTTTATGTTGCAATTTTGTATGCACTTGTTGGTCAGTCAAATAAAGCAAAATCTTGTGATCAGTTTTGATGATAAATTCCTTTTGCTGAAGGTAGGGTCGCCACTTTTATACATCCATCAATATAGCCATACATTCCTTCTCATAAATAGACAATGCTTGATTCTTCTTACAGAGAGATGTGCTCAAATATGCAATGGGATGGCCATCCTACATTGACACAGCACCTAAACCAAGGTCACTTGCATCAGTCTCCAAAACAAATGGCTTGTCAAAGTCAGGAATAGCCAAAATAGGTGCCTCTATGAGTGCTTGTTTTAGTAGTAAGAAAGCCTCTTAGTCTGTGGAGTCCACTAAAATGGAGTGCCTTTCCTTAGTAACAAAGTGAGAGGACGACTGATCATTCCATAGTGCCTAATAAATTTTCTATAATATCTAGTAAAGCCTAGGAAATCCCTCGGCTCTTTGAGATTAGATGGTACTGGCCAATGTTGCACAGCCTTAATTTTGGAAGGTTCAGCAAACACCCCATTGGCAGAAATGCAGTGACCAAGATATTCTATTTGTTGCTTTCCAAATGAGGATTTAGATGAAAAGGCCATGTTGCTGAATAACCTCAAACACCTGTTTCAGGAGGGATAAGTGAGCATCCAAAGTAGCAGAATAGACAAGGATGTCATCCATAAATATCAATACTCCTTTTCTCAACAAGGTTCAAAGATTTGGTTCATGACACCCTGAATGTGGGTGGAGCATTTGTTAGTCCAAATGGCATCACCAGAAATTCATTAAGGCCACTGTGGGTCCTGAATGCAGTTTTGGTCTCATCTCCCTTGGCAATTCGGATTTGATTATAGCCAGCCCTGAAATCCAATTTATAGAACCACTATGCCCCTGAGAGAATCAATTCATCAACAATGGGCATATGATGTTTATTTATCACTGTGATATTGTTGAGATGCCTATAGTCCACAAAATCTCCATCATCCATCCTTCTTCCTAACTAATAAGACCGGAGAAGCATATGGACTGGTGCTAGGTCTGATTGTACCGTTTCTCAGCATTACAGCCAATTGTCTCTCAATTTCAGTCTTCTGATCGGGTGCATACCTATAAACTCTAGTGTTGACAGGCTGGGCCCCAAGAATAAGCTCAATGTGATGGTCAAAATACCTTTCAGAAGGAAGTGAAGATGTCTCACTGAATAAATGAGAATAGGTCTGAAGCAACTCAACCGGTGGAACATTCAGAGAAGTCTCCTGGCCCACAGAATGTAACACCAAGTCAGAGTCAACTAACTGATGTTGTTTGACTTCATATAACAATTGCACACAGTGTGAGATAGCTCGTCTTCTCATCAAGCCCTTAAGCTTGTGGGCACCAATAGCAGAACACTTAGTCGCATCAGTTCTGACACCTTTCAATGTGATCCTCTTCTAGTGATATGTAAACTTCATGATTTTCTTTCTCCAATGCACCCACATGGGGC
Source organism: Panicum virgatum (assembly GCF_016808335.1). Classification (NCBI taxonomy): domain Eukaryota; kingdom Viridiplantae; phylum Streptophyta; class Magnoliopsida; order Poales; family Poaceae; genus Panicum; species Panicum virgatum. The sequence continues at coordinate 51,563,682 of NC_053153.1, read as the reverse complement.
TAAAATTTTCCAACCAATCTTGACCCACAATCATGTCATAGCATTTGAGAGGTAGAACACCAACATCCACTGAAAAGGTGTGACCCTGAGAATACAAAAGTAATCCTAGAATCATTGAGTGACAGATCATATGACTCCTATCAGCAGTGAGGTATTGGGTTGAAGCACACTGATCAGTTTTCAGGTTTAAGGCAGCAACCAGTTGATCACTGACAAAAGTAGCAACAATGCCACTGTCAACCAGAATGAGCACCTCTTTGTTGGCTATCATGCCTTGCAATTTCATGGTTCTTCTCTTGGGAGCCTCAGGATTGGAGAAATACCCTACTGCCATCATAGTGTCAAGTTCTAGTTCCTCAGCACTTGTATCAGAATCAGAGTCTTCCTGTGACTCAAGTGCATCAAACAGCTCCTCAAGAACATGCAGGGAGACTACTAAGGACACTTGTGTCCGTGACCCCACTTCTCACCACACTTAAAACACAGCCCATTCTTGCGTCAAAAAGCCATCAACGTCTTGATCTTGTCTTCGGATTCAGACTTCTCCACCTTGTTCTTGGCCAATGGTGCAGGTGGCTTATCAAGGGTTGTTGGCCTCACCCGATCAGAAGCACCTGATGATCTAAAATTGGGCCAACTGAAATCTTTCAACCCTTTCCTACGATTCTCCAGTTCAGTCTCCTACAATAGTGCCAACGAGCTGGCTTCCTGAACATCTTTTGGCCGATGGAGAGCGATGACTGCTCGCACCTCCTCACTGAGGCCACCTAGAAATCGTGTCATGAAGTATGTATCATCATACAAAAGAATACCATGAGAGAGATGCTCAAACTGCCCCAAATACTCGCTGACGGAGCCTGCTTGCTTTAGGGAATCAAGTTATCGTAGCTTAATTTGGTACTGATCCCTGTCAAACCTTTCAAACACCGCTATGCAGAACAAGTCCCAATCAAGAACACGGCCACGCCGTTCCAGAGTCTGAAGCTAGGTTGCAGCAACCTCATCTTCAAGCTTGGATTCACCGAGAAAACCTCGAAATACATGTCGCACCGGTCGCACCATGAATGAGGATTATCACCATCAAATGATGGAAAATGCAGTTTAGGCAGATGTGATGCTCTGGTGGCGGGGTCGCAAGTGGAATCCCGTGGACCATCAGAAATAGCATTGGGGTCAGGAATCATACCCATGACCGGGTGTGGCGGATGAGATCCAAGGATCCCACCGCCAGCATCCCGGTGGTCGTAGTCGATGCGGTGCCCGCTGGGCCACTCCGAGCTCGACGCAGATGGGCGCGACGGCTGAGGCGGAGCAAGGTTGAGATCAAAGGGGTCGACCCAACTTGATGGCGGTGGCGGAGGTGGCGGGGGCGGGGAGGTAGTTGCGGCGCCGCGATCTCGAGGCGCTGCAATCGTGAAGCCGTCTCTGCGACTTGCTAAGTAGGGTGCCCAACGAATCCTACACGGATGCACGCCACGCATCAATGCCACTGACCTTGTCGAGCGTCTGCTGCATCATCAGCTCGAATCCTTCGAACTTCTTCACCAAGTCCTTCATGGCGGTCGTCATCTGAGCCTCGAATTTTGTAGGTTTTCGTGGCGCCAGGTCTAAAGTGCCCTCTCGGAGTTGGTCCAAGTGCCAAATCAGACAGCCCAAATTCGAAACCTAAGCGGCGCAATCGAGGGGTGGACAACGGCGCTGGCCTGGCTAACCGCCGGTCTGCGGTGGCTGCCGCCGACTGGGAGTCGGTGGGCGGGGCGTGGACGCCGTATTCGGGCCGAACACGGCGGAGTAGACCCAGAACGCCGACGAGGCGTGCTAGGTCAGAGCAAAATCACGGCGGCGCGGCTACTACAGCAGCAGCGGCGCAGAGAGGACCGAGAAAAAAACTTGTGGCGGAATTCGTGGTGGATATGAGCGGAACGAGGCTCTGGATACCAATTTTTATGTTCCTGAACCGATAATGCCAAGAACAAGTAGAAATCGGACCAAATCCGCCAAGAACGGAGATAGCAGGGGAAGGAAGGCGAAGAACAGAACAGAAGGAAGGAGATTGAGAATGTTCGTTCAGAACTCTGTTATTCGTTACAACTATTGCCGACGGCAGACAGTTTTATACTGTTCATACAAGGCCACATGGGCCGGTAACCGGACTCAACACAAGCCCAAACAATCACACCCCACAGCCTACTTATTCTATCAGCCACTGACAGCCGGGATCATGACATTGAGTAGTAGGCACGCTTACTGCTTTTGGCACATTTATGAGTTATAGAAGTCACTGGCGAGAGGCGCAACATTAATTATGAACTGACAATCCAATAAGCGGTCAACACAGAATAAAATGGGCAAGATCAATACCGCAGGTTATTAGTGTTAGCGTATCCCACTGTCGTGTACATACACGCGTACGTACAGAGAAGCGGAGGGAATAGTGATGCTGGCACTGTAGCAGGATGCCATGACGCGGGCGGCGGCTGGTTCAAGGCGACTTGGAATAATAAGAAACTGCCCTGATCTTCCGTTAGGCCGAAGATTCCAGAGCTTGCACACAAAGCTGCACGAAACAGGAGCCCGTCGGCATCCCGGAGAGGGGGGCAAAGCCCTCTCGGGATGCACTCTACCTGCTTTGTCATAGCCTGGCCATGTTTGGATGAGGGATGAAAATGTTTTGATGAGAGAGAAACGATGCTTTGACTACTAATTAGAGGTATTAAATAAAGTCTAATTACAAAATTACCTCCACAACTATGGTACTGTAGCAGTTGCTCTAGTTAATGAGGTCTTTGACCGCATGATTAGAAGATGATTGAGCACGGTTACTGTAGCATCACTGTAGCCAATCATGATGAAACTTGGCTCATTAGATTCGTCTCTAAAATTTACACCCATTCCTAAAAAAGTTTTGCAAATAGACTTCATTTAGTACTTCATGCGGACGTTCGTCTTTTTATGCAATCTTGATTTGATGGGTAACCAAACATGACCCCTCATAGGCTGGCTGACGCTCTCTCCAAGGTGCTCATTTGACCTAACTGTTGCGCCTTAATTAAGCTCGCATCTGAATAACTCTTTATATAAGAACTGATGGGAGAAAGCCTGAAACCTTTAAAGTTTACATTCTTTTTGTTTTTATTATTGGAGCACTAGAAATATCAATTTCTCCATTTATTGGAACACCAAAATTTTCTCGTTTGAATATACTAATATATATAAACTAGTGCTGTATATATATGCCCTCTTCTGGGGAAAAAGACAAGCTAGTGTAATGTTACATCAAGGCATGGAACGTTTATTTTTATACGAGCCACGTACAAAAGAATCAAAGTACACGCACGAAAGAAAAAAAAAGAAATTATTGATCCTTGTAGTACTACTCCAGTAAATTGAATCTTTACTCAATTAACTATGGTATAAGACCATATATATGCTATCACTGAGAATGCTCTCGATCGTTTTTTAGGTAGCCATGTATGCTCTTCTCCTCTTTCTCTCTGTTTCTTGCAGCAGCTGCCGGTCTATCTAGCTAGTCACTGCTGGTAATTAACCTAGTTTTGTGTATATTAATTATCTGCCAGATGATCATCGATCAGTTGGTCCTCCGGCAGTTTCTCCTGATCTCGCCGGCGTTGCCGGTCAAGACGTCGAGCGCGGACAGCTTGTTCAGTGCGTAGCTGAACATGGAGGGGAAGAAGTCGGTGGTGGCCAGGAAGTTGACCATCCACGCGGTGGAGCTGTGGTCGCCCAGCGCCTGGTCCACGGAGAGCACGCCGTGGCGCTTCATGATCTGCTCGTAGTAGCTCTTGTCGACGACGAGGATGCTGGAGGGGTCGTCCAGGTAGACGATGTTGTCGAAGGTCTGACCCTGGGGGCAGGCGTACGTCGAGAGGATCCAAACGTACAGCGGGTCCATGGCCGGGTCCGGCAACCCCGTCCCGTTGAAGTTGTACAGCCGGTTGTGGATCAGCGAGCAGTGTGTCACCCCAACCGTGTGCGCGCCTGTAAGGGGGAACAACAAGAATATATGGATCACCGAATTTTTTTGTTACTATATATAGTTGCATTTGTGCCTACTGCCAAGTAGCTTGTGTTGGTCCTGATTCTTAATTATTAGCGTGTGGTGCTAGTTCTTACTCTTCCTACTTACCAATGTGTTGAGATCTCCATCTATATCGACCTGATCGATTTAGCGCATATTTGAATACGAATCTGGCTGATCATCATAATGGTACATTGGAAGGGGAAAAACGTAATAAATATGATATACTATCCGTAGTACTATTATAACGTTAGGACCTGCAAGTAGCTCAATAAACTAACGCATATCTAAATATACTAAACTGTTATTTTATGTATGCCAACTCCGGTGTACGTGACATTCCATGTGTTGAGTCTCTTGATCTATGCACATTGAATCAATAAGCCTAGCTGTGTTCTAGGTCAAGAGGCTAACTTTGTAAAACCACGGTCTTGATGATTTAGCCGAGAAAGAGGGCGACAAGCACATGGGTCATGGTAAAACTTCAGCAGCACTATAAATGGCTAGTAATTAAAACAAGTAGTGGTTTTTTGCTAATTTTCTAAGGCATCGGATTTAAGAAATGGCAGCGTAGCGTAGGCGGCGGCGTACCGATGAGGATGGCCATGTCGAAGCTGTTGAGGCCCTTCTTGGAGAATAGATCAATGGCGGTAGGGATGTCGACGTTGGGGCCTGGCAGAATGCTCGCCATGGACGCTTGTGACAACATGCCGTCCCTTCTTCCCAGTTGCACTTGGTAAGTCGGCCCTCCGCACTGTACTTGTTGCACAAATATAGATTAGTTAATTAAAACATTATTCAGAATTTGTTCAGATATCACTCCTTGAAATAGTAGTAAAACAGCAACAATAATACAAAATGGCAATGTGATATATATAGCCTAATAATGGTTTAGAGACTACAGTCATTATTGTCTTCCTCTTAGCAAAAGCAACATCTGCAACAATGAGATTGACAAGAGGGCAAATTGGAATAAGAAAGGCAAATGCCAAGTAACATTACATGAAGGATTATTTGACATTTCTATTCCTCAAAAGAAAACCAGTCCGCAATTCGGCATTGCTTTACTCACATAGCATACAAATTAATAAGTTAAATGCATGGGCGCCTCACCATGCCCACGGCGTCCCTTGTTGCGGCGATGATGATGTCGGCGCAGGAGACAACGCCGGGGCACGCATTCTCGAGCGTCGTCTTGATGTCGTCGATCAAATCGTAGCCGAAGAGGCCGTTGTTCTGCAGCGCCGTCTTCTCCGTGTTGGGCCCGTCCAGCAGGATCGACGCGTCGCACCCCTTCAATTCGTTAATTAGCCAAATCATCAGTAACAAATCAAATCAAACTGATGACACGATTGAAGAAGCTACTAATAACTAGCTAGCTAGCTAGCAGGCAGTGAGTGCGTACGGTGACGAAGCAGTCGTGGAAGAGCAAGTGGAGGAGGCCGGCGACCATCCTCTTGTCCCAGGCGAGGCGGGCCTTGACGGCGTCGTGGATGATGGTCTCCACGCTGGCGTTGCCGCACTTGCCGGCGTAGTAGTTGTTGGCCAGCTGGGCGCGGCAGCTCACGGCGGAAGCCAGCACGACGACGAAGGCGGCGAGCAGCGCGGCAGAGCGGGCCGGCTGCATCTCCGGTCGGCCGTCGGTGGCTACACTACTATTCTACAGCTGGAGTACTCGATCTTGACCGTACTGGAGAGAGAATAGATGAACTGTATCTTTGGCCAGAACAGCAGAGTCATGTGCAGCCTATAACACTTCAGGCCTTCGATCGGCAGGGAGATTATATGTGGGCGACTCTTTCTCCTCTCTTTCTCTCTCTTCTCTCTCTCCTCTGCGTCTCTTTCTCTTTGAGGTGATGAGCGAGGGCTCAAGAAGCCGCACGCAGAATGGTGGTGAGCTATATAGGTCGAGGACTAGCTCAGAGCAGGATCGGACCTGCTGGCAGAGAAGAAGCTGGCAAGGCATGGCATAGAGATCGCGCGGGGACCAGGGGAGAGCAGAGAGGAGTCAGTGAGATTGCGTGGTGAGTCGTGCGGCGTCGTTCGGATCCTGTGCGCGACTGGCTGGCAGTACACGTAGGGCTCACTGCGCTTTGCGCTTGAGTAGCCGTGCCGCCACACGTGCCTGCAGTCCGCCGGTGCCGGCTTGGTAGGAGTCCTAGCTACTCCATCCGTTCTCCAAATCATATATGGTATTACCAAATCTAGATATATAGTTTTTGTTATGCATCTAGAATTCTAGATAAACGTTATATCTAGACATATATTAAAAACTATGTATCTAGATTTGCCAAAACAACTTGCAATTTATAACCCGATGTAATACTACTACTCTGGATGCTATACATACACATGTGTGTTGCCCTATTTGTTTAAAATGGTCCATATATAGCTTAACAACTTAGATCTTGGTGCAAATATAGCACTTGTAATACCCGCCTTGATACAGCTGAATAAGATCAATCGCATGGGGAATAATAATAACAATGTCCACCTGGTTTTTTCCCTACTGGTAGGTTGATGCTCTTGCATTGACCATTTTCTTATCTCCATTTCACCGGTGCCCTTTCCGAATATGCACTTTCCAGGCACCTCATTGGACACCAACCTCAACATGAATACACATCTGATGCACAAATCGCCTAATCATTTGACCCATGTACTGAACGCACAAGATCCGCGAATGAAGGAACAAATGATAGTCGATCGATCGATCATGTACGCGCTATCTAGCTAATCCCTGGTGCATAGCATATGCACTATATATTCCCATCACTCTAGCCAGGTCAGCAAAATAAAAATAAAACCACATGATGCAACTATGCAAGTAGCTAGCTAATGCATCTGATTAGTGTAAGCACTTGAGCAAACAAAGCCCTTACTGCTAATGCAACTATATACGCATTCGCTTGGAACTTTTTAATTATCTAAGGATGCTTTAAAAAATCCGTGTAGTCAAATGGTTACATATGGATTCCGCATTCATCGATCAAAGAGCGGTCTTGCTCGTAGCTCAGCAGTAACCACAAAACATGTGATGATCAAATAATGGCTCCGTTGGCTGGGCATGTGCTCAGATTCAGGACATGGACCGGCCCTTCCGATGCGCTGGCGAAATACATTATGCAGCTCCCAAAGAGAGAGGGGTGGCCTGTTTTGTGTCTGCGATTGATTTGTGGGTGACTTGTGAGTCCATGGCTACTAGACCTCATCGTATTGTGAAGTAGTTCAAGGTCTGGTCACGTTTACCACCTAGATTACCGCGAGGTCCTCTCCAATGCAAGGATAGAATCATCGCATGCTAGCTGTAGCACTGTAAAGCGTGTCCTTTTCTGACTTCTCAATCTTTCAGAAAGCCTTAGGATTCTTTAAACAGAAAGTTGCAGTTAAAATTTTGCTTCAGCCGGACCTCCAGCATTTCCTTTTCATGACGAGCCGACAGCACCTTTCCGCCCGGCCAGTTGATGCCACCGTACGCAGAAGGAAGATCATCCAAAGTCTGCTTGGAGATATTAGTACAGAAAAGGTGTTTGGTCCTGCACATTGATCCCGGCCGCTATTGGGTCCGGGACTAATAAAGACATCAGTCCTCAGTTCAATGGCTAGGGGCCGTAAGAGACCTTTAATCCATCTTTAATCCCTGTTGGAGGCTCCAACCGGAATAACAAGGACCCTTTAGTCATGGTTGGTAACACCAGTCGGGATAAAAGGGGGTTTTACGGGTTGTTTTAAAAGAAAAGTATCCCAGTTAGTGAGAACTTTCAGGTAGCAAGTGATTGTGTTTTTAGTATATTTTCTATTAAAAAATATGGCTCTAGTGACGACCATGATTGATTCGATTATCTGATAAATCTTCCCCACTAAGAACAAACGAGCATTCAGGATTTGAGCCAAACTTAGACAAATCGACCGCAGGCATGTTACAATAGATGGGTAGAAGACGGCAGGCATGTTCCCAACTCTCATTGTTGTGAACTGAAGTGACACCTCCTCTACTAGCTACCGTTCCCATTTGCAGCTTGCTTCAATTCATATGTTATCTAGTCTGCAAGTTATTCTCCTATATATCCTATGGCTCTACCTACCTACCTACCTACCTACTTCTACCTTGATCTGATTTGACCTGAAGCATGCTGTGAGAAAAGCTTTCTGCAGTTGAAGCAACCAGACATTCAGTTGATCGATGATGGCCATACAAACCGGAGCGATCAGCTGCGCACATATATTCTCATGCGCTGGATCTGTTCAAGCCTCTGATCTAGCCCCTAGCTACCTGCAAGCTGCTGGGCAAGTCAAAGAGCATTGCAGGTTAAGCGACACTGTCATGTGCCACGGAGTCCCCAAGTCAAACGGACACCCAACAAGGAATCTCTTCTCATCGATCGACGCGGACTCGCAAGAGTGAGAAAATTTGATTGAAATGGGCTGGACCGGACAAACTTGGGCTTGGTGATGACATTACTTGAAAGATAAAAAGTCCGTTTTGTTACTTGAAATATATAGGCTCTAAAAGCCCGTTTGGCGGGATATATATAGGCCGGAGTCAGCCCACCTGAACAGAGCCCATGAGAAACAGAGTCACCCTCTTTTATCTTTGAGAGGAGTCACAACATAGCCCTGGTCACCGACGTGTGGGTCCGGTTCCACACGTCAGCGACTCTAAAGTTAGAGAGGGAACGTCAGGGTTTGATGGTACGGTGGAGTCTAAGGCTGTCTGCGCTGAACCCTCTATCTAATACGCTGCTGTAGCGAAAATGGCCTCACATGCCATATTTCAATATAATGTTTTGGCGATTGATGACACACACAACACTTGGACTAATGTGATTGTTAAGATGACTATTCTCAGGCTTTTAGGTTCAAGTGATGACAAAGAGAAAAGAGGCGTAGCAAGGCCCGAAGGGCCGCCCCTACGGGAGTTCCGCGGGCTAGGGTTTTACACCGGATGAACCGATGCTACGAAAGTTATATACGTCGGTGCATTGGCAGATGAAAACCGAGGAAAATACCTACACCGGTTGAACCGACAATGCATCGGTCAATTGCATCGGTTCAGTTGTTCAGAGAGGTGGTTTTTGGAGGAACGTGAAGAAGTTACACTCACCGGTTAAACCGACGCTAATATTACATACACCAGTTGATTACATCGGTTAAACCGGCGATACACCGGTTGAACCGATGATGGCTTTTGGGGTACGTCGGATTAACCTGCGTTACGCAGTTTTCTGGCAGCTTTTCTCCAACGGCTATATTTACTTATGCTGCCTATATATACCCCCAAGGCCGGGTCATTTGAGAGTGCTGGAGTTCAAGGAAGTATACAAGAGCTAAAGATCATCTCCAACCACCATAGAGCTTCATTGTACATCATATAGGCTTAAGCACACTTGTTAGAGTGCTTAGTGCTTGATTAGGGATTAGTTCTTGCGAGAGCTCCCTTGAGAGAAGTCTTGCTGCGGCAAGCAAACACTTGTACTCGTCGTGTGACCCTCCTACTTGGTGTGGAGAGGCAACGACACTTTGTGCGGGGAAGGAGACCCCTCTTGGTGAGAAGCTCCGATAGTGAAGACGGTGCCGTGGTGACGCTTCGAGATAGACGGTGGCGGTGACCTCGTCTTGGTGACTTGGTGGCACTTAGCCTTTGCTTGCCGGGTGCCTTGGTGGCCAACGCAAGACGGTGATCAAGCGAAGAGACTCGGCATCACACTTGTTCGTGTTGGACAAGTGGCCGTGGACGTACGGAGGGACTTTGGTGTCCTAACCGAACCACGTTAAATCGTGTGTCTTGGTGTCTTCACGGGAGTTTGCATATCCTCTCCCTTACCGCTTTACTTACCGCATTACGTTTCCGCATTTACTCTTTCTTGCTTACCTTTACTTTCCTAGTTAGTTTGATTAGGATTGGCTATAGGTTGCAAGTCTTTTGGGGTAAGTAGAGGGTAGCATAGATAAACCTTAGTCATAACTAGCATGTGTAGAACGTGTTAGGTTTATCTTATGCAATTAATTTGAGCCCTAGGTTAAAAAGCGATTAGCGACCCTATTCACCCCCTCCCTCTCTAGGGTCGGACACCCCGGTGATCCTTACAGCTGCGCTAACTTAGCGTTGGTTTTTACCGGACGAACGGCTGCAGCGGGTACGGGGAAACATCCGCTACAATAGCGAACGTCCTCCCGTTCCGCTAGATACCGCGCAAGTACGGAGGCCCGCTACCAGCCGACGTGGCGCTTCGCGCCCACGGCAACGCCCTCGGGTCCGGCCACCGCCGAGAGCGCCGCGCGGAGAGGGAGGAAGGAAGGGGCCGCCGCCGCGCCAAACCCGGCAGCCGCACGCCACGCGGCCGATGCTGTCGGGCCGCGCGCTCGCCACTGCTGCCGCGTGCAGCCCACCGAGCTCTGGCCGCTCTGCTCCGCCGCGGCCGCCGGTCCGCCCCGCTACCGCCGGCCAAGAAGGGACCGAAGGAGGGCCTCGATCCAAGGAGGGCCGCCGCGGCAAGCTCGAGTAGCCAGAGCAGGGGCGCCGCCGCCGCGGCGAGGCGAGCTCGAGGGAGGCGGCGGGTGCGGAGGCGGAGCTCGGTGGCGCGCGGAGGCGGAGCTCGGCGTCGCGCGCGGCGGCGGCTGAGGGAGCACGCGAAGGCGGCGCAGTGCAATGACCTGCCGGCCTGGCCGCGAGCACCGCCGATGTGCGGGGGGCGGCGGCGCAGGGATCGGCCGGTGGAGGGGAAACGGCGGCCTGCCGCAAGGCGGGGATTGGGGAGGCGGGTGAAGAGAGAGAGAGAGAGGTAGGGAGGTGGAGAGGATGGTGGGAGAAGATAGGGATTGGGAAGATGGGTCCCACTGGTCATTGGTGGTAGAAGGGTGGGGTAAAATAAATTTGAGTAGAAAATGTAGATGAGTTGGATATAGAGGATGGGATATAGAGTATGACGAGCGCGGGAGAAATGAGGATATAGGAAATAATCTGAATGACCAAGACTGAATATTCCTTTTAGAGTATGAATTTAGAGTACCACGAGTGTAGACAGCCTAAGTACCAGCGAGCTGGTCACAGGCTATAGCGCAACCTGTTGGGCTGCTAACTCTGTCATATTGATCAAACATTGTCTAACAAAAGAATACTCATACACTGTCCAACAAAAATTGTCTAACAAAAGAATACTCATACACTCTCCAACAAAAATTGTCTAACAAAAGAATACTCATACACTGTCCAACAGTAGTGCAAACAAACGATGCAACTTATGCTTAGTTATCCAGATTTAATGGTTCAGATTGTTGTTCGGTTGAACGTGAATATAAACCTGTGGCGTTATTTTCCTCATACACGGTTTTGACTTCACTTCTCATATTACAATACATGTTTCCCTACAACTCTACAAGGAATAGAAAGATTAATTTTCCTAGGATAACTTAAAAGAACGACAAAAAAAATGTAAAGTGCATGCTATATCAGCTACTTTTTTCTTCTGTATTGTCTTCAGGAATTTTGAATGCAGATTGTTTATTTCAAAAAACCGTGAATAAATAATGTTTGAAAACATCCGGCTCTGAAGAGTACGTACGTACTGCTACACAATGATGTTCAGCATCATGTTCGTGTGAGTGGGTTAGTGCAAACCCACTAATGCAGGATCTATCTTATCAAACAGTGGGCAAATTTAGAACCCTGAATTCCACCCGGTCAATTCAACGACAAAAAAAAACAGACGAACATATACATATACTGCATCATTCTGGCACATCTAGCACTGCCCTTTTCTTTCCTCAAAAAAAGGAAGAAGGACCGAGGCTGCGCTGCGAGCATACGTGACCTCCATGACCATGAAAACAGTAAACAACTAAGCCCACATGACTACCTCTGTCCTGAGTCAATCGATCATCTTCCCAACGATCACCTATAAATAGGCAGGCATGCTCCGCCATTTCCTTCTCACCATATACCGATCTGAGCAGGACTCCATTGAGCAAATTAACTAAGTAAGCTAACTAGTCAAATAAAGGATCGGTATGGCCTCATCAGCTGCGCGCAGTGGTGCGGCGGCGGCGGTAATGGTGGCCGTCGCCGTGCTGGCCCTAGCCGCCTGCGGCAGTGCCCAGCTGCAGCAAGGGTTCTACAAGGGCAAATGCAACGGCACCGACGTGGAGGCGGTGGTGCAGGGCATCGTCAAGTCCTGGTTCGCCCGCGTGCCCCCCATCGTCGCCTACCTCCTCCGCATGCAGTTCCACGAGTGCGTCATCAACGTACGTGCCAGCGACCAGCGAGAGCTCGCGCGCTAGTCAATGTCGCACGGGCACGGTTAGGGTTACGTATGCCGCAGGGGTGCGACGGCGGCCTGCTGATCGACGGCCCTGGCACGGAGAAGACGGCGGCGCCGAACCTGAGCGTCAAGGGCTACGAGGTGATCGCGGCCATCAAGGCTGAGCTGGAGCGGCGGTGCCCCGGCGTGGTGTCCTGCTCCGACATCCAGATCCTCGCCACCCGGGACGCCGTCGCGCTGGGCGCCGGGGTGGCGTACCCGTGCGCACGGGGCGGAGGGACCGCCGCCGGTCGCTGGCGTCCGACGTCAAGCTCCCGGCGCCCGACTACACGGCGGCGCAGACGACGGCGTACTACGGGCGGCTGGGCCTGAGCGCGTTCGACATGGTGCTGCTGCTGGGCGCGCACTGTGGCAGAACCGCCAAATTAAAACTCTAATTAATCGTAATGGCCGTCATTTGAGCACATCGGGCACATTAGCTTAACGGCTTAATTTGGCGATCCTTTCTCAACCCACGGCCCGATCGAAACAACACCGGTAGTCCCACACGATGGTGGGCGCAGATGGTACAAGCACGACAAAATACTTGAAAATATATAAGGATGAAAGAACCGATAACAAGAGTTTTACAAACTGAGTTCAAATTTACACATGGTAGTATAATTTACAAAACTTACAATATAGATAATCGAAGTCCGACAAAGGAAAGAAATCTAATGCTACGCTAGCCTTCACCAGTTTAGAACTTTCGTGACCGGTCAGACCGGTTCATCCATCCGGTCGGACCGGTCGCACCACCTGCCGACACCACCGGTCAGACCGGTCCGTGTCACTACACAGAACGGCTGCCCACTCAGCCCTCAAGTGCACAACTCGACAACGCCCTAACCTAAGGGTCCCGCTCCTCGACCTGCCACCCATCTGCATCCCGGCGGATGAACTTGACACAACAGGGGCAGAAGTCGACGTTCTGGTGTCCTGTAATAATAAATGTGGCAACAAACTCTGAGTATTCTAATACTCAGCAAGGCTTACCCGACCAGTGGGTATAACTTAGCTCACATAAGTAGACATGCAATGATTTTGACTGGTGGCTATTTTGCAGAAACCGCGGCTAAAGTAAGTCCTTACTTTCGTGATTTTAGCTCAGATTGTATATATATATATATATATATATATATATATATATATATATATATATATATATATATATATATATATATATATATATATATATAAAATCTAGCCATGATCTATCATTAGCATAAACTAACTATAGCAAACATGGTGTAGCAACAGGTATAAAATTCGATATAGAGAAACCTTATATTAATCACTTATCATCCCTACTCGTACTACGCTGCGACACGGTGATCAAGGTGCTCATATCCGAGAGCTACTGACGGCGAATCGATCCGATTTAACCTTGCAAGGTGGACCTAACCAACACGGCACGTATTTGCCCCGTCGGACTATACATGCCAACCATTCCCCTCCCCACCTCGAACTACAGGAACCAGCCCAACGACATATGGTCAGCCGAGCTCAACGTGAGACCACCAAAAGTAAACATATGCATCCCAATTCTCCGCGACTACTCGACTCGCCCCAGGAGTTGGGTGCGGGTTCCTGTACTTTCGAAGCAAGGCAGTACTCGGCTTACCGGTTTCGACTACCTCCTACTCCCGGTATGCGGTTAGTACAGTTCAAACATGATCAGCCGGGCCAACAACGGCTCGGTCCTTAACCGACACAGATGGGACTAAGACACCCAGGAACCCTGTCCTGCTGCCATACCTATACATTATCATTCCCCGTCCGGTCTCAACTCTCCATTTATTCCATATCAAATTCAACATCTCATGTACTGGAACCGGGAATTACTCGACTTCTAAGTGTCCTATGTCTCGCGAGTGATAAGAGGTCACTCGTCTTCTACCGGGAACTATTCAGCATAGCACTTCTATCGTCCTATACATACTAGTATAAACTCGAGGAAACCTAGGGATCATGCAGCTAGGGTTCCAAAAAATTACTACACCTAATGCACAAGTAGTAGAGACATATATAGGTGTTATAATTTGAAATAATAGGAGTTGCACCGGGGCTTGCCTTGCGTCTGCTGTACCACACTGGGGTTAGCCGGGCCTTGGGCCGACTCCCCACGATCCTCCTGCTGCGGGGCTTGCCCCTCGGTTCCTGTGGCTCCGTAACCACCTCGTATACGACCTCCTCCGCCGCGGCTGCTACACGTATGCATATGCGTATGACATGAGAATACATGCATGATTTTATAAAAATTACAAGTAACCCATAGCCAAATACAATTCTAACTTTTTGCATCAACTAACCCTAATCGAACCCTTCTCAGCCCAGCTATACCGGTTAGACCGGTCCAACCGACCGGTCAGACCGGTCCTACTCAACCTACCGTGACACCAGTCAGACCGGTCCCTCCGACCGGTCACACCGGTCCTAACCAGACCAGAACCTAAGACACTTGTCGTGGTGAAATCCGGCCACCAATCCTAAGACCCTTCTAGGAACTAACTCAGGAATACCTTTGGATGTTTCTAACCGGAGGGAATCACCTGAAACCACCTAGAACTAGAGATCGACCATCACAATCAAAATACCTTGAATGAGCTCCTATCCGCGCGAAGGACTTGAATCCCAGGCTTCCCAGCGATGGGACCGCGGAGAAGATGACTCCCCACGCCGGTTTGACCCTTCCTTGACCTTGGAATTAAATGGAAAGGGAGGGTTTGGGGATTCTAGGGTTTGGGGGAGGAAGGAGAGGGGGGAGAGCTCGGGCATGAGCCGAGCTGGGCGCTGAGGGCAGGGGTTCTGGGGTGGGAGTGAGAGAGAGATTTAAATGCTGAGGGGCCCAACCCGACCAACTCAGGCTAGACCGGTCAGACCGGTCTCCCATACCGGTCGGACCGGTCCGGGCTGAACTGGCCCAGGGCTGACAGAACAAGTTTGATGCTTCATCGCGTGGTTTGAAACTAATGACCAGAGATTAATTTAACTAACTAGTAGATTAACACCTGAGTGTTACAATCCTACCCCCTAAAAGAAATCTCGTCCCGAGATTTAATAAATGCGCTAAATGGAAAGTTAGGACCTGATGGTTACCTTGATAGGTTTGTAACAGTTCCAGACATTTAGTCTGAACAAAGTCCTCAGTCTCCCAAGTTGCTTCCCTCTCGGAGTGATTACTCCATTGCACTTTATAAAAGTTGCTAGTGTGATTTCGAGTGACTCGAGTCTTATAATCGACAATTCTCACCGGGTGCTCGGGATACACAAGATCGGGCTCTAATTGTAACTCATCTATACCCACAATCTTGGTGGGAACACGAAGGCATTTTCTGAGCTGCGAGACACGGAATATGTCATGCACCGCGGATAACTGTGCAGGGAGTTCCAGACGGTATGCCACTGGCCCACACCGCTCAAGAATGGGAAAAGGCCCAACATAGCGAGGTGCGAGCTTCCCTTTGACCCCGAACCGTTGGACTCCCTTCATTGGAGATACCCGCAAATAGACATGATCCCCCACTTGGAACGAGATAGCTTGCCGCTTTTTGTCCGCATAACTCTTTTGGCGAGATTGAGCCGCTTTCAAATTTTTCTGTATGAGCTGAACTTGCTCTTCAACTTCTTTAACTATATCTGGCCCAAAGAAATTCCTCTCCCCAGCTTTCGACCAGTTCAATGGAGTCCTACATCTTCACCCATATAAGGCCTCAAAGGGAGCCATTTTGATACTCTCCTGATAACTGTTGTTATAGGCAAACTCGGCCAAAGGTAAACAATCATTCCATTTCTGGCTATAGGTGAGCGCACAAGCTCGAAGCATATCTTCAAGAATCTGATTTAATCTCTCCGTCTGTCCGTCGGTTTGGGGCTGATAAGCCGAGCTGCGGATGAGTTGAGTACCAAGAGCTGCATGCAACTGTTCCCATAAGCGTGCACCAAACTGTGAGCCCCTGTCAGATATAATGGTTTTAGGAATACCATGAAGACTCACAATCCGGGCAATGTACAACTCGGCATACTGGTGGGATTTTACCCTGGTTTGACTGGAATAAAATAAGCGGATTTCGTGAAGCGATCCACTACAA
This sequence comes from Panicum virgatum, assembly GCF_016808335.1. Taxonomy (NCBI): domain Eukaryota; kingdom Viridiplantae; phylum Streptophyta; class Magnoliopsida; order Poales; family Poaceae; genus Panicum; species Panicum virgatum. Next base: position 51,547,255 of record NC_053153.1, on the reverse strand, counting down.
CAAAAATGGAGTCATAACCCTTTGCAGTCTTGGGAAGTCCGACAATAAAATCCATACTAATATCTTCCCATTTTCCTGATGGAATAGTCAGGGGCTGTAGAAGACCAGCTGGCCTCAAGTGGCTCGCTTTCACCCTTTTACAAATGTCACACTCAGACACATATTGGGCAACTTCCCGCTTCATTCTTGTCCACCACAACCGCTGTCTGAGGTCCTGATACATTTTGTTGCTGCCATGATGGATGGAATACCTAGAGAGATGAGCCCCATCTAGAATCTGCTTCCGAAGCCCCAAATCTTTAGGTACCACTAACCGATTCTTGAACCATAGAACCCCTTCACTATCTTGATGAAAGCATTGAACCTGTGGATCATTCCCAACGAGCCGTTGTCTAATCTTATCCATGCCCACATCATTTTTCTAAGCAGCAACAATTTGATCACGAAGTGTAGGGGTGATGGTAATATTAGCCAGTGTTCCCTCAGACACAATAGCCAAGTTCATCTTCTCCGTCTCTTGGCACAAGGTTTCATGCAGGACTGTAGCGGACACACAGCTACAACTTGCCTTGCGGCTTAGGACATCGGCTACAACATTAGCCTTGCCCGGGTGATAATGAATCTCCAAATCATAGTCTTTGATCAGTTCCAACCACCGTCTCTGGCGCAAATTCAGCTCGCTCTGGGTGAAAATATACTTAAGACCCTTGTGGTCTGAGTATATGTGAATGGGATTGCCCAGAAGATAATGGCGCCAAATCTTTAATGCATGCACGACTGCTGCTAGCTCCAGATCATGTGTAGCATAATTCTCTTCGTGCCGTCTGAGGGCTCTGGAGGCATAAGCAATCACCCGCTGATCCTGCATAAGGACGCAGCCTAGGCCCGTACCTGATGCATTACAGCAACATTAATGGCCGAATGATGTCCAGCGAAGACAAACAGGGATGAAAACACAGCCGAGACCCATACCTGATGCATCACAATACACATCAAAAGGCCGGATGATGTCTGGCTGAGCGAGGACAGGGGTAGACGTCAGAAGCCTTCTCAAAGTCTGAAAGGTCTGATCACATTTGTCGTCCCAACTAAATCTCACCCCTTTCTTGAGAAACTCAGTCATGGGCCTAGCAATTTTAGAGAACTCCGTTACAAACCGGCGATAATAGCCTGCTAGCCCAAGGAAACTCCGGATCTCTGAAACAGACTCTGGAGTCTTCCAATTTAGGACATCCTAAATCTTGCTATGATCAACAGAAATCCCCTTGTCTGAGATAATGTGGCCCAAGAACTGGACTTCCTTGAGCCAGAAATCACATTTACTGAATTTGGCGTACAGCTTGTGCTCCCGCAGGCGCTGAAGCACAATGCCGAGATGCTATGCATGTTCTTCTTCATTCTTGGAAAATATCAGGATGTCGTCAATGAAAATCACGATGAACTTATCTAGCTCGGGCATGAACACCGAGTTCGTGAGATACATGAAATGAGCAGGGGCATTGGTTAGCTCGAAAGACATGACCAGATATTCAAAAAGTCCGTATCTGGTGGAAAAAGCCGTCTTGGGAATATCCTCAGCTCTAATCTTTATCTGATAATAGCCAGAGCGGAGATCAATTTTTGAAAATACCTTGACCCCGAATAGCTTATCAAACAGAATGTCAATCCGGGGAAGAGGATATTTATTTTTGATTGTGACGGCATTCAGAAGTCTATAGTCCACACACAACCTAAGTCTTTCATCTTTCTTTTTCACAAAGAGTGCAGGACAGCCCCAAGGTGACGTGCTAGGACGGATATAGCCCTTATCCAGCAATTCCTGCAATTGTTTCTTCAGTTCTGCTAGCTCATTGGGTGGCATACGATAGGGTCTTCTAGAGATGGGTGACGTGCCCGGTTGCAATTCAATGGTAAACTCCACGTCACGATCAAGAGGCATTCCAGGCAAATCATCCGGAAATACGTCCTGATATTCACACACCACTGGTATATCTGTTAGCTTCTTACCCTCAACCTGATTCACCGTAGGTGTCAAAGACATATGGTCTTTCAAATGTAAAGTCATACACCCATGAATGGACGATTTGATGTGCACAGATTGTGAGGTCGTGTCCAGACTAACTCCCTGACCCTCCATCCAGTTCATACCCAATATAATATCTATCCTTTGGGTTGGTAACATTATCAGGGCCATATGAAAATTTTTTCCTTGCAACTGTAGGGGTACTTACTTAACAAACTGATTGGTGATTAACTTTCCCCCAGGTGAGTGAATATGGTACGGCTTGGGCATGCTTTCTATTTTTAATCCCAGTCTAACAACACAACCCTCGCTAATAAAGGTGTGAGACGCCCCTGAATCAAATAATACTGTAACGGGTTGTTCATTTACTGAGAACGTACCCGCCATTACTGGAGCTCCCTCAGGAATACCCTCGATGGTGGTGTAGTGCACCTGTCCTGGCTTGAAGTGAGCCACTTGCTGCTTCTGACCCTACTGGCTTCACTGCTGACTTTGCTTGGTTGGCATTGGGCAGTTCCGTACAAAGTGACCAAGCTGTCCACAGTCACGCGAATTTCGTGCGTAATATGCGTGGGCGTGGTCCGTGGGAATCGAATTCACGACCTCCAACCTCAGCGCGAGCCTTCCTTACCATCCCACCTATGCATCACTTGTGACTGGATGAGAGATGCATTTCTTTTAAAGTAACCCCTAGAGGACCATTTAGTACCAGGCCAAACCACCGGCCGGTACTAAATGTCGCATTTTAGTGCCGGTCAGTGTTACCGGCCGGTACTAAAATAGTTCTGGAAGCTTCCAAATTTGGACCCGGTACTAAAGTGGCGTCAAGACAACTTTAGTACCGGACCAAAGCATGACCGGTACTAACGGCCGGGGACGAATGAGCCATTTTCTGGTAGTGACAACGTCGTGTTCCTGTGGACGACCAGTGGAGCGCCCTGAAGGTCCGCCGCGGCGTGCTCCCCTGCGACCAGAACCTGTACAACGACGGCTCCACGCGCTGGATCGTGGACCTGCTCGCCAACAACGCCGGCCTCTTCACCTCGCTCTTCCCGCAGGCGCTCGTCAAGCTCAGCGAGGTCAACGTGCTCACCGGCACGCAGGGGGAGGTCCGCAACAGGTTCAACTGATGATCGATCCGCCGGCCATTCTTCAGCGCGTTCCTCTTCATCTTTCTTGTTTGGTTTCCTCTTCTTCCAAGCTACCTGGTTTAGCTGATCGCCTCAACCTGCGCCATTATTATCCTTCCCATTTTGCTTCATCATTTGTACGTGAAGTTCGTTTGATTCATTCTTTTCGTAACACATGTCCATTTGTAATTGTAATAACGTGACATACTAACGTACATACACGGCGGATTAATTTGAGGTGCTCCGATCCGTGTATGCTCGATATCGGTAGCGCACCGTGAATGTGAGCACCCTGTCTGTATTTCCCCAGTGCCAGGCACTCTTCACTCTTCAGTGACGTGAGAACACTACTACAAAAACGTTGATTTGTCCCGGTTGGGAAACCCACGTGGCTGGCGCACCCTTTTGTCCCGGTTGGTGTTACCAACCGGGACAAAAGGTCTCTTTTTTTCATGTTTTTCTTTTCTTAATTCTTTTTCTATTTCAATTATACTTTTGCATTTCAATTAAACTTATGTATTGGAATTCAGTGTGTATGATCTCCACTAATATATACATATATATATAGTTACTTATATAATATTTATCCTAGATAGTTTTCATATATAAATTAATTCACTTATATATATATATGTATACACATATCTATACATGTGAATTTCTTTACATATGAAAATGTCTAGGGCCAATATTATATAAATATATATATACACATATATATTATTGGAGTGCTTATATATATAATACATACATACTCCATCATATTTGCATAGGTATATTCGTTCTTAATTACATAGTAGAATTCGCCTTTTGGAAATTTAATACATACATACATACTCATAAATAGAAATTTAATACATAGACACACATATATATTTACATAGTTATATTCGTTCTTAATTACATATATACGCGTATATTGTCATATTTGCTGTGATTGTCAATATTAGATATTCCATCATAGTAGAATTCGCCTTTTGGATCGAGGACTTGCTCAACAATAAATCCGGAGAATTGTTCTTGAATCGCCATAATCTTTTCCTCCGGTATGAGTTTATCGCGCATCTCCCCGACCTATGGAAAAAGGGGATAATTAATTTCGACTAATTAAAATACGAGTTCAAATATTAACAAGTTTTTTTACTTACTTCCTCCTCCCAATCTGTCCAGCCCTTTGGAGGACCTACCAGACCATGGATGTTCTCGCATACATAGTATGCGCACAATACAGTGCCTGGTTTCTGTCTCATACACTTTAAGAGAGAAGAAATTATCAGGTATTTACATGAATATATAATAAAACTAATGAATCGTGCAACGAATCATCCAAGCGCGTACCGGAAAATCTGTCTTGATCTTCAATTCCTTGTCAAATTTGCCTGGATGATTTTTAGCGAATTCTTTCCAAACCCTGTGCATGATTAGAACAATTATAGTCAAGTAACAAAGTGATTCAAATTATCGGTCATGGACGGAGTAGTGGTAGAATTACTTTTTCATCATGTTAAGAAGATTTTCGTATTGTTCTGGAGGTCTCCTCAATGAGTCCATAACCACGAGTAGTCTCTTCTCGGGAATTATGACAATTAGGACAAAGTGTTCACTGCAGGATTATACGGAGGCAGTTCTTGGTAGTTAAGGTTTAAACAATTCGATTATAGAATAGAAAGAGTTAGACGGAAAGAATCACTCACGCAAAGTTGTAAGGAAACAATATCATTTGCTTGTTGTGATGAACGCTTATGTACTTGAACAAGTTTTGGAATATGTCATCGGGATTGTCACGTAGAAGCCTCCAATTACAAGTAATTGGGTCGATGAAGCCGAGGTGAGAGTATCCCTTTCTTCTGCAAGTATGTATCTCCATTCTACATGATACCGAATAAATCAAGAGATCAGTATGTTGAGATCATGCAAAACAATACGTAAGGAGAGTAAAATACTTACAGAACCCACAAGCCGACCATAGAGATGTCGAGGGCCTCCTGATGGAATAGTTGGTAAATTTCTTCCCAGTTTATCCATATAATGGCCTCCCCCCGTAAGAAATCGTCATCTTTAATCTTTGCGCCCTGCATGAAGATGCAATCGGCCATCGCACGCATGTAGTGCTGGTGCAGCTTATACATTTGCGTTGGAAGCACAGACACTACTTCGGGGGGTACAAGAGTTTTGCCGATCTCAAACGTCCATTTGACGACCACATCGGCCTTTGGAATATCTTCTCCCCCTGCAATCTGAGCGGCCGTCAGGTTTGATTCTTTCAGAAATGTAACAAAGTCTTGTTCTTGCGTCGTCTGTCCCACTACGAGAGGCTCTATTGATTGTTTCTTTTAGGCCCCGAGCTATGGAACGTCGGACGACGACGACTTTGATTGTCTCTTCTTTTTCTCAGTAGTTTTGATAATTGTGCGTTCGTAGTCTGAAGGGGGGTCTCTCGGAATGAATTTTCTCTTATTTGCTTCGCACATTCCCTTAAAAAATTTCAAATCTATCGAATTTATGACTTTCTCGGGCTCCGGCTTCGGCTTCGGCTTGAAGTGCTCTTTAACTCTTTCTTGAGTTATCCGATCGCATTCTTCAAGGCTCATGTCCCAGGGTTTAATAGGAGCCTCCTTGGTTTTCTTCTTCTTTTCCTTCTTCTTTGGAGGCTCCCTAGCCGGTGCAGCTACCTTCTTTGCCGGCGGCCGTTTCTGCTTCTTTGCCGGCGGTGGACGGGGTGACCATGGAGGCGACGGTGACGCTTGAGTGTTCATCGGCGCATGAGATGATGGTGATGGAGAATGTGCCGGTGAACCTTGCCGAGACAGTGCTGCCCTTGGGGAGTTTTGCGGAGATGCTGGTCTTGGAGAGGCATGCTGAGATGCCGGTCTTGGTGTTTGATCATCCGACTTTAGGACAATATAGCGCTTATCCCATAGGATGTAGCCATGAATGGCTTCTGCAAGTGTCCTCTCCCCATCGCCTCCAGGAATATCAAGCTCGAGCGTCTCCCAACCCTGGCACACCTGCTCCACGCCAACTCTTGTGTATCTAGGCGGAATTTGCTGCCCGTGGTACACGTCGCCTGGTTCGGTTGGCATGGCGGTACCGTACGCAACAGTGAACATTAAGTTCTTAACGGCAGTCTGCAGGTCACAAGGTGTCTGGTGGGTGATGTCATCCACTGGAAATCGCTGCGGGGCTGACGCTTCAACTGCGGCCTGGATCCCCGTGGGCTCGGCGGCGGCGACGTCTGTGGAAGCGCAGCTGCTTTTCCGCTGAGACAGGTGATCGGCTGCGACACTAGGCTCTGGAGGCAACGTTTGCGCTTGCTGTTGCTGGCTCATTGCTACGGCCACTTGGCGTTGAACCTCTTCCTCCAGTCTTTGATCGTGTGACATGAGCCGTTCCTCTAGCCTTCGCAAGTGCTCCCGCTCATCATTCTTTCTTCTTTGCCGGCTTCTATATGAATCAATGTAATCCCTGAACCCATACTTCCACGGAACCACGCCTTTGCCTCTTGTGCGGCCCGGATGCTCTGGATTTCTAAGGGCGTAAGTCAGCTCGTCCCTCTCTCTATCCGGCTGGAATGTTCCCTCGGCCGCTGCTTGTATGGCCTCCTGTAGTCTCTGGGCTGCTCGCTGGATGTTTGACCCATAGATGCAGTCACCAGTCAATGGGTCCAAGCTTCCCCCGTGACCATAAAACCAGGTCCTTGACCTTTCAGGCCAGTTCATGGTCGCAGGTTGGATGCCTCTGTCAAGCAGATCCTGCTCCATCTTCTCCCATTTGGGTACTGCAAGCTTGTAGCCTCCTTGGCCTAGAGTGTGATGGTACACTTTCTTCGAGGCGTTGTCTTTGGCCTTCTGCACCTTCTGAAGCCCAAGCTCTGAAGACTTGTATTCCACAAATGCATCCCAGTGACCCCTGAGCTTTTCGAGCTCGCCGGTAAATACGGGTGTGGTCCCGGTCTTGATATATTTCTTCGTCAAAATTTTCTTGAATGATCGCAGCTGTTCGGCCATCTTACTCAGGGTCCAGCGCTTGCATATCTCTTCGGATTCAGCTGGAACCGTGAAGTTTTTCTTAAGCTCCCGCCAGCACCATTCTTTTTCTCTTTCGGGTACCGCATCCCGTTCCTCGCTTGGATTGGAAGCTTTCCAGAGCCTGAAGCTGATCGGGATGTTGTCCCTGACAATACATCCGGATTGTCTTATGAATTTTTTGGCGCCAGCTTCTGGAGCGATCGGTTCGCCATCTGGACCAACTTCCGTTATAATGAACCGCCCTTCCAGTTTTTTTTGTTGGGCCTCGCTTCGTCTTTTTCTGCTGCGACGATGATCCAGACGGCTATAAAAAACATTCATAGTATTCATATAGATTCAGATGAAAATATGATTGTCACTACAAATAATTATAGTTGTGATATGTACATTAGCACTTTGTTCAGCAGCAGCGTCATCCTGAATAGATGGTGCCTCAATTCCATCACCGGACATATTCAAATATATGTCGGTATTGTTGCCATCATCAGCTTGTTCAGCGACATCTCCTTGACCTTCGCCAATCATATTCAACAAGAACTGTTCGTCTTCCGCGTCTGTGTGTCGCGGGTCCATCGTAACTAAAATATGAATACAAATAAAACCCTTAAAAAATATCTAAATAATCCACATATTTGCGAGCATTTGACTAAGTACCGATCGATGGACGAGGTCGAGTAATATTCTCTAAGTAATTCAAGAAATGAACTTGAAATATTCTATCGATAATTTCACTAAGTACCGATCGATGGATGAGGTCGAGAAATATTTCACTAAGTAATTCAAGAAATATACATGAAATATTTAAAAGAAATTTAAACTCACTTTACACATACATACATACATACATTCATACATTTAAAAATTTGTAAATATACCTTTATTTACACAACAAATTATGATTTCACTCTTAACAACAAATTATGATTTCACTCTAAATAACATGAACTCTAAATTATGATTTCAAATTATGAGCATGTCCCAAAGTTACATGAGTGTAGCTTCCTAGCTACTGAAAATGAGCCATAATTGGTCGACGATGTCGATCTCAGTGCTGCAAACACTCGACACACTCTGAAAACTAAAAATTAAAGAACATTGGGGAACTATACAGAGGCAGGAGCTTCCCAACGTAGCGAGAGGTTCTGGGGTTCAATGGAATGGAGAAGGTGTTGAGGGGACTCTCGTAGTAGGACGATCTTTTAGGAGATGAAACCTCGGTGTATGATTCCATCTATTTTTAGGTACAGGCAGCTTTAGTAGTTTATGTACCAGGCTGCATTACTTTTACCTTTTAGGTAACAAATGTATTGTTGAATGATTGATCGCTCTTATACTAGTTTACCATGCTTCTTAGTACACAATTCTCGTAATTTTCTAGACCTTCATTGATCCTGTACAATGCTAAATTAACCATATAATTTGCTACTTTCTTTGAATTGTGCCGATTTCATCAGGTTCTTTTGTTGTGGTTGATTTTATGGACTTAGGTCTAAGTAGCACGAAACTAAAAGTTTTTTTATTAGTAAATGTTATAGAAAATTTATGGATCCATGTTACTTACTTGCCAAGAGTTTTCTTTCTAGTAAATCGAAGTCAGCAATTTACGTCAATTAAGTTGGACCCGGGACAAAAGCCACCTATTGTCCCAGACCCAAAGGCTGCCGGGACAAATGGCCAGGAACAAAAGCCTGTTTTGTAGTAGTGGAACCATGATCTGTCTCTGCGTTCAAACATCAAAGTCGCCTCGAGACGGGCTTTTTTCTAGTTAGTGAGCGCATGCTGGGAGCCTTCCCGGCCATCGATCTCCTAGACCAGCGAACTTTCCCTTTTTGGAAAGTTTTATTTTCCACAATTTCCCATTTTTAAATATTTATAAAATTATATATATAACTTTTGTGTATAATTTTGTTGTCCAAATTTTTCTGAATATCTTTTCAATGAAATTTCTATTACAGAAGTTTCGTATAAAGTTTTTAGGTATAAATTATTCCTATAACTTTTAGAATAACTCTTGGTGATCACAAGTTCAGGTGAGAATAGTGCCAACAAAAAGTTAATAGTAAAATTATAATAAAAATTTCTTCCCATAATTTTTATAACATAATTTATACAAGTAATCAACATCATCATAAATTTATACACCCAACTTATTCCGCACAACTTTGTGTGTAACTCTTTCTAGAAAAACTTTTCAAACATATGAATTTGATAAGCCATATGACTACACATGTTGATAAAGTAAAATCAAAATAGAAAACCAAGAGAACAAAAAGGAAAATAACTTAAGTCTACACACGCACGCTAAGGTGGCCAGCAGGCCAGGTGTGGAGCATCCTAAAAGTGGGCCCCACGGAGCGCGTCGGGCGCAGGCGTATGCGCATCGCTCGCCGGCAGCTACTCCATCGCTGAATTGGGTTCCGCCCTCGAGACAGCGTCGTTGGTCCACGTACATTATCAAAATAGAAACCCACGACACACGCATTCATCCGGGCTCAATTAATAAGCACTGTCAGCCCATTAACAAAAAAACCAGCTTAGCATTTGACAGCTCTTTACCCAAGCCCAATAGAGACGTCGACATCCCCTGCAAATTTAAAGGGGGGGGGGGGGGGGTAATCACAGAAGGTCCACTCCAGTCCAAGAGGAGCTCGCCTCCGCACCGCCTGCCTTGATCGAGCCGCCGAATCCGGCCTCTTTCAACCCGTCGTCGCCACCACCACCATTTACCACACCCCCATCCGGATCCTAGCCCACAGGTTGTCTCGCCACTACCCTGACCGGCTGCACCCTCACCATGCCGCACTGCCCCCATCCGCTGCCAACGCCGATCTTCCCTACCACCTCGCCCCTCCCCTTTCTAAGCCCGGAAGCCACAGGAAATCCAGCAGCACTCTCCCCCCTCCGAATTCCGGCGGCACTCGCCTCCGCACCTCACCTTCCCTGCGCGGATCTCCTGCAACTAAACGCATCGCGCCTGCCCGCGTGACTCCTAAATTAGCGAATTTAAATGTGCCTCACGACCTCCTCCAGCCCGACCTGACTTTAACAGGCCTGCCAATTTCTCCTCCAGCGTAAAGAAAAACATACCAGCCCACCTTCCCCTCCTTACACGACGGCCCAAGGCCCCAACGCTCGACTCCCTCGTTCCGAAGTCCGAACCCTAGCCGGCAGCTGCCGCGGTTTTTTTAATTTTTTTATTTTTAATTTTCATTTTTTATAAAAATATATTTTCGCTTTGGAAATTTATAGGAATATACCCCGGCCGCTCCGCTGCCGGGCGGCCGGGACCTGGGGGCCGGTCCCCCGGCAGCGGGGCGGCCGGCCCTGACCGCCCGGCTCAGGGCAACCGGCTCTCCCACCCTTATATAAGGGTTGGCTGGTCCCCCCACCCCTCATTTGTATCACTAAAATTCCAGAATCAAAAAAAAGAGGGACGGAGAGAGAGAGGCGAAGCCCTGCCGGATTTTTGAGCCGGCGACTGCAGGTAACTAAAATTCTTCTACGCTTTACAAATAGATTATGTTGTAATTATTTTTGTTGAAACATTATATTAGCAATTAATTTAATATCATGATTGTGTGTCCAGATATGTCGAGCAAGCTTCGTTTTCAAGTTCATTATGGTGACTACTATATTTCTCATGAGTGCGGAATGGATAAACCCTTAAAGAGGAGTTTTGGTTCCATACGCAAATGGCTTCACGAGATATTCAATGTGAATCCAAAGACTCATTTCGTAACCGTTCAGACTGTGACGAATTGGGGAACTGAAGGGGATTTCTAGGAGTTTATGCTTATAGCAAACACCGAAGAATGGCGGACTTACATGCAAGCAGCTCTTGACCGCGGGTGGCCTCTTTCAATGCTAATTCAGATTCACCAGAAGGCAACCCATTTCGGTGAAGGGTCAACAAGTACACCATCTCATATAAACCAAGCAGTGGAACAAGAAAATGAAGATCAGAACATGCATGTCACAGAACCTGAGCTGTAAGGTATAGCTGATCAGGTAGGAGAAAAAGAAGATCAGAACGTGCATGTCATTCAACCTGAGCCGCAAGGTTTAGCTGATGAGGGGGAGCGGATACCTGGAATAGTGGAAGCTGTACAGAATGAAGGCCAAGAGGCTCGAATAATGGAAGAATGTGGGGACACATCAGATGATGAAGACTACCCGTTGCTAGGTGAATGGCGAGACAAGGGTTTTGGAAATCCAGTGATACAGGATATTAGGAGTAATGAGTACGAATACAGAGAGAATGAGGTTGTGCATGAGGCAAAGTATCCTAGCTTTGAAGCTATGAAAGATGTTGTGAAGCTTTGGGCTATATCGTTGAGGAAGGAATTCAGAGTTGTGAAGTCTAGCAGCAAAGAATATGAGGTGAAGTGTGTCAATGGCGATTGTACATGATGAGTACATGCCTACAAGGGCAAGTATAAGACACACTGGGAGTGTTCAATTGTTACACCACATACATATAGATTAACTGCTATTGCGCAAACTCACCGTAACATCACATCCACTTTCGTGGCCAAGAAGATGTATGGGGTGATTCTGGACAAAATTGATTATGAGCCAAAATCGATAATTAGGGGCATCGACGGCCGTTTTCAATACAAAATCAGCTATTCAAAGGCTTGGCGGGCAAAACAAAAGGTGTTTGAGATGAGATTCGGCACATATGAGGCATCATATGATAACCTGCCTCACATGCTATCAGCAATTGTGCAGAGAAATCCTGGAAGCGCGGCTGATACCTACATTGTACCGAGTTTAGATGGGAGACCTGGGTTTCTGCTTCGTGCTTTCTTCTGCCTTGGTGCATGTGTGAGTGCATTTATGTATTGTCTTCCAGTTCTATATATTGACGGTACATTCTAGACAGAAAGATATAAGGGGACAATACTGACAGCGATTGGAGTTGATTGCAACAAGCAGGTGGTTCCCATCGCCTTTGGTTTTGTTGAGAATGAGAACACAAAGACCTGGTACTGGTTCCTTGAACGTGTGAAGATTCACGTTGTTGCTGGAAGGCCTAATGTTTGCCTCATCAGTGACAGACATACAGGTCTTCTAGCAGCAATAAGGCAACTACATGAAGGAAGTCGAGGACAACCTCCTCTATGGCAAGATGTTGTGAGTAGGTGGTGCATAAGGCATATGGGTGCAAACTTATATGAGCGCTTCAAGAATAAGAAACTTATGAATTTGTTCAAGAGGTTGTGCACTCAGAATCAGCAGCGGAAGTTTGATGCATTGTGGCAGGTGCTAGATAACATGTGCGCAGAGCTGCTAAAGGAACAGGCCTCAACCTCCAATCGGAGACGTTCCGGCGGCGGACCTTTCACACAGTGGATTAAGGATGCACCTAAGGAGAAGTGGTCCATTATATACGACACTGGTGGTCGTCGATATGGGATCGAGACAACCAACCACGCAGTGTTACAATATGGTAATGTGTCATGTTCGTGGATTTCCTCTTGTTGGCATAGTTGAGTTCATCATGTACGGATGCACAAGGTACTTCAGAGAGCAGTACCAGGCAGCTGCTGTCTTACTTAATGATCCAGGAGTGATTTTTTATAATAGGGTCACTAACTACATGAAAGAAAAGATTGAAAATGCTCAATATCACAGAGTGGTCTCCATGGGCACAAAGGATCAAAGGTTTGAGGTTTCATGCAAGGACAGGACAGGGCAGGGTGTCCGCAGACAAAGTGTCGTTCAGGATTGCTTGATAACGCCGGGAGGCAAGGTTTTTTGCAGATGCAAGAAGCCACAGCTTCTTCACTTACCATGCTCCCATGTCATTGCGGCATGTTCAGAATCTGGGTTGGATCCTGGGGTTTTTGTTTCAGAATATTACAGAAAAGAAACCGCTGTGCACACTTGGGGCCATGACATATATGGCATAGGCAGTCTGGGATCATTCACTACATCAAATATCTCTCCAATGTACATTCCCAATCCAGATGCTAGGAGAGGGGTAGATCGACGGCAGACACTTCGTATCCGTAACGGAATGGATGAGTCTGAGGCAGGAAAGAAGAAAAAATGATGCAACCTGTGTGGAGCAAATGGTCACATTTACAAGAAGTGCCCTAAAATGCAAGAAGATAATGCTGGTGCTGAGGTTGGACCTTCTGGAAATCCCACCGATGGATTGCCTCCGGATTTTGGAGCCCATCGCGTCTAGATTTCATTATGTGTGTATACGTATTTGAACCAGATGTATGGATATGTATTCCGACCTGTATGTGATAATTATATTTCGTTATGTATGGATATGTATTTGCTCCAGATTGTAGCATGTAATATTACGATGGTATTTGTGTATTAAGATTTCTTGGTTGCAGTTCTAAATGTGTAGGTTGGTTCAATTAGATTGCTCACTGAATGTAGTGTACTGAAAATAGAAGGGTAGTTACGAGTCATAAATTTTCGGTTTGCAATACAATTTTGTAAACAATGCTACGACTACAAAGCAGAGACCTAAGGTGTTCGTACTACTAGGTACTTGAACAATGAAAAGCATGGCATGTGCAACATGATAACCTCGTGTTGTGAGTAAACCTAACATGCCTTAGGAAAGGTAAAATGCCAGGATTACATGGTGGTGCTTTACTGAGTGCACCGGGGATATTTTCCCTTCCTAATAGCTTCAGACCCTGATTCCTTAGCACGGCGGGCCCTCTCTCGCTTCCTGTAACATCCCAAAATCCACTGAAGTAAATCACGTGATAAAATTGTTTCAAAAGTTTTTCTTCGTTGAGCTCAAACCCTCCTAAACCCTTGAGCCCTTTTTCCCCGAATCCTTTTCCTGACCCGACATCCGAATCCGACCGTTGTCCCGTCTCTTTTTTTTCTTCGCTCCGCGTGCGCCATCCGACCGGACGTCACGACACGCGTGGCCAACCGAGCCACAGCAGCCGCCGTGATTATGGCCGGCGTGTACTCCCTTTCTCTCTCTTCCCTCTTTTTCTTTTCTTTTTCTCTCCCCTCTCTCCTCCCCGCGTGCGCTGCTGGGCAGCTCGCCACCGCGCGCGCTCGCCACGCTCCCCGGCCTGCCCCTGCTCTGCACGCCCCCCTGGCCCACGCACTCCACCGCACCAGGCACCCCTCGGCCCCCCTCTGCCCACGCCGCGAGAGCCGAGCCTGCGCTCGCCGCGCTCGGTGCCACCCGCTCTGCTCGGTGCCACCTCCCCGCCCCTGCACGCACGCGCGGTCTGCACGCACGCACGCGCGCGCGGACCGCCGCTACCCCTCCTCTCGCGCGCACGCGCATGCCGCAACGCCGCGGCCTCCCTCTATTCAGGCCCGTGCCGCGACGCGCGCACACCCGCACCCGCTCGCCGCGCGCACACCCCGGGCCGCGATGCCGCGTGCCCCCGCGTGGCCACGCCACACGCCGCGCCGCCCGCCCCCCGCCGCTGGTACCCTGCCCGGCCCTGCTCTGCCCACATGCGCCCACGTGCGCTCACCGCGCCGCCCGTCGCTGGCCGAGCCACGCAGGCCGCGCGCAGCGAGGCACAGCGCCCCGGGGCCCCTCCATATGCCTACAGTGCCCTGCGCGCTGCTCGCCGCTGACCGTAGCGTCTCATCAACCCTGTGCCACCGCGAATCGTGCTGCCGCGGCACCAGGCGCCATTAATGGCCACCGGCCGGCCACCACCGGCACCCCTCCGCTCCACCGCCTTCCCTCAGCTATAAAGAGACCCCCGAGCTCCACAACCACCACCCCGACCTCGCCAAACCCCGCGCTCCTCCTCTCCCCAGCTGCAGCGCCGCCACCACCGCCGCCAAGGCCGGTCGCCGCCCGCTCGCGTCGTCCCGCCGCCTCACTCCACCCGGGCCCGAGGTGAGGCCAGGGATCAAACCGCCTCCTCCTCCTTTCTCTTTCCCCTCCCCTTCCGGCCGACGCCATCGGCCAGAGTGCCCGAATCGGGCCGCCGCCGCCCCTCACACACCCCTCCTCTATTTCCCAGTCGGGAGGAAGAAGAGAAGGGCATTTATGCCCAAAACCCCTCCCCTCTACTCTATTTCATTAAGAACCCCTCCACCCTTTGGCTTTATGCAAAAGCATCCCTGCCCTTTATGATATTCACAAACAAACCCTTCCACTATGCAACATATTTATAAATAAACCCCTGGCCCTTTTTAGAATGACCCAAATAGTTTCTAAAATACAAACCAAGCCCCTGCCTTCTCAAATATAATTACAAACAAGTCCCTGGACCCTTATTTAAACCCTAAACCTTCCTGTAACCTATCATTTCATGCGCCAAACGACCTCGGATCGACCTAAAACTTCATCATGCCTCTCATAACATAATTTTTGCCATGCCATTAAGAAATCGTCCAAACATATTACTTCTATTGTTTCCGATTCGAGCTCAACGATAAAACTTTTATTTCTGTTTCTTGATTGTGTGCATGTTTGTATGCGTCATAGATCACGGTGTGAATGAGAGAGAACCCATCGACGAGCAGTATTGTGAGCAGGCGAACGAGGATCAGTTTCGCGATCCCGAACCCGAAGGACAGGGCTTCGATCAGGACCTCCTGGAAGGCTTTGAAGACGGCAAGTTCAATCCCATCTTTTGATGCATGCTTTTGTCCTAGTTTTTATAAACACAACCTATTGTCCTGTTTTACAAAATTGCATATGTTTTGCCTGCTGAAAACACGGTTGGATAGCCACCCCTTGATTTGTTATAACCATTCCTTGACCGCCTAGGTTAATGTCTGAATGTGTTGTTTGGACGTTAATCACTGCTAGAAACGCTTAGGACCTTATACACAATACAACTTGTTTTTATAAAGAAATGGTGTGCGTGTGTGGGAAGGGATAAAGTTGGAATTTTCGAAAGATAAGTCTAGACGGGATGGATGGCATTTCTGTGTGATTTGCCGATTGGTGTGCTCATGCCTGTGTGGCAGGGCAAGGAAGGGAGATATCCATCTTGTCACCACTAAGGACCAAGTTGGTGTGTCATCTCACCTAACTCCACTATCGTGCAAACCACTCAACCGTTGAATGGGCAACGGCTTAGCACAAACCCCACTAATTAGTCTGATAGCCATCAGGAGAGCTGAGAGCAACGGGTGACCAAGGAGAAGGGATTAGCTCTGTGTGACTTATGCCCCGGTTAGAACCTCTCTGATAGGTCAATGACCCCTTGGTGCATCTCGTGATGGCTAGTCCGGTCTAGCTAAGGTGGGTAATGGCTTTGTTGGGATCTGCGCCGACACTAAGGTGATCGAGTTGCGGTACCCCGCTTGTGGGTAAAGTTGCACACCTCTGCAGAGTTAAGAATCTATTCGAATAGCCGTGCCACGGTAATGGGCGAGTTATAGTGTGGTCACATAACTAGTGTTTATTTTGGGATGGGTTGGCGTGAGTTGTTTCGTAAATGTGTCCGGCAGTTGTGCCGTGTGCTACGGCGGATGAGGAGTCCGGTAGCAGCTTAAAACTTGGATCCTGTGTGGATCAACCCCTCGTGTTACTCGGTACAAGAAAACTGATTTTGGAAGATGCTTTCTTTCAAAGGAACCCCTCATAAAATATTACTTTCCGCAAAACAAACCCTAGCCTTATCCTTGATTTACCCTATGCATTATATTCTGTTTATACCCCCTCCGTGGGTGTGGTAGGACTTGCTGAGTACGTTTGTACTCACCCCATTCTTAATTTTTTTTCAGAGGAAGACCCCAACTTCGTTCCAGAGGACGTTGAGTAGGGTACCGTCCTGCACCCAGCCTTGCCTGTGGATTAGGGTCACCCGCAGGAGATACCGCATGACGCAAGACTCTAATGACCTTCTTTTTATAATTAATATCGTTGTGTGGGTGTGGGTTGTAATCCTCGCGATAGTGGCGCTTCTCTGCTCACTACCGCGTACAGTTGTACGGTAATGAACCATCTGATGTAATAAATGTGTCATTAGCCTCCTGGGACTGATGTTTGTATCACATTTAAGTCTTCTCTTATGAGGGGGCGCTTCACTTCCTCTCCCTATCAGCTTCATGTTCCTCTGCCTTCTGACGTTCCACTTCTGCAATCCTCTTCTGAATCTCTTCCTGGTTTTTCTTGCGCTTCTCCTCCATCCGTTCTTCATGCAGCATTCGTTGCCACCTTTGTGCAGCCCACCTTGTTTGACGCTCCACGTGGTCCTTATCCTGCTGAGATTGCTCGGTGTCTAACCACTGCACGAAATCACATAGAGGCGGTGGAGTCTTTCCCCAAATCATGTTAGAAGTCATTACTAGATCTTAAAGTGACAAACTCTGATAGTGTTTTGTAGTACCTTTGCTCGGTCCTTGCCGTAATGCTTGTGCGGGACGTACTCGTAATTCTCGCACATGAAGAACCTCTTGCCAAAGTCGTCCCCCAAAACCCTTGATTTCATTAGTTTGCACAAGGATCCGCAAAAACACATAGGCACCTGGACTCCTTGGGGGACTGTTTCCGTCACCTTACTCCATGGAATGTAGGTGGATCCTGAGGATGTCATGGTGTTGAGCCCTGGCAATCACAAGTGAGCAATCAGATTGCTAATATACTATATCAACGCTAATCATTATCAGTAACTACACCTAAATGTACCACTAATCACTCCTAATAATAATTAAACTGATTGCTAATCTACTGTTTCAACAAAAATAATTACAACATAATCTATTTGTAAAGCGTAGAAGAATTTTGGTTACCTGCAGTCGCCGGCTCGAAAATCCGGCAGGACTTCGCCTCTCTCCCTCCCTCTTTTTTTGTTTCTGGAATTTTAGTGATGCAAATGAGGGGTGGGGGGACCAGCCAACCCTTATATAAGGGTGGGAGAGCCGGTCGCCCTGCAGCCGGGCGGCCAGGGCCGGCCGCCCCGCTGCCGGGCGGCCGGCCCCCAGGGACCTGCGCGCAATTTTCTCCGCGAAATTTTTTTCACAAACGCCCCTGCCGCCCCGCTGCCGGGCGGCCAGGTCCTGGCCGCCTGGCAGCGGGGCGGCCGGGGTATATTCCTGTAAATTTTCAAATCGAAAATATATTTTTTATAAAAAACGAAAATAAAAAATAAAAAAACCGCGGCAGCTGCCAACGGCAAGCACAGCGCCGCGCCACGGAGCCAGGGCGTGCACGCGGAGGCTATATATCGCTTGGAACTTTTTTCATTTTTATATTTTTAAAAATTAAAATTTCAAAAATATATGTCCGTTTTCAAATATTTCAAAAATATACCCCGGTCGCCCTCCCATAGGGCGACAGGCCCAAAGTGTAATTTTTTTTTTCTTCCAATTTGCAACGAAGTCCCTGGAGAAAAAAAAAGGGGGGGGACCTGTCGCCCCCCCCCCCCAACGGGCGACAGGGGCCTGTCGCCCGTTGGGGGGGCGACAGGTCCCCCCCTTTTTCCGACAGAGCCCTTCCAGGGACTTTTATTTTTCCAGTGACCTATTTTGAGCTATTCGAGCGTTTATTCGTCATCACCGTCGGCAAGATCTCGGCCGCTAACTCCTACCGCACGTAACTTGTCCTTCATTAAATCACGGGAAAAAATCGCAAGAACTTCCCTTATTTCACGAGCATTATGGAACCCACAAACATAATAAGTTCACATCAATAATATCTATAGAAACAAATGACAAGTAACCTACCACAATCATAAACATCGGATACAAATAAGCGGTCCACAGCTATCTCATTACAAATAAACATCATATACATCTAACCACCCCTAGGGCGTCGGACCCTCTTAGCCCTCTGCTGGGCACGGACATATCCCTCGGAGTAGGTGAGAACATCCGGAGACCTCACCTGTCGCTCAGGACGCGCAAGGGGCTGCGGTGTCTGCTGCTGAGAGATCCCAAGTGGTGCTCCTCCTAGCTGTGAATACCCCAAGACATCGGGGTCACCTTGCGCGGCAGGCTCTTCTGGACTCAAGCTGTCGAAGTCGTCTAAGGTGAATGTCTCGTTATCTGGTTGAAAGGATGAAGAAGAAGGTCCGGCGCCCGCATCGGGGTAGAATCCTACGCAAAAAATATGGATGTTAGCGTACGCTCGTATATTTCGTAATGACATGTAGAAACCGAAATACGAAACATAAATTAACCTGTGTAGGCCGGTATCTGTGGCCCCGGTACCATCCCTGGATACGGTCCGCCAACTGGTGCTGTCCCTCTAAACGTTCCAGTATGGCCGAACGCAGTAGCTGGATCGTATCCTGTATGTGATATTAGTAGATATGTAGGAACACTTGATGTAATTTTAAAGAGATATGTACGTTACCTGCACTTGGGAAGAACTGCGACGTCGGCCCGTGCATGGTCGACGGACACGGGAACGACGACGAGGCCTGAGACGACCCGTGGCTGTCTTCGTACTGCACACGGCTTCCGAAGTTGTGCGCTACCTGACGCAACTGATCACGCTGCCTCGACCATGCCTCTGTCTGCTCAAACTGGGTCATTGGGGATCCGGCATGTACCCTCGTCAGGTAAGTCGAGCAGTCCGTCTCCATCATGTTGCAAAGGCGAAGCTGCATCAATTTAGTAAAGTTACAAACACATGAATTATCTTATGAATATGATTATATATATATATATATATATATATATATATATATATATATATATATATATATATATGCAAATATGATCAAGAGACTCACCGCGCCAGCTAGTGCCTCCACGTGGTGCCGGGCATAGCCATCCTGAGGCCTCGCCTGGTGTGGCTGCGGGTGAGTGTCAACAAAAACCAGACGAGCCCGAGTCCGGGGTAAGTACCAGGTGAGGTAAGCCCTAAAGGAGCTATCTGTGTGTGGTCCTGTTGGATGGACCAAGTGTTCGTCTGCCTGTTCCCATTGGTCCACCCACGGCTGGATCTTGGTGAGCCAATCATCAGAGCACGGCAAGCCACTCCTTGACAACCTACAAAGTGGACCACGAAGAATCGTTAGATTCGACACGAATGTATGAGCCAAGTTCATTCATAATTACCTGTGGTCCTGGCGACTGACACGCTCCAACGCGGTGGGCACCGGAAACTCCTGGCGCTGCCCAAACTGTCTCCTGACTCTCCAGAGGCAATATGCCTCAACCGCAATGTCATAAACCAGGACGGCGGAAGTAAGCCACAGGCTCGCATTCGCGGAGCAGTACGAAGACAGGCCTGCTGGTGCACGGGTAGCCACAGCCTCTGGGCTGTAAGGCTCCCAGACAACGTCCTCGGGCGTCAGCATGTCGAGCTCCGAAACAAACTCAGGATATGCGCGTTTAACCCGCGCATGTGCCCAGGACCTCTGCATTCCGAATAAGTAAAATTAAAAGTGCGCTAATACATCATGTAACAATGAATAACAAAATTAGGTTTGTTGCGAACATACCTGACGCCAGATCCAGATAGTTCCCATAGTGGGCCTCTCGTCCTCCTCGTCGCCGTACATGCCCCCGTGGTAAGGCTCGTGGCTGACCAAGGGGCGACCAACGGCTAGCCTCTCGTACGACCAAAGCTGTAGCAGTAGTGGGCACCCTGACAGGATAGTGTTCCCATGTGTCTTCATGCACCCATCGCAGAGTCCACGGTAAGTGGCCGCAAGTACCGCCTCACCCTAGCTGTAGGGCGGCACGTCCTCGTCCCCATCCGCAATCTCCCGTGCATACGGAAGGAGAATCCTATCGACCGAGTTGCCATGAGTGTTGTTGAACATGATGTAACCAAACAACCAAAGTAGGTATGCCTCCAGCGATCTAGTTACACTGTACTCGTCGGCATCCGCAGCCAACAAGGCAGGCTGCATAAACAATTAAGATTAATGGTTTCAACTGGCAATGGAACATGTGAATTGTAACAATTAAATTTATATATGCAATGAATACGTACTATAAACTGTAGGAACCAGGTCTTCGAAGGACCTGCTGCTCGCGGGTGGGGTTGATCGGACCTGCTTCGTCCACGCGGTCAACCAGGGCAAAACGGGCCTCCAGCTCATCCTTCCACGAGGCCGCCACCACACGCGGACCTACAGCCTCCCCGACGATAGGGAGGCCGAGGAGGTAGGCCACGTCCTGCAGCGTAGGAGTCATCTCCCCACACGGGAGGTGGAACGTGTGTGTCTCCGGCCTCCATCTGTCAACGAGCGCCGTCAGGAGGGATCGGTCGAGCTGAATAGGCCCAACCTCGACAAGACGGCTCAGAGTCAGTAGGCCGGCCTCACGTAACCTGCAAAAAAACAAAAAATGTCAAAACAAAGGAATACCGACGAATACAAAAGTGATAAACAATAATATTTCATCACATACCGGTCACACCAATCGTGGTGTATAGAGATCGCTTCGCCGGGTGGACGAGGACGTAGCACCTCTAGGGCTCGGTGCTCAACAGCTGCAAAGTAAGACCTGTGGCTCGAGTCGATCACTGGGTCTAGCAAGGAGTCCATCTCCATACCTGCATTCAAAAATATATGAGAACACATAGGTAAATATATATTTCATACAAACTGGACACATAAATACAATAATACTTCATTACATACCTGCCATATTTCATTATTACATATTACAAATAATGAAATACAATTGTGGATCATGACACCGAATGTCTTCCACGAGCAATTCTCGCCGATGCTCGTCTGAACGTAGGAGGTGCTCCATCTCTGGGATTTCCGGAAGGACCGACGTCAGCAGCATCGTGAAGTGCATTCTGAGGACACTTCTTGTAGTTGTGACTCAATGATCCATATTGGCTGCAACGCTTTTGTGCCTTGCTTGCTTCCGACTCGTCCATACCATTCCGAATACGACGTGTCTGACGGCGGCCTTTGCCTTTCTTAGTGGCTGGATCAGGAATAAACATCTTATTCTCATTATCCTGAGTGAAAGGCCCCACAATTCCAATCCCGTATACCTCATATCCCCATGTGGATACAGCTGCTTCCTTGCTGAAGTATGGTGAAACAAATAGTCCTGGCTGTAACGCAGACTCTGCACATGCCGCAATGAGATGGGAGCATGGCATATGCAATAACTTAGGCTTCATGCAGGAGCAGAATGCTTTGCCATCAACTGTAATCAAACTCTCCTGTACCACTCTATCTCTACGGATACCATGACCACTTCTATCCTTACATAGAACCTCAAATCTATGCTCCATTGTACCTGTGGATATGACGCGGTACAGTTTGGCCTTTTCAATCTTCTCTTGCATATATTGTGTCACTCTTTTGCAAAACTGAATTTGGGGGTTGCTGATGTTTATGCTTGCAGCCATGTAACGCTCTCTGAAATACTTCATGCACCCATACATGATGAACTCAACAATTCCCACAAGTGGAAAGGCACGACAAGAACGCATAACCATATTGAAACACTCTGCATGGTTCGTTGTCTGAATACAATACCGTATTCCGTTGGTATCATAAAGGAATGACCATTTCTCCTTAGGTGCACCTCGAATCCAGTGTGAAAATGGCTTCTCAATTGAATCCCTAGCCTCTGCAGCCTGACTCGTGCCTGCTCCTGATGCCCTTACCTTCACTAGCTCTGCAGTCAATTGATCAAGCATCTGCCATAATGCATTGAATTTTCTCTGTTGATTTTGGGTGCACAATCTCTTAAACAGGTTCTTAAGATCCTTGTTCTTGAAGTGTTCATAGAAATTTGCACCCATATGCCTAATGCACCACCTGTTTTGGACATCAGGCCATAATGGAGGCGTTGTCGCAGTTCCACCTTGCAATTTCAGTATTGATTGCAGGATACCTGCATGCCTATCACTAATAAGGCACACATCTGGACGTGCAGCAACAACATGATTCTTCACTCGTTCAAGGAACCAATACCAACTGTCTATGTTCTCATTCTCTACAAATGCAAATGCGAGTGGAACAATTTGGTTGTTGCAATCTACACCGATTGCGGTGAGTATCTGACCTTTATACCTTCCAGTCAAAAATGTGCCATCAATGCAGATCACCGGAAGATAAAACTGAAATGCTCTAACAGAAGCACCTATGCAAAAGAAGGCTCGTTGCATAATTCTTTGTCCCCTAGTCACGGCTGGTAAAAGGTATGTGTCATAAAAGCTTCCAGGATTTCTACAGCAACCTGGGATAACATACGAGGTAGGTTATCATATGATGCCTCGTATATGCCGAACCGCATCTCGAACACCCTTTGTTTAGCCCGCCATGCCTTCAAATAACTGATGGTGTACTGGTAAGTCTGCTCAATGTGTCGAACAATCATTTTTGGCTCATAATTTAGGTTGTCCATAATAAACCCATACATTTGCTTTGCAACAAAGTCGCATGATATATTGCGATGCGAGGGAAGAACTTCTGACAGCAAACAAGTGTGCTCTGTGACAATGGAACATTTCCAGTTTGACTTCCATTTTCCATTGAATGCATGGACTCGCCATGGACATCCAGCATTCACACACTTCACCTCATATTCTTTACTGCCAGACTTTACGACTCTGAATTCTCGTTTCAATGAGATTGCCCATAGTCTCACAGCATCTTTTACGGCTTCAATGTTTGGATATGTTGCACCTTGCACTACCTCATTCCCTCTGTACTCCCACTCCTGATTTCGTACATCTTCTGCGACATGACTGCCAAAACCATGCTCTTTCCACTCTTTTGGCAATGAGTACTGCTCGTCATCAGATGAGTCCTCATATTCTTCCATCTCTATTGCGGTTTGGTCTTCTGCCTCCATCTCGTCCACAATGCTATGTATCCTCTCTCCCTCATCAGCAAGGTCCTGTGGTCCCATGTTTTGGTTCTCTGTCTCTTCTGACTCATCTTGCTCAACATAATTGGTCTCTCTTCGAATACTCGGAGTTCCTTGATCTGCACAATGTTGGATTTCATTTTGTGTCTTCTCCCGGATTTGAACAAGAATGGCCAGAGGCCACCCACGCTCTAGAGCTGCTTGCATGTACTTCTGCCAGTCATCAGTGCTGTGTATCATCATTAATTCCCATAATTCACTTTCTACCTCCCAATTAACAAGAGACTGGACAGTGATCACATGTGTCAACAGATCAACATGGAACCCACGCTGCAGCCACTTACATATGGAACCAAAACTCCTTTTCAGAGGTTTATCTATGCCGCTAGATGTGCGCTTAAAGGCAGAAAGATCTACTCCATTTGGCCCATACATAACATTGTATTCACCATAAATTACTTGAAACTGCATTTTGCTCGACATATCTGTATATCACATAATACTTATCGAGTTATACTCTTTACTTCACTACCTTATTCAATAATCCGTAAAAACTAAGTATGAAATTCAATTACAACGTATAAGTATTCATAACTACGTGATGACACTCAAATTCTATACTGCATAAATGGTTCTACTAATTTTCTAAACTAATTTACTACTACGTAACTACAAACTAAAGTATCATTGAACTCCTACTTAAATGGTTCTACTATAGCACTAATTAAATCAAATTACTCATATTAAAATACGTAGTACTTAAATATAACAATATTTAAACTAAATGTACTAACCTGCAGATCACAAGTGCTGAATCCGACAGGGCTTCGCCGCTTTCCTTCTCCTCACTCCTCTCTTTTTTCTGGATTTTTGGTGGAATTTTCGGGCTCAAATGAGTAGGGAAGGGGAGGGCTTGAGCTTATATAGGGGGGTACCCCCGGTCGCCCGCGGGGGAGGGGGGGCGACAGGCCCCCCTGTCGCCCGGGGGGGCGACAGGCCCCCTGCCGCGCCCGTGCGCTGGGCCCAGCGGCGGTCGCCCGTGGGCTGGGCGACAGGCCCCTGTCGCCCCCCCAACGGGCGACAGGTTTTTTTTTATTTCCAGGGACCTTATTGCGAATTTGAAAAAAAAAATTCACTTAAGGCCTGTCGCCCTATGGGGGGGCGACCAGGGTATATTTTTGAAATATTTGAAAACGGACATATATTTTTGAAATTTTAATTTTTAAAAAATATAAAAATGAAAAAAGTTCTATCGCTTGTGCTACATATCATCGATCCATCGCATGAAGCAGCGGTAGCATAAATTCGGCCCATTAAAACATTGTGTTCTGTTTCTGTTGCTGCACGTTATTTTTGTTTTATTTATTGCAGCTCTAGATGAGTTTGACCATCTCAATGTGTTGCTGCCACTCCATGTGCAGGGTACCCGACCTTGTTGTGCACACGCTTCAAGGCTACTGCCAGTCTGCCACTCGATGTGTTGCAGGCTGCTGCCGCAATCCACGGCTCCACACTAACAGCACGTCCCGCCTTCTATTTCTAATTTTGTTTTCTTTTCTACACTTTTTTCTTCCGTTACTAGTTTCATTTCGGTCCATCTATTTTTCCCTTCCATTACACTTTCTCCTTTATTCATTCTAAATTGCTATTACTTTAGTATTTTTTTTCATATGCACATTCATTTCTTTGTATTGCAGATTTATAAATCGGTGTGTGAAATAATTTGTTCCATTTTTTATACGATAACTTGTTTTAGCATGTGTATATATGCTTATAAAAATATTATTTTATGTGTGAAATGATTCATATTGAATATAGATGTATTTATCTTTTTATAAAATATTTGTTTGCGCGTAACTAATTTGTTCTCTATGCCAAATTATTTATTTGTTTTGTAGATTAAATTGTTCTGTGACGTTGATCCATTTGTTCACGGTATTCATTTTTCATTATCTATCCCATACAGTTAAATGTTCGTGTTGTGTAATATTTTATTCGTTGTACATTATTATTTGTTCGTTATATTTAATTTTTTTTGTTTGTAGAAAATAATCATTTGTTTGTGTTCTTAAAATATTTGTTCCCAGTTTTTAAATTAATATTTAGTATTTTAAAAATGCTTTTAAAAAATATCGTGCAAATATAGACAAGTGTGGTCTTGTTTTGAAGATCTTGTCCTTAAAAAGATAACGGTGCAATCCAAATTTAATTTGGAAGCTCAGTTTAAGAGTTACAGCTTTTTAAATTTTGGACTTGTATGCATGTGGATGAAATCATCAATTTTGTCTATTTTAGCATACATGCAAAGATTTTTCTATTTAGTGGGCCGGCCCAAAATATTATCTCCACACGGCCAATGCATGCATGTGATGGGTTGTAGAACCGGAAAACCTATGCATCTTCCGGAAGTTTTTTCCCAACATAACTTCCAGTGTTTGAGATTCGTGCAACTATTACCAACCATTGGATCTACACACTCAAACCTAACCCTTCCTTCTCCATCCTTCACCGTGCCCGCCGCCGGCGCCCCTACTGGGCCGCGCCGCCGCGCCATGACCGCCTCCCGGCCGCTGCCCACGGTGCCCCTGGCCGCCTCCGGCCGCTACCGCGCGCTGCTGCTGCGGCCGCTGGCCGCCGCCACCCGGCCGTGGCCGCGCGATGCCGCCCCGGGCGCCCCTACTGGGCCGCGTCGCCGCGTGTAACGCCCTAATTTAAATTTCCTAATTAATAATAAATTTAATTGGCTTTATTTAATTTTCTAGGATTTAATTTGCTTAGTCTTGAATTTAATCTAATTTTGTTCCTCAAGTAATTAAAATTTTATCATAGGTTTAATTGTTGGTGTTGCATTCATGCTGGTGCATAGTTCTATTTGGGTGAGTGAGGTTTGAATTCAAATGTGTTTGTTTGTTTACAAATAGAAAAGAAGAGAGAAATAGTAAAGAAGAAACCCACCCGGCAGTCCACCAGAACCCAACTCAGCCCAGCTCGCCCCACCTCTCAACTCGGCCCAGCGCAGCGGCCCAGTCTCCCTTTTCCCCGCGCCAGCAGCCCAGCCCGGTCCACTCTTTTCCTTCCCCGGTCGGCCTAGCTCCCACGCCGAGGCCCAACGCTGCAGCCTAGTTCTCCCCCTCCACCTTTTTAAACACGCCCCGCCAGTTTCGAACCCTCGGTGAGGACCCCTGCACCTTCCCGGTCGTTATGCGCTAGAGTTATAGGCTCGTGGACCCTTTCCGAGGCCGGAACGACGCTCGCCGTTGTTCCGCCGCCGTGCAGACCCGCCACCGCCTTGGCGCACGTCGCCCCGAGCATCCCCGCCCCGCGCACGAGGCTCAGGTGGTTTACGCGTATCGCGCTGACCATCCCAGGCCAAAGACCCGCTCAGTTTGACCCCCGGAGCGCCGGGTTGGCCATCTCCGGCGAGCCCGCCGCCGCGGAACCCCGCCCCGGCGACCCGCGCCGCCGCGGTCTCTCGCCCCCGCTCTCTGGACCGCCAGATCCTAATCCTACGGCCCAGATCCGTTCGGCCCGGAGTCAAACAGGGAAGATACCGGTCAGCGCCGATCACTTTTGCATAAGAGCCCCTCCGTTTCTTGGTAATCAACCCGCGGTCCCTGGTAGTTCAAAAATATTTCCAAACCGGCCCTGTTTTATTCATTTAGCCCCCTGAGCTCTTTAGAAATATAACCCGCCATCCAGAGCCGTCGGTTTTGCAGGATAGCCCCTGAAACTAATGTTTAATTACATTTTAGTCCTCGGTTTTGCCCAGAAACCCCCTGGAACTCCAATTTTCTTACAAATAGGTCTCTGGAACTTGTTTTTGGCCTAGATTTTGCGTTTTAGCTCCGTTTTAGGAGTTCTTTATATCCACGCTATCGTTGTAACGCGTAGAATAGTTTTAGACTAGTTTAGTGTGCTGTTTTTATGTATTGATGTAATGTTTCTTAGTTTTTGCTATTGTTTGCATGTATATTTATGTTGTGTATTATTTTTGGCCATGTGTTCGTGAGTAGACGTTGAGCTACCGGAGGAGCCCCGGTACCAGTACCCGGAGCAGCCGTCTTCTGACCAGTTTGAGCAGCAGCAGGAGCAGTACGAGGAAGGCAAGTATAACATGAACAACCTATCACTTTTAAATATACTTTCATACTGTATTTTAATATTGTATGTCTATAAGAATTTCCTAGCCACTTTATATCCTTTATATATCCTTTGGGTTGCATTTTGGTTAGTTGTGCTAGGTGCCGCGCTATAACACACTTGGTCCTTTTAATTAATTTGATTAATGGTATATGCAACTTAATTCTGAGAGTGGCCCTCTGTGTGGCTTGAGTGGCTCACATCTCGTTAAAATTGGTTTTGTTAGAAACATGGTTTAGGGGGCCAGCACGGTGCTTACTGCTGGGTTGGCCACTCTCCATAAGGACCGGTTCATAGAGCGACAACCTGGGACAACAGCGCTACCACAAGACTGGAATGGGACGGTCTTGGCGTAATAATTAGGTCTTTTTGGTTTAGAGTAACTTACCTGCGGGGGCAATGGTGCTAAGCTTCTATGTCCCTCGTACTGAGTGGCCTCGTCTGTGGTATTCTTGACGCCCACTAGACCTGCTCCATAGTCGCCGATCCACCCTCGCGGTTACTCCCTACCAACGAGATTCTTTGTAAAGGCCTCGTAGTGAGTTTGCTAGTCATCTCACCTAAGGAAGTGTGATGAACAACTAGCGTAGCTCACGACTTGTGGGTAAAGATGTGCAACCTCTGCAGAGTGTAAAACTGGTATACTAGCTGTGCTCACGGTCATGAGCGGCCCAGATCCTCCTTTTGATTAGTGGGGTTATCTCCTTCCGACGAGGGGGGTGCCTCTCGGGGTTACCTTGGTGGTTTTGGTTTGGTTCTCAGTAGTAACATGATTAATTTTGATTAATTACTATGTAACTGGGTTAATGGTAATTCACCAACTTGTAGTAAATAGTTTTAATAAAATTCTGCCAATACTTAAAAGCTAATGCAGTCAGTCAGCCAACCTAGAGCCTCATAGTTTGTGTTATACTTGTTGAGTACAAGTTGTGTACTCACTCTT